>NW_027526385.1:197877770-198617770 GCF_048455015.1 Haemaphysalis longicornis
CCGAACCACTACGCGCTGTCTACCGGCGTAATAAGAATTTGGCCGGCTTTCTTAGTAACTCTAGGATAAACCAACGGGAAACTACTGACTGCATGCTCTGTAATAAACCCTGATGTAAAGTATGCCCACACATGACCACTACTCGGCGCGCCACCAGCCCGGCTTCAGACTACTACGTAAATATAAAAGGTAATTTTAACTGTGACCCCACTAATGTCGTCTACCTTCTTGAGTGCACTGTTTTGAGGCAACAATATATACGCCAAACTTGAAAACCCTTCCTATTACAGTTGAATATTCACCGCTCTTATGCAAAAAGCTGCCCGTATTTGCCCATGTCAAGACATTTGAACAGTCCCGGGCATACATTTGGACATCTTAAAGCAATAATTTTAGAATCCGCTTTCAAAACACACCACCACCGCGAGGTTCGGGAATCTTATCTCATTTATAAGTTTGGGTTAGCGACGCTTGGTAATAATAAAATATACGGAAAAGTAACGTGCTTATTCCTCGAATATAAATGGCGGCCTCATAATGTCTATAACAATGTTCATTAATCCTACCCTTGAGTTTCCCATCAGAATTCGCTGAAACTCTCCAAATACAGCAGCTTTATTATCCTAATGCGGCTTAACCATGCCATGTGTCCCCCGAAAAAAGAGCGCGTTCCAAGCACCACTAAAAAAATTTACCCCTTTGGGATTTATGGACCCTACCTATTTCCTCTTCAGTTGCTAGCTTCTGTGCAATTTTCTTTAGTGTGCTGTATCGGTTTTCTCCATCCGCGGGGGGCACACCCATCTTCGCCTCCGCCCCAACCACTTTCCTACCCACTGCATACCCTAGTCTACACGGTTCCCTTCCTTTTGAAACCGCGAATTTTCCTTTTTCCGCACTGTCTGTCTGAGCTTGCAGCCCATGTCACGTACGTTGCCCCGACCTGGTGCAACCTTGAGATCTGCTTTGTTAATACGACCCCTTTCTCTATCTTCTTCTCTCTCTCTCTTTTTTTTTTGTTGTTGTTGTAACATAGGCATTGCCCGACTGCATGCATACTCTCCGTTTCCGATACATCTTCCGCACCTTGTCACAGTTTCCTGAAAGCTATGTAAGAAATGTGCTTCACATGTTTGTGACAGCAGAATCATGTAACTGCCAACTGATAAAGGCAAGTCCCTGTGTCGTTACATAAGTAAACATTGTTTGTTATTGTTCTTACTGTGTATACGTCTCTTTACTATTTCTTGGGCGCTTTGTGAGTTATACCTTTTCTATATTTATATATTAAATACATATTTATAAATATTTATAAATACATATTTATATTTATATTTATACCCATCTTCGCCTCCGCCCCAACCACTCTCCTACCCACTGCATACCCTAGTCTACACTGTTCCCTTCCTTTTGAAACCGCGAATTTCCCTTTTTCCGCACTGTCTGTCTGAGCTTGCAGCCCACGTCACGTACGTTGCCCCGACCTGGTGCAACCTTGAGATCTGCTTTGTTAATACGACCCCTTTCTCCATCTTCTTCTCTCTCTCTCTTTTTTTTTGTTGTTGTTGTAACATAGGCATTGCCCGACTGCATGCATACTCTCCGTTTCCGATACATCTTCCGCGCCTTGTCACAGTTTCCTGAGAGCTATGTAAGAAATGTGCTTCACATGTTTGTGACAGCAGAATCATGTAACTGCCAAATGATAAAGGCAAGTCCCTGTGTCGTTACATAAGTAAACATTGTTTGTTATTGTTCTTACTGTGTATACGTCTCTTTACTATTTCTGGGCGCTTTGTGAGTTTTACCTTTCTCTATATTTAAATAATAAATACATATATTTATGCATATATATATATATATATATATATATATATATATATCGAGGGACTCGGTAAAGATACATATCAAGGTTGCAGTCGTCATTGCCAGTGCTATTCGGCTTTTTTTGAAATATTTAATAGGGCCGAATGACGTGTGCTTGTCACGTTCCTTTGATCCATTGATAAATAAGCGAAACTATAAGTCGAGAAAAAATCCGCCGTTTTTCTGGGAGCGGGACTCGAACCCACATCTCCGCATAACCGGTGCGGTGCGTTCGCCATTACGCTATCCCCACAGCGGCTTCTCTCTCGACTTTAAAGCGGGGGTTTATATTTACAAGAGCTCGGAGGCCGGTCAACTAGCGCCGCCCCTCGACTACCGCGGGAGACGTAGAACGTCTTCTTTCCCAGCGGCCGCCACGTAGAACGTGGTCGGAGGTCGGGGTTAGCAATTGGCATATCCGAACTGCTGGAGCCAGTGCCTTGTAATGCATGTAGCAGAACAGAGAGATACGGGACGAGGGACTCGGTAAAGATACATATCAAGGTTGCAGTCGTCATTGCCAGTGCTATTCGGCTTTTTTTGAAATATTTAATAGGGCCGAATGACGTGTGCTTGTCACGTTTCTTTGATTCATTGATAAATAAGTGAAAATATAAGTCGAGAAAAAATCCGCCGTTTTTCCGGGAGCGGGACTCGAACCCACATCTCCGAATAACCGTTGCGGTGCGTTCGCCATTACGCTATCCCCACAGCGGCTTCTCTCTCGACTTTAAAGCGGGGGTTTATATTTACAAGACCTCTGAGGCCGGTCAACTAGCGCCGTCCCTCAACTACCGCGGGAGACGTAGAACGTCTTCTTTCCCAGCGGCCGGCACGTAGAACGTGGTCGGAGGTCGGGGTTAGCAATTGGCATATCCGAACTGCTGGAGCCAGTGCCTCGTAATGCATGTAGCAGAACAGAGAGATACGGGACGAGGGACTCGGTAAAGATACATATCAAGGTTGCAGTCGTCATTGCCAGTGCCATTCGGCTTTTTTCGAAATATTTAATAGGGCCGAATGACGTGTGCTTTAAAGTTTAAAGTCGAGAGATTTAAATTCGAGAGAGAAGCCGCTGTGGGGATAGCGTAATGGCGAACGCACCGCACCGGTTATGCAAAGAGATGGGTTCGAGTCCCGCTCCCGGAAAAACGGCGGATTTTTTCTCGACTTATATTTTCGCTTATTTATCAATGAATCAAAGGAACGTGACAAGCACACGTCATTCGGCCTTATTAAATATTTCGAAAAAAGCCGAATAGCACTGGCAATGACGACTGCAACCTTGATATGTATCTTTACCGAGTCCCTCGTCCCGTATCTCTCTGTTCTGCTACATGCATTACGAGGCACTGGCTCCAGCAGTTCGGATATGCCCATTGCTAACCCCGACCTCCGACCACGTTCTACGTGGCGGCCGCTGGGAAAGAAGATGTTCTACGTCTCCCGCGGTAGTCGAGGGGCGGCGCTAGTTGACCGGCCTCAGAGCTCTTGTAAATATAAACCCCCGCTTTAAAGTCGAGAGAGAAGCCGCTGTGGGGATAGCGTAATGGCGAACGCACCGCACCGGTTATGCGGAGATGTGGGTTCGAGTCCCGCTCCCGGAAAAACGGCGGATTTTTTCTCGACTTATATTTTCGCTTATTTATCAATGAATCAAAGGAACGTGACAAGCACACGCCATTCGGCCCTATTAAATATTTCGAAAAAAAGCCGAATAGCACTGACAATGACGACTGCAACATATATATATATATATATATATATATATATATATATATAAATATATTTATATATATATATATATATATATATATATATATATATATATATATATGTGTGTGTGTGTGTGTGTGTACACGAGAGGGTAGACACACGTATGAAAACGATGATTGAAATAAAGTTTCGACTGGGGTCCCTGGTCGAAACGAAGAGATGAAGACCGGACCCCGGTCGAAACGTTAGTTCAATCATCGTCTTCATACGCGTGTCTACCCTCTCGTGTATTTTTGAAACAGAATCCCCGAACCTATTCATCGCTATATGTATATATATATATATATATATATATATATATATATATATATATATATATATATATATATATATACACATATATATATATAAATTGTCAATGGTTTATTGAGATGGTACTGTGCATTCTTACTCCCTTTTTTCCTACAGGAGCGAAACTAACAAAGTTATTTGAGAAGACTGATGTTACGGTGTGAACTGATTTTTAGTGATTCTACAACGAACGTGGTAATTCCGAAATCATAGGCTTTTGCGTAGTCTATAAAGTCTGTGTAAACAGGTTTGGTGTACTCTCAGGGTTTTCTGAGACTTAGTTGGTCATAAATGTGATTTATAGGCTTGGTAATTTTTCCTAAATCCAGCCTGCTCTCTGGGTTGTTGGAAATCCAAGCTGTCACCCATGCAGTTCATTAAAACTGCGCAAACAGTTTTCAAACCACAGTGAAAAGTAGTATGGGACTGTAATTCTGGACTTCCTTAGGATTACACCGTCCTGTGGATAAGAATACTGCTGGCGCTATTGTGAAACCTATCCCCTATATGGAGACAGATCGAAGGAGTTTTCAAACTGCTTCGACTCTTAAAAACGTACTCGAGCTTTAATTGAACCGAACAACGTTCTAATTGAACAACAAAGAACAGGGTATATTGTAACGTAAAATCGGCTTTGAATGAATTAGAAACAGCAGTTGGGGAGGCAACATGTAAGAAGCACATTTGAAAACAAATAAAATGAAGGAACTAATAGCGAAACACAAGAACATGAACGTGTCAAGTACGGTGGAGGTAGTAGTGTTAGCAGAGCTGTATAAATTGGTTCCCGCAATTATAAAAAAGCTATTCCTAAATATAAAGAGGCTTTTTTGAGGAAACGCTGCATTTATGTGGCAGCGTGAAGCCACTAAGAAGAAGGAACCCGGTAAAAACAGCGTACCCTCAAAGGCTACCAGAGTAGAATTGCAGGTAAACTCAACGAGATAATAAATGTTGCAGAACATTTGTACACATGGGTGTGTGCCAGCTACGTTACACAAAGGAACTACTTAACTGTACATAATAAACTTGCGATTTCCCGCTAGCAAAAAAGGGGAAGTAGGAAAGGCTCTAAAAGGAATACAAAAAACATCAAGCGAAGACAGCATAACCACAGAGTATGAAAAAGGGGAGATTTATTGTGTGAAAAAAGTTCTGTGCTATTAGTGGAACGTATGAAGACTAAAACAATTTTCAATAGCCGGCGTCTGTGTCTTAGTTCAATAGGCCAATTTTGGTACTAGCGTAGCCCATGATGCAGAAAAAGCACGACCCAGATCATCGGTTCTCGTTTAAGGTAGGTCGACACCTTCAAAAACACAATTTTTGAAAAAAAAATGACTTTTTTTAAATTTTGCAATTTCAACATCTTTGTCTATTGAAGAATATTAAGAAAAAAAATTGTGCTGTTATCTTAATCGGTTCAAAAGTTATGACCATTTTTCAACCCCGCCGAGACGCATCCGAAACCGAAACTGAAGGTTTCCGATTCCGCAGTATCTGCCATGTCGTCCTAAATGTTTCTTCGTATATACTTTACATAATGCCAATTTATTTAGCTACATTCTAAGCTTTTGGACACATTTCGGGATATTGTACATTTGATTTATTTCAAAATTTTCACTAAGGGGCAATGGCTGGCACCTCGTGTTCACGTTGCGCACATTTGCATTGCCTTGCGTTCGTGTATGGTTGTCCGTGCTTTTTCGTATGCCGTTTTAACCTCACGGATTTAGTTCTAGCCTCGCAAGGAGACCATTATAGTACTTTATAGTCTGCAGTTACAGTTATAGTACGAGGACGGCGTGCCTGACCAGTGACTGTCACCCTAAGACGAAGGCTGCATGTGAGTCAACTGTAAGACACAAAACAGGCAAAAAAAATGTGTGCGCCTCAGCTCGGCCAAACGGAGATCGTGCCGGTTACAAGGAGGATGCAAGCTATCAGCCTGGCGGATTTTAGGCGCATTGACTGTTTCTTATAATACGTACAATAGGTCTGAACCTTCAAAGCCATTTTTCTCAAAACTTGATTTTTTGCAACCATTAGTTACGCGAACAGTGATAATTTTGCTTCTAGAAATTATTTTCTTAAGAAACTTTGTGTGCTGTTTATTTATATATAGAGCTATGCAATCAAGCAGAATGACTGAAAACTATTGGTAACTTTTTATATTATGGCCAGTTGTGTAAAACCCAAACAAGCCGGATATCAAATTTTTGAGTCTTTTAATGATTACGCAACTTAGCTTAAAGATGTGATATTCGTGGAGGTTAGTTGCACAGGTCATTGTCTTCTTTATGTTCCTGCCAAGTCGTGGTTGAATCAAACCAACCATTTTGTACTTATGACTGTTCGCGCAACATGCATATTTTGGCGCATTTTAATTTATATAAATTTTTTGTTAGACATTTTTAGCAATTTTATCTATTTAAAGTTGCTAACTGTATAAGCTTTACAAGCCAAAAATATAATTGTAACGTTTGGGCTACACCTGTCAATTTTTTTTTCGAAGGTGTCGACCTACCTTAAGCAATGCAGCACTCAAGCGAGCACACCAGCGCAACAAAACTCCTGTCATCTATCGTGGCAACAGCACCAACCTTCGCTCGTGTCACACGCCTATTCCACCTTTATTGTCTACAGACGCTTCCACACCGCAAGAACTCTAACAAGTGCCCACCAACCGCCCCACTATGACACCTCCTGTAGGTTGAAGTTCCAAACAACCCGCTGTGCACTGCATAAATCTTTGAGGGTGGCGTCAGAATTGATAAGCTTCGCGTAGTGGTGGAAACTTACACAAAAGCAATGAAGTGCTTTAAGGCAAGCAAGCAAGTCAATGCTGTCATCACCATCGCGAATTACACTATGAGAGCCCGCGTGATGCAGCACATTAATAGTGATACATCTGCTTCTACTTCGATGGGGCCATTTGTGCAGCAGTAGAGTTCCACAGAATTCGGTGCCTACAATGATTTCAATTTTGCGGTAGCCTGTTAATACGGCCTTCGCAGCTCTTTCAGGTCTTAGTTTGTGTCTTGGACATGCAAAGCACGGCCGTAGGTCTTTCCTCGCGTCCTGAGGGGCCCAAATGAACCGATACCTCTGGCTCAACGCAAAAGGCGTGGCTTCTGTTTCAGCTTACAACAGCCACTCGTGGGTTCCCCACTAAGGAGACAGAATAATCCGTGCTTTCCAGCCAGAAAAGTTAAAACTCTGTAACCAAAAAGCTTGTGTAAGCATTGGAGAGATTCTACAGTACATAAAGGACTGTAGATGAAGCAGTTGATCGTTCGATACTGCTTCATCGTCCTAATGAAATTCTTTCTGTTCTACATAGAGGTTCCAGTAAAGCTGAGCTTTCTGCCATTCGTGTGCAGTTAGTGTCCTGGTCATCCACAGCCGCTGCCTTGAAGATTTATTTGTGAAGCAATGAATGCAGCTGGTACTTATAGTAAAAAAGCGGGAGTAGCGGGCAAATTCCGACATTTGCAAGACGTTTCCGTTGGTGAAGACTGCACAAAGGAAGATCCTGTATATCTGGTGACGGGTACACGAAGTGAGGAACTTTTTGGGACTTATTCGATGGCCACAGGTTTTTTTAAATTGGCGATCCCAGATGTTTTATTCCAGCAAATATCTGTTTCTTAGTACTGCGGCTGAGATGTCGCGCATGATTAGGCCTGAAGGACTGCCACGGCTGCTGCAGTGCGCCCATATGTACCCTTTGATTTGGCGCTGCATGACTTTGACGTGATTCCGGATTAAGAGTGGCCGCGGGATTGGTTCCCCGGATATCCAGTGCACAAAGATATCCCCGTCCGTCCAGAATAACACAGGTGTCGCTGATATGCTAAGAAAACTGATGGCAGTCATAAAGGCATGCTCTGATGAGACAGGCACGAAGCGCGAGAGGAAGCAATGTCGTCGCCTTGATCGGGGCAACACGACGCTTGCTCATGAGATGTGCTTCAAACATCCGCCATGCGTGGAGCGTCGACAGCGGTAGACAGCTTCGCCATGTGCTCGCGGGCTGGCGTACGGAAAGATATGAATGTTGGTCGACTGCTCCGGGTCACATTGCGCGTCTGACCTATTTTGTGGCAAACACGGGTGCTACAGCCCGGTTAGTTCGGTCCCAATGCATTCCAAGTGGCTGGTTGGACACTTTGTACTCAACTGTACCACCGGTTTGTCAGATTGCATATATGATAAAATATAATCGTTGCCAGTGCACTAAGCAGGCAAAGACTAATCCTTGACTCTAGCAAACGTCTGCGGCAGAGTTTTGTTTTGGTAGCTTAGTGTCAAACAATGCGGCCAAGCTTACTGTGCTGCGAAGAAAATTGTCCTCAGTGCGATTCCAGAGAACATTGAGACCTTTCACTCTGGTTGCCTGGGCACTTTAAAAAACCATTGAAGAAACTTCAAACCGCGCGAAGTTCTTCCTCATGTCACTATCGAATAGCTCGATGGCCATGCGGTCTAGTACTGGCGAATCAGATCTTTCTGTGATGTCGAAAGGATCAGTTCGCCGCAGTGATGACAACTTCTATCCGCCAGTGCGTTACCCAAGAAGGGCAGTGCAAACGCCAACAACAAAACACTGGATATCTCTGAAGGCCAGCTAGCTTCTGTGCGGGCACCTTCGAACGTCCAGCCGAACAATGTTGCGACTGCGTTAGAGTGGGGATTCAGCCGTCTGATGTTAGCCGATGTGACTTGCCTGTATTAATGTGGACGAAATAGGCTGCCTATGGGGTTATCCATGTCACGTTTACTGGTTGATTGTCTGGTTCTAGCCAGAGCATGTCGCGGATAAAGCAGACACATCATGACTCACACTTTCGGTTCTTGTGGAAGCCATTGAACACTAAGCTCGGTCACGTCTATGCGGCCGATCTTTTTTCATCGATTGTGCCATGCCTCCTTTCTTCGCTTAGATCGCGCGCGCATTCTATCTTTATTTCCACATCCGACATTACTTGCCGTAGAAAACACGCCGCTATTCTTCGGTGGGTAAGCCGTTGCGCTGATGAGTCAACGGAAATGGGTTGAATTCCCTATTGTGGTGCAGTTTTCATACAGGAGCTGCAAACGGGAATGCCTGTGTGGCTTGCGTTCAGCGATCAATAACGATCTTTAGGTTGTCGAAATTACTCGGGAGTCCTCCACCACTGTTGCTTTTTATTTCAAGTGCTCATTTTGAACGTGATTTAGCGAAAATTGATACTTTTATCTTCCGTGAGAAAGGCGCTTTGGTGTGATGATGACAGTTAGGGGCATGGCTGGCGGCTGTGTCCTCCAAATATGCTACTAACGAGATGACGTTAAAAAATTTTCGGCGCCTGTTTAAAAATTTTTCCTTATTTTAGTCGTTGCCATAATATTATTCTCTTCCTTTCCAGCCAACTATTTACCTGACACGCAGTTCTTAGTTAAAATATTGGCTGATATTTTTGTAGCAGCATACATCAGAACAAGTTTTTTTTTTTGTGTTGTAACAAGACGTCAAGAAAGCGTTTATTACAGCCAACCTTGCTATGCTCACCAATGAAATGCACTGTTATTGTTTCTGCGAACCATTTCTGTCTTTGCTGCAGAGTTACTTACGGTAGCCTTCTCAAATAGCCTTCTTTGGCACAGTGCTGATTGATTGTATCAGCCGTAAGACTGGCGTTTAACGATCATCTGTCTTGTCACCTTTTCTGTTTAATCTTGTATGCTAGTGATCTCTCTGCACTAAAACGTTCACATCTATCTATTCGCTGATGACACGCGGCTGGGTAATGACAAGTCAAATGATTCATTCTTTCCATAAAATCATCAGTATGGTGGTTCAACTTCGCCTACTGGTTTGAGAAAATTTTAATACAATAAATACACGGAAAAGTTGTCTCGGTGATTTCCAAATCCACAAAAACAATTCCAAATGACGGCCTCCTTACGTTACCCACATTTCATTTACATATGTAAAACGCTCAGAGGTACGGCTGGTGTGGTGTACAATATAGGTGCGTTTCTGCATTCCTCTGTTATAAAAATACTGGCTCAAAATTGGCGTTTTAAGTTTTGTAGTTATTGAATCCGGCGTTTTTTGTTCAACTCATCCACTACATAGAAACACAACCAAGATGTTATATAAAAATCATGTGTGCCGAATCCGGACTGTGCATTTAAGGCAGGCGGCTTGCCGTGGTTTGATTGTTCGTTTAACGAAATTGTAACAATGAAATGTTTCTGGCGGACGGATAACTGCATTTTCAATGTTAAACTTCAACCTGTCTGGCATAAATGTCGTTATGTGACGCAACTGCGCCGAACGCATTTCGTAATGGCTGCAAGGCTGTAGTATATATCTAATTTTAATGTCATTCTTGGAGACCTGTTAACCTCAAATACGCACAACAGCTGCAGGATACCACTGTGGCATTACAATCTTGCAGAAGTGACTATGTGTGCGCGCTGATGGTTTGGTTAGGTTTTTTGTGGGTGTTTTAAGTATATAAGAAAGGTCAGAACGGGCTACACAAGCATGAATAGGTTACGCAAGCATGTGTAGTGGTGCAGACAAATGCTAGCTTTGCAGTTAGAATAATTCTTTATATATTGTACATTTTGTTTGTGTCTGTTCGTCATTGCTTTTCGATTTGTCTTATTGGTTTGCTTTTTCTGGTTTTTCTTTTGTTTCTTTCGTGTATTGTATTCAGCAATCGCTAGCAATGGGTTTTTTCTACACTAGTGGCGGCGTCCTATGCATTCTAACGCCGCACAGGCCCACATGTTCGTCTGGAAAGCAAATGAGGTCCCCATAGAATTTGATTTTTGAGAATAAACAAATTATTCATATTTTTACATTAATAATAATAATAATATTAGTAGTAGTAGTAGTAGGAGTAGTAGTAGTACTGGTAATCGTAATGTAGTAGTAGCAGTGGCAAATAGCAAACATTATGTGTCGCATTACCTCCACTACACTAACAATGGATCTTTTGCCCGACATAACGAAGTTTATTCTCTTGTCATAAATATTTGCAGTTGAGCAAATAACAGTCAAGCCTTGTCATCAAAGATCGGAAAATTTGAGAACTTTTGTAATTGGATATTTATCAATGGCACTGGAAAAAACTTTGGCTCAAATATTTGCGTGATATTGCAGGGCAAACTCTGGAGGGGCGTACAGATTCGATATCTCCAATGTAGCTTGGAAATTACCGTATTAATGTTCCGTACCCGCTCATAAATATTTATAAATGGGTAACTAATTAGGAGAAATTAATATGATTGAAGAGTGTGTCACGTTTTAAGGCATAACATTTCTTGTAACCTGTGGACCCATCGAAAAATTCTTGGTGAGCTAAATTTTATATTTAAAAAACACTTTTTGCTCTGGGTAACAAATAACATTGTAAACGAACATGTCAGCCCTTCCCTGTACTTTGAGTAGGCATTATATTATTTTGCTGGTACGCGATTGTAGTTCTTTTTTTATGCTTTAGAAAAACTTTCATTCTCTTACAATTTTTTTGTTGGCTACAAGAAACTAACTATTATACAATTTTTTTACCTTTACCGTTTGCACAACTCTGCTCTTGGCACCGCGCTGTTATTAAACTGCCACTGGGGTGGTCTCGCATTATCTGTCGCTGCGGCCTCGTTCATGGTGCGAGATCGAGAAGGACAAGAAAGCTAGAGAAAAAGAAAAACAAAGGAAAGTATGAAAAAGTTGGAAAAGCGCAATCAGAGGGCGCCTTGCGTGAAGAGCTAGCGTCGCGCTAGGAGGCAACTCCACTATAATGGGTTTAATTACAGGTTCCTTTATCTGCGATAACTTCCTCAGACAAACAAAGTGCTGCCCGAACAAAGGCTGAGCGCTGCCAGCGCCAAAGCCCAAGGTACGTATCGCCTTAGCACAAGTCTTAGGCTTTCATCGAGAAAGCATCAATGGGCGCGGCGAGTAAATTTTCAGTGAGGGAATATGTAATTGTCAGCCAAATGTTTACACTTTTTCTCACAAATAAATCATTTTCGGAGTATGACAAGAAATAACTTGCTTACAGGAGGCTGCAAAGAATACACCAATAGGAGGGAAATGTGTCAGGGGATGAAACATTCACCGCAATGTTCAAAGGATCGCTTACATAAGTTATCGAGCTAAATGTAGACCGTTTGTAATATACCACGATTTGTTACCGCAAGCAAAACGGTAAGTTGAATAATTTTTCACTTTTTGAAGTGTTCCAGGCTTCAGTAATCACTGTAATGGATATAGTACTTCATCACTTGCCAATAAAAGCGGTAAGTTGAATAATTTTTCACTTTTTGAAGTGTTCCAGGCTTCAGTAATCACTGTAATGGATATAGTACTTCATCACTTGCCAATAAAAGCAAGAAAAAATTCACATAAACAAGGTACAGAAGTATGTAATGTGCAGCTGCTACCACCGGACCCACTATTGAAGAGAAGTGTTTTGCTACAGTTGTAAAAGGATTTGCAGAAAAACAGGGCAAAATCACGATGCTGGTGCTTTCAGAACAAAAATACGAGGAGGGAACACCGACCGCTAAAGATAGTTGTTATTGGCTTTGTTTGGATTCTGGCCGTTAGCAACCACGACAAAAAATTTTCCTTATTTCTTTCCAGATATTTTGCTACAATTTCTATGTCTATTTTCGCTGTGATACTTCTCTATGTTCCGCCGTCTCTTTCGGAACACTGCTCGGGGCTGTCAAACACTAGCTACAGGTGCGTATGGCGGGTCACTGTTCTAATTTCACGTGCATCCAAGGGTACTTCCAACCACGTGATATACTGTAAAATTGAAAGTTCCAAGTGTGTAACCTCGACGTATCACTTTTTAAGCAGTTAGCTGGAGTGGGAATTACTTCAAACATATTGCACGTTGCTCCAAGGCAATGATTTGAAATGTTTGGACCTCCAAAACAACGAAGTTGTACCTCGGAAGCAATACCTCCGACTCAGGGTGGCGCACTTCAAAGAAGATGCCTTCTACGACATAACGGAGAAAAAAAATAACCAGATTCTGCTTGTGGCAAAGCACCTAAGTTGAGAAGAGTGGAGTAAAGGGAAAACCTCAGCCACAACCAATTCCCCACCATAGCTATCTTTTCTGCCCATGTTTACACCAAGAAATACACAAATTGCCTTTCTTGGCAAAACAAAAAACCTACATCACACACACAAAACACTATAAAAAATATTCCGTCACAGGCTTCGAGAATAAAATAAATATCTACACAAACGAAGTTCGTAAATATCAACTGTTTTGAAGTTGATATAAAGTCAGGGGAATTTTCCTTGTGCTTTGGCGTAGAAATATTTGCGCACAGATTTGTCTCGTGTTAGTCAATTTGGGTGCATTTCCCGCCCCACCCCCGCCATTTGCTGTCGAAAAATATTATTAAATTTAAAATTATATATTTCTTTCTCTGATCTCCAAAGACCCTAGTGCAGCCAATCTCTGGTGGCTTATGTCAGCCGCCTCCCCAATAGCTGTAGCCTTGCCACAGTCCTACCACAGTAACAGCTGATCTCTGGAGTCCTGCTGAAAAATGGCAGCTATCGAAAGCAGCCGGAGTAACCCCGAATGGTTGCGCTAAGGCTGCACTGCATGCTTCCGTCACACGTCCTATTTCTGCACTTCATCTGCGCAGCATTCATGTTTGACCAAGGACACTGACTGACGGTGGTTTCCGATTAGCTGAACTTGTCTTTTGTGTCTCAGAAGAGCGCCGTCATCTTCTCAAGGGTGGGGCAAAAATACACAGGTACGACAAAGAAGATAACGCCATCTACAGCAAGGTGGACGCGCGTTTCCAGCATACCCTAATAACACCAGCTGAAACTTCCGAACACATCGCCCCTCACCATCATGAATCAAATCAAATGCAAGCACAGCTCTCAAGGCTCCCTACTAAAGCAAACTGATTTCTGATACCCAGGCCACCTTGGATGGAGACATGGCGAGTGAAGGACCAAGTTCCATTCAATAAAATCGTTAGGGCTGATGCACCGAGCTCAAGAAAGCCGACTGCGTCATCGAGCCCCATTTGAAGGTCTTAAACGTTACGTGTCTGATCAAGCTATGCTAATGCAGCAGCAAGATGAAAACCGCAGCCACTGTTTCTTTGGCCGCATCGACCGAACAAACTTCGCCACACTATGCCGGACACAGAATCAAGGTATCACACATAAAATTACCGATATTGTATGGCCTTCCGCACAACTACACGCCACTCTAGGCGCAGTCTGAGTCCATGGTTCACAACAGCCCGACGCTTCCCCACGGCCGCACGTTCAAGTACCTGAGGTTTTATTTTTTTTTTTATTTATTCCAATACCTTCAAATGCCAAGAGGGCGTTACAGAAGGGAGTGGTTAAGTTTGCAAAACAATTGTACCCGGGGAGATTTGTCAAGTTACACTATAAATGCGGTTTACATATAGAAAATAATATGTTTCCAGAAATTGTACAAAAATAATAGCAACATACAGGTTCAAACAATTAATTAATTACAAAGCGAGCATCTGAACTAATGCAATGCAATTTAAAACCACTTATCAAATAACATCAGCGTATGAAACCAAAATACAAGCAGAAGAAAACCGAAAACGAACATACGAAGACACAAAAAATAAACCCACCTACCAAAAAGAATTCAGAATAAGAGATAGGGAGACCTAACACATGTTCAATAAATATACAATGCACGCGTGTAAACAACAACAAGAAGAAAAAACAAGTGTAATGGGAACGAAAGTAGCGTTCGGTGGCCGTACGAAATGTGCGTGCATGGGTTATTGTGGCGATTGAGGTTGGCAGGTGGTTCTATTGTTTCGATGTTTTCGGGATGAAGGAATTAAAAAATAGATTTGTATTGCAATGCGAAACTTTAATATTGTAGGGATGATCAGTGCGTGGTGATTTATATGATGAACTGCTTACCAGTTCGTTTTTTAAAAATGGGTTAGAGTGGTAGATCTTGTGAAATAGATGCAATGAAGCTGCTTTTCTTCGCAAAGAAAGATTGGGTAGAAAAAGAGTGAGTTTCATAGATGTTAGACTTGACATGCGAGAGTAGTTTGCTAAGATAAAACTTGCGCTGCGGTTTTGAAGGGATTTTGAAGCGTTAGTAGGGTAATCGAATCCAGAGTCCCATACTGCACAGGCATATTCTAGCTTTGGACGAATAAATGTTTTGTAAAGTATCAATTTCAGGTGAGAAGGGGCAGCAGAAAAGTTGCGTCGGAGGTATCCAAGGGTCCTATTAGCATTGGTATTTATGTAATTCACGTGCGTTCCCAAGATAAGTAGTGAGGGATGTAGACTCATAGATATTTAGATATTTTATTCTCGTCAAGTTGGCGGTTTTCAGTAGTGTAAATGGAAGGTTCAGGGGGTTTTAGACGCTGGAAAATTTTCATTGTATTGCATTTAGGATATTGAAACGCATTTTCAAATTAATACACCAGTTAGACACTTTGTTTGGATCACACTGTAGCAGTGACGAGTCGGAATTTGATGAAATGGTTCAATACAGTACACAATCATCCGGAAAGAATCTGATAGAAAAGTTAATTGAGCTGGGTAGATCATTGATATAAATTAGAAAGAGAAGAGAAGAGTACAAATCCCTGAGGCACGCCTGATGTGTCTGAACAGACACAAGAGTGAAAATCAATAGCGGTTACAAATTGTGTTCTATTAGACAGAAAATGTTCAATCCAAGCTACAATATTAGTGTCCTGATTTAACTTTCGAAGCTTCATGCAAAGTACCTGATAAGAAACAAGTCCAGGAATATGCAGTCAACAAAACATCCATTATCTAGAGCAGACAAAAGGTCATGAGTGAAAGAAGTGAGCTTGGTCTCACAAGAAAATGATTTCCCAGAGCCATGTTAGGATGAATAAAAAAAGAGTTGTTTTCCAGAAATCAAACCAGGTGGGAATAAATTATGTGTTTGAAAATCTTTTATAGCATGCTAGTAATAAAATCGGACGGTAATTAAATGGGTTGTGCGTGTCGCCGGACTTAAATAATAGAACCAGCGTGCCAATCTTCCAATCGTCAGGTAAGGTGTTCGAGGTTAAGACTTGGTGAATATCAGTGCACGAAATATGGATGAATATAGTAAATGCTTTTGAGAACTTTTGGATTTTTTCCATCTACTACCGATGACGATGATAATTTTAAATTTCTGATGAGCGGTACGATTCTACCCCAGTCAATAACAACTCGTTCCATTGGTGGAAAATCGACCGCTTCAATGGTACACAAGGTAGACTTTGGGGATGGTTGTGTGAAGACCTTCTTAAACACGTCATTCAAAACAAAACAGCTTTTGGAATGAGGGATGACGGAACCGCTTTCATCAACAAAAGAGACTGCGTTGTTTTTTCGGGCCCCGATTATGCTCAGGAATTTCTTGGTATTTTCAACAAGCAGCAACAGAAGTGTATCATTGAACAAAACGCGCTTTGCTTTTTTAACTGCATCCTTGAAAACATTATTACTTTGGCGGTACGTAGCCCACGCATCAGGGCGGTTAAGCTTGCGCGCTTTGCGAAACAGTCACTTCTTTCTATTTAAAAGGCGCTTGAGGGAAATATTGAACCAAGGAGCACTGTGTTTACAAGGAATGACGTGCGAGAGAGTCTACTTTTTTATCAGAGTGAATTGTACCTTAAAAAAAGCCCAGTAATTATTTAGTGTACGTTCATAAAATTGGACCATGAAGTCATATATGAAGGCATCAAGCTCATTGTTAATAGATGCAAATTCGGCCTTGTGATAATCCCAGATGTGCTCTGCTTTATTAGCTGTTCCTTTATTATCTGTGTTTACCGAGAAGTTAATTAAACAATGGTCACTAAGAACTGGCGTGAGGGCGAGCGAGTGGACGAGATTTGGCGAAGTGGTTAAAACTATATCAAGTTCATTAGCGCTTGATAGGGAAGTGCGTGTCAGTTGGGTTACAAGTTGTGAAAACTGAAAAGTTCTGCACAAGTCAAGAAATTCAGTTGATTCATTGGAGGAACAAGAAATGCTGGAGCCACTTTAAAACCAAATAATTTGAGGGTAATCCAAGTCACCTAAAAGGAAGATTGGAGAGTTGGGGAATCTTAGAATAATGGTGTTTGTACGTCATGAAGATCACTGCAAAATGATGACGGGGCATTGGGTGGTCTATAGCAGACGCAAAAGATAGCGTTTTGGTGCATGATGCGAACACATGCGCAACACACTCACAACGGAGTTGCAAGCGGAATGTGGAATGACTCAAATTGATCGGAGACAGCAATCAGGACACCTCCTCCCGACCTTGTGCCTCTATCGCATCGATAGAACCAAAATATTTATGGCTTTTAAAAAATTCGCTGCACAAAACCCTCGCCGATAGCACGTCCCCGTTAGAATAACTACATCGGCATTACAAGTATCGATAAATGAGGTCGATTCATCGGGCTTACTCACAATGCTGCGAATGTTCAAAAATAAAAAGGAAACTTCATTCACGGAACTACTAACATTTAGCTATGAAGAAGCAGTGCTGGGCATGCCTGTTGGAGAGTCAATGACAGTGCCATGCAGAGAGGCGTAATCGTCGTGAACGATACCTTCGCGCGGCGGTGTTCGCTTCTGGGACCGGCAGCCATCAGTTTGTTTGCCCCGCAAGGCTCGGTAGGCAACATTGTGTTCGGCTGACCAATCAACACCGACGAGCACAGCAGCTACGGTCAGTCGGCATCACCACCACCAGGCTGCGGGTTGTCACTCGGCTGAAGGTTACCGCGATCCTCCCACGTTCATGAATGCGGGCAAATTGTAACAATAAGCCCGGCTTCCAATGGCATACATGCTCCCGCGGAGTGGCTCATTCTCAAGAAACCATGATCGAATTTCTGCGGCGCTGCAACGACACTAACACTCGTGATGAAGTCAATGAGCAGGGTGCATGACTCGCTGTGGTATCTGGCACCTTTCATTACACGAGACCAGTTTTGTTTCCAACGTATATGTGGGTTCGAAAGAAATTCAAAGAGCAGCGCTGCCTCCGCTCTGCTATAAAGGACAGCACCTACACGACGACCCTACCAACATATGGGCAGCTGCGGCAGCGAAAAGTGGACGCATCTCTGATGGCACATTGTTCATAATGCAGTTATCGCCTTTCTCGGTGGCGGGGAAACACGGACCGTTGAATCCCTGTTTGCATCGACGTCACTCTCGCCGAGAACCATAGAAACTGCCACGCCCCAGGGAAATAGCTGAGCCCAGTTCATCCCAAGGGCAGCGCTGCCTCCGCTCTTGTATAAAGGACCGGAGGCAGAGTTACGACTTACCTACCGACATGGGCAGCAGCGGCAGCGAAAAGTAGACGCATCTCTGATTGCGCATTCTTTATATTGCAGGGTTGGGGATCTTTCACAAATTTAAACGAACTGAATTGCCTAGTAGCCCTGCTGCCCTCCTGCCCAAAGCTGTTTAAAATGAGTACCATGGACGATGAAGCCAGCTGCTTTGTTTGCGATCATCCAATACCTGCTAATTATGTACCTTTTTGTAGTGAATGCATTTGATATTTTAATTTAGGAGACTGTTCGGGCGTCTTGGCGACAACAAACAAGTCACGAAGCGGCCCTGTACGGAAGCAGTGCGCTGCCCGTTTTGCAGGGGAGTAAAAGACAAAAATGTACAGGCGCCTACAGTTATCCTAAGAAGTTTGACTAAAAGCTACACTAAAAAGCTTGAAAGAAACTATTAATGGTCTGGAAAAGAGCGTTCAGGTAATGTCTTACAAGTATGACACGGTTCCTGCGCACATGAACAAGCACGAAACAGAAATAAAGACTCTGAAAGAGCGATTACTGAGCGTCGAAACTTATTCAAGACCAAAGCAAATCACAGAGATAAAACATGACATAAATAAACTTGAAGGGCAAAACCGGAAGCTAAACTTTAAGTTCAATGATATACCCAAGACCGAAAAAAGAAGATTTCGTCGGTAAGATAAACGAGATCGCCGCGCAACTCAAGGTCCCCGAGCTCGCTGACATAGACATCACTGCTGCTCACCGTTTGCCTTCAAAGCCGGAAAAGATACCAGCTATTATTGTCCGCTTTGCAAGGCAGTCTGTAGGAGGCAATTGGCGTGACGCCCGTAAAAAACTAAAGGAAGCGGAGACACTCCTCCACATTAAGGTAATACTAACCAAACAAAGTCGGACGCTTGTGTGGAAAACTAAGCAATGGGCCCACGAAAACACCTTCAGTTTTGTTTGGCACAGGAAATGAAATATTATAGTCAGACGACACGAATGCAACTTTGCTATCGTCATCAAGTTCAAAGCACACCTCACAGCGCATGCCTAACTGTTGCTGCTTACTAAGACCTCGCATGCTTATAAGCTGTGTAAAGCACACCGAAAGATTGGCGACTGCACCGAGAAAACGAGTATCTGTCCGGATTAAAAATTTGTCCCCTGAATGCCCAATCAGCGAAAAACAAACACGCGATTTTGGAAGCGTTCTTTAGTAACTTTACACTCTAATTTGATGTGATAATGCTACCAGAAACCTATTTACAAATGAAAGTGTTTTCAAAAAGCCCCACTACAATCATTTAAATTAGGTCGCCTATCTCACCGCGGAGGAGGAGCGTCTATGGTAGTAAAAATACGTATCATTGTGAATTTTTACATGCCTCTTGTTCTGTAAACACTGATTTTTAAATCCTAACCTTGAAACTTTCCAACAATGCAATTTCCCTAGTTCACCGCCCTCACAATTGAAACTTTCATACCTTCCTTGATTACCTTGATAATTTTTTCACTACTGAATTAAACAAACTTTATGTAGTCTGCAGTTTGCATTACCTCATAGATCTTCGCAGTAAAACATCTGCTAGTAATAAGCTCGTCTGGTTGTATGAAAGTTTCGGTCGAAGTAACGTATCGATCCGCCTACAAGAATAACTACTAGCTCTTCAACGCTTATTGATTTTTTCTCGTCAGCCAAAATATAAGAACGTGAAGGCCGGAGTAATAGCTCGTGACGTAAGTGACTATCTTCCCATATATGTTGCTCTCCAGCACCATCAAAAACAACGTAAACCTGGCTTCTTCAGTTCGCAATAATATTACTAATAACTTGCAGGGTTTTCGTGAAGAGCTTTTGGCAGCACCTTGGACAGAAGTATTCGATAACAATGATGCAAATGGAGCATTAAATTTACAGCACCAGTTTTCCGTCTGAGCTATTCAAACAGCTGCGAAAAATCAGAAAGCCATGGAATACGCAAGACACAAAAAATAAAACAAAAAACACTATGTGCGAGAAAATTCTTTCCAAGCCTGACCACAACTGATTGAGAGAATTAAAAACCTTTCGTAATCGTCTGAAAAGGAAATTTACCAAGCCAAAACAAGATATTTTCATAGCGTCTTCACAGAATCGTCCAACAACACAGCCGTCATTTGGAAAAATATTATCTCTGCTCTTGGCACCCAAAAGACACTAGTTTAAAGAAAGAGCGCACAATTATTGGCAATGAAGTTGTGGGCGCCTAATTGTGTAATGCCTTTATTGACTTCCTCGTAAATTTGCACTCGCCCACTGTCACGGGGGACTATGAAAATACTTGGAAACAACTTGCGCTGGCACCATACATTAGGTCCTGTTTCGGAGTCTGAAGTGTTCTGGACCCTTATGAACTATGAACTTAAAAAATAGTCATTGATCTGGGGTTGTCGATTTTAAGGTTCATCCACTGAAAGTTGTTCTCATGTTATAACACCGCCGCTAACCCACGTATTTATTCCCTGTATTGTCAATGAAAGCTTCCCAACTGAGTTACTAATAGCTAATGTGACTGCGATACACAAAAAGGGGGACCGCAGGGCCCTGCCTAATTATAGGACAATTGCTATATTGTCAATTTTTTCTAAAGCTAATCAAAAGCTCATTCAGGTGCGTTTTACAGCTTTTACCGACGAACAAAATTTATTAACAGAATGTCAAATTGGGTTCCGAAAAGGTCGTTCTACGAAAATCGCTCTTGTAGACCAAAAAGAATTCATACTGGAGAACCTTTAACACAAAAAATTCTGCCGGGAATCTTCATCGACTTCTCAAAGGCATTTGATATACTTAACAGAAAGTTGCTCTTACAAAAATTACGATATTTCGGAATCTGTGAAACAGCACTTCAACCCATGACAAAATATTTTGCTCAACGTAACCAATATGTTTCAATCAATAACTATGCATCTATAACTAAACCGGGACTGTATGGGGTCCTTCAGGGAAGCAAACTTGCCCCTTATCTTTTTAAAATATATAGTAATGATATGGTGCGAATCGATCAGTCAGTAAAATTTGTTATGTACGCTGATGACACCAGCTTATTTCTCAGTGATAGTGATTGCAAAAAAACTCTTTGAGCGAGGCAACAAAATTTTGGTAACATTAGCTGTGTTCCTCAGGAAATGGCATAAGAATAAATACAGAAAAAACAAAAGCGGTAATGTTTAGAGCTAAAGGCAAGGGCATAACACCCGACGCGCTCTTTTTGAATGGGACTTGAATGCAAGTGGTAGACAGGATCAAAAGGCTGGGTGTAATTTTCTCCGAAATATGCTTTCGGAATTGCGGATTGAGAATTTAATGACACAGCTACCCCTTTACCGTTGAAATTTCTATCGAATTCGAGACTTGTTTCCTACAGAAACCAAACTTCAAATATAGAATTCCCTGTTCTTCTCTTACACACGTTATTCCTTCGTCGTATGGGTCCCCACAACCTCTTCAAAGATCACCAAACTCGCAAGTCTTTAAAATAAAACAGTTCGGCCAATTTCAAATTCACCATTCGACACTTGAGCTGATCCTCTCCTTAAAAAACTTAACCTGATTAGTGCAGACAATTTTTATGGTTACCGCCTAAGCACGGCTGTAAGAAGCGAGACAAAGCGTAGCGAGAAATTTTTTACCAGTTTTGCACAATTACTTCCCAATGTACCTGAGTACCACACTCTTCATACTGAACATTGAGAGAACTAACTATGGTAATCAAATGTTGTCCCACACTGTCGCCGTACTTCTACATCGATTGATTGAACATGGTGTGCACTTTCATTCCTTAAGAATATCAGAGCTTTTATGTATGTACCTGTAATAATAATTTCTCTTTTCTTTTTTCTTTTTTTTTCGTCACGAAAAGTGCCACTTCTGGCTATGTAGACAAGCAATGTTCCGCTAGACATTGTAAAAACTGGTTTCTTTTCTCATTTCTGTTAATTTAATGGCATCTGTTGTAACAACACTTTCTTTATTATAGTTTACTGAATTTTACACAAAAACAGTGTCTTGTTAAAATTGCATTGTATTATTACACGCAAGCCCTCCAGGATGTATACCGTCAGGAGCCATCTACTGGCCATACACCGTATGGGGCGAGAGCTCATCAAGATGTCCACAGCAGCTTTTTCTCTCGCCCCATGTAATCCTATAAAAACATGAAATAAAATTCTATTCTATTCTAAATTGAGACACAACCTTACCAAGAGAAATGTCAGATTGGCAGAATTGGTGCAAGCTTTTTTATTGAGAACAATCGGGGCTCTGTGGGTTTACCGAAACATGTTTCACGAGTAATGAGAATCATAAATGGCATTTATCATATTTCTTCCTGGAATATTGATTTCGAGCACAAGGAACAATCTTTCTCAACGCTTCTGCTCCGCAAGTCTTGGATTACTCCTGTCCCGGAGGTAAGCCTGGTCAGTATGGATCTGATTGCTTGACTCGTATCAGTACAATTCCATGCTTACATAATAAAGTACTCGCATTACGCCTATTACGTTTTCTGGGATGTCCATTTATGGACTGACCTTATGATGGCGCCGCGCTGGATAACGGTACGTTCGTGGAGTTACAAGGTTAGGTCCACTCTTTACTCCTCACGACCTCCTTCCCTTAAATTGCTCGCTCCGCGAACGTTCTACCGTCCTTATCGAGGTGGAGTCGTCGCCGAAAAAGTGGCGGTGCTAGGGGCACCGGTCGTGTGTGCATTGGGGAATGCGTAGGCAGGCGCAGAAAGTCTGTGGTTTCAGACTCCAATATGGAGTATCTAGGAAGGGTCTAAGACGGGTAGGCGTTGTCACTGGCCGCTTGCATATCGCGCCTAAGCGATCTGAGTAAAGAGCTATTTTACAACAACCACATTCCGCGTCATTGCTTGGCATGTCGTATAGAGCACTTGAATAATATCGACCGCAGGAAACAATTCTTGCGAAACGAAATCACCATTATCCTAGCGAAGACAAATAAGGCTGGTGGAAACACTGCTACAAGAAGAACCTGGCCAACATGGTCAAAAAACCTGTGACGTCTCAATAGCTAATGTCATGGGGCGTAGTGACTATTCAACCTTGTAGGTTAGGTGTAATAAAACAAGGTTTCCAGAACGACGGTGGTTAAGACAGAAGCGTCCGAATCCATTAATGTCGGGTGTCGAGTACGGCAGAATAATTCTGAAGGCGACACTCATTTGTATACGCCATGGTTATGTCCAGGAAACCTCCGCAGGGTTGGCAAGAATATTAGATTGATGCAATGAAAAAAAAAATTTTGAAATTATATTGTAGTCGTCCTGTGGGAGTATTGCAAGTATATGTTTGAGGCACAACCGGTGCAAATAAAATATTTATGCAAAATTGGTAACTCTCCGGAAATTGCAAATATTAGGTTCCTATCCAAAGCCAGGCAAAACTGAGCCCATTTTTGGCACGCAATGACAGGGGAGACAGAGTGGTCAAATACTGTAATTTTGGATTGCTCAAACTCATTCACGGCGAAGAAAGCATTTTTCAAGTCATGTTCATCGATTGGCATCTCGCAGTAGTCAGATTGCGGCATTGTGAATAAAACGCATCTACAGTGCACAGGCCGTCAACTGAATCAGCATTGTGAGGTGATGGTGACCTTTTTTAGTATTCTTCTTTAAATATAACTAGTTCTTACTAGAGCACCATGGTTCCACTTTATTCCCGGTCAACAAGAATCGACATTTATTAACGTATTGACTAAAACATGGCGTTCGGCAAGCCGAGAACAAACATTTACTCTTTCCTGAAACTTCCCTCGCCGTAATGCGACTAAAAGTCAATACTCATTACAAAGCTTACCTTTTTCTGCAATAAACAAAATACAAGTTTATTGTAAATCAGTGTCACTGGCGTGCGCGAAACCATTTCAGCGCTAATAAAATTGTTTCAAACTTTTCTTCCCCACACCCAGTAGCACAAAAGGAAGAATTACTTCACAATTATGCTCGTTATACCTTAGTGGGAAAAAATATTCTTAAGAATAATGATTGGCAAACGGGAGTGGCGCCGAAAACGTGCGTAAAACATCCTCCCTTAGACGTGAAAACTATAAAAAACCGCAGCCATTACTGCGTGATGGTGAGTGACCAGCGAAGCTGTGCATGTGACACAGTGGTACGATAACCGTAGCTTTGCCTTTCAATGTTCGTGGATTTTTCTTTTAACGAGCACGAAAACTTTACTTTTACTGCAAGTTTATAAAACGACTATTGTTTTCTGAAGATTTGGTTTCTTTAGTATAGCCCGAACCATTCCCTTTAAATCGCTCCAAAACGGGACTGTGATGGCGTACACTTCGACTACTTGGTAATGTTTTAGGACAAATTGCGGTAATGACTGACTGCTTTAGTGTTTTACTGACTGCTAACTTCGCATATGTGAGCGTGTGTTTTAAAAGGTACGTAATACCGCCTTGTTCTACATAAGTTGGCGTCAGATTCCGTGACTGCGACGGTCCGGTCTTAGCAGAACAAGAATCCAGACAAAGCCGCGTCTCTGGCACATCTTCTTTTTTTCTGCTGAAAAAAGAGCCACCAGGTCCGATGTGAAGACACAATGTCTAATTCCTATTTCGGGTAACCAACTACATCAAAAACACGCGACTTGATATGCTTTTTCTGCTGTTGACGATGGCCATTCTTTTTCTATTTATCCTGGGGCCGCTGGCTCTGGTCTCTTTCGTGCGTGCATATTGTATTGTTTAGGATAACCCCTCTTATCGCAAACAAAAGGTTATGCAGGCCTTAGATATTAAAACCCCTGAAAATAAAATTCAAAAAATTCATACAGATAGACCGGATCTTCAATATTTTGACAATTCCCGCTCAAACCAAAACACATGTACATGTCACCACGAGGAACTGTCAGCATTCAATTTAACCAAATATTTTTAAAGTGTCGGAGTGCTACATATGCATAGCTCGCAATTGTTTTCGACACCAAAACGTTTTTTTTTTTGTAATCATGAAAATCTCCAAAAGCTTCTATCTGTTACATTAGTTCTGACAAGCCAAAAATACACTTGGAAACCGCGTGGCATGGAAGTGCTTGGTACTGGCCACAGAGTTTGCTAATCGTTGAAGCAGTTCTTTTTCTCAAGTAAAAATCGCGCTCCCAGAAATAGCATCCACCGCAGATAAGTTGTCCCATCAAATAATAAAGAATAGTTACAGTTTCTGCGGCATATGTAGAAATGGCTGCCGGGAAGACCTTGTTAAAAGTTACCAACAGAAAATTGCCCCGCACTTCGAGTTAGCTGGACATCATATTATAGTTGTCCTGTTGCACCCTTGAGCGTTGGATAAAGTGAGATTGGAGGGAGACCACTCCTGAGGACCACCAGACGATGATACAAGAAAAGACACTGGTAGAAAAAAACTGAAAATTTCAAAACATCATGCGAGGCTTCGAGGCGGGTGCGCGGTGGCTTTGGTCTGCGATATAGATCAGTCTTTTCTTTTATGGTAACTACCTCACTGCTTCTCCCAGCGGCCGGGAAACAACGTTGATTCATCGACACCCGCCTATGTGCAGGGAGAGTGTTGCTGCCGGCAGTGCTGCTTCAAAAAGGGGTCTCAGCTGAATGGCACCAACAATAAAGATTGAAACCTGGTTTGACCATTAGCAGAATTCGGGCCATTGTCAACCAAAGCGACTGCTGTCGACCAGTTGAGTGCTCCGGATAACACCGTCTTATGGTTACTACCTAAGCGGACTGTGGGTAGCATCGAACAAGAGCGCGTTCCCTTTCGGGTATTTCGTGTCATTTTCGGGAGCAATATGTGGTACTGCTAAATTCAAATGCGGTCGATCAGCTAGGGCACATCTAACAAAGAGGTTAAAATCTCAGTAGAAAATAAGCATAGTTTTCTCCTGTCAGTGGCCCCTATTGCTCCTGTGAGAGCTGGGCTTCGTATCAGTCTTTTGTTACTGTTCACTCGCTGCCGCTGTCAGACAAAGTCCACAAAAGGTCATTCGTGGGCGCCGTCTTCTTGTTAAGCGGGGTGATGAATAAAGTAGACTCCGCGAGCGAGCGACGACATTTGCAATAATAAAAGGCGGACGAACATTTTAAGGCAACCGTAACTGCACGAGCTATAACATCCGAACACCCCAGCAGGGTGCGTAATAAATCACTCGAATAAGAAGCCAAAGCTGCAACCCTCTCTTCTAACGAAGTTTATTTCTGGGACCCATACTCCCTTGTATCGAGACGGTGTAATCAGGAAGGACAACGTTACCTTCTGTGATAGCGTGAGTGCATTGTGTACCCGGTCGGTTCTTACTCTCCAAGAAGCTTCTACTGCTTGAAAAAATATCGTTCCACCTTCCAGCCGCCTCCACCGAGTGAAAATGGTATAATACGTACAACGTATTTTCAAGTGGCCGACATGAATTCGGAACCCCTGAAGCACACCACCGAAGCTACAAAACGTTTTTCGCCAACTTTACGAATTAGAAACATGTGATAAAACCGTTCTCAGCAGTCTTCAAAGATGCAATGCTAGAAAACTCTTCCAGTTACACGGCGTGGCTGTAAACAAGGCCCCAGCTTGGTGTTGCATGCAGATTCGGATTACCTGGCCAGTTCCAAAGAATATGCAACCGATTTTGTGCGGCGTTGCTACGACACTTGATTTTCGTTCTAAATGTAATTAGCTTGTATGACACGTTAGGATTTTCGGCTTCCTCAACGCCAAATTTTGTTTCCAAAAAATATGGGAATTTAAAACAGATTGGGGCGCACTGCTCACGCGAGAAGTATTGTGAGATGGGGTGAATAGGTGCATAAACTTTTTAATTGAGCCAAATTTAGGTTCCCCAGGATTACCGACAAACCCCTTTGCCCGAGAATTGGCATCAGAAAAGGTGCTCTGCATATCATCGCAGATGCCAGTGTCCAGCGGTGCAGCATATTTCGACAAATTCAACCACCATGTGTTATGAAAAACAGTTCAGCAAGTCTCATATTGGTCCTCTGAAAGAGGTAAGCCTGGTAGGTTTCGAGCTAACAGCTTGTTTTGTGTCAGCAAAAATGTATTCCTGCGTACAAAAGCAGCCGCATGACGATTTCGGGGTGTACATTTCCGGAAAGATACCATCATGGCGAGCGGTGGATACGATATGTCAACTGGTAGAAATGATCCTTGCGTAAAAGAATACACAAAGATACATGAAGACCAAATTACCCTGCGGGAACGTTGCCCATTAAGGAGTGCCGATGTCATAGGGCCACGAGAGGTGACATGTCTCAATATCTAATTTCATTGGGCTCAGAGTGGCATGAATAATAGAGGTTAAGAAGTTATGCGATGACTGTGATAAAAGGACAGAGGTGAAACCAAAGGAATGTGAAGCTTGAAATGTTGGGAGTCGGGTGGGGCAGTGTAAAACTGAGGACGCCAATATTTTGAACAATATTGATTTATTAAAAAGGATTCAGCAAGGTGGGTAATTTCATTATTTAGGGGTAGTCCAGACTAGATTTTTAGATGCGACGCTGAGAGCATCTCTTGTCGGTGGCGCTGTCCTTACTGAGTGCGTCCGTCGTCGTCGGCGGCGGCGTCCGCACTCTCCTCCGCTCGCCCCTCTCCTCTCCGATAGCGAACACTCTCTCGCGAGGGGCATTGGATTGGATTCGATTGGATTAGCTTGGCTTGGCTTGGATTGGATTTGGATTGAATTGGATTAAAGTGGATTCTGTTGGATTGTGTTGCGTCATAGCCGCGGCAGACGCATTGGCGCCGGCTCGTGCACAGGTGAGAGCGAACCCTCTCTCTCAACATCTGCGGGTGTGCTGCCCAGCACGCTATCCCTCCGCCGGTTGGTAGTTCTGCGCGCGGTGCTGCGCATGTGCAGTACTCTATCTCTCCACAGTCTCCTCTCTTTCGGACGCGCTGCGCATATAACCGGTGTGCCGCTCTCCTGCGCCCTTTCGATCGACGGTTGCTCTCCGCTTGCTCTTGAACCCCCTCAGCGTCGCATCACACCAGCGTTCCAGCGAGGGGAGGTGGGCGTAATTTTTTGAATATATGCTGTAGCAATCCCATGGAAGCATTGCAAGTAAGGGTCAAATGTTCATTCAGAAGAGCTGACCCTCTAAAAATGCACATCATACGCTCCCACTTGCAAAACCGAATGCATGATTTGCTCATATTTGGTAGGTTGGCAAGGTAGGTTAGATGCTGCAACTCTGGATTGATAAACCTCATCCTGGGAAAACAAAGGCTTCTTTGGGATTTAACAAATCGACAGGCGCCTGCGAGTAGCCAGATTATAGTACTTTGAAAAGGAAGGTTTTATAGTGTGTAGATAACAACGGCATCTTTTGCAGACAACTACATCATCATGGCGGGGTTGTGGCTACCCGTTAAATAAGGGTGTTAATTCAAGGGGAAGTGTTAATTTCAGGTGATAAAACGATAATTCATGGTGAAGTGATACGTTTCCTCTGCAATCCTGGTGAACACGAAGGAGCTTTTGTTAACCTAAAGAGTGTAAACAACTGGCGTTCAAGCAAGCCCACAGCAAAATCCTACACACTACTTACCCATCACTGCTTGTTATTTATGAAAAGTGAGTAGTTATTGGAAATCTTACCTTACACTGCAAAAAAATGCACCAGTTTATTGTAAAATCAGTTATGCTCACACCTACTTCAACGATTTCAGTGCTAACCAGTAGGCATTAAATTTTTATTCTCTACTACCCATTTCTTCTCTACTTCATATTCATACTCGTTATTTCACAAGTCCGGTCAAATATTCCGAAGTGTAATTAGCAGCTGAGAACGACATAGCATGACGCATGACGTGCTGGGAGGGCGAGAAAAAGGCATATAAGATCAGCAGCCCATGATGTCAACACTACGAAAAATGATGTGCCATTTCAAGGCGTGATGGAAATTCTCAAACGAAGTTCTATAGGCGACGCGTTGGTAGGATGCCCTCAATGTTTGCATTAGAAATAGGACAATTTTTCTTTCAACCCGGACGCAAAGTTTCAGATTATTGCAGGTGTTTCGAAACTAGGTTGTTTTTGGAGCATTTGTTTTATTTTATCACCAGGTACTACCTATTTGTTTTAAATCGCTTTGCGAAACCGCAACGCCACCGCGAGGATGTGCAGAACTTTGTAATCGCACACGCGGTTGGCGGCAGTGCTTTGTTGGTTTTGTTTCCTACGCTGACTGCTCCTTAGTACAAGTTTACGCATGTGTTATAAAGTATGTAAGAACTCAGTCTCGCTTCACATAAAAAGCGTTACGTTATGTGACTCTTACGGCTAGAGTTTTGTAGAATAGTAATCGATACACGTAAACCACACCTCCTCTCTGGGGCACATCTTATATTCGTCGTCTGAAAAACTTACCCTGGCCCAATCTGCCCAGGGAGTGTCTAAGTCGCGATTAGAGTAACTAACTACACCAAAAAACATGGCACTGTAGGGTTTTCGCAGCGATTAACCCGGACATTTTTTTCTGCTTTGCCTGGGGATTGCACGCATGGTCTTTGTCGCGCATGCATATTCTATAGTTTGGCACTACACCTCCTATCGTTTAAAGAAGATTACCTTTTTTTATAAAGCAATGACCTCAATTTAAAACGCAAATATTCCATAAAGCAGCAAAAATGCCGCTACCATATTCGGGTAATTTTTTTCTCGAGCGACAGCACATTTACATGTTATCGGAAGGAAGAACTGTCAGCCATGAGTGTAGCCTACGCTTTAAAATGAACACAGTGAGCACTCATCATAACTAACAGCTCTTCAATCCACTGAATCGTGGTTTTTTGGCCTTAAAATCTCTGAAAAAAACACCTCTTTGTAAATAAATGAAGACATGGCACATACATGGCTGGTTAAGACGGCATGAAAGCAGTTTGCACGGATTCCAGAGTTTGGAACTCATTGCAGTTCTTATCATCCTTAACAAAGACGGGCGTTATGAGAAATACCAAGCAGAGGAGATACGTTGGCCATCGAATACTACTGAGAAGTTTCTGCGCCATTTGTTGAATAGTCTGCAAGAAAGCTCATTAAACAATGGGCTCCCGCAGCTCCAGTTAGCTGTACATGACATTCTTGTGTGCCTTTTCTGCACTTAGATGCCGGATATGCTTAAGATAAAAAGCGATAACCCCTGAGAACCACGCGAGGATGGCAGAAGAACGTCCACATGCGTATTAAAAGAGCTAAAAATTTGCAAATATTTGGCATAGCCACGATCCCCTACCGCTGAGGCATGCTATGAAATGCATGTGTTTATGGCCGTTGCCTCACTGCTACTCCCAGTGGTAGGGAAGCGACGGTGGTTCTTTTGTACAGGCGTCGGAGCATATATTGTGCTAAAGCCCGCTATGCGGCCTTCATAAGTGGGCTTCAGCTCGGCGACATCTATCCTAAAGGTGAAATCTGATTAAAGCATGAGCAAAATCTAGATTGTGTTTTCCTCTATGATTACAGTCACACAGGCGTATTTCAGAAAGCAGAGCCTCTTATCGCGAAATCCAAATTCCGCTGCTACTGGCAGCGAATAAACTTGCTCTCTTCAGCGCAAGTGGGGATTTAGTTGCAGGTGTGTGAGTGGGTTAATTAGCGTATTCATGGAAGGCTGTGGCCGTTAGTACACCAGGGTGGACAATCCTGCTCTAGTGAAGCAGCGCCTTACCAGCAATGGTCGGGGTGGTCAGGCCGAACCCCAGCCCAGTTGTGCAAGTCCATCAAAACGCTAATTTTTTTATTCCGATGGGAACTGTCCGACACCGGTGGGAAACTCAACTACGAGGCAGAAACATGGGGGCTGACTAAGAGTTTTCAACTTAAATTAAGAAATACTCAGCGGGCAATGGAATGGAAGATGATGGGGTGTAACTTTAGGGCACAAGAAGAGAGCGGAGTAGGTCAGCCGACAAACACGTGTTAAGGACATATTATTAGAAATTAGTAGACGTTTGCGGGGATAAACTCGTCGCAGTTAGCAGAGGACGGGGTAATTGGAGAATAAAGGGAGAGGCCTTTGTCCTGCAGTGGGCGCAGACCACCTGGTGATGATGATGGTGTTAGAACGTACTGTAAAAATCAAATGCCCGGGCTCAGCGAGGTTACATCAATCATACCGGTTAAAAAATCTGCATGAAGTGAGTACGGCTTTGGTCCCATGAACCACCGCGACTGTTATATTGTTTCTGCGGGCTCCATATCACTTTTTTTATTGTTTCCTTATGGTTGCTGCCAACGGAAAGAGAACATAGACACATTCGTTGGCTTCGTCTTCTTGTCAGGCATTGTGCAAGAATAGGTTGATAATGTGGAGCACCTACGTCATCAGGACCGCATGGTGGTCGAGCGTATTCTGACCGGCGTAACAGCACCAGCAAAGCCTTATCAACACACCAGCCGGCAATGTCAAGAATCAGCTGAAAGGCCAGTGAAAGTCGCAGCGTTCTTATGGAATGAAGCTGATTTCTGGAACCGAGGCTGCCTGAATAGAAATGACGCAGGTGTAGGGACTCGGCTACCATCCATGTCATCGCTACAGCTTTCTGTACCGAGATGATTGACACCTAACGCGCAATGGAGCGTTATGAAGGGGACTGGATATGGAGCAAGGGTATCTTGTAACTGCTGACTATAGCAAAAATTCTACACGTGCTTGTCGAAGCTATGCAAATGCATCAACGAGATGAGGACCACCGCAACTCTGTCCTTGTCTGCCTCTACAGCACCAACTCTGCCGCTCTCGGCCAGCTGTGGCATCGAGCTACCAACGATTGAGTTACCGGTATTTCAGGGCGGTCCACGCGAACGGAACCTTTTGTAAGAGCAATTTCATTCCAAGGTTCATACCAACCCGACGCTTACCGACATAGACAAGATCGCCTACTCAGCTCGTGGGACCTGCATCGGACAACATCGGCGGCCTTACCGCCACGTCTTCATGCTACCAAGACGGGTCGTACATACTCGTTGACAGATGTGCAAAATTGGAGATGAGACTGAACGATAACGACGATAACCTCATTGATGTGCACCCTTTTACCTCCTCCGCCATTGTGCTTGGTTTGCATTGTCTCAGCAGTAAACATCAGGCACATAATTGTAGAATAAAAGCGGTGCACTTTATAGGTGGCTGCCTATGCTGTGCTCTGGCCAGTGCGTTCAGGGCGACTACGAAATCATTTATCGTTTAGGTTTTTTCCGCCCTGGACACTTAAGTAGACGGCATATACTTTGGCTCTTGCTGCCGCTTTTAATTCTGGAGATTGCGATCGTCTCCTATATTTGGTCAGATTTTAAATGGAGTCGAGAGAGTGCTGCGGGGTTTGCTTGCTGGCGATAGCAGCTATATTTCTCGGTCATTGTGAAGGTCCTCAGCATATGTCGAAGAGGAGCATAGCTCCAACTACTCTAGAATTCCCTTGAGAGAGGTATGCAAGTTCCGAAACCGTACCTTGCTTTCTCTGCAACCCAAAGGATAGTTGAACTGGCAGGTGCAGCTCGGCCGTTGCGATCATTTACAGAAGTCAATGCTCCTGCAAGATGGTAGATCTTTATGCTTTACAGTAAGTATACACATGGCCAAACCAGCAGCAATTAGGGCAACGGCTGGAAGAGCCACCACGAGCATACTTCGATGAAGTGTGGTCGGACAACTGCAAGGTCACTTGTTAGGAACAGCTGAAAACTCGCGTTAGCTAAAAGCAGCTGCATCCACACCACCACATGAAGAAATACATTCCATATAAAACTGCCCTCGTGCACGTGTCCTTATCCAAGAGAATATCTACGGCACTAGTTTTGTTTGATGCTGGCGGTAAAAGAAGGTTGGTTACGGCTGAATTATCTCAGAAAATGTGCCCGCACAACCATGGCTGTAAAAGCTTTGCGTGGGATTCTTCGGTACGTATGACGAACCGCAGAGATTCCTTAGAGTCGAGATTGCCAGAGGTGAAATTGAGCAACATTTTCTTTCAATATCGGCACCCCCGTTCAGGCCCACCGTCCAGTGCAGAAAGCATGCTTTCAATTCGTCCTCCCAGTTACTTAGCAAGGCGAAGTCATCAGCAGATCTGAGGTTAGTGAGTTATTCTCCATTACCTTTACTCCCACATGTTCCCAATCCAACGTTCGGAATACTTCTTGTAAACATGCTGTGAATAACACTGGAGAGGTTGTGTCTCCTTGTCTGACGCCTTCCTTATAGTACTTGACTGCTCTCCTTAAGGAGTATGACGGTAGCTGTGGACCCATTTGAGAAATCCTCTAGAATTCTTACATAACGCTCATCCACCCCCTCGTTCCGTAATGCCTGAATGACTGCTCAGGTTTCTACCGAGTCAAATGCTTTCTCATAATCTATGAAAGCTATATATATTGGGGTTTAGGATACTCAGCGTACTTCTCTATCACCTGATTGATCGTGTGAATATGGTTCATTGCTGAATAAGCCTTAGGAACCCTGGCTGTTCTTTAGGTTGACTGAAATCTAAGGTTGTAGAAATTCTGTAAGCGATTACCTTGGCAAGTACCTTGTAGACGACTGGCAGTAATCTGATCGGCTTGTAATTTTTTGAGCCCTTAATGTCAACTTTCTTATGCATAAGGATTATGTTCGCCTTCTTCAAGATTCCAGTACACTTCCGGTCATTAGGCATTGCGTATACAGGTTTGCCAGTTTTTCAAGTACAATTTCTCAGCCATCCTTCAAGAGGTCTGCTGTTATCTGATCCTCACCAGGTGCTTTGCCCCCTTTCATTTCTTTGAAAGCCTTCCTTACTTCTTCGGTCGTTACTGGTGGGATGTATATTTCCTCTGAGCTGCTGTCTCCTTCGGCATTATCCTGGATGTCCCGGCTACTGTACAGATCCCTGTAGAACGCCTCTGCCACTGTGAATATTTAATCAATATTTGTGTTGACATTCTCTTGCTTATCTATAAGTGCATACATCTTATTTTTCCCCACGCCAAGACGCCTGTTCACTGCTTTCAGGCTATCTCCGTTCTTTAAAGCGTATTCTATCCTCTCCATATCAAACTTCGGTATTTGAGCTGTCTCACGCCTATTGACTACCTTCGAAAGATCCGCTGGTTGTATTCTGTTTGCGGGGTGGAGATTGTCATGGTTTGGCGTTTCCTAATTAGATCTTTTGTCTCCTGTGAACATTTACCAGTATTCTGTCTAGCCATCGTGCCAGCGACTTCTACTACACACTCCGTGCTAATGCGTGTAAGGTTGTTACTGGCCTGCTCCGTCGTAAGCTTTGCTTCCTTGGTAAGAGCAGAATATCGGTTCTGCAACGCAATCCTAAACTCTTTTACTTTACATATTACTGTTAGCTCATTAGTCGGCTTCTTTCGTACTAGCTTGTTACGGTCCCTTCTCAAATCTAGCCCGATTCGATATCTTACCATAAGGTGGTTACTACACTTTACCTATTTCGAGCACTTCTACATCCTTCACGACGCCAGGGTTATCGCTTAAAATGAATTGTATTTTATTTTTTGTACCCTTTGGGGTAATACACGTCCACTTCCGGCTCTCCCGTTTACAGAAGCTATTCACTATGCGTAGGGTATTCTGTTTGCAAACTCCACCAGTAGGTCTCTTACTTGTTTCTACAGCCCAGACCATATTTCACAACTGCCTTGTCTCCAGCCTGATTCTTGACTACTGAAGCATTGAAGTCCCCCATAACTACGGTATACTTTGTTTTTACTTTAGCCATTGCCGATTTCTCATCTTCTTTGAAGCGTTCCACAACTATGTCGTCTTGGCTGGATGTGGGCGCATAGCCCTGTAACACTTTTAGCTTGTACCACTTATTGATCCTAATTTAAAGACCTGCTGCCCTTTTGAAAATGTAATAGTATACCTCTATGTTGCCGCCTATGCTTTTATTGACTAGATATCCCACTCCCATTTCTCGTCTGTCCACTAGACCACGATAACATAGGACGTGTCCATTTTTCATCACCGTAAAGGCTTCACCTGTCCTCCCACCGTCTCTAAGCCCCAAAACATCCCATTTATTGCCCTTTAAGTCCTCGAACAACACCTCTAGACTCGCTTCAATAGATAACATTCTCGTGTTAAACGTTCACAGGTTCCCATTCCAATGGTGGCCTTTCCGTGTCCAGGGATTCTGAGCACCCTCTCCCGCGTCACAGGTCTGACCGCCACCGTGGTCAGTTGCTTTGCAGCCACTGGAGACTGAGGGCCGTGGGTTATCTATAACAAGGATAATATTTCCTGTGCGAGACCTACGACATTTACCTCTTTGCTTTCTGCCATGGTTGTCTTGACTATCATCGCTTATTTCTGCATTTGTCAAAGCTGCTCCTTATTTTCTATTCTTATTCGCTACATACATAGCGAGGGCCTCGGTTCTGGTAGTCTTGGTGTCATACGGAGCTTTAAAGGATTTACGTTGGTTGACCACTGACGACATGCCGTAGACGCTCGAGCCATGGCCCGGAGGGTAAAATGAACTTCACCCAGAGAACTTGGAGTGGCACTGCCTAAACCCCAACCACTGGAAACAAGAATACCTTAACAATATTACCCAGAACATGGAGGGAAAAACAGTCCAGCCGATAGCGTAGTGGTCTTCGCACCAGTTGCGTATTCGGGAGGACGTGGTTTCGGATCCAACCTGGCAGGAATTTCATTCCAAGTTCTTTCTTACTTTCCCAATTCCCTGTCTATTACCTACCACATTCTCCACTTTGCTTTCCGGCAAATTCTTCACTGCAAGCCCTAATTTCTGCCTTAATTCAACGAACCCTCCTGTCCTACTCTGATTCCGCGCATGCATAGCAAGGTCCTAAGTTCTGGCTGTCTCTGTGTTTTAGCGAGCTCAATGAGGCTCAACGCTTGTCGACCATTTTAGACATGTGGTAAACATTTGTGCCACGGCCCGATGTTTAAAAAAAATGTCCCCTTCTCACCGAGTAGTCAGAGTAGCTCTGGCTACCATCCTCAAGTACAGGAAACAGAATTATTTTACATAAATACCCTATTATGTGTAGGAGAAAATAGCCCCGCCGGTAGCATATTGGTCACCACGACAGACCCGTGTTCTAGATGTCGTCACTGGGGTTCCCATAAATCGGGCATTTTTGCTCCACTTTCTTTCGGGCTTTCCATAATCTGTTGTGTTTCTACGACCTACCAAAATCTCTACTTGAGGTTTCCGACGTTAGATTGACTGTAAACACTTATTGCTGTATATGTAAATACATATATATATATATATATATATATATATATATATATATATATATATATATATAAGTAAATATATATATATATATATATATATATATATATAGAGAGAGAGAGAGAGGGAGGGAGGGAATGAGAATGGAATTCAAGGGTAATTGAAAGAATTGAAATTTTAATTGAAATTATATACAGCCACGGAAAGAACGGGGACAATGTGGTAGCTCGTTTTATTCTTTAAAAGATGCATATTTTAAAGAACGTGGAGAAAAATGAAATCTTTGAGAGCCGAACTCATGACATCCAGAATATGCGCCTGGTGCGGAGATCAAGCTACCGTTGGGGATGCCTTCCGTTTAGTTTGTTGGGTTTTATTGTCGAGGTAATTGCTTGTAATTGTCGAGGTAATGAGTACCACATTGAGTACAAACAATGAGTACCACACCCCCCCTACGCATGCCTGGCCAGGCACCGCTGATGATGATTGTGGCAAAATGCCCTAGGAATTGGCCGACCAAACAATCTATCATAAGGTAGCTTCGCGTTCAACCGCCGTCCTTATCTTTGAGTAGTGGAACCCTGAGTAGTATGCGAGGCATTCCTCCTCTTCTCTCCGAAGCTCGCCTCCTCTCTGGGATTACGCAAAGATTTTTTAAGACCAATGCGAAGAAGCTTAGGGTTAGAGACGCCACGGTTGCCGCTGCATACTCTGATGAGGGCGCCACTGTAGCTCGGCGTTTTAAATGACGCGCGCTCCACTCCCCTCATTCTCCTCTAGCAACGCCGCGATCGAACTGAAAATAATGGGAAAATGGGTACAGCCCATGGCTTCTTCGTACACTACTCAGTGTTCCCCTCCGGGAAGATAGTACAATTTTTCTCTACTTTTTTTCTGGCTTTCCATGTTCTTTATCTGTTTCTATGACTTACCACATTGTCTTCTTTGCTTTCCGATCTTTTCTTAATTGACAACGATTATTTCTGTTTTAATTCACCGAGCCCGTCGTTTTCCCATTTTTGATTCGCTACATCCGTAGTGAGGGCCTCTGTTTTGGCAGTCTTGGGGTTATAGGGAGCTTAGGAGGGTTCAACACTAGTTGACCACTATCGACGTGTTGCAGATGCTCGAGAAACGGCGCGGAGGTTACAAAAAAGCTCCCCTTCACCATGAGTACTTGGAGTGGCGGTTGCTACCACCCCGATGCGCTGGAAACCAAAATACCTTAACATGATTACGCCAGAAAGGGGAAGAAAAAATAGCCCCACCGGTAGCGTAGTGGTCATCGCAACAAATGCGTATTGTGGAGGTTGTGGGTTTGGATGCGACCCCGGGGCATTTTTCCTCCGCTTTGTTTCCGGATTTCGAAATTCTTTATCTGTTTTTATGACCTACCACATTCTCTACTTGGCTTTCCGAGGGTGGGTGTGAGCGGGTGAGGCGATCCGATGCGCGTTGCATTGGCTCCCGGTCAAAGGGCAAATTTTGTGCCGAAAGTTTGATTTTTGGACCACACAGACAGTATAAGGTTGTTCGGCAAGTGTTTCGGCATCACTGGACAGAAATGTTTGGAAGATCGGACCAGGACTACGAATTCTACGAGTATTGAGTTTCAGCACAAGGCTTAGGCTCAGCCTAGGCCAACGGCTTCTGAGTCTAGGCAGCTTGCCCAGTAAGCCAGATGTAGGTCAAAATGGGAACGGAAAAATACATGGAGGTGCTACAACCGGATTATCCACAGGGCTGAAAAATTGTGTATGTTTTTTATGATGAGTACGTTGCGCCGCACAGTGGGTCCTGCCGGGCGGCAAGTGAACCAAGAACAAAGGCAAAAACAACGCAAGCGGTTACTCTGCCTCTACGGAGAGATAGTCCAAACCTCGTGAGAGGGAGAATTTCGCCAGAAGAATAGCAAGGGAGCCTACACCGCCGGCACGCATGCCGTTCGTAATTCCGCGGGATGACATGAAGTTAATTATATGACCAAGAGGAGATTTGAACATTGCTAGGACCGAAGCCCCTATGCTAATCTCCGCTATCCGGACAGCGACCGAAATTAGAAAAGAAAGGATTTGGATGATATGGTCAGCCCCAACGCAGTGTAGAACATCCTAGTGGTGAACGCGCTGGACGAACACAGAGCTAGGCTACACGCAACGCTAAGATGCTTAACAATCGGGAACAACCACTACGAAGTGGGGGCCCACCAAGCCACCATGGAAGGCGCTGTGAAAGGAGTTATCAAAGGGATGCCCATCACGGACATCAAGGCAGAAATCAGGGCTAGTGTGGTAAATTCATACAGCCGCCGGGCTCCGCAAACACAGAGGATCGGCACGTGAAATGGCGTGATTGCGCTGTTTGAAGGCACGAAAGTGCCGAACTTTGTAACATACGGCCCAGTTCTCGTGAGCCTCTCACTCTACAAAAAGTATCTCGGGTTTGCAAAACATGCGGACACTTGGGACGTCGAATTGGGACACTTCGCGCAGAAAATCGAGCGAGCTGCAAGCCAAGATGGAAGCTGTGTAGCTGCGAACAGGTCAAAAAGGAGATAGATTCCAAAAATAATTTCCTAGATACCCTACGTCATCTTCCAGACAGCGACAATTGAAACAGAAGCAACGGCAAGAGCAGCACAGCACAGAGGACACAGACTTCCTGTCAATGCGCAGGGAAAGAGTGCCAACCGAACCCTACTCGGGAGGGGAAAGAGCAACACGCGTCAAGGACGCTCCCGCTCGAAACAACCTGCCCCGGGTAACCGAAGCTGGGAGACGATCGGAAGAGCGGCATCGTCACCGCGGAGCAGATCGAAGCACCGGGACGACGCGGACCTGATTGCGGAGCGTGGCCGCTCAAGTTCCCCGAACAAACCTGGCCATCACGGAGTCGCCGATAAAAAGGTGGCCCGGGACGAGATATCTCTCATCGCCGATAAAAAGGTGGCCCGGGACAAGAGATCCCTCATCGCCGATGCTCCTCTCTCGCTGTCCAAAACCGCCGCTAATACCACATCTCAAAAAGAGAGCGCGGTAGTTACAGAAATAAAGAAAATGATCGAAAAACAGGGCGGACAGTTTACACAAGAAAGGAAGAAATTTGGACAAACATTCAGCAATGGCAGCCAGGTTAGGCCAAACAGTAATGAACGTCACCAAAGTGCATAAAAGACGACACTTGAAAACCCATGTAAACTGCCAAGGAGAGGTCGCCAATTGCGCGGCCCGTGATGGCGACGCCAACCTCAGAGGTGCAAGAAATGGAGGTAGATCAACCCCAGCAGCAACAAAGCAACAAAGCTGAGAAGCAAGAACAACAGCTAACACCGGAAGAATCGATCATTCTGGTGGAGCTTGGCAGATCAGAAGGAAGAATGAACCCGTCCGAGGAACGATTGACTGCAAGGGAAATCAAGAATGACCGCCTCGCGACCGGGATCAATGCCATCGACGTTAAGCAGAAGAATGAATGAATGGCTTTATTGAGCAGGAGGCCGCAGGCCCTGGTTGGTGATTGGGTCAGGAGAATAAAAAAGTTTACAGTTAAAAGATCACTGTTCACTGTTCAAGTCATGGCTATAGCCCTAGCTCCTTACACATCTGTGTCCGGGAACATAGATTAGAAACACGCATCACACTGCCTTGAACAGGCCACTCACAATCGCGTAGTTCGCCACACACTCAAGCGCGGATGGGTCCGATCTAAGTAGGTCGAGGTGATCTTGCTCTGAAGATGGCGGGGTGAATTTCTGGATCAGTGTATCACGTGCTTTTGGGGAAGGCAGGAAACCTCCAGATTAGGTGACACAAGTTCAGAATGGTGTCCGTGTCACAAAACGGGCAGAAGGTCGACCATGTGACGTTTGGAAAGTGCCATTTCCTAAGAATGTCCGGCGTGTAGGCCAAGTTCACGTGTGCTTTGTTTGCGAAAATTTCAGTCGATCTTGACAATCCGCTTATGAGGTATAAGAAGCCAAGCGGAGACGCATCGTGTAGTCGCCTACAGCTCTTAATGTGCAGTTGGCGACGGTGTTGGTGCCAGGTATTGGAGGGTTGCTCTTCGTGCGAGTGTGGGTCAGTGGGAGGTAAAAGAGACTGAAGAATCTCCCGGGCAGCGTCGTGTGCCTCCTGATTCCCAACAGCACTGGTGGAATGGCCAGGTGTCCAAACCAATCTAATTTCCAAGTTTTTCTTCTGTAGCGTTTTGATTAGTGAAAGAATCTGATTAGCAACGCCATTGCGACTGTACGACTTGTTCAGTTCTTGAAGGGCAACGTGGGAGTCGGTGATGATCCTAAAGCGAGTGGTAATATGAGCAGTGAATTGGGGTTCCTGCTCCTGAAGTCTTCGAAGGGCGCCTAAGATACAAAGCAATTCCGCTTCTTCCACTAGCCCGAAATGACTAAATATACGATTTGATCCATTGAGAAGCGGAAGGTCTGGGCATCGCCATGCTACTCCCGCCTCATTACCCATTACGGCAGCATCTGTGAAGATGTACAACTCATCTTGGAAGCGTTCTGCGCTCAGTTTGCTATAAGCTGTTCACGTGCCCCATTTCGAATGCGTGGAATCGGCCGCTTTCTTATAATTCCAACCGCTGGCCTTTCCCAGGGGGGAAGCAGAGACGGAAGCGTGTCCAAATCCGACTTGCTATCGAGTTGGTCCCATTTCTGTAGCTTATAGCCCTCATGAGTGAGTTCAAGCCTATGTCGGTGCCTTGCTTGTGTTTCTTAGATCAATATATTAAGCGGAGGTAAAGGCAGGGCTTGTTTAAGGGTAGTTATTGGGGTGTAACGAGGAAAGCCCGTGACAGCACGAACAAGAGACCTGTACAGTATCTGGAGATCCTTGACGTGACGAGTGCTAAATTCATATGCAGGAAACCCGTACGTCAGTCTACCGAGGCCTATTGCTCTGCCGAGTGTGAGGCAGTTCCGTTGGGTCACTCCTCCGTAGTTGTTGGACATCCGAGTAATGAGGTGGAGTGTAGGGCGCCATGTGGAACGAAGTTGCCGTATCCGCGCGTTTGGACTATTGCAGCTACCTACTTGTATTCCGAGTAAACGGATTGTCCCATTTTTGGACTGAATGGTGGAGTCACCTATCTGCAATGGTATCTGGAATGCTGAATTTTTTGCGGTGCGGCCATCCACACTGAGAAATTCAGTCTTTTGTGCAGATAGGTGAAGACTGAAGTCAGAAAAGGATTTTCCTAGGCTGAGTACAGCCGATTGAACCTCCGCTTGCATGATCATGTGGTCAGGATAATCGGCAGCTTCCGTCATGACAAAAATGTCGCCCGCGTAAATCGCGCAACGTGCGGATGTGTCTTGTTCAAGTGTTCTTGCGATCCAATTCATGGCGAGGTTCAAGAGGATAGGTGTGAGAATAGATGCTTGGGGGACTCCTCTGTCCAAATAGAATGTTGAGGGTGACCAGGTTTGGTAGCCTTTGTGGTTGAGGCGAATCGGCCTGTGTTCGCGGAAATTCCTAATCCAGTTCTGTGCTTTCTGGCTGGGGAAGGCAAGCGCTAGTTCGCGTAGAATGCCTTCTTGATTGACATTATCAAATGCCTTGCGCATGTCCAGGGCTAACAAGTAGTCCGGACAATGCTTGCGGGATTTGCGATTCAGCACGCGTCGGAGAAGCCAAACATAATCTTGGGTGCCGAGGTTGGGTCGAAATCCCGTCTGGGGAGGATGAAACAAAGAAGAATTTTCAAGGTGGAATTGAAGCCGCTTGTTAATGATACGTTCAGTCAATTTGCAGATTGTTGGTGTAAGGGATATTGTTCTGAGGTTTTCAATCTTGCTGGAATCTTTACCTGGCTTAGGAATTTGGTGTAGAATAGTTGTCTTCAGGTGGTCCGAAACGATACTGGTTGTCCACGATGGATTGATGAGCGTAAGAAGGGCTTCGTGACCAATGGTGAGTAGGTTTCGGAGCTCTTGCCATGTAACCTCATCATGTCCTTGTGCCGAACGGGGTTTTTCTTGCATGATGGCGATCTGTAGTTCTGCTAGGGTAAACGGACAGTCAAGCGACTCTTGCGGGCTCGCAACTGTAATTACCGGCAAAGTACGCAGCCGGGACTTATCCTGAGTCGCATGCGGAAAGAAGGTTGTCATAATCTGCAATTCTACCATTGCTGGAGTATCTTTCAGGAGTAAGGCGTCTACCACTGGCAATTTAGTTTTGGCTTTCCCACTGAGGCTACGGAAAATGCCCAGAGATTAGAGAGGCTCTTTTCCTGACCCAGGCGCTTGCAACGACGATACCATGGCTCATTTTGCAGTTGTTTTTGATGTTCATCAATGCACCTGTAGTGCTTTTCGAGTTTCATGAGATCGCGGTGCGTTTTGCCTCCGCTGCGGTAGCGGTGGGTAAGCCTATGCGCCTTCCTCAAAAGACTAATCATGTAAGTATCTGGTCTCTCTACTTCCACCATACTTTCAATTTCGTTGACTGCATGACCTCTGGCTTGTTGCAAAGCCTCGATAAAGTCAGAAAGGGACGGGACGGGACTCGTGTGGAAGGAGTCTCTGAAGAGGGGCCACGAAGTAATAGCGCATCTCTTGCGAACTCGTACCTTCTTGGCGTTAATCTGAATAACGATCGGGATGTGATCACTTCCCCATGTGATGTCGGCAACATCCCAACTGCATATTGCACCTGGAGTACACAAGGTGAGGTCTGGAGTTGTGTCGGATTGAGTTCAATGGAGTCCAATACGAGTAGCCGCATTAGGCTCGTTTCGTAGATCCAACAAACTAAACTCTAGGGCTTGTTCAAAGAGGGATCCCCTAACGTCCGTCTTCGTGTACCCCCATAAGGGGCTTCGCGCATTAAAATCGCCACCAACGATAACCGGTCCGTCAAATCTTAGTAAAGAAAATATGTGGGTAATTCAATCGTATGTTTCGCTGTAACGGTCTGAGCCATACGGTCTGTTATAGACAGACACCAGTAATACGGGCCTGCTCCCAGGGGGATCAACCTTGACTACTACGACCTCCCTGTGCCTGTTACAGTCAAGATCCCAACGGTACTGTACCGCTTTGCAGTCTTTTCGCACCAGGATTGCTGCCTGGCCTTCTATTTTTTACACTGCGTTGGCGCCCACATGCACAATGGCGGGTGTCATATACGTATTGTAATTTGGGATTTTACAGACTCATCTCGTTTCTTGTAGGAGGAGCGCGAGAGGCCTGAGTGTAGCGACTTGTTGTTTAAGAATAGGACTGTTGGTCGAGAAACTGCGACAGTTCCACTGAATGATGAGCCGGTTGGGATGCATGTGCGTCACTGTTATTGGTGTTGCCGTACCTTCTTCCTCTTAGCTTGCTCAGGTGACGTACTTTGGAGGAAACCTCTCCTCTGCTCAGTGAGTTGACGGATGTCCGCGGTTAATGTATTGAAAAGGCCTTGAAGTTCATGAATACCACTGAAGGCTTTTTGCAGTTCTGGAGACGCTTCGAATTTGAGCTGGGCATCCCGTTGGGTCAGCATCTGAGTCGTGACCAGTTCCTTGGATTCCGTAGTATTTGCAAATTGGGTCGTAGGCGTTCGTTTCTTCGCGCGCGAGCGGTTGTGCCTACCGCTAGCTGGAGGGGCGGGTGACGAGAGAAGGACGTCGCGGTGTCTGCTGTGCTGCATGTTGCCGCAGGCTTTGGAGTTCCTGGCGGATTTGCTGTAGCTCAGTTCGGAGTTCTGTCAACTGACGCTTCGAATGTGCATTTTACAGCGAAAGGCCAAGAGGTTCCTGTCCTTTTTGTTTGGTGCCGTCATTAATAGGACTGTTGTTATCGGGTGTTCCATGCTGCTGTTTGTTTGCAGGTGCTATGGCGTCCGCCCAACTGACGCCAGGCCGGATTCCCAGACTTCTTTTCGTGCTGCGTTTAGTAGCAGTCGACTGGTAAGTCCGTCGGTCGACCTCCTGAGGAAGGCGGTTGGGGCAGAGATTACTAAGTGCAAGGTGTCCAACCTCTTTGCAGGCAACACAGTACACTGTCGATGCACAATCGTCCGTATCCGGGTGCGACCTTCCACATTCCCTGCATACACCAATGGACGGGCATAAACGTGACATGTGTACCAGGTTGTGACAAAAAAAAACATACGAGCCTGTTCGGTTTGTATTCGTCCACTTTGACCAGTTCCATATAATACTTTACTACCCTGGGCAGAGTCATACCGTCGAATGTCACTATGGCGCGGTCCGATTTACCAATCTTCTGGACTTTCAGAATGTCGGTCTGGTCACAGCGAAGCCAGTTGAAAATCTTCTCAGGCGTGTCATTGCTGTCAATCTGTATTACATATCTTGTGGTGTTTCGGTTCAGATCCATGTGGTCAATGGCGATTTCGATAGTTTGCTTGCTGTCTTCTTTCCTAAACGTAAGGCGATCGATCTTGAGCATTTTCACAACGTGACTCTCATAGTAAAGCCTTATGCGGGCACTGTTCGCTGCGTCGTCGTAGGTTACAGACGCCATTTTGGTGAGCTCCACGCTGGGAGCTGTAAGTCCAATAATATTGGCATAAGCCTGCTTAGGGACCATTCTTATTTGGATTTTTGCCAGAGGCCTCAGTTGTAGTAAGAAACGGGTACGACTTACTCTGTCAGCTTTGGTGGTCCGATTCCGTCGAGTGGGTAAGACTCTTTGCCAGTCCTGGGTGTCCTCTTCATCCATATTTTCTTCTAGGTCAATGTCGTCTTCGGAGTCTGAGTGCTTTGCCTCTTCTCGGTGGACGGCCGCTGAACTCTTGGACATCGTCGATGTTAAAGGTTCCGAATGAGGGTCGTTGTCTCTGAAGGCTGGGTGTGGCTGTGCCGGGGGAAGCGGAGCCGCCGTCGTCGAGCCGGCAGCCGCGTCGGCAGCTGCCTCAAGAGCAGCCGCGTTCGCGTCTGCGGCTGTGGCTTTGTTGGTCTTTGAACGACGCTGGAGAATTAGGCCTAACCTCTGTCGCGACACTTCGTAGAACGATTTACGAATACGTACTGTCCTCCTTGGTCGAATGGTCGCTTTCGGGTGGTCAGCCCACGTTAATGAAGCACTGGGGTCAGTTTGGAGCTGCTGAAGAAGCTGATTTTGCACTTAGGAAGCAAAAAATCCGAAGCACATGCGAAGCATGTTCACACAGCTCGGCCCCCTGGCGGCCAGACCCTTAAGCAGAAGTATGGTATGCTCAAGACGGAGCGTGCAGAAAGGCTGAAAGATGCGATTGCCAAGAGAAGGGGACGTCTACTTACAAACCAAGAACACGAACCGAAACAATACAGTAAAGCCAAACGGAAAATATACAGTGAAATCAACAAGATATATCTATGGCATTGCCCTACTATAGGATACAAAGAAATGGAACCAACTCTAAGCAATAAAGCCCTAGATTGCAGAAACAACCGCTGGTAATAGCCCTGCAGGAAACTCTTATCAAGCCACGCTTGCACGGTGACATCTCCTATACCCACACCACCGAGAAACGCCCCAGCCCCCAGCCCCATGCCTAACAAGGTGGCTGCGTCACAGCACATCACAGCGCAGCACGAGTGCGATCACAGGCTTGTGGAATTACATGGCAGAAACATCGGCCAGTCGCAGAACGTCTTTATAGTAAATATTTACGGCAGACAGAGAACAAACCACCAGTACGACTTCGATTCGGTAATAAATGATGCGATGAAACTAGCCAATAGCCGCGCGCTCTTGATTATGGGCCAGTTCAATCTACCTCACCGCACATGGGGCTAGAAGTTCGCCTCCAAAAGGGGAAAGGCATTGGTACAATTCATGGAGAAATATGAATTGAATCTCATCAATAAAACCGGAGTTCCCACGAGGACAGGCAACAGCGTAACGAGCGACACCACCCCGGAGCGACACCACCATCCCGTGCCTCACCATTAGATAATCCGGATCAGTGTCCTCGGAGCCCAGTACTGGACCGTTTAGGAAAAGCCAGATTAACGGACTGGGATCACATGAGAAAACACACACGGGAAAAGAGCGACAAGGAAGTGAACGAGGCCATCGAAACACCGAAGGAATCGTAAGAGGAGAGGGCCAAGCAACAACGGAAGAACCTATATAGTACACTCTGGAAATCAACACCAAAGTTGACACACCGTTTGAAAATGCAATACTCTCCAACCTGTGGGTGCTCTGGCACTCCCTTAACCGGAGGTGCTAAAGACAATGCAGAAACAGAAAGCTGGCGCGCAGGATTGCCCTAAAAACAAAGCAATTTCCGGATACTTAGACAAACCGTGTCGAAACAATTGTCACTAAATGTGCGAAATCATACAGTGATAACTATCTACAGGTTAAAGTTGGAAATTACTTCCGTATCTAATTGACCCCATGTAAAGCAAATCAACCACCAACCGCAACCTGACGAAAGTCCTAAATTACAACAAGAAGAGTAGCGATGAACTAGTCAGAAATATCCAACACCCACACCTACAAACTAAAAAGGGCAAGCACCCACCACCGAAAGAGTACGAAAGGCCCCGAAAATAAAATTACGCCGTCTTCCCGAAGGGTAAACCTGAGTGGTACGCAAAGCAAGCATGGGGTAAACTGTAGTTGCTATTAGTTTTCAGTTCGTCTTTATCGTATACGTTCAGCTTCACGTGCCTTCGTTGTATTAGAAGCTTCTTGGCGGAGTTTGACTGAGTGAAAGACATAAGACGGGTTTGTAGCACATGCTGCCATCTCTGTTGGTAGCGCAGTAAGAAGAGCGCGACGTTCCTTCGGTTGCGGCCAGAGAGTACTGGGAAAGAAAGCGGGCGCCGCCTATTTCTTTTTATTGGGGACTGCGCTGACGTCACCCCAAACGCTGACGGGGCTGAACAGACGCGCAAGCGCAGTACTGCGGACGGCGGATAACGAAAACGACAATGAGGGTGGGGGGACACAGGCCCGAGCATGAGATGCTTCTCATCTAAAAGAATTGCATAGACCATTACCCACCTCGAAATTATCGGCCTTCGCTGACGAAAGTAATAGTAAAAGTGCTCCTAGAGAAGACAACATTACTTACAAGTTCCTCCCTAATATGTGCACCAGAACGACTAACGAACTTCTTTGCTACATCAATGAAGCGTGGGTGTGATGGACTCGTTTGGCCTTGAGGGTGTACGACTCGTAAGAACGGTACTCGAGAGGGTAAGAGAAAAGGAAGTATATTAACAGAACCACCAGAAAACGAGTCAGCAGAAAGCGTTACAATTGCGAAGCACAACAGCAAAAACACACGAGAGTCCGATACCCCTAACCAGCGTTCAATAGAGGGAAAAAAAAAGTTCTCACAGACGCCTCGACGGTGGATGTTCGGTGACGTCAATGGCGGGTCGTCGCCAGTCCGAGTCACGGTCGAGCGCTGGCCTTCTGTCGCCAGCTCTGCCCGAGCGAGACAGAAGATGATGCACCACGTCCTACGTGGTGGGTGCAGCGCTGGTTCTGCCCTGGGCCGTGATCCCGAGCCTCGGCCAGTCGCACGATCGCGCCCCGGGCGTCTGCGGGTCCCACACGGGTCGGCGGGCCCCGACCCACACGCCTCGTACTACTCGAACGGGATCACAGGAACTGCGGGTCCGCCCCCGGTCCTTGCCCGCTCGTCTGCTCTGAGTCTCCGCTGCCGCCGGAACTTCGTTCCACCTCCCGCCCTTTTCTTCCTCCTTCACGTCTTCACGTCGCACGCGATCGTGCGACTGGCCGAGGCTCGGGATCACGGCCCAGGGCAGAACCAGCGCTGCACCCGCCACGTAGGACGTGGTGCATCATCTTCGGTCTCGCTCGGGCAGAGCTGGCGACAGACGGCTAGCGCTCGACCGTGACTCGGACTGGCGATGACCCGCCATCGACGACGCCGAACATCCACCGTCGAGGCGTCTGTGAGAACGTTTTTTTCCCTCTATTGAACGCTGGTTAGGGGTATCGGACTATCGTGTGTTTTTGCTGTTGTGCTTCGCAATTGTACCGCTTTCCGCGGACTCGTTTTCTGGTGGTGCTGTTAATATACTTCTCTTTCTCTTACCCTCTCGAGTACCGTTCTTACGAGTCGTACGCCCACAAGGCCAAACGAGTCCATCACAATCTGGCGTCCGCGACAGGACTTTGCTCTTAATTCCACCTTAAAGAGCCTCGACTTGTTACCGTGTGTGTGACGGACAAAAATGGAGCTCGAGAAGTTGGTGAGCCTAGGGGAGAAATTTGGCCTCTCCGGTACTGAGTTGAAATAATTTGTTGACAGAGAGCGTGCTAGACTCAGGGAAGAACGCGCAGCGGAACGGGAAGCGAATCGCGAAGCGGCAGCTCGCTTAGAAACGGAGCGGTCGGTCCTTGATACTCAGCTGGATACTCAGTATCACTCTCTTTGCGAATGTCCTGTTGACCCATATTCCCCACTCCCCTCTTCATCAAACTGGGAGCCGGCCCTGGGCAGCTCCCAGGAATCCAGCCAAGTGCTGGCCACCTGCCGAGCTCTGGCGGTCGCGACGGACCTGTGGTCCTCCGCCACCCCCCTCGCTATCCCCGTTTTCTTTTTTTTCAAATAAAGTTTTGTTCTCTATCTCTCTCTCATCCCGAACCCAGGCAAGCCCCGTCAAACGAAAACTTAGGCCCATTTCGCTCACGACATGCGTGGGCAAAGTTTTCGTAAGAATGGTCCTGCACAGACTTCAACGACAAGTCGAAGAGACAGACCAAATGCCCGCAGCCATATTAGGTTTCCGCAAACACCTCGCTACAGAGGACGTCCTGGCATAACGTGAACTTTTCATCAAGAAGGCAACCAGAGGGAGCCCGAGAGCCATCATCACTTTCGACCTTAAGGGGGTGTTTGATAACGTCTTCCATGCCAGCGTCCTGCAGAATCTGACCGGAACCGAATTTAGAGCCAGGGCCTTCTTTTACGCCTGCAATTTCTTTGAGGACAGGGCTGCTACTTACTATAGGAGACGCCGAGATGAAGCCAATCCTGTTAGGAGAACGGGGGATGCCACAGGAATCCTTCACATCACCCCTCGTGTTCAACCTGGCTCTACTAAACTGACCCAAAGTGCTGAATCAGATCTACGGCGTCGACCACGCACTCCATTCCGACGACGTCACTGTCTGGATAAACAGGGCCAGATCGGTCTGGTAGATGGAAGAAACTTTACATAAAGCTTCAACTGCGGTCAACGATTACGTTATATCGTGTGGGCTGAGCTGCGCCCAGCAGCTGATAGTTCAGCCGCATGCAGGCAAGAAATGCAGATGCAGCGTAACAATAAAGATTAATGGCGGCCATGTCGACCCCGCCCGAATTGCAGGATCCTAGGCCTTATTCTCAGAAAAGACAGGAAGGCGGACGCTGCCGTGAACAAGATCGGCCTAACGTTTGAACAAGTCTTGGGAATGCTGCGCCACCTGCAAAGAACGGAATTCCAGAAAAGGACACACTACGCCTTGTTCAGGCCTTCCTGATCACAAGGATCCCATACTCGGCACCATACTTGTACCTATCAAGAGCACAGACGGAAAATCTTAACACCATCGTCAGAAAAGCAACCAAACAAGCCCTCGGACTGCCTGTATATACATCAAGTAAACGGCTGTATGAGATGGAGGTCAATAATACCGCGCACGAACTCGTGGAGGCACACCTTTCGAACCAAAGATTGCGCGTAAGCGATATTAACCACGAGAGAGAACTCCCTAGAAAGAGTGGGTGGAAACCAGGGCCAGAGCAGGCAATGGATCAGTGTCCAGAACAATGACTGGCCAAGATCACTACAAACCCCATTCCCCGTAACATGGCGCCTTGAGAAGACAACGCCAGAAGAGAGGCGCTTGCCCAAGCCCTAGAACACACCTGCACAACCACCCCAACGTCATATATGCTGAGGCGCCTCTGACAAAAGGCTGCAAAAGGGCCGCCATTACTGTAATGAACAGGGATAGACTTATCGCCCTGGCATCTGTGAAAACCACGAACACCACCACTGCCGAGGAAGTGGGACTGGCTCTGACGGTATCCCAAGCCGGAGTCTCGCGCCTAGTCAAGGATAGCAAAAAGGCGTATGTAGGCTACCGCAGGAGGGTGATTTTTCCGAGGCAGCAAGAATTCTAACAAAGCACAGAACACCGGACACAGAGACGGAGTTGGTTTCGACACCCGCACATTCCACGCTTGTCTCCAACAACATTGCTGATTATTACGCCGAAGAGTTGTCCCGCCGGGTAAAAGAAAAAGCGGGGGAAGACCTACCAACACCCGTATTCTCTACCCGTACCAATACACGTAAGACATGATTACGATGTATAGATAACAGAGACTGCCAGAGCCACATCACACCCTTAACCACAGGGATGATTTTATATTAAGAAGAATACAAGCGGGATACTTATTACGCCCGACGCTACTTCATGGAATGTATCCCCAACAATACTCGGACATATGCCCTTTTGTACTAAAACGAAATCAACCTTAAGACGTATAATATCAGAATGCAGAGCACTAAAGACACCAACAGCACAACTACCCATACCCTCCCAACCCCACCCAATCCGAAAGAGCGATGGGAGGTCCTTCAGTCGAGCCCCTCCAGTAACGTCCATACGGCACCAGTGCCCGTGGGGAGGTGGTGCTACCAAACATTGGGGCCTCCGAATAAGGCCCTACACTATCGACGACCCTACAAGGCCACTTTTTGCTCAATAAAATTTATTATTGCTACTACTGCTTTGCTTCCCGAGGTTTGTTGATTGTCAACCCTTGTTTCTTTATTATTTAACAAGCCCCTCATTTCCTATTAGGAATCGATACATGCATAACGAGGGCCTGTGTTCAGGTAGTCTTGGAGCCATAGAGGGCTTAAGGGGGTTAAACACTGGTACACCACTCTCGACATCTCGTAGACACTATACTCGCGGCCCGGTGGTTAAAAAGAACCTCCAAGTAGTCCGAGTGGTGCTGGCGCTCACCCCCAAACCAATCACCTCGCCCTCGCCTTGAAGTAACCATGATGCCTCCTTGTCACCCTGGGGAGGTTGTAACCAAGAACAGATGTACAGGTCAAGGGATTCAAGGTCAGGCTGAAATCCAAGTTGAGCCAGGACCACCCCCATAGACAATACCCACGCATCACGCGCGCAGCATGCCCACTGTGGTTATGCTCAGTTCTGGCTTCCATGCTCCTTCTCGGCTGACCGAACTTCTTTGGCCTCCGTTGCTACAATATGCAGGTTCATTGGCTCTCTAATTATACCCCACAGGAAGGTATATATATAGTATATATATATATATATATATATATATATATATATATATATATATATATATATATAAATATATATATAGTCACGGAACCCCTATCAATTCCCTATAGCGCTATAACCCGTCACCGAAGAAGACGAACAGGATGCGTCTGGCAGCAGCCATCATGGCCGCTTGTAAATAGACGGCATCACTCTGCGGCAACCTGTTGTAAATACGTCACTTCACCGTCGCCAATTCTTCGCCTCATCACTGTCCTGCCGCCAAGTAGTAGTACGGTGGAGGGTGCAGGTTTCAGTCCCATCCCGGCCCCGAGCTTCAACCCGTCTTGGCACATCAAGCGGTCTAATCCTGGCTCTTGGAAAGCGTCGGCCAGCCCCAGCCGCGATGAGCCACATACGCGACATTCCGCAGCCCCGTGTCCCCTGCCCATGCCCCACCGAGACCAGACGAACTGACCAGCCACGACCAGACGCATAGCCGACGACGTTCCCCCCCCCCCCTAGATCTCCGGCGCTTCTCCGAAAGCTGTGGACACTGCCTCCTGTGGTCGCCAGAGGTCACAGCTGTTCCGAGGCCGGTGCTCATTGCGACCATCACTATCATCAGTGGCGGTCAGGACCTCATTGTACAAGTTCTCATCGCTTTGGTCATCCGTGCCACCACCCTGTCTTTGTCCTGGCCTCGACCGGGACGATCGTGCGACGCCGAGGGGAAGGTGATGTCACAGAACGCCCATCAATGGCCTATTCCGCCATAACCGGTCACCTAATGCGACGAAGAGGATGCGGCTGGCCCGAGCGATCATGGCCGCTTTTAAATAAGTTGCATCGCTCTGCGGCAACATTTCGCACCAACGTCACTTCACCGTCACCCATGGTTCGCCTCATCATTGTCCTGCCGCCACGTAACAAAAAAAAATATATAAATATATATATAAATATATATATATATATATATATATATATATATATATATATATATATATATATATATATATATATATATATATATATATATATATATATATATATATATATATATATATATATATATATATATATATATATATATATATATGTATATATATATATATATATTTAAATATATATATATTTTAATATATATATATAAATAACAGTGCAGGGCTTGGCAGCTGCATAGTATATTAAATTAGAGTCACCATGAAAACATAACAATATTTAATACGACGTTTCGGCTGGGAATTAGCCTTGTTCAAGTGGAGTACATAGGTCGAATACAAGGTATATGTAGGCTCGCAAGGAGCTCTGTCAGCACGTGGACACATTATTTCAAAAGTGTACAAGAAGGAAGTACAGCAAGAAACAAGTGGAAAGAAACATACAGTACGACTGGGCACGCAGGTAATTCATCTCAATATACAACGCGGCGAAAACATAAAGCGAGGCACTTAGGAAGCGTGTTTTCTTCAGCCACCGCCCACCCATGCACCGCAATATTAAGAAAAGTAAACAAATAAGGAAGGGATACGGGGCATCTTACTCCAAAGGAGCGCACACAATCTGCCGCATAAGACGCAAGCGTAGAATCGACAATTAGTCATCCGGACACTGGGGAACGCAAAATGGCAGAAGGCGACGTTGAAGTTCAAGAATGCAGGCGGGAGGATTAGCGAGGGGGCCGCGTCCTCAGAGGAAAATGCCGCCGCTTCCGGAGGAGACCAGATAATAGCCACAAATGGCTTATCCCTGGCCCGCGTCCCGGGCACAAGGCGGACAATGACGACCCTTCGGAGGGCGCCGACGCCGACAGAGGTGTGTGTGAGAGCCACGCCGATTGCCCCAAAAGGCTTGATAATTAACCTCAAATCAGCTACCTCTGACCTCTCGCCTACTCAAGAGGCAAACTGGCGGAGCATAGTACATAAGGCATCGATGGATCTTTTGAGCACTGTAATCGAACATGACCAGTGTTGCCTCGCTGCCTTAAAAGAGGAAGAAATCTCTCTACAAAAAAAATTCATTTGACTACGCAAGAAAAGACCGAACTAGAAATGTTTAAACTGAACAAAACAAGCCATTTTTCCCCTCACAAGGCAAAAAAATGCTTCGCGACGGTGTTGATTTATCCCTATCCGAACCTAGCACATACTCTTCCCATATTAATATTGATGTACCCGAGCCCGACACTCCTGATAATGTAGTCAACCTTTCCACTTTTACTCTTTCAAAGGATGAATTGAGCGCGTTGTCTAAGGGGCTATCCTTTTGTCCCTCCACTGGAAAATTAAATGAGCTGCAACTGTACAAGGATCTAGAAAATTTTTCACGTCACTCCCGTTAAAAGAGTACTATCATGATGTCCCCAGGGATGATAACACAGGACCGAGCCTTCCATCAGTTAGCCATTGGACGCCGCCACCACAACATGACAAGTATATGGATACATACATCAAGGCGGTTCAAAAAGATGTCATAGCGAAATATAGAAAGCGCACCTCCTACCGACCGAATCTCACAGGAAAAGAACAGAGGGCACTAGAAATCCTTAGCACCCGCTCTGACATCATTATAAAGCACACTGGCAAGGGATGAGCCATTGTTGTCATGAACCAAACGGATTATAACACTGAAGCGCAAAGGCAATTAGGTGAGACGTCTTTCTACCAGCCCCTTGCGGCCGATCCGACATTAAAATACAAAGAACGAGTCCGCAGTATCATAATTAAACTTAGGGATAAAAAACTGATAGACAAAAAAACTGCGGGAGCTCTTATTTCATTGCACTGCACACCAGGACGTTTTTACCTCCTTCCAAAATTCACAAATTCAACTATCAGGGCCGGCCTATAGTCTCTGGCATAGAACCGTAACAGAGAACATTTCTAGCTATTTCGACAACATTATAAGGGAAATTCTGCCCACATTCAATTCATACATAAAGGATACTACTCATTTTCTAAGTGAAATAAAAGACCTCAGACTACCGGATGACTCCTTCCTTGTAACATTAGATGTAGCCTCTTTGTATACAAACATACCTAACGCCGATGGAATAGAATCTGTCATAAGATACTACGAAAATTCACAAGAGAACAAACCTATTGACAGCAACATTTTGACCAAACTGTTAACTTTATAACTTGAATTCAACAATTTTGGATTCAATGACCAGCACTACGTCCAAATAAGTGGCATATCTATGGGGACAAAAATATACCCAAATTATGCAAACATATTCATGGGAACCCTTGAGACACAGTTCTTGGAGAACTTCCCTTTAAAACCACTGTTTTACAAGCGGTACATCGACGACATTTTCTTGGTTTGGTCTCATGGTGAGGAAGCCCTGAAACAATTCATATCCGATTTCAACAGTGCTCACAGTGATATCTCATTCTCACGTGAGTATTCAACTTCTACAATAAATTTCCTTGACGTGCAGATAACAACTAACGGACACAGACTGGATACTTCTGTGTACAGAAACCCCACCGACCAACACCAATACCTAAACTTTCACAGCAGCCATGTGAGACACTGCAAAACGGCCATTCCATACAACCAAGCCCTACGCTTCCACAGAATTTGCTCTAACCAAGATAACTTCGCTTCTAATTGTGATCAGTTGTGACCTCACATCAATTGTGACCTCACACAACAAAAATACCCACTACCACTCATTAAAGATTCAATCAGGAAGGTATCAGAACAGGAGCGTTCTAGCCTTATTAGTGGCAATAAAACCTGCACTTCGAGGTCACAAACCAACCTGATTCTGACATATTCGGCATCTTGCCCAAACGTCAATGAAATTTTAAGAAGACACCAGGACATCTTGCTCCAGAGTGAAAGAATGAAGCACGTCATTCCAGACCCACCACGCGTCGTGAATCGCCCGGCAAGAAACATCAAAGACATTGTAACATCATCTCGATCAAGAGAAACTAGTTTCACAGGTTCCACACCATGTGGAAAACCCCGGTGCAGATTGTGTTTAATGATGACACCAACAACAAGCGCTGAGGGCAGGAAATCTGACTTTTCCATGCAAATCAGGGGCAACTTTAATTGTGGCACTGCAAATATAGTTTACCTCCTAGAATGTGGTTTTGTGGTGCGCAATATATTGGACAGACTGAAAATTCTTTTAGAACTCGCATCAATAATCACAGATCCGATGCACAAACAAAACCTTATCTCCCCCTTTCAAAACATATCAACTCTTTGAAACACCTGTTCGACCAATTTAGGGCCAGAGTGCTGCAATCAGGATTTAAAATTTATTTCGACAGGGATGCCTGTGAATCCTATCTGATCCACAAATATAACACTCTCACAAGAGGTATCAATGAGTCTCAGGGAAGGCTGTCGTGCCTTCAAATATAGACCTTGTAGCGGCACGTATCACACGTTACCACTTCTCAACCGTTGGATGGTTCATCCTTGTCAGCAGGTTACTTTTCCGTATGCTTTAATGCTTCTCCTGCACGAAATCTTGCTGTATCCCATCATTACACTTTCCAAGCACTATTCGGTCTAGTGTTATGAATAACTTATTATCTCCGTATGCTTCATTGCTCTTTTGCCCGAAATGTCACTTTGTAAGCTATTTTTGTTCACTGCTTTGGTTCCCCATGTTCTACGATTTGTACACGTGTATTCTATGTATTCTTTCGTTTGTCAGTTTGTTTAAAGAATGCTGTGTGCGAATTTATACTGCCATTGATGACTATCTACGAAGTGTCTCTTTTTTTCCCCCTAGATAATTGGAGATTTGTTCTGATACGTGCGTCACATTTTTATTTTACTTTTTTTATAATGTCCAAACCCTTGTTACTTGCAAAAATATCAAATGTAAGCTGACAATTTGTTGTATCTATCCATTTCATGTCATTAGCCGGGGGCTTGTTGAACTGATTTTTCTGTGTGCTGTTTTTTTGTTTATTTCCTTCCTTGTGTGTCATTTCTCAAAATCCTCGAACAACCTGCGCTCTTCTTGGGTGGCTCTCCCACACACCTCTGTCGGCGTCGGCGCCTTCCGAAGGGTCGTCATTGTCCGCCTTGTGCCCGGGACGCGGGCCACGGATAAGCCAATTTTGGCTATTATCTGGTCTACTCCGGAAGCGGCGGCATTTTCCTTTGAGGACGCGGCCCCCTCGCTAATCCTCCCACCTGCACTCTTGGACTTCAACGTCGCCTTCTGCCATTTCGCGTTCCCCAGTGTCCGGATGGCTAATTGTCGATTCTATAGGTTGCGCCATATGCGGCAGGTTGTTTGCGCTCCTCTGGAGTAAGATGCCCAGTACCCCTTATTTGTTTACTTTTCTTAATACTGCTGTGCGTGGGTGGGCAGTGGCTGAAGGAAACACGCTTCCTAAGTTCCTCGCTTTTGCTTTTCGCCGCGTTGTATATTGAGATGGATTACCTGCGCGCCCAGTCGTGCAGTACGTTTCTTTCCACTTGTGTCTTGCTGTACTTCCTGCCAGTACACTTTTGAAATGTGTCCACGTGCTCATAGCGCACCTTGTGAGCCTACATATACCCTGTATTCGACCTATGTACTTCACTTGAAAAAGGCTGGTTCCCAGCCAAAACATTGTATTAAATATTGTTATGTTTTTGTGGTGACTCTAGTTTAATATATATATATATATACAATAGCCACGTTTAAACTTTATGGATAATCCACGCGGCAACGATGATAATAAAATATTCGGTGCTGCCTGTCATCTCGTGATCTCGCAAGAGCAGCTCAGGATCGAACGACTTTGTTATTAGAATTCGCCACCTTGTAAATAGAAGCAGCATCGTACCACCGTAACTTCTCGCCCCTCGGTCTCTTTTTATATGGTGCCTATAAACCCGCGAAGAAGGCCAGCCTGCTATTCGGAATCGTCCGAACTTGGGTCTTTTGGAGGAGAGTACCCCTTTATAGCGACGACGGACCAGTGGGATGGACTGAACCAGTGGTGGTATGCGAAAGTGACCGAGGGGGTGGGTGGACTAGAAGACGACGGATCCTCACCTCCGACGATTCCGTCGAAGGGCGGCCATTCTATAATGAGGAGGGGAATGCCGCAGCGCATCGCGGTATAAAAGAAACGCTTCATCTCCAACACGATTTAGGCCTCGCTCCGTGCAGGATGCAGGTTGAGAAACTGACAATACCACGAGAAAAAGAGCGGATAATAGCTCGAGCACTGTGCAAAGAACCAAGATCAACATTACGCCTGTGAAGAGCAGTGGCGCTAGCCATGCGTTGTCGAGGTTGCTGCACGATGTAAGAAGATCTGCAGTTAGATTGTGAGAATTGACTGAAGAAATAGAACTGTTTATTGACATTGATCACCTACACAAAAAAATGCTACAAAAATTAACTATGAAGACGTAATCAACGTATTATGATCCGATTGTACTATCAATTGATAGAGAAGAAAACTGAAACCATCGAACAGTGCGAGATCATAGGGAAATTGTATTCTTCAAAAAAAGTTATTGAGCGTCTTGCCCTTATAGAGCTATGCCACGGACCACCTGATTTTAAAACCATTTGTAAACCTGCCTTGCTGGCCGAAAAGTCACCTCTGTCGAGATTTCTTGCCTCAGAGAGAACGTTATAATCGGACCCCTTCATTGGCTGCCTCTGAACTTCAAGGGCAAGGCACCCAACATTCGCGTGAACTTGAACAGTGCGCAAATGTGACCACGAGTAGTATAACCGGCTAATCGACTTCAATGACGTTGCAGAACATGAGGCTATGAATGTTGCCCTGGCAATGTTGAAAGGGCAAGATGAGGCACATATTACCGACCTACTTACAAGCGATACATGGAACTGAAGAGCGGGATGAAGACGTGTGTGTAAGATAAAGAAGAAAGATTGGCGTGGCCCGTAGTCGGCCATGCATTCTAAAGAAATCAGTAAATTACAGATACCATTTAGAGAAAAAGGCGCCTGTCAACGACGATCAAACTACTAGATTCCAGAGCTTCAGAAAAAAGCGGCAGCTTTCAAGACACTGTTTTCAGATGGCAGCTAAGAAAATTGAAGAGCTCGCGTCGGAGTGCAAGAAGTTCGAATACGGGCTGCGGATTTTCACTTGGCTACGCGCACTGCAGCAACAGACTCTGACGTGTGCTCAGAAGACGGCCACACTGACTGTTTTGTCATCTGGCTGCCTCACCGAATCGAGTAGAACGACTTAATGAGCCGACTGGATGGGTGTTCACCACGGCTTTATTGGGGAAAGGAAAGATGTAGGAAATTTATGAATAATCCTTGCGGCACCGCAGATGATGGTCTTATCGGTGCTGCCTGCCATCTCGCGGGAGCAGCCCACGCTCGAGTTGCTTAGGCTTTCTACTTCGCCATCTTGTAAATAAAAGCACCATCGTACCACCAGGACGTCTTGGCCCTCGTTCTATCCTCTTTATTTACTACGCCAATAAACGCTCAAAATAGTAATCTCACAGACAAACATTGATGGAAGGTGAGAATAAAACGAACCTTTTGCCCTTAAACGCGCATTTTTCGGGAATTTTGGCAACCTGTTCAGAAAATTCCACACGTGAAGTTTCTTGACGATTTCAGCACGATAATTTTGTCACCGCAACTCAAAGATAAAAAAAAAGAGTGAATTATCCTTGCTGCTCTTTATTATTTAAAATTTGTAATAAAAAGTGAATAACAGAAACTAAAAAATACGGTGAATATTTCAAATTTTTCAATCTTTGGTCAGTGTTGACAAAAAAATGATAATTTTATGTTTTTATACGTACTGCAATAAGGCGTTATTATCTATAAGGAGCGTGTGTGATCTAAACCTTAATCAAAACATACAAAATCAGGAAAAATGATTTCGAAATATATTTCTCTTGGGTTAGCATCAGACCACAGTTCATATTGGTTCACCCGTATTGTAGGCAACCTGTATAGTCCACTCTTTGCAAGTTGTACATTTATTTCGTATGTCCATTGCTTCCATCTGGGACGTCGTAGCATACTTTTTATACCTTTTTCGAGTACCTTTATGTCTAGGTACCCGTCACACAAAAAGGGTTGTTTTGGAGCTTCCAAGAGCACCAGTTCCTGCTAAGCATGTCCACTGGATTCCTGGCATCAATACACAAAAAACTATCTTCTCCGAAACAAAAAAAAAAGATCAGAGAACGTGTCGATGAAGATATTCGAAACAAGCAGGCTGCCCTAACATCGTAATATAAAGACGGCTATATTCATACCTTAGGAACTGGCTGGCCACCTTTTAAAAAAAGGAATGCTTAAGTGGAAGTCCTCTATCAATACACCTTTTTGAATGTGGTCTTACATAAATAAAGATTAGTTTAAATGCACCTGAATGAATATGAGTAGAAACTTGAAGATTAGCTTTTGACTAGCAAGGAACTCTCGTACACTAAAAATTCTGTTACAAATAGTACAACTGGCGTTTCCCTATCCACTATTGGGGCACATTTCATTTTCGGCGATATAATGGTACTGGATCATACATGACCCAGCTTTGTGCTGAAAATCCATAATTTTTTTAAAAGCCCTGTCCTGTAGTGCTAACGTCTGGAAATTGTAGTTTTGTTTATCTCTTTATCGGTTCTGGCGTTATACAAATAACAAAAGCATTACAAATTGTTTAATATACCTTATAGGCATGTTTATCGGCCTTATTAGAAGGTTCCTATTCACTAAGCAGAATGTCTCACAGTGCTTTGCTTCCAGTTGTTTGCGCTCTACTGACTGTTGGTTTTATACTGTTCTCTGGCTTGGCTCAAGAACACCTATAGTAGATGCCGGACAGTACATTAGAATGGTATTTCAAACCATGTATTGGCGCTACAAAGACAGGCGGAGTAACGTTAGAATTTTTCTTATTCACAGGCAAACAAATATGCCTTTCCAACTTCAACCGGAGCGCATTGATTCAGAAAAAGACTATTTGATAAATTAACCCTTATATTTAGTTGGGGGCAAAAAATTTTTGCACGAAAGCCATTACTGCTCTTTGCATGAAAAAACACATAAATGCAAAGTAATGTGAAACATGCAGAGAAAATATGACAGAAAATGTAGCTTACGCAATACTGAATGGAAAAAGACATTTATTTGCTTGTGTGAAAATATTACAACATAAGTGTTCACAACTACGGGCGCCTTACCAGACAGTGCGTAGCGGTCTTACAGCAGCAAACTGCTTAAATATTTCGAATTTTTTATAGGAAATAACATTTTTTTACGATATATATTTAAAGGATATTGCGCCGTCTTCAAAGAAAAAGTACGAGGATATTATTCAAGAAAAAGTACAGTACAGAGCTTACAAAAAGCCAATCAGAAACACCTGGGGTTAAGAAATTTATATATAAAAAAACTTAATCGGAGGAATCATAATTTATATAAATTTGTAGGGTTGATAATTTCTTAACTGACAAGGTCTGGAGGCTATTTTTCTTGGGAGCAAGTCATTGAACACCATATATTTTGTGCCTAAAGCTGCTATGAGTATGCGTTGCTGATATTAGGAAAACAGTAATGCGTTTGGATATCGGGCAGCTAGAGATTTAAAAACAAATGTTAAAGCGGTTAGAAGCGGCTTTCTGCTGTGGAATAAACGCAAAAAATGTCCTGGTACACCAAAGTATCTCTGTGTGTACTTTTTGAGGATATGACATATGACACACAAGGACATGTTTGCTATAAATCTGTAATCATGGCATTTTGTGAGTAATCAAGTAGCAACAAACGCATTTTGGCACTATCAATTGCCTTAAATGAAACTGTAATATATCATCTCCTTTGAAGAAAAATTAGCACAAATATGCATAGGTTTTATACACATGCTCATACAAACACAAATACGCATACAAATACGCATACATGACACCCCAGAAATTCTCATCGCTCAAGCGGGCGTTGAGATCAGGTGAGGATGTACCCACTAGATAATCAATCTTACATATACAATCCACCGCGTACCCTCTTTATACAATCACCAAACAAGTGGGCTGACGAACGAGGGACCCAAGTCATCACATACATCATTTCTATGCATATAGAAGTGCACCGACGCAAACGGGGCGCAATATGACATAACGATATAAACTCATACAGTACCGCAGTACAGGAACCACCAGCTTTAATAATATAAAATACTGCAGATACAAGGAAAAAGCAAAATAAAAAGCAAAGTACCGGCACTGAAGAAGAAAAGAGCGTGCAACACTGGATCTTCAGTGTCTGCGAAGACAGGAGATGACGTCAAAACAAAGACTTAAAGAAAAATACCAAAACCGGTAAAGAAACACGAAAAAATGAAGCCACGTACACACCGGTGTAGGCAACACTCTCATTCTGCTGTAACTGACATACACCATAAATGTACTTGAGGTCCACCTGCACTCGTGCAGTAGGAGGGTAACACAGTTTTCACTATCCCTTCACAACCATGTAAGCATAAAAAATCTTGGAATATGCGACCCGAAGTGTTTTAAAGTTTTGCTGCTTTTAGAAAGCGGTTGTGTAAAACCGCATGTCCTGCACTGAGTGACAAGGTGGATGCCAATGCCCGGATGTAACTAAGACATCTTTTCTTAAGCTTACGTTAAGGCGTCTTTCTGTCGAACATAAGTTTACGGCTGAAAATTTCTGGGGGATTTTCTTGAACACATTGTAACGAAATAGAGCAAATCTTGTAGGATGTTTTACCCGCATGCCGCTTTTTGTGTTAGTACTGCGTTCACAGCTTTGCACACACTCCCTACTACTTTGGGGGCTGAAAAAATGATGCTCGTTCACTCTTTCTGTGCCATCTTCTTCAGTTTAGACGACATGTTTTTCACGTAGAAAATGGCGTTAATGCGGCCACACATCGTCTCTTACTCTTAGTAAAAATCTTCAATTTCATAAATAATAGGACACTCACGGCGAGATAAAAAACAAGGTCCCTATTAAGTAAATAAAATTTTCCCTCACTGGTAAACAGTTTTTTAAATATGTCATGCAACAACTAGCCTAAAAGTAAGATTCACGAAGCATCCACCCTTTTTTTCCTACTTCACTTGCTGAATACACCGATATCATTTATGCTGTGGTTCATCTAAAAAACTGAAGGGCTGCCACCAGGTACTCAATAATTTGCTCACTCGCCGAAGTAGCTGGGCATCTTGCATGATGTTGAATGCACAAACAGTTAGTCTACGAGTGCCGATAAATGCAACGTCAGATAATGGTTCCGGTGACACATTTCACTTTGGAGCCTGGCACATACCGAGCGATTTGAAAAATACAATTTTTATAGTTGGTTTGTGACTCACAAATACTACTTCACAAGATCTCCCCGTATTATCTACCTGGGATCTTCGAAGCGCTCTTCCGAAACTCGTGAATTTATATGGAGCGAAGCTGCACTATTCGCAATGAGCTGTAATTGAGCGTTCGTTTCGAACTTTTATTGCACTTCTGGCTGCAGACGTTTCATAAAATCTCGTCTCGTGCCGCGAATTCGCAAGGCCGCTAAGACCTCAGTGCTCCTCATTCTGTCTAAGCAATTTAAATATTTTTAAATACTTTTTTTCTTTTTTTGTTTTATTAGTTACCCCTTTTTGCCGACCAGCCACACTCTTGGAGGTTAGTGGTGCCATATAAAAATAAATGTAACCACAGGTGTATGCGCGAACTCTGGTCCTCTAGCGTAACCTTGCCGAAAAAGCCTACCAGGAAGGACAGGTTACTTGCTTGTTATTCCCGCTTCTTTGAGCACAGCGTTCCACAAAAACTGTGCTTCGTTCAATAAAAGCACTCACCCTTGCAGTGAAAATATTCGGAATTTTTGAATCTCTGTTTTGAAACATTGAAGTGTGCTGAAGTGTGCCCATACCCCGCCTTTCTGCCATCTTACCTAGCTTCGTTCAACAAATGAAGTGGTTTTACAACAAAAAATGTTTGATGGCCATTTATAGCCCTCAGCAGATACCGGTGACACCGAAAAAATTTCAAACACTCTGCAACCACTCGGACCACAAATAAGTAGTGGAACCCTTCTCATACGTCCCGCGGACGTCCGACAACCCACTTCTTACGACAGATCATCGCGTTCTCAGCAAACTACTGATAGAAACAATGAAATAACAACGCCGATAATATAATGCTCGCTGCAGGCGGTCCGCTTTATGCGATGGACCCTGCTGTTGGTTATCACCGCTATCATCATCATCAGCATATATACATCCACTCCAGGGAAAATACCTCCCCAATTAAGCTCCAATTACCCCCGTCCCATGCTAACTGCGACCAATTTATCTCCGCAAACATACAGATCTTATCTGCCCATCTAACTTTCTGCGGCCCTCTCCCACGCTTTCCTTCTCTAGGGATCCACTTTGTACCCTGATCACCAAAGGTTATCTTGCCTTCGCAATACATGCCGTGACGACGTCCATTTCTTCCTAATTTCTAGGAATATGACCTTAACACGTGTTTGTTCTTTGATACAATCCGCTCTCTTCTTGTCCTTTAATGTTACACCTATGATCTTCCATTCTGTTGCTTGCTGAGTCGTCATCAATTTAAGTTGAACCCTCTTATTGAGCCTCCAAGTATCTGACCTTTAGGTGAGTACCGGTAAGATGCAGTTGTCTTGCACTTTCTTCTTCAGGGACAATGGTAGAGTATACATTATCTGAGAATGTCTGGCGTATGTGCTCCACCCCATTCCTATTCTTTTAAGTATATCTGCATGCTGGTTGGGATCAGGGGTAGTTATATTCCCATAAGAATTGTTCTGCCTCGCCACCTATCTCTAATCGCTCTGCTGTCGCGAAGTAATTGCTCATTACTTAGTTTTCTCCATATTGGTTATTAGTACCAGGCTCTAATCTGTCTGTGCTGTGCGGTAAGCATGCTTTGCAATTCGTCCCCCGAGTTACTTATTAAGGCAGCGTCATCAGCAAGTCTGACGTTATTGAGGTATTATCCATTAACCCTTACACCAACCTGTTCCAAATTAATTGTTCTAAATACTTCTTGTAAACATGCTGTGAATAACATAGGAGAAATTGTGTCTCGTTGCCTGACGCTCTTCCTTGCAGTTATTTTACTACCCTCCTTGCGGAAGCTTACGGTAGCTGTGGACTCATTTAAATTAACCTCAAGTATTTTTACGTATTGCTCTGCTGGTGGTAAGCCGGCGTTATTCCTATCGTTTACACCGCTTCACCACCACTTCCCGACCTTTTTTTTCTGAAGCACCGTTTGATGTTTCTTGACATCGGATGGTCCGCAGACGGGCCAAGCCCCTTGCTGAACACACTCAGGAGAGGACAGCGGTGCTCGTGAGCTGGACATAACCTGCGACTGTTCCACGTTGCAGCAGTACGCAGATGCGTGAACCGCTAGATGTCGAAGTTCCGGTGGCCGGCGGACAGTGAATTCGAAGCTCTCGTCGAGCCGTCGACGAACTTGCAAACACATGCGATGGAACTCTACGGCAATGATCAAATAGGCGCTATCTCGGCCTGTTCGATTCATGTTTCTTCCTTTGACAACAGTCTATCTCTCCCCATATTTGCGCAGTCTGCGTAACAGTGTATTTCAAATTCGTTTTCTCACTCTGCTCCCTTCTTTGGTAAAGGGCCTTAATTCCAGCGCGGCCGCCATAAGGGTGGATGCACGAATAAGTTGGCACCGCCATTTTGGGTCACTCGCTGGCCGCCGCTTCAAGTAACCGTATCAAGACAGCGTTATCATTTTCGTCGCAGCACGATTTATTCGCGACGTTTGAATTATCTTCCCTATTTCACTTTGCTGGGTCCGGTGGAAAACGAAAACAGCAATGTGTTCAGCACTTTAACCTAATTGCGACAGCACGAGACTGCTAAAACGGTGTTTCCGCCATGTACAGCGACGCCGTTATTTTTTTTCATCTCAGCTTTCTGCTATCGTTCGTCTCGCTTCGCCTCGGCAGTTTCACATTCGCCTTTCCCCTCTCAAGTTGCTTCACTACGTCGGCCTTACCTCGAACGCACAAGGCGCTCAGCTTACTGGCAAGCTCGGATGCCATGAAGCGGGAGGAAGTGGGCACAACATAGATGCAGCTTGTTAAACTACGAGTTTAAGCTAAAGGTTCGTAAATCACCCGATAACCCCTTTAATAAAGTAGTTTAAATACATTCCTAGCCCAGTCCTCCTGACACGTGAGGCCCTCTGTTAGGCGGTTATTTACCTCCAACCCATTCATACGACACTTTCCCGTGATTCCTTGAAAGTCGTATTATCTGGGTTTTACACCACTATCACTCGCTCTGGCCGCCCAACAAAGAACTACCTAGATATGTAATTGGCTTTTGTGTAACAAATTACCATCAATAGGTTTTCAACCACTGTCGCATTCACAAGGCTGCAAAGCGTACTGACCGGAGGGTTTCTTAAAATGCGCGCAGTTCGGCTAGAAGGACGCCATCGTTCCAATAAATCGTTTTTAGACCTAAAATAGATTTCAGATGGCAAGAAAGGACTCAATAAACATGCAGACGACTTTTTATCCAGATGAGCTTCAAAATACCCATATATCGTAGCTACATTTGAACACAGAAATGGCTCGATTTTTCAATGCCACCGGATGTGTCATCAGTAAGCTTGTGTATCGTATTAGTGCTTCAGAACGGCGCGGAAAACAAACACTAGAAACGCTGCCTCACGCTTACTTCAGGCGTGCGCGCATACTTCGTCCGCGGTAAACGTCTCTCGCTTTACCCTCTGTTGTTTCCTACTCTTTGCCGTACCTGTGCAGGTATGAGGTGCGGGCTGCTCCGGTAGGACCCATCTCCCCCGTATACCAAAGAGGCCACACTAGAAAGGTTCAACCATGCTTGGAGAGCTGTTAGGTACACAACGAGCACTTCCTTACCAGAGAAAAATTTCGTCACCTTGGTGCCATAGACCGCCGCCACCTCTCGCGATTCGCAAACTGAAATCCCGAATGTCAGTCACCAGCAGGTGTAGAGAACCTGTCCACGCCGGCGTTCTGAACAGCAATATCCCTGAGGGTGCTGAGAATCTTGAATCCGGAGAGGCCGCCATTGTAACTTTACCCAGGCAACAATAAACAACCGGACTCTGTCTACCGAGAGAAGTTTAGCTGTTTCACCCGAGGTGCTGACGGACGTTAAGCGAGAATTTATATGGTTAAGTGAAGTTAGAAAAAAACAGGAGAATGTTTCCTGGAGCTGGCTAACTGGCACATACCGTGCTACAGGAGATCCCTATACAAAAAAGAGCGCGGGGTACGATTATTTATCCCCACAGAAATATGACACAATGTTGAGGAGTTTTTTTCAGCATTAACTAGAAAGTCGAGACGATTTTCATCAAGGCAAACGAGCGATTTCGGTTGAAAAGAGTACGGGCATTTGCGCCAAAAACCGGCTGTGAAGATGTAGCCCTAGACACCTTCTACGATAATGTCGAATTACAAATGAAGAAGCCAACAACGCAGTTCGCGATTGTTATCGGAGGATTTAAAGTAAAAAGTTGGTAATAATGAAATGGGAGAAAGGCGAGTAGAAAAAAATTGGAAGACAGTCCAAACGTTCGAGCTAATACTGTTGGGATTTGCAGAGGAAAATTTCTTGAGGTTGATAAACACAATCTTACACAAACGAAATAAGAAGAAATCGAGATAAAAAAGTCTGCATGGTGCATCCAAAAACGAAATTTACTAAATTTTATGTGACAACAGGGTTACGGCGCCAGACGTTGAGGTTCTAAGTGAGATTTGGGACCGATCGTAGAAAGAATAGATGTAACTTGAGGCCTATTCTCAGAATAGAAAAAATCACCTGATTAAAACCAATAAAACCGGAATTAAATCAGTTGGAGCCAGATAACACGAGTGGAATAACTCTTAAAACAAATTCTCGCTTTTGAACGAGCAGAACCAGGTAAATGTAGACGGGGTAAGTGACGACCGAGCGTCGGCAGTCAGTAAATATGTAGCAACTTTGGGAGAAGTAATATATTGGGAACAAAATGGAAATCTAACGAAGAATATAAAGGAACTAATCCCTAAAACTAAGATCATAACTGTGTCAAGCAGGGTGGATCTCATTGAATTACCGCAGCTGTCGAAACTAATTACAGAAGTAAAACAATTGACATTCTTGCTTATAACATTGCCGTGGTCGTTATAAAGGTGCCAATAGGTCGAAGCTTAAAATGAGGTACGCGAAAGCTTGCCGTCGGCATGAAAAAAAAATGTACACCTCTTAAATTCTTAGTGCCGCCAATGTCTCCCAGAAGTTAAAAACCTTTTGCCCTTTCCAGCTGTGTAGCCAGAACGTTCGAACATATCATGAATACCACATTAGGCTAAGATAAGATGTACTAAGATCAAACATACTTTTCGGTGTTCACCAATGGGGGTTTCAAAACCCGTGCTCGACAAATTACATCTCGTCCTCCTCAAAAATACTATACGAGAACAATTTAAACACAAACAACATTGCCTAGCTGTCTTTTTTTACCTTTCAGAAGACGTAAAATACCACATGAAGATTTGGAATCATGGTTTATCACCTGGTAGAAGCAGTTGCGGCCACAGGGACGGCGTGCTATGTGCACTCTGCTGCACCCACGGCTGCAGGTAGTCTGGTTGCCTGATCAACATCTCTGAGGATCCCCCTACATCACCCGCCACCGTGGTCAAATCAACGCGCACCTGCGCGGTGCTCCGCACGTGTTCGTCAACAGTTGTCCCATTTAAACCCTGCTACGTCTGCGCCAGCTGCAGCCTGCTGCGTCTGCGCCGTCTGCTATCGTCATCAGCGTGGGTCTCAAAAGGAGCTTCCAAGGCACCGCCAGCGGCACTTGGTAGCAGCAGTTGCGGCAACAAGGACGGAGTGCTAAGTGCTCTCGGCTATACCCTGTGCTGCCGGTTGGTAGTGTTGCCCTGTTCATTTCTGGTATTACTTTTGACGTAACTGCTGCCAAGAGTCTTCTTGTCTTCTGTATATTCGGTACACCGCACTATGCCTACAGTAGCCGTACTCGCTAAACAAATTGCCCTACTTTAGTGTCTGTTCAAAGACAAGCTACATTGTATGGTCGAGGAGCTTGCCTTGAAGGTTAAATCTAAGGTTGAAACTGTAGGCCTTGGTGAACAAGTGGAACTCGCAAAAAGTATTGATTTCATAGGTAAGGAATTTGATGAGATAAAAGCAAAACAGGAAGAGCTAATAGCGTCAAACAAACAGCTTGTGGCACGTAACGGAAATCTGGAAAAAAAGGTGGCCGGGCTCGAGCAATACTCGAGACTTAACAACATAAAAATTAAGGGAATCCCTGTAACTGAAGGCGAAGACTGCAATGCCATTTTGTGGAGTGTGCGCGACGCTATTGAGTGCAATGTTCAGCCTTCTGAAATCGATGTCATCCACCGCGTCCCAACAATGCCGAAAAACAAGATCGAAAAAAACATTATCGCTCGGTTCGTTTTACGTGACAAAAAAAAACGACTTTGTGAGGAAGGCGCCGAAGGCAAGGCTAAACACAAGAGATATGGGCTTCTTCGGTAAAGCCCAGCTGCCCGTTCCCAGCAAACTTTTTAATTAGGCACTGGAACTAAAAAAGGAATTCAGCTGGCGATTCTTGTGGACCGACAACTGCAGTATCAAGGCCCGGAAAACAGAGGACAGCAAAGTTTATCGGATAGCCACAGGAAATGATCTGCGCGTGTTCAAGTAATTTATACTTGAACCCTTCTCGTCTGACCCCTGTCTGCGCACTTTATACCAACGCCTTTATCAACTCATGAAGCTAAATACGGTCTTTCAAATCATAATCGCCCATTGATCCACTTCAATGCGCGGAGCCTCGGGAAAAATTTCGACACAATAAATAACTTTATTGCGTCGCTGAGCCATTCTTTCACTTTCATTTGCATTTCTGAAAAGTGGCTTTCAGATTCTGACAGCAATATGTATGCTTTTCCTATATACCAAAGAGAGTACTGCCATTCAATGTCAGATAGTCACGGGGCACAGCAACTTTCAACTCTAGTGACGTCTCGTACATGCGCAGACATGATATGTCAATAAAAGTTAGCCTCTGCGAATCAGTTTGGATCTAAGTCGATCGGGCATTCCTGTCACACAACAAAAACTTCATCTTCGGTTGCATCTATCGTTCGTCATCGTCTTCTATTACATATTTTCTGCTTGGCCTTGATGCTAACCTCAAAATAAGGATGTTCGCCTAGTAGGTAATAGGAATATCAACTTGCTCGACACCGAAGCTAACTTATGTTCTACTTACACTGATTGCTTTTCAGGGTTCGGTTTTGAATCATTGATTCATGTCCCTACTAGATGCGCGCCACCGTTCGGGACACCTCACAGGTGTCCCGAACGCTCATAGACCATGCATTATGCAACATATCACCTGCTCTCCACTCCGCTGTTGTTGATGTAGACGTAACTGATCACTTCCGCATTTTCCTTACCTTGAACACTGAAGCACTGTGTAGAAACACAACCTACTTCACATCACTATTCGATTCTGACAAATTCATTCAAACCATTGGCGGAACTAACTGGGCGGCTGGTTTCCCTAACTGGGTGACTGGTAAATTAGAAGCCTACGGGGTAACAGGGCCAGCACTAATGTTCCTAAAAATCTATATGCTAAACAGACAGTTTATAGTATATGTGGCGGATACTTTTTCTGAAAATAAAACGTTTAACCAGGGTGTATCCAAGGCATCTATTTTAAGTACACTGCTCTTCAATTTTTATGTTCATGACCTTCAGAACTTACTTCAATCTTTTCGTTGCGTCTTTTATGTAGATGATGCCACAGTATCTTTATTTGATAAATCAATCATTTCTCTCATCTCGAAATATAAAATACTGCGCTCAATAAAGTGGTTAACTGGCGGCATAGTTTGTCATGTGGTTTTTTTAGCTTATGAATGTTAAATGGTTTCAAAACGTTCTGGCTGCACTCTTGCCCTTCTCCCGTATTTCTTCCATCCATATTTCGCTTTTCAGCTTGTTCTTTTCTTGCATAATTTTTGCACATTTAGTTTGTTCAACATTACACATCCCATTTTGATTCCAGTTCCTTTGCCTTTCTATGTTATCTCGTCGTCTTTTTTCGCTGATCAATACCCTCTTTATTCTCCTTATTCCACGAGCTTCACAGCTTTTTCTTCCCTCTAATTCGGTTTCGTTGCTTTGCCTAATTTATCTTTACTTGATGAAGGCAATCAATTCACCGTGATCCAAATTTTTACCAGGGTATAATTCCTTTCGCCTTCCATGCTGGCAGCGATAATCATTAACTCCTCATTGTTCAAATTATTTCCTCCTGTCGTACTATTTATAATTTATTCCTGGTTGCGCCTGCAAACTGCCACGTTAGCCGCTTGTGGTCGCTTTCGTAGCTGTCCTAACAATTTTAATCTTTCCTCGTTTCCCACAACCTTTCGTATACTCTCTAGAAGACTACACTATATATGCTGTAGTGTCTGTTACAGCTTTCCCACGTTATTTATCCGTCACGCTTGTTTTCCGTGTTTACTATAACAAGCCTTTTTTCTGTCATAGAACTATCACAAGAGAAACGTTGTGGTCTGTGTATCCATTCAAATCTTCTATGTGGGCCTTCATATTTCCACCTAAAAATATTTCACCGCAATTTTTGAACTCGTTCATATCGCTTCACAAAGTGTTCACCATTCCCTAATTTTCCTCCCTCAGACTTCTTTCGGTCCACACATACAGAACTCCTAAACTTCTATTTTCCCCGCTATCGCAGGCAGTACAGCAAGTCCGATTCTTGACCGGGCAACCTACGGCTGTTCTCCGGAATGCTCAGCAATCGGCAACAAACTGGCCAGCGTTGAACATAAGATAAACGGTTTGAATACGGCCACAATCTTCTGCGCACGTTCTTGGCAGACAATGTTCTCAAGTTAGTTAGTTTTCGCTCGTTAACCGTCAACATGGTTTCCCCTCGGCGAAAGTTACTCAGACGTTATCTGGCGGATCAACCACCGATGATGAATGGCACTTGCTCCAGCAACGTTCAATCAAAAAACAGGCGGCAGGTTTCCCGCCGGCGAATACTCGCTTGTTGCTTCAAAGCGGGTTTACAAAAGATGATCAGCTTGTGCACGGCCACCAGGTGACCGCTTTGTTTCTGCATGCAGGGAAACACATGATGAATGGCTGTTGTCCAGTTCTAGAGTATTCGTATTTCGTACACAGCCGTTGTTCAAAAGTTGTTTTGGAACAATGCAAAATACAATATGCGACTGCTCAACTTTTCGGAGCTAAAACTTCCTTTGAGAAAAAATGGAAACACAGGAATAGTTTAAAAATCTGAGCTATGCAATAAAAACATTTTCACATTTTCATTTTTATCTGATTCCTGGCTGGAAACCTTTCCTAATGGTTTCTCGGGTTTGGTTTCTTTGCAAACTATTTCATTTCTTTAACCGATTTGTAGTTCACAAGCACTTCGGCTGAATGCGCGAAAGTTATGCGCCCTCACCAAAAGTGGGGTGTGGCTCACGGTGTCCCATTTGGGGGTCTTCGCTGTATCACAGGCCATGCAGTTTTCTTTTTCTTTTCTCCACAACATGAAGGGGTCTCTATCCCGTCTGGTGCCACAAAAAAGCAGGCATCGCTGCCTACTCGCAAGCGCGTGCTCAGTCTGGTAGGGCGTCTGCACACTAATGAATGTTTGCGTTCGAGGGATCTCGTTGAACGGGGACTATTTAGTCGGTCACTCGAACTCCTTGCGCACTCAAAACACAACAGAACCCCCAAAACTCTACGCACAGGTTCACGCTTAGAAGAGGTGTGTACACAGCGCCGACAAAGAGGAACTGGAAGAAATAAGCCGCGAAGTTGACCAGCGGCAGCACATAGGACATCCATGGCCGTATTGACGTTAATTATGCCATGCCAGGGGTGCATAATGAGCAAAATTAAAGAGAGTGCAGTGGGTTTCTCCGCGTCTTTCACAGTGATTTGCGCGCCCACCGCTTCACGTTCACGTGTAATATTTGGCACAGGTATTACTGGCAGTTTAATCTAAACGTCATGCAGGTTTACTTGCACTACTCCAAGAGTGGTGTAGGGTCCTTTTAAAGCAAGGCGCATTGCACATTTGCAGTGTAAATATCTGTAGGTGCATCGAACTGCTTTTCTTAGTTTGGTGACAGTGTCAGCTGTGCAAAGTTCTAACTTGTCATTTTTTTTCTTTTTGTTTGGTGCTGCAGGTGCTCCTGAGCATGGCAGCTGTGGTTTCCATTGGAACTCTGTGCATAACCACAGTAGCGCTTGCATCAAATGGAAGCAGCATCACTGTAGGAGCAGCAACTGAGAAAATAAATCTGCATCACATTTTTGTGATCAACAGTCTTTGTCAGGTGCTGAATTTAATTGTTTCTTCAAAAGCACGAACGATTGCTGTTACGAGGTTATAAACTCTGCCCTTGGCTGTAGAAACAGCTCGATTGAAAGCTGCAGCACCACAATTAATATGCCTTCTGCGGTGGAACGGCCAGACGACTGTGTTGCATAGCTAAAGTTCATATATGACTGAGAGGCTGTGGTTCAAGAGCTGGCCCCAAAGCAAGACCAATAGCCGACGTCGGTAAAAGTTCAACGGCCATGGGTAGTTAAAGGTTGGACGGCCGCCGGCCAATAAAAGAACGGCAAGACGACGGCAGTCTGGCGGCTAAATGGCGGCTGTAGGCCCCTTGGCGATGCTTTGGTCTTAAGTGAGCAGCTGTTCAGCTTACACCAGGGAACTTTCAGCACACGGCCAAGGCCCACTTTTGAGTATGGGCTTTACGCTCTGATGGAGCAACGGCCGAGTAGAAATTACCCGGCCGGAGGTGAAGAGCTCATGCTTAGTCGTACATGTTTGTGCTGCATGGAATGCGGCCTCTAACCCGTAGCTCATCGTTGCAGCTTTCGTGCACTCTGTGCATGTCGGTATCTTGTTTATTGAGCATGCCAACACGTCTCCCTCTCTTCAATAATGCGGAACTGTTGCAAGAATCCCAGACATAATTGCCTATCACAGGCGAGTCATATAGGTCTATAGCTAAAGCCTACACGGGGAGACAAAATACAAATTATTTCACGACCTGGATAGAAAATAGTGGATCGAAAAAGTAGATAGGAAACAATAAATAAAAATGACTGGATAGAAGATATTATCGGCCCGAATACTTGTAAAGACATCGACAGCCCTAAACACCTTCGACGAAAAGCGTGTGCACAGAGGCGTCATTTTGTAACACGAATGCTCCCCTGAAGCCCGGATTGGCCTGCCCGTTTTGTTTGCGACTTCTGAAGTAGAAAACCGCGCCGACCTGTGCCGAATCTCGGACACGGTGAAATGTGCTGTATGTGTCTCTCCAACCACCAAAAAATGTGTCTGCACAACTCAATCGCCTGCGGAAGTGGGCACATCTCGCGCGCCTAAGCAATACCACGGGCGACCAGAGCTGTTCTAAAAAACGGGATTCACGCTCACCATCGTTATCTCCGAGGAGTCAAACCAGAAGCGGAAGAAACACGTTCAACAATGAAAGGTCATGATTCTTCCCCAGAGGACCTTCTGGAGCAGGAGCGAGCCATCAGTTCAGTTCAAAATCCAGGTGGTCTGCGCGACAGCAACCTGCTACCATGGATTTTACTGGATTCGGTCAACAAGACAGGAATGACAAGGTGAGCTGGTGAGCACGAATGTTCACGCAAAACAATTTGAAAAAATCTAACCCAATCTCCATCAAAACCCACTACTAAAATTAATAACTAGGCGATATAATAGGTCAACTCCAAGAATTAGAAGCATAAAACGAACAGCTCAGACAGGAAAACAGTCAACTGAAAGAACTGCTCTATACCAAATATTCAATCCCTTCAACTCGAACCCACACACCAATCGAAACTGAAACAACTCCCCAATACATTTTTCGCCCCTTTTCTGCAGCAGCTGTGTCGAACACGGAACAGCCCTGGGAAAACACTAGCCGGAATTTCCAACGCCATCATTCAGGTTACGCAGCAGATTATAGTACTGATGGAAACACGGCAGCAGAAATAACACAGCACCAAACAACATAAAAAAGGTTGGCAACATTAGCAACAAGCTAACCTAAAACAAACTACCCTTAAGTTAAACGAAGATGATCAAGGCAACTACAAAAAATAAAACATAACGTTAGCCCAGAAATCCTGCTACTACATCCTGACACAATGAAAGATTATGAATAAGCCAAATTAGCCAAACAGTAACAAGGAAACCATCTGGCAGTGGAACTGCCGCATGGGTACACAGAAAAGCGATGCTTTACACTGATATTCGAAACCTAGATCACCGCCCAGACGTAATAGCCATACAAGAAACTCAAACTATGCAATACTTACCAGGCTATCCATCCGACAATGCAGCCCTCTCAAAACGCAGAATATCCACACTTGAAGCAAGACATCTTAATGTCATACCGTATTCTTTAAAGGGCAGTGATATTTCTCACATCCTCAAAGAGTGCCTGCCCACGAAAGGGGGGATCCAAGCCGCAAAAAGAGTGTTTTGATTACCTATCCGACAAAACACGAAAACTGGTCACGAGAAACGGATTTGTCATCGCGGGGGGTTTCAACGCGCGGCCCCCTCCTGGGGATACAGCAAAACAAACGCAAAAAGAAACAAGCTATGAGAAGTCAGCCATAAACAGGCTCCCAATTAACACGGATCCGAGCTTCCAAACAAGGAGTGGTACCAACAAAACACGAGACACCTGTCGCAACTTCACGATGATGAAAACCCCAGTTAGCAGAATAGCAGAACTCTGATAAGAAACTTTTGGGCGACCATTGCATTCTCGTCAGTATACTCCCTCTCAAGTGGAAAAACTATCCTGTAGAGAAAACAGGCATATTCAACTAAATTGCCCTTTGAAAGGGTAGACAATGCATCCAGCCAAATACAAAGAGCTGACGTTATCGAAACATAACAATCTTTTAACCCTCCCTAACTTTACCTCTGTCAAGCCCGAAGAAGTATGCTTACGAGATGGTACCGAAAGACACTGAATGGGAGACTAAATATTGGAAAAGAAAACTACCGATGAAGCCGTAAAGTACGCAGCGGAAGTCATGCAGCAAAACTAGAAGATGTGCGACGTACTCCAAGATGCTGTAGGTAGTGGAAAAGCCTGGGCGCTCTTGCGACATTTTCTGGACCCTACCAAGAGCATATTAGCTACGCAATACACAATCAAGAAAAGCATGCATCAACACCCAGCAAAAACATAAAGGCAACAGCAACCGTCTGCTAGCAACAGCAACACTGGAGTACAAACAGAACCCCGAAGAAGGCGTGGACATACCCGTACACATCCGGACCTGGGCAGACCGACCCGCTCCGTAATTGAGCAGACGGTTCAAGCCTTTCCAACAACACTATATGGGTCGCAGATAAAGACACAAACCGCATACTCTGAAACGTAGAAAATTGCTCCATACATGCCTTTACAAGCTGTTTTAACCAGCACTGCCAAACTCTCACGCGTCCACGGCAATACGCGCACGCTGATGTCCTCTTTTACCAACCGGGAATCCACCCAACCTAAAAACCTCCGGAAGATTTCACTAACCTCTTCTGTTAAAGCTCCTGAAGCACGCTGTGATCAACAAACTTACGTACAAAACAACTTACAAAACAGCCTTATATTGAAAACAATATCTTTTTTACCCCAACAATGTGTGGTTTTTATTTCCACCTCAGTACGCAAGATATCCTCTCCAACTCCTCAAAAAAATTACTTAGCAGATCTCTCTCTACAGCACCAAAGCCATCCTGCCATTAGACTTCAAAGCTGCACTTGATAACGTCAGCAACAAAATCAGCAACCTCAGCGACATAAACGGCGGAAGCGTTCTTTCGCGTACATCAACGCATTCCTCCGCAACCCTACCACCATATTCGGCGTATGGCAACTCAGAACCCGTTTTCAACTTACTAAAAACAAGAAAACCCTTCAAGGAGCTGTACTGTCCCCAGCATTCTTTACCATAGCGAGTCTAAAACTCCCAGCTCAACTCGTCGAGATAGAGAGCGTGCACCACATATTTATGCCGAGGACGTCGCCGTATTGACAATCAATGTTTGGGATTGCGAGATACAGAATACCCTGCATCGGGCGGCCTACATTGTCCAAGAGTACGCGTGCTACACTGCGTCGTAAAAGTCGAAGCTGCTCTTGATGAAAAAAACTTTGGAATATTTACAAGTACAAATCCATTCAATATCCTTCTTCTCAATCTTCCACAAGATGGGAGTGTGTGGCACGCACTTCAACAACTGAAGCACTCCAAAAACTGAGTCATGACTATTATGAACCGGATGGCAAACATGCACCATGGCCTAGAATAGAATACACAACCCACCTGGTGCAACCACTCGTTATAGCCGGAGAACTTACACCGTACCCTACATCACACTGAAGAGGCGACAACAGGAGGAAATAGAATCCCTCGTCCCGCAGCTGCACAAGAAAACCCTCAATCTTTCCCCCACTCTTTGGATGCAGATGCTAACGACACTCCGTGTTCAGAACATGGTAGAACACGTTTCTGCAAACCTGGTAAGGCAACCAGAGACACTACGTCTAACCCCGACAAGCATGCATGTCCTGGAACGACTAGGGTATCGAACACAAACTACAGGCCATAATTACACGACGAGACTCCTACAAATGCATCGCGAGAAAACTTACATAAAATATATACATAAATCATGCACCCTGAATACATCCACGGGAGAGGACAATAGTACACGTGCAATTTTATTCAAATTAGGAAAATTCAAACACCTGCGTTAGACCGTGTAGCCAGCAACCCAGACAGGCCAGCTGTGTTCATCTGCCTTACTGATGAGGACATTCGAGAGCAAACAATCACGACGGTGAATAAACCACATCCTTTAGAAGCAGGGGAAATAGACATAGCGCTAGCCATCTGGTCAGCCCTTCGATCCAAACACAGAACTCCGACACAGAGAAAACCTGTCGCAGCTTCAGTATAGACCAAATACCTAAAGTCGCTAATCAAATGCTTACCAAACGATCGCCCAGTCATCTCCGACAAACTGCTTAGTCTGGACCCTAGGCCACAGTGCCCTGGACCGGAACGAACGAGCGCATATGTCCGCATAAGCTATGATTATCCGGGCACCGACTCCTGAAGGCAGTCAATCCACAGTTCTAGAACCAATTCATCTGACATATCATTACATCCGCTCTCTTCCTCCACCTCGATCACTCTCTTCCTCCACCGCACATACACGTAATCAAAGAGGAGGCAGTAAATGGTATCTCCTGCAGACAAACTCATACCCACATATAGGCCTCTTCCAGTAAATATATATCGGCTGTCTGCCCGTCCAATCAATGCCGAGTGTGTGGGAGAGAAAAATCGACTTTTTGCAACGTGAGTTGGCGATGTCCCTAAACTAAGACAGTTTCCGTAACGAAAAATAAATGAGCGAAGACTGGGAAGCCGTGGAGTTCAGCTTGTTCCTCAAAGATTGGCGCTGACTGGTAGGAGGTCACAGGCGACCTCCAAACCTACGCGGGCTCTGTAATGAGAGCTCCTCTCAATTTGGAAGACGAGTATCTCTTTTTTGCCATGAATAAAGTTTTTTTTTCTAATACTTGCTTCCTCTCTCTTCTTTTGGGAGGCTGTCAGACCGTGAAGTTCTCGTTCAATCTGATTACATCGGGCCAAAAATGTAATACATAGGTTTTCTGGGAATTTTCTGTAACCTATACAATTTATGTTGTTTGCGAAATATAGAGAGGAAGTTGGCGCTGCCTTTTGGTATCGTTATTTCTAGTTTGAATAAACTAGAAGTGGATCCCAATACTCAAAAAAGGTGTTTACGTTGTTGTTAGCAATGCTCTTGCATATTTCCCTGTCTCTCTGACAACTAGGCACAAAAGTACGACTAAAAATGTCGTTATATGAATCGTCTTTAAAAGAGCTAAACAGGCCGCCATGTGGCCGGCACTCTGTGAACACCACGCCTTTACTCCGCTGCTGTGTAATATTTAAAAAAAGGGAAATTGTTTGCTCCTCCCACTAGGCTTCCGTAAGGCAGACTTGGCTGTTTTGTCTAACAGTAAAATCGCTTTTACGAAAATAACAGCCACAGTGGCACTTCACGGCAACCTTGGTTTCGAAACCTTCATTTCTATTTCAGAATATGCGTAAAGAAGTACAGCCGCCACCATGTTTTTGTTTATTCGCCCCTTGAGAAAACGCTCAAATGGCTCAAGGTTTTAACGTTTCGGAACACCCGCCCAATACGAAAAGCAAAAGGTGAGAAAGGGTGAGCGTTTGGAGGAGTCTCATGAATATATGGAGCCGCAATTACTGTTTTGTGGGAATAAAAGCATTAAAAAAAACTGAAAAAGATCTTCAGCACCTAGGCCGTGTGAAAATTATGCTTTTAGTATTGCTGTTCTCAATGTTATTTGCCGCGAAAAAGTGCGTAAACACCAACCACCGCTTGTTAATTTTCGTTTATTCAGAAACTTTCCCGTGAGCCCGCAATACGGATTCAATTAGAATTTTTAAACCCCATTACAACATTGTTTTTATTTGCACATAACCCGCACAGGTAAGAGGACGTTTTGAAAATACTAATTTACTTCGTGTTACTACACTCATAACGCAGTCTACGCATACAAGAGTGTGCTTTTGTAAACTTCTTGCTTCCCCACACATTGCTGCTAGTAGAGGCCAGTACGGTTATTCAAGTATAAAAATGCAGCATGCCATTTGTATAGAGATATAGCTTACCTTGTACTGAAAAGAAATTAATTAAAGTTTCTAGCTAATATAGGCCTTAAGGAGCTTGTGGCCAGAAGGGTTATTTTAGGTAACCCGCAAGGACTTTGAATGAAAATGACCTAGCCACAATTTTTCTTAAACGTTTCGAGTCGTGCCTGGAATCGTAAACCCCATGTGTAAAGCGAAGTTCATTTCAAGTGAGGTCTTCGAACACCCTTATCCAAAAAATTGTTATAGGTGCCCGAACTTGGGACAGGATTTGCTGCTGGCGGCGTTCAACAGCGCCACCCACGGAAGAAATCGCAAAAATTTCGGGAAATGGCCTGGCGTGTGCTTGTGGAGCACGACGGTTTCTGGGTGTTTAAAGAAGCAACCGCTCATTACCATGGTGATGTTCTTCATGATACAGACATTTGTTTTGTCAGAAATTAGGCCCGAATGACGTGCATTCGTTTTAATTATTGCCTAATTAATGTTACACACAATGCCGTGACTAACATGGAAGCAATATTGAGTTGGTCCCGTGTGATTTCCAACAACGAGATGTTAACATGATACGTGACAAGCACTAGTGGCATCATGTTGACTTTTAACCAATCAATCAATAACGATACAATGTCATGACTATAAGCGGCAAGGGATTTTTTATTTATTCCACGTTATCCTCGTTATCGAGACCTTTAATTTTAAACTTTACAAGCCCAACTGGCATCGCTTTGACATATAACCTATTTTACTACTGACGTGACTGTTGCATGACAACAAGCAGAAAGCAATTTGTTATTTGTCCCGCATGATACGCCTCATCGAGACCTTTATGTTGATACCTCACAAGCCATCGTGGCATCACTTCGACATCAAACAAAAAAATATGACTCACGTGACCATTGCATGTCTATAAGCAGGAAGCAACTTTTATTTTTTCCCACGCGATAGCCCTTAATCGAGATATTATTTTGATACCACACAAGCCGTAGTGGCTTCAATATGACATTTATCCCAAAACATGACTCAAGTCACTATGCCATGACTGTAACCAGGAACAATCTTTAATTTGTCCTAACTGATTCCCCTCATCAAGACATCAATTTGATACCTCACAAGCCATAGTACCCTAACAGTAACTTTACCCCATATATGACTGACGTAGCTAACTTATGACTATAATTATGAAGCGAGTTTTATTTGCCCCACCTGATTCCACACATCCAGGACTTAATTCCATCCAGGACTTAGAAGCAAAATTTTGATTGAAATCAAATTGATGACTCACGTGACTATCTCATGTATATTTCGAGAAAGAAATTTTTAGTTTGTCCAACGTGATTGCCCTCATCGATACCTTTAATTTGATACATCAGAAGCCCTAGTGTCTTCACATTGACATTTACCCCAATGTATGACTCACGTGACTATCTAATGACTATTACCAGAAAGCAATTTTTAATTTTCCCCACATGGTTCTCCTCATTGGGATCTTTAATTTGCTACCTAACAAGCCCTAGATACATCAAAGAGACTTTTAACCTAATCAATGAATATTGAGTACTTATTAGGCAAACAAAATAACGTAAATATTTATATCGAACGCGCGCCGCGTGGACATAGTTTCTGAGAAAAAAACACGCGCGGGTCATATGACTACCATCATTCCGCTAACGATCGGTTGCACTATTAAGAACAAGACGAAAACACGCGCCCTCCACATGCACCCGCAGGGAAAGCAAGTCCCGGCCATTTTTGCGATTTTCTTCCACTGGTGGCCCTATTGGATGGCACCTCTAAACATCATCATCAGCAGCAGAAGCAACAGCAGCAACAGCACCTGTTCAACGTTCGGGCTTTGCTTCCACGGGAAGACCTCCCGGCGAGCGAAAACCGCACTCGCGCAAAAAATACGTGCCGGAAGTTGTGGGCCAGACGGCAAACTGTGTCCACAACTTCCGTTTTCCGCCGCTACGGCAGAAAAGTGGCACTAGTGTCGCACGGCAAACTTCAGGTTCTGGTCTCTATAAGTAAATGGGGGAACAGGAGGTATGGTCAACACAAAACAGAAGACAAGCAGAACATACCAAGAATAGTTAGGAGCACGTAGCGAAAAAAAGTCTGTCAATATATTACACGAATTTACAGACGCAACAAAAATAAATTAAGGCTAGCTAACTTATCTGAACTGCAGATCAGGTGTGCAATTTTAACCTTTAAGTAAGCAACATTGATGCTTTAATATATCTGTACTCAAGAGCGTAAACACAAAGAGCGTAAACACAAATCCCCAAATAATGATTTCCGTTCAAACAGAAATATTCTTTTTAACACCTCAGATCTGAAGTTGAGCAAATGTTTGGCATCTAGAAATTAACTTCTTGGATTCTGGTGACAAAAATGGTTCTTTCCCTCAATGCTTTAAATGTTGCTCGCGATCAAAGAACACGCCATAATCTCAACGTATTTTCACCAAAACTGTGCCGTTAAAGGTAAATTAGTAAAAACATAGACTTTGTTAATGTCATTCGCTTCAGAAATGGGTACAAGTTTTATTTCATCATCGTCCACATCATTGTGCCGCTGTTAGTGGATTTCACGGGAATTTAATGAGACGTGAGAAAAGAACCTTAATAGAGAAGGTTCAGCACACGACGTCACGAAGAAAGCTCAAGATCCTCCGTTTCTGATAATAAAGAAGTACTGATGAGAAGACGTGGACCCAAGCAAAAAATAGAGAAAGCCCACACATACGACTGCATTAGGTACTGAGAACGGAACCACACATTTTCAAAGAGAGTATGGTAGAAAAAAGGCCTAAAATAAAAGGTAAGACAATTTTGATAACACAAAAAATGCCTGCTTTATTAAGGCAGCCACAATTCTTCTCTCATATTACTGAGACCACGATTTAATTTACAGAAGTTACTTTGTCACGCAGCCGAATCGTTGAAGATAGCCTTACAAGGTTGTCCTCCGTGGTCGGATGTCCGGACTGTTGCCACAGCCGACCATGCCTAGGGTGCCTTCGGAGACAACGGTGCTCTACCCAGGGGTACCTTAACCCAACAACATCATTTGGCGTCATCAGAATCGTCGGGAAATGTCCGAAAGAACTGGCCGTGTTTTCGGGGTGCCATTTCTAACAGATATAGCGCAATAATGGACATTATCATTTAAGGTACCGCAATTACGTTCTCGTGCTGCTTGTAGTTCAAGATTGCCTCGTGATAAATTGCCATAATTTAGGATGCCCTAATTGATGCTATATTTTAAATTGCACGTGGACTTCTCGAAGACTGCAGAGCAGTACTCACGGTTGCGTTTTTCGCAAAAACATACCTGCACAGAACCTACAACATCGGGAAATGCTCAGAATGAACTGCACTGTCGACGGTGTGCCACTGGCAACAGCAGTAGCGCTCTCAGCCTACGGCCGATATTATCATCTTATTTACAAACAAATAATTCGCTCGGGTGCCCCATCGTCCATGATTTCGCCATGAGGTGCTCACTCATGGCCATTGCTCTGGTTGGATCAACTGCGCTGGTGGCGTAATACGAGACTGTGGAGCTCTACCCCCGCGGTGTTATTGGCGAAAACACTACTGTGCCTCACCGGAATTGTCGGCCAGTTTTAAAGGACCACACTATCAACCAGGTGCCATTTCCAACAACGATAGCGCAGTGACCATAAGACCGATAATATCATTAGTTTAACTCCAGTTACTTCGTCCCGTAACCCGTCATTGAAGATGGCATGGTGAGGTTCTGCTCCATTGCAGGATGCCATTATTTTTGCCATGGATTTACTTGTTCGTGGGGTATTAGGAGACTTTGGAGCTGTACCCACTGTTGCGTTAACGGCAAAAACACCAGTGGGATAAAAGTATTTTTGGGCAATGCTCTTAAACACCGGCGTTGTCGATGGGGTGCCATTGCTTAGAGCAATACCACAGTGAGCATATATTGAGAGTACATTTTATTTATAGCAACCTCTTCGTCCAGTTGCCCCATCGTCCACAATTGCCCCGCAAGGTTCTGGTGTATGCCTAAATGCCCGTATTGCTGCCATGGTCCACTTTGCTCGTTGCATGCTCATGGCAAAGTGACTGGGCTCTTTCAGCTGTTCCCATTTTTCTGAGCCACAAGGCGGAAGCTTATGAGACGTGGCTTGCGAGATTACATCGACCTGAGCTTCATGAACGAGTGCACGTAAGTGTACTTCGTGTTGTACATACCATTTCTGGTGCTCGGAATTCCACCATTTGGAGCTCACGAACAGCGTCCTTCAGTCGAAGCCGGTCTGTCACGAGATGCCCCGTGAAATGATCATCCGTCGGAACATCGCCATCGCGAACCCACCCTAAAATGGCGACATTCAAAATGTAATTAGCTTATTGAAGCCACTCTCTGTTCACCCGGTGGAGGTACAAACATTTTTCGTGTTATTGGTTCGGAGGCCACAACCGTGAATAAACTTTGTAGACCTCCTACTCCTCCCAAAACATGAGCACGCGTACAGTAAATCAACATTATCGTGGTACATCTGCTCACGACGACCTGTTTTGCCAAACGCACTCCAGAGCATCTAGTGCAGTCGTCTACCGCCTACTAGCTGCTGGCCGCTGCTCTACCATTGGGTAAAAAAAGCGGCTAACACGGGCAAAGGGCAAGGACATATCTTCTAGATTAAGAATATCTTGTCATTTATAAGCTACTTTTACTACTTGAAGAGTACCAACATTTATGTTCCGGTGGAATGTTCATTTTTGTGGTCCTCGTCAATGCGAGGTGAGCTTCACCGATCTGCGCTAGAGAAATCCAAGGCTTAACTTCTATTTGTTCAGATCCGGACTTTGTCCTACGGAATTATGAGTGCGGTGCGATGTCCCAGAAACAATCGAACATTTTTTTTCTCGATTGATGCCGTTTCTGATCAGCAGGACAACTGCTATTGAAGGACCTATTTGAGAATTAGTGGTTGACGTTTTTGATTCCACTTATATTATCTATTGGCCCATCAAATTTAGGGTTTGCAAAAGGGGGTATATATATTGGCTTCTAAAATTTTGTTTCTGCTTCAGGTCGTTTGAATATCTGAAGGGACCTAATAATTGGTACTTCGGGCTTTATTGCTAACCAAGTTTCCTTTCACAGCCTTTTTGCGATAATAATTTAGTATTTTGAAATTCACACGTATTTCAAAAATCGATTTGGCCGTGTCTAGAGTGCCGTCCGACGGAGTTATAACCACTCGAATATATCGACGTCCAGCGGCCTTTTGTAACAAAATTGCCGCATCTGGCACTACGTCGTTTAAGATAACGTTAAGCTAGGCAACCTAACCTAAACGTAACATAACAAGAGTTAACAAACATAAAGAAAGCCCTTAAAACACCAAAATTATCCTAAGCCTTAAAAAAATATATTTCAGTTTAAAGATGAAAAAAAAAAACGAGGCAAAAGCTGGTCCTGAACCACCGTCTTTGGGATCAAGAAGCTAAGACGTATCCTCTACACTACAATGACAGACGCTTCAGTCTGCGATAGCCTAGTATTAGGTATTCGAATGTTGCCGGATGGCAGTCTAGCCAACCCTGCAGTGATCAGCTAGAGTGCCGTCGTACGGCACTCCAGACACTGTTAATCGATTTACCCCTGTTTATTTCGCACGTACCATGTGGGCACGTGACAAAATCTTTGAGGACATCAACATCATCATCAACATAGCAGGCTCCTCACGGTGGTGGCAATTTTTTTCATCGCTTTTCGCGACATCGTTCTCAGTATAAGTTGAACTCTTTTTCTGAGCCTACAAAATTCTGTCCCGTAGCAAAGCACCTGAAAGATGGAGCTTTTGTACACTTTCCTGTTTATGGAGAAGGGCATGCCGCCATTTATTATCTGAGAATGCCTACACGTCAAATAAATTTTGTCCGTTTAGTTAACTCTGCCTGATCTTTCTAATCCAGAGGACACCTCTTGGCCTAAGTAAACCTTTGCTGTTGCCTCAACACCTATCTCAAACCGCTGTGCTCACCCATTACTATTGAGCATTGCTTTAGTTTTACGCATATTAATTTTCACACCCTGCTAGCCCAGTGCGGTAATTATTCTTCGCGATTCGTCCACCGCGTAACTTACCAAGGCAATGTTATCAGCAACTCTGATGTTATTCAGGATACTCCATTACCCCTAAGCTCAAATGTTCCCAATACAACATTCTGAATACCCCTTTTAAACATGACGTCAACAACACTGGTGACATGGTGTCTCCTTGTCAGGTATGTTAAAAGGCTTGAAATAACCCTTTAACACCTATAAATAGGCCTGGACTGTAGTGACTGTACTTTAAAAGACGAACATAATCACGACAAGGCATTGCGTATTTTTAACGGTGTGCCGTCGTGAATAGCAATAAAAAAATTACAGGCAGGTTGAAGATACCGGCCTTTGCCAATGAAGCCCCGCCAAAATTTTCGTTATAGTGAAAGCATTGCAACGAGCAAGCGTATTAGCAATATTTCAAGCCACTAATTTGAAGTACTTAGGTACAAAAATAACGAAAATTCTTTTGAAATGTTTGCTACCTATGCAGTCGCTACCAGCTTTTTGCAGTAGAAAGCTTACGCTAATTGTGCCTGCACAAATACAATCTCACCTCCCGCTGAAAAAAATGAATTTATTCCTTCAGCCATTGCATATTTGTCCAAAAAAGTATAACAAAAATATATCATTAAACTTCCGTCCACACAGTATGATGAGTCTTTGGCAGCGTCGTGATATTATTTCTTTGTGTCAAGTCATAGTTGTATTACAATATGTTTTGTTTTCTGTTCATTTTCGCAGCCCGTTTATTTTTTGTATCCGTTTGTTTTCATACCATTATTTTGTGGTATATGAGTTCTATGCGCTATACACCATCATTATTTGTAAGTAAGGGCAGCACCGCACACGATTTGTTTAAGGCCAGTCTGACGGGAACATGAAACAGAAAACATGTAAAACACATACATAAAGACAGGCTAAAAGAGGCTGCAATATGTATAGTAAAACCCACAAACTATAGAGGAAAGGATATAAAAACACAAAATCACAAAAGTAGGTTGATGTACACGCATAAACTTTTTATTGATTTATTTGTTTTGTGCAACCAAGATGTGTGGACATCCCTTTTCTTTGATCTGCTACTCCGCCTGCAAAAAATTGATATCGACGTTTCCGCTCTCCCTAAACCTCGTAATTAGCACGGTGCTATCAATGGTGGTTGGACATGAAGAGGACGCCCAGGACATAGCAGTATATGTCCATAGTTGTGCAGTTCTTTTTGGCAAAACTTCTAGAAACTGTTGAACAAACAGAATGCCCCTATTCGAGACAGCGCTGTTATTAACTAAAAAGGATTGTTGTTAGAAAGTTTAACCCGGTGCAAATGATGTCAGAGGACGACAGTGCTCTGGATTCTCTGCGACAACAATGCCTCTCTTTTCCTGTTGGCCTACCATGCTCTTTCCTTGCCATCTCGCTTTTCCCAAAAGAAAAATGATCACCTTACGCCAAGGTTATTGCGATTTTGATGTTTTTTAGTGTATTTCCCTCAGAAATTTTAGCCGACCTTGTTTAGGCAAAACATTGCTTCTTTAAAAGATTTGCCGCTGACCCCTCTAATCCTTTTTACTGCTCACTGCTACATTTTGATTCAAAGCACAGACTTGCTATGGTGTCGTCTAGGTTCTATAATAAACAAATTTAAAAGTGCAAGAGTGCTTGAATAATTTCGAAGGGTTCCAATGAGCATCAGCAGAGAACCTAGAGCCAAGAAGTGCAACATTACTATCACACAAAAAGCAAAGGTACGTACATTGAAGATATTATCGAAACATGGAGCAGAACAACCAATAAAATTCTCCATAAGCCATTTGTTTCCTATACTAAACAAAATCGTGCAAGTGAGCATCGCCCAAGACCATGGCCAGCAGAACAGTGACCCACATCGCTCTCTTTAGATCACGTTGCGGCATGAGAAAATATGCGTATTGATACGAGGGGAAGTCGGAAGTGGAAGAAGTAGAAGATGTAACTTGCTGGAGAACAACCGAAGCCGTACGCAAGCGGGTATGCACAATAGCAAATTAGTGTGTGGATGAGAAATAGGAGGATGTTGGAACGCATGGAGCACGTAAGCCGTGAACCCAAAGACGCTCTTCAAATACTATTTGGCGCTGCGAGGGCATCACTTATGTAAAGGCGAACATGAAGTAGCGAAGGGGCGTCGATGCTCCCGCCGGCGGTGCGGGGATTTTGCGGTTTTTGCCTGTTCCTGTTCCTGACCTAAGAGCCTCGCGGTCGAATGCTTGCGCCGTGTAGCTGACTAGCGTTGCTTCCAGCAGGAGCCCCCTTCTAATGGGGTAGATAACACGCTCCTCTCTGAAACTGAGGGACTCGTGCTATGCGTCGCAGATTCAAATATCGATCGCCCTCTTCGGGGCATGCACACCTTCTGCTCCTGTACCTGTGCCGGGCCACCCGTTACTCCAGTCAATCAGGGCAGCGGGGCTAAGGCGACACTATGTCCGATTCGTTTACTACGATGTTGCCTTTCCCTCACTTCATTTGTGCATATCCCACGCCTGAATGCATTAGCTTTTGAAGGAAACATGCCTCTGAGCCCTTTTTTTGGTATTTTCATAGAGGCATTTTCCACTTAGCGAACGCTAGTTTTGATGAGCACAATCACGGCTTCAACCTTAACTGTGAGAAACGTAGTTAAGCAAAGTGCAGTATTGGGCGAGTTGGTTATCCATCATTACTAAACAGCGCAACAAAAACACGGACTATAGCTGAGGTACACTGGACAGCGCTCGTCCTGTGTACCTCAGCTATAGTCCGTGTTTTTGTTGCGCTGTTTATTAATGATGCTTAACTGTGAGCTTTGGATGCTGAGCATCTCATGCTCAGGGCTTTGTCTCTTCCTCCGTTGTCGTTGTCGTTGTTGTTCACCATCCGCACCCCCACTGCGCATGCCTAGCCAGACACCGCGGATGATGAGTTTGGCAGGATGCCCGTAGGAAATGGCAAACCAAAGAATCTATCACGAGATAGCTTCGCGTTCAACTACCGTCGTCACCTTCCAATAGGGGAGCCGCCGAAGAAGAAGAAGGAGAAGTACACAAAGCTGCGAAGAGGAGGGCGTGTACGTTGCTCTCAGCCGGTACATCAACGTCCACAACCAGGCGGCGCTTATGATAATTGTGGCCGGATGCGCCTAGGGATTGGCCAACCAAAGAATCAATCATGAGATAGCTTCGCGTTCAACCACCGTCATCTTCCTGTAGGGAAACCGCTGAAGAAAAAGAATACAAAGCTCCGAAGAGGAGGGCGCGTACGTTGCTCTCAGCCGGTGCACTAACGTCAACAACCTTTACCTCACCAATGCTGACGGAGACTACCGATCTACCGCAGAGACCACAACATCGACAAGAACATCATTGACGAGTTTCGGCGCCTCGAGAGCCACCGCCTGCTCACCGTCACACAACAATACTTGCGTGCCTTTGCCACCGGTGTGGACTCGGACGCGGAATTCACTCAGGGGCTACTAAACAACACATCACTCAACAAAACCGCCAAACAATGAAACCACACGAAACCACTATGGTGCTCCGCATCCTCAACAGGGTTCCCCACTTGAAGATGGTGTAATTTTTCTGTCTTCAGGTTTACTGTGTCCTGTCCCGCTTTCTCGTTCGTTAGCAGTCCAACGCTGACATCATTACAACTGGTATCCTTGCGCACCACTTCTGTACCAATGCTGGCAAGAAAACAAGACCACCAAACGAAATTAATGGAGATAGGTGACATTATGGTCCTCCAGGAGGTTTTTGCTTTTGACCGTAATGTAACCTCAGAGATGCAGGATTTTCGCATGGGTGCATGCCAAGTGGTCTGAACTCTATTCCCATCATTTACCAGCACTTAAGGGTGAACAAAAGTGGCAGCAGAACGAGCCTCTAACTTAGCTAAAAAAATTAGTGCAGCAGATTGGAGGTCGCAAGGTATGAGCGGAAATAACAGAAAGTGGAACCAATTTCACTGACAATTTTGCACGAACGATCATAGGGTCACATGTGCTTCTACAGTCCGAAAGAGCAACGGTTTTAAATAAGCTTAGTATTCAGGTTCAGTCTAGCCCCCTGTTGTTGTTGAGCCGCTAGTTAGCTCATAACGCTGCCTTCTGGGGTCTTGGTGGAAAGTACTTCAGCTGAGCTCCAAGGCATCGCAGAAACGCACGTGACGCCTCCCTTACGAGCCCCCGGAAGTGACAGAGCTTCAGGCAACAGCTGTGTGGGTTATGACTATATCGACACACACAGTTCAAAAGTTCAATAGTATTGTCGGCCGAGTTTAGGGATGTGTCAGATTGTAAGCCGAAGCAGACAAAAAAAAATTGTGCATTTCAAACATAACACATAAAAAAATCAACAATTGATAAATAGGCACTAGAGGTGCCACAAATGCATCGAAGAAAACGTTCGCTTACACTAGGTATCGACGCAGCGCCACTACAGGTAATGACTACGGTGCCAAAAATTGACACGATGAGAGCCGGAGTGCCCGATGTATGATTTTAACCAAACCCTGCAGGTGTACAGATGACCAAGAAGGCGCTGCTAGCCATGCGACTTCTCGCTGGGTTTCAGTACCATATAAAAAGAACTGGTCTGAAAGGATACTAGAACCATTCGTAGGAACAGAAAAAAATGTTCACGACCTCGAACGTTAAAAAGAACATCAAAACAAAGCAGCCTTCACAAGCGCACCATTCGAAAGATCTTTTACGGCCAGCAATAATGGAAACACAAGAAGACGGAGATACTGAGAAACTGCGTTCACAAAAACGGGTATAATACCGAAAGTAAATGCTCCAATTGACAGCACGCGTGTTTGTCAGTGTACACTTCTTGTGAACCTTGATGTTTCCCGATCGGAAGCAGAAAAAAATGTTAAAAAGTAGTTCTTGTTCCGACACTGTTGGAAGCTACAGAGGAAGAGTTCTTGCCTTACGTGCAAGGGGCTCTCGCCAGGTGCTCCATCCACTAACGCCAGAGTGGGCGGGGGATTCTTGCTGGTTAGGGACAACTGTTTCTTTTTAGTTTCCCTGGATAGACTGAGCTGCGCTTAGGACGTATGTGAACTGCTGTTTTTCTTAGCATATTAGAACAATATTTCGAGATTTCGACAGTAACTTTCCCTAGTTCGTTTGTGTTCTAGGACATATTTTTCTGTACCATACTTCGAACGCTTGTCCGGCTTCACTCTGAGAACTCTGTGAAGTCGGCGGTAGTGTAATGATACCAGAAAAAATAATAACCATGAAAAAGTAGAACTCAAAAGAAACGAAAAAATTAAGATCAACCTCCTTACACGGGCAGGTGCCGTGCGCGAAGAGCGCGTCGAATGGGAAGGGGAAGGTGTTGGATCACACGGGCTTGATGGCGTGATTATTGGTCCTATTAATTTTTTGGCAGAATTGTAACCCTTTGTATTTTAAACACTTGTCCGGCCTAAACTAGAATTTGCGTGCGCTGTCTGGGATTCACCACAAGCTAACTTATGTACCATCCTCGAATCAGTCCAGAATCGTGCAGCCAGGTTCATCTTCTCTGATTATTCTTATCGTTCTAGCGTAACACATTTCAAATGTAAAGCTAACTTGCCCTACCTTAAAACTAGACGTAAAGTTGCGAGACTTTGCTATTTCACAAATTTTACAACACGTTATCATGTGGCAGCTTCTTCATAAAAACCGCTCACCACCCATCGAATCGCATTAACCATTCCAAAGCATTTTACCCCCCCCCCCACGCACGCACATGTGCATACCTTCATTTATTTTCCGTGCTGACAGCCATCGACTGGAACGGCCTCCCCGAAAACATCATTGCTCTCACGAATCCGGCGCGCTTCAAAGCGGCCATTGAAGAGTATTTGTTCTAATTTTGCCATGTTTTTCCCTCTGTATTGTGCACTCTTTTTTAAGCATTTGTACCGAAACCGTTCGTACTTATATTTTGTAACCTTGTAAACTTGCTTACTTGTAACCTGTACCTATACTTGTAACCTTTTGTTTTCATCCACCCCTCATGTAAAACCCCGCCCACTGGCGTCTTTGAGGTATTTGTAAATAAATAAATAAATAAATATCCCATCAGTTCCTTTCGATTCAGCAAAAGTGGAAAGTGTCCAAGAGAAGTTTGGTCCAAAAAAGCTAGGGCATGATTTTCACACAGACAGCTTGAGGCTGATTGCTCCCAACTCTGCTATCATAAAATCAATAAAGCGATAAGTTTTCAACTGATAGCTTCTTTCTTGCAGTACAGCAAGTACCTCGTAATGATCGGATTGGTTTTAGGCGGGGATCTATTTGGAACGGTTCTGTTTGGCGTGGTTAAGTGGACAAGGAGCCGACGATTCATCTAGTACAAAAAGACGATTCACCTAGTACTTTTTTATCTTCTTTGGAGGAATACCTAGACAACATACTGCACGCGGCAATTGTCGATTATTGCTCTACTTTTCTTCCCGCTAAGAGTACGAGATTCAATTTGTATTGTTTGCAAAAATCAAGTCTTTCCACCCGTGGATTCACTGAAACACCTCGGCATTACATACACTTGTGCTGTTGACTGGTATGCACACATTATTGCATCAATCACTTCCGCGCACACAGCATTTTGTCGCATAAAAAGGCTATTTGAAAAACGATAATGCGCGGGAACAAACTTTTGCTGTTTTACCGATCCTACTTTCTGCCATTGATTGAGTTTACTGCGTCTTGTTTTGCATTCCCTATTAACAAACTGTGACCATTATACCTGTTGAATGGTTGCAAGCTTTGATTTTAACTTGGCCTCCTACGGTTTGTCTCGAACGGGGTATTGTAGGTATAATGATGCATTCCTGAAATCGGGGACGAATTTCTCTAGCTGCTGTGACTCTTATACTTGTTGAAGAGGCGCATCCCTTCGTTTTGTGTTGGCCTCCCCCGGTTCATTGGGAACCGGGTTTTGTACTTAGAGGGACTCATTACAGAAATCAGGTCGGATTTCTCTTGCTGACGGTTCAATCTTACCTCCGAGTGCACGAAGAACCCTCTCGAAGAGCGAAGCTTGTATTTGTGATCCCAGTGTATTGTTTATATCGTGGTGCCTGAAACGTATTTCTCCCAAGTGCAATTCGTTCAAACGTACCCTAATGTATTTCAGTTAAACTATATAAAATTGTTCCAGTATCCACTATTGGGCGAGAAACCGGGATTTTCTTTCAGAAACTATTCCCTTCGGCTGCAAAACGCCTTTCACGATCTCTATGAACCTTTATTTTAAATGAGTATTTATCCAAGTATGGTGCTTCTTTGATATAAACTGATGCATCTCAAAAAGACGAATAAAACTGGTATTGGTATAATTTCACAATCTCTATATTAGAGTTATTCTCTACGAACCGGAGACTACACACCCATTTTTATGGCCAAATTTTTGCAATAGGTCTTGCGCTATGGGACGTAGCCCAGAATGTACCAGAATGTTTTTATTTATTTATCCCAAATACCCACGGCACTCGTTGGGCTCTTTTTAGGTGGTTAATTTTAATCACAAAAACTAGAACTAATTATACAATTTAAAGCTACAGATTGGGAATACAGGTTTGTCTCGGTAATTCGAACCCAGCAGAAAATAGCAAAAGAACATAATTGAAACAACATATGGTCTTTAGAAGTAAAATAAAATGCTGGCACTTTATAAACACATTCAATAGCAGTCAAAATAGTCGGTGAGCACAAAACTTCATTCGGGAGCGTGTTCCAATTGTTGATGAAAAGAATGCGTCACAGGCACAGTTTATTATTTTCTCAATTGAATCTTCGTGCTTACAAATATTCCAAAGTTTTAGGTAAGTGATTTTGGTAATTCCAGTTGATCCTACAATAATGTTATTGGGAAGCTTTGATGATGATGGTTAGTGTTAAATGGCGCAAGGCCATCGAGGGCAAAGAGCGCCAGATAAGAAGTTATTAATTGAAGAGAAGTGGTTACAACAAAATGATAGGTATAAAAACATGCAAACGGTACCAGTAAAATTGATGAAAGGTCATGATTATGGCTGGTGTATAGGGCCAGGTTTGATTATGCGTGATAGGAAATGTGGTTTAGAAACTCAACGTCTGATAAACACATAAACACGCGTATTACGAAAACCATGGCATCGTCACCCAGAAAAACCGATGGATGTAGGGGAATATGTTGTCTGTAGTGTTCTCTAAAGTGTTTGTGTGGTGTTGTGTTAAGTTCCTCGCATTGAATTAGTATATGAATTTCAGATAGAGCCTCTGCGCACTTGCTACACACAGTTCTTGAAGACCCTGTGAGCAGATACGAGTGTGTGTCCTGAGTGTGCCCTATCTGTTGCTTAGCATCTGCAGCTTCTCTGTATCTGCTGCGTGTGTCAGGGGTGTATGGTCGCGAGAATGGCTTTATTACGTGTAACTGGTTGTCCTTATTTTCACTCCGGTGTGTTTGCCACGATTTGCGAAGCTGTTTCCTGATTTGTGGCTTCATGTCGGTGTAGGGTAAAGTTGTTATGTTTAAAATGTTTAAGAGTGTAGCAGCAGCAGCCATTTTATCTGCGGTTTCGTTCCCGGCTATCCCACAGTGGCCGGGAACCCAGCATACCGTTATCTCGAGACCTGAAGTGTATGCCGACATAAGGGTCGTAAACACTAGATTGATTACATAATTTCTGGAACGTTTTCGGAGCAAAAGTGCACGTACAACACCAATAGAATCTGTAAACACTATGGACTTAGAAATTCGGTGTTGTACGATGTGATGTAAAACAAGTAAAATGCCATATGCTTCCGCACATAAAAATTCTGTTGTGGGAGTTCGTTCTTCTACACACGTTGAGGTTCAGCCCATTCGCAGCACAAGACACAGCCGTAGCTGTCTTTGATGCGTCGCAGTAATACTCTGCGCACTGATACTGCTCCTTCAGGAAGAGGAAAGTCTAGATAATGGCTACCATTGGTGACCTGTTTTTTTTTTTTTCAAACTGCCGAAAGGACAAGTCACAACAAACTGCCCGGAGTTGCCACGGCGCAATAAAATCAGTGATGGGCGTCTTGTGGATGCGTGAAAATGACGCAGCCAGATCAGAAACTTTTACTCCCACTCTGAGAGGGAACGGCATGGACGGTTTTAAAAGAGCTGCTGTAAGGATGCATCAAGAATGAATGATTTAAAAGGATGATTTGTCCGACATGACTTTAGAGGCATACAACGTGTCTTTGTATGTCCTCTGGTCATACAAGGACCATTTGTGACACTTTGCGGAGAGGCTTTCAATGGGGATAGTGCGAAAGGCGCCACAAGCAAGAGCAAGCCCTAAATGCAGCACCGGGTCAAGCATTTTCAGCGCTGTTTTTAAGCGCTGACAACGCTACCGTAGTACAAGCGAGATACTACAGGTCCAGTATACAGGCGCAGGAGGAGCTGCTTGTCAGCGCTGTAGGATTTGTGTGGCAGGACTTTACGAATATTGATTGTATATCAGCATTTATGTTTTAATTACTTTAGGTGAGGGATAAATGCTAGTTTACTATCCAATAATTAGCCCAAAAACATCTGTTCTCCTATGACAGGGATTACTACACCATTATTAGAGATATCAGGGTCCGCATGAATCCTGCGCTTCCGGGAGAACACAACACAAGTATTTTTACAGGGTTCAGTTTAGAACCGTTTGTGTCCGCCCAGCCACCAAGTTTGTTCCCACCAAGCTGGACTTGGCGTTCGTAAATTGAGGAGTTACAACACTTCAAAAATACTTGGATGTCATCTACATACACAGAACAGGAAATGGTTCCTGGCAGTGCCTTCCGGAGCAAATTCATCTTAACAATAAAGTCAGGGCAATGGGTCAGCAGCTAGCGGGAGAGGAAGGGTTGTTTCCGTCTTTCAAGAATGCTGCAACTATGGCCTTACTCGAAGACTTCGGAATGTGCCCCGAAAGCCATATTTTGTGGAATAGGTGTAGACGTGTTTCAAGGGTGTCTGAATGTAGGTGTTGTATCATGGTGTATGTAACTTTTTCTGCACCTGGAGCTGAAGGTTTACATCTGGTCACAGCGGCCTTCAGCTCATGAATTGAAAAAGGAGAATTGTAGGAAGTGTGCGACTTGTCTCAATGAGGGACTTCTTTTCTGCAGATGTTTTGTGTTTCATGAAAGTGTTTGTGTAGGGTGCTCAACTGGACACTTGTTCGAAGTGTTGTACAAATGTGTTTGCCTGGTCTTCAAGTGTGTGTCCTGTTGGCCAACCTGGGCAGGCTGTGTGTTTGTTCGTTGAGTTTACGTATATGTGTCCAGACTTTGTGTATGCCAGTGAATGAATAATGGAAGTCAAGAAGGTGTGCCAACTCTCTGGTTTTGCCTGACGGCGCACACGTGCACCGAACGGCTTGGCCCGTTTAAATAAAATGAGGATACCCAATGTGGGGTACCGACGAAGCGTACCCCAAGCCTTGTTCTTTGCCTCTCGCGCCCTCCTACAGTCCTCATTCCACCACGGCTTACTCTGGTTGCTCGGGACACATGAGTCGTGGGGAAATGACTTCTCGCCGCCGTGGAGGATGTGCGTCGTGAGAAGTTTCGTAGCTTCTTCAACGTATAGGTGTCCTATGAATATGTGGTGTAATTTGATTGCTTCTGTAAATGTACTCCAGATCGCTCTAGCTTCATTGAACCTGTTATGGAACGGTTGTCTGTTCAGTCCTTTACCTATGTATGTTAATGTGGTTGGGAAGTGGTCACTACTTTATGGGTTAGTGCCAACATCCCACTCAAGAGATGGAAAGAGAACTGCGGAACTAATAGCCGAGTCAAGGTGTGAATATGTGTTGTGTCCTCTATTATGGTATGCAGGTTTTTATTGAATAGGCATGCTCTTGAAGATGTTAGAAATTTTTCTATCAGGCGACCTCGAGCATCCGTGCGAGAAGTGCCCCAGAGTGCATTATGTGCATTAAGGTCGCCTAAAAGGATAAATGTTTCGAGTAGCTGATCTACAAGTACCTCGAAATCCGATTTCGAGAGCTGAAATCAGAGGGATGTAAATAGAGCATAGTGTTATTACCCTATTGCAGATTGTGGCACGAATGGCAACAGCCTCAAGGACGGTCTGTAATTGGATTGTGTGACACTCCAGGAACTTTCGTGCAATGATGGCCAGACCACCGGAAGATCTCGTGCAGTATCTCGTGCAGTATCTCGTACCACCCCGTGCAGTATCTCATACACATCGTCAAGATTTTTAAGAAGGCCTTTATAGTTACATTGCATTATGTTTTCTGTTCCCATTATTTAGTTGGAGAGCTACTAGAGTGTGTATGCTTATGTGTCCTCTTTCGGGGCTGTGACTGTTGTCTTTTGTAACTTGTCGGGAGGATTTGGCTCAGGGCGCCTTCCTTGCGGTGCACCGCAGACATGAACGGTCTGACGTTCATTTCATCCTCGGATGTCCTCGGAGCGCCTTAGGGATCAGGCTCCTTGGACAACGGACCCTTTGGAGCACACTTTTTTTTGCGCGCCACCGCCGAGGGTTTAAGGAACGCCGCGGATGCCACAGGAGGTGTGGGGGGGGGGGGCTGCCACTCGTTCGCTCTTTTCCATCTCCATGCCTTCGCATGTGGTTTGAGACGGTGAAGTGGAAGTGGAAGCTGCAGGATTACTCCCACCAGACCTGGTTGTCTCCACAACCACTGCTGGCTCAGCGAGTGGTGCGGAGGCGGGTTGGGCTGCCTCAGGTATCTTAGGGGGAAGGGACAAGGGCGGGACCAAGTCCAAATCGTGGTACTCGGTCCCAGCCGAAACCAGACGCCTCTCCGCAGCCCGGCAAGCTGCGTCGGCGGACCTCCCCAAAGGGAAAGAGGCGAACCTCTTCTGCTCCTCTGGGAAGGTATTGTTCTCTGTTACTTTCACATTGATTATTTTGTACTTGTTGAAAGTTCTCACATTTGTTGGTGTACGCCGCGTGTGGTCCCACAAAGTTAACACAAGTGAATGTGGTGGAGTTGAAATTATCTGTCGGGTGGTTCTGTGCGGCTCATTCAGCACCGGTCGTTTTACCCCGGTAGGAGTTGGTACCGTGACCAAACCGCAAGCATTTTAGGCTGCGGTGCGGGTTTGGTAGTAGTAGTAGTAGTAGTAGTAGTAGTAGTAGTAGTAGTAGTAGTAGTAGTAGTAGTAGTAGAAAACTTGATAATAAAATCAGACTATTTCGCTATCAGAGGGTGGTGCCCATAGTCCAGGGTCCCATTCTGTCCTGCGATCCGTCTTGCCGGTCGATCAGTCCGCGTTGGTCGTCCAAGGATGTGCTGGAAAAAGCGGCTTCCCATCCCCAGGTGGAGGGGTGGGGTATAGGAAATTGGGTCGGGGGTTTGGGGCATTCCCATGTGGAGTGGTACCGGCTCGGGTGTCCTCCGCAGGATGGGCATCTGTCTGGGTACACCGTAGGGTAGAATTTGTGCCGGACCAAAAGGCTAGTAAACGTGTTAGTTTGTAGCTGGCGCCATGCAGCGGCTTCTTCACGGGTGAGTTGCACGTGTAGCGGAGGAAGTGTCCTACGGCCCAGAAAACCACTAACATCCCTGCGACGTCCCAAAAAGATCCGAACGTCTATGTCCCAGCAGTATCTCTATTAGACATCCGTACAACGCGCAATATTTTAATGAAAATTTTTGGATGTTGAGATAACGTTGCTGGTACCTTAATGTCGGACGTTCTTTCAACTTTGCTAAAGGCGTACTCTCAATGTTTCTGGTGCTTCATTTGGGGACGGTATTTAGACATATTTTGCTGACGTTGTTCAGATGTTGCTGGTATGTCCGTTTTTTACTTTGAGCATGTCTATCGCAGCTACATTTATTTTAACTATATCTGCTATCCTTTATTTTCAAACTCTCCGCAGGCATACTGTATTGAAGTTACCGAGGGTTTTTTTATGTGTTTTGTAAGGGTTTTGTACCGAGGGGTTTTGTGCAAGTATTGTTATCCACCACTATTGCTTTGAACCTTTGACGTTCAAAACAGTAGCCCAATACCGAACCTCACGGAAAGAGGCAGGGAGTTAGTGCCGAATTCGTTTACAAGCGACGTTGCCAACGAGCCTTCTGAGGGTTTTTTTTGGGGGGGAGAGGGAGATAGGCGGGGGGCGGGGGTCATTTCTGTCAAATCTGAATTAAAATAAGATAGGATGATGAACGAAGACGCAATTACTTGCTAAAAATACCCTAAAAAATCCGTGACGTTTTGCCAAGACTCGAACCATAGACTTTCAAAACACAAAACCAGCACCTAAGCTCCAATACACTGGAACACGACGAAAAACAATGCGTGGACCCAAGAATTTTGTACTCTAACAGAGGCTGCCAGCGAATATTGTTGGGTGATTCGTTTTGGTCGTATTTGACAAATTTCGGCGGTGCTAACGCTTGTTTCTTCGGCACCGATCTTGGAGGCGAGGTCAATTATGCTAATACTGCGAGTGATGTAACTAAAGCTCCCTTATTTAAGCCAAGAAAAGCTATCGCGCTTCATCGTTCCCCCTATGCAAGCTACGGTAGCCGCGAATGAAATTGAATGCACCGCTAGATTTCTGGCGTTGATAAACTTTGTTCGTGACGCACCGATCTTGCATACAAGCCCATCATGCTAACACTACAAGCGATGTAGCCAGACCTCCCGTATTTAACTCGCAAAAAGCTTTCCCAGACCCCCGATCTCCCAGATGAAAGCCAAGCTAGCCACGGAGGAATGCGCACTTTCGAACAGAAACAGCTTGTAATTTGCCTCAAGGCACCAAATTACCGCACGTTAAAAAAAGGGATTGTTTTCTGTGAACGTAATGACCCCAAACTGCAGGAGATGGACATGGAATCCGGGCGATGTCGCGTCCTTTCGGATGCTTTCTGGCCCTGTGTCGACGCTGATATCTGTCGAACAGCATAGACATCTTTTTAGCTACATAGGAGCAGTGTGAGAGTGAACTTGCCAGCTCGGACCTAAGTAAGCAGCTTTGGCTCGCTGAAAGGGCGAAGACGGCAGGCCGCACCAACGGAGTCCTGGACTGAGGACCCCGCCCACTTCACTTCCAAGCTCGATCTACCTGTTCAATAAAGTTTTCTCCTCCGGATCCTCCTCCCGCGTCAGTTCACGTCGCAGTGCATTTTGCCGACGCCGTCAACGCGGGCGATGTCGACGCACGAAAGCGCGGAAAATACGCTGAAAGTGCGGCCTCAGAACAAACCGTAAAATTACGGCGCCCACAACCCCACGGCAGCTGTATTTCCACCGCAGAAGCTGAAATTCCCTTAAATGCCGTAATCTAGATTGCCGGTACAATTACATTTTTCTTTAAGAGATACCCACGCTCAAGCTTTTCCTGTATATAATTGGAAACTAATATCTGTATTTACCAATAACTTACTTAGGCATATATTTCGCAACGCGTTTTTATCAAGGTGGGTGTCTTTCAGGAACTAGTTTTTCCTCGGACGAACACGAGACAGGAAGTCGCTGCGCGGCGAGTCCGATCTTCCGACAGTGTATTAACTGCACTCCGTATCGATACGCGTGCTACAAGCCGGTGACGGCACGGGTGTACACGCATTCAACTTTCGTTATTTCGGTTATTTGACTACCATGGATTTATCTACCGGACGAAGAAATACTGCCAAGTAGTGGAGGTAAGTGAGCACTAGTGATCCTTGTTTTCTTGGCATATGTATTTAACGTAGGAGAGTTGCTCTGGAACGCGTAAGCGGTTCGGTACGGGTAAGCGGTTAGCCCTAACGATTTGAGGGATTAGCTTTGTGCGTTGCGGAGATTTGTCGGTAGACCTTTGTACCTGGCTGCTGCGTTTGTAAACAGAATCAATTCTCGCGCCATTTATAGCCCTGTGTTTGGTGAAGTGTTTGTCTTCTGTCCTGTTTTGCTAGGCGAATGTTTTGATATGAAATGAAACAAGGGAAGCTGGAGAGTGCGAATATAAGTGCGTATAGGTTACACGCACATTGTGTACGTTTAGCGGGATATTGGATTTTGTTTCGTTTCTGCCGATGCCGTTTTTTTTTTCGTCATAATAGTTTTCGGTTACAAAACGGGCCCAATAAATTAAATGATTGCCGTGCGTGTAGCATTGAAATAAAATAATAAATCGAATGAATTCCGAGAGTACAGCATTAGATTAAAATGCCATCTGGATGCTTTTTTCGCGTTTCGATTGAGTGTTCAATCTTTTCGAACGTTCAGTTTCATCGTGAAGTGTTGGAATGAACAACGTGTATGCAACCCGAATTTATTTGTAAAGTCAGAACTACACGCATGTCGTAACTGGTACAGTAGTATGAGCAGCGCTGGTTGTGCTTCGTACTCTTACTGCGGCCTCGCAAACGTAAATTAACCTTTCAGAACCTAGTAAAAATATTCAAAAATGGCTGTTAAATTTCTGTCACTTATGGAATTTTCAGCTTAATGAATTTAGTGTGGAACACACCTTGGCGATCAGAGTAACACAGCATTTGGGATTTCGCAGGTTTAAGGCAGAGTATGATTCTGGTGTGTGGCCTGTCGTTTGCTAATAAATTACATGTTGCAGGCTGCTGACTGGTGCAACTTAGACTATGTGTGAATGTGATTGTGCTGTAAACATTTCTTGCACTAATTTGATGTTTCCTGCTGTACAACCTATATACTTCAACTAAAAATGTATGCCTGGCAGGACAAGTGAACAGGACAACATGACGAGTGTTTCAGTGATGTGGTTTTTGAAGGTTTAGTTATGCATATATACCAGCTAGCCCACCTCGCCATTCTGCTGCACGAAGTATACGTCCATGGCAGTGACGCTGTCCTAGTTTGTGCATGTTTCCTTTTGCCACATTTTCTGGACATGGCTTCATACGTGTATATATTGTCACTTCAATCCACCAAGCGGTCAGGATAGACACAGAAACATATTTTGCAAGTTCACATGGGACCTTTAGCTGACTAAAATGTCCTCAGAGTCCCCATTCACGAAATATAGTTCTTATGTTTAGTGGTACCTCACAGTAGCTGTCATAGTTAGTGTTAAGGTTGCCTTAGTAGTGCCAATGCTGACATTAAAGTATATCCACTCCGCTCTCTTCCTGTCCCTTAATGTTACACCCATCTTCTATCCTTCTATTGTCTGCTAAGTCGTCCTTAATTTAAGTTAGACCCTTTTAGTTAGCCTGGAAGTTTCTGCCTCGTAGGCGAGTACCGGTAGGATGCAGCTGTCATGCTCCGTCTTTTTCAGGGACAATGTATGCGGCCGTTCTGTATTATACCAGTCTTAAAAATCTGTATTAACAACACAGATTTTCCGGTACCCATGCCTGGATTGATGAACTGGCTTGCAAGGGAGGTGCTACTCCAACAGCCTGCACAAGGCACCTGCTCAAGCAACTGTTGACGCTCAACTTGCAGGACTTCTCCTGGTTCGGGAAACAGGGAACACGTTTTTAGGGGCGAAGCTCCTTAAGGCGTGGGTCGGTCCATCCTCGACTTATGTATGTAGCCACCTCTAGTTTATTTCTTGGATTGTTTACTAGATGGCGGTACTTGTATATGATGAAGAGATGCGCTTGGATTGTTTACTAGATGGCGTGGCTACCTCTAGTTTAGTTCTTGGATTGTTTACTAGATGGCGGAGAGCGTTGTAATAAAATCCGTTCACTGTTTGCGCGCGCTCGGAGTCGCCCGTCGGATAAGGCTGCAGATGTGCTAGCCCGCAAGGCAGAAGCGCTCCGTGAAGCTGCGCGACGCCGCCGCCAAGATCCTGCCGTACGAGAGCGGGAGGCCGAAGCGTGTCGTCTGGCTGCGCGACGACGCCGCCAAGATCCCAGCGTTCGAGAACGAGAGGCCCAAGCATCACGGCAACGGCGCGAGGACCCTGCCTTACGCGAAGCGGCATGGCTGCGGCACGAAGAGGATCTCCAAAACGTCAGAGAACGGAAGCGGCGAGAAAGCGCGCGAATCGGCAGGCAGACCATGATGCAGTGAGAGCTCGTGAGGCGTCTGCAAAACGCATCAGGTGAGCTCAGCCCTAAGGTGCCGACGCGCGGTTTAAGCGAGACTTTCTAGACGTTACGTTCGGACTGAAGAGTCATTGAAGAGTCACGGTTTTACCGATGATTTCCCCTCAGGAGCTTCGCCCACTTATCATCATTCACCCCATGGATATGCTGTGAATATTTTTTCCACCTGCGAGTGGCATCCTGCGTTGTGTGTAACAAGATATCTTTGACTTGTTACAGACATCAAATTCTTTCACCAGACAATGTATAGGGCCCAGATTTTTCTTGTCAGTCACATCCTGCGCAAATATCAGCTTCGTCGACAACCTGCGGCTTCTTAGTTTTTATTGCTAGAAGCGGTATTAAATTTCTTGCAGCCTTTGCACAATGAAATTTTTACTCACTTTCCAACAAATCCGGTCTGCAATCATTTTGGCAGTTTCTGGTACCACAACAAAGAACGGAAACTGTTCAAGAATCCCTACCATAACTGATGATGGAGGCATGCACCATTGAACAATTATTGAACCATTTCCGTGCTTCCATGCGTTTTTATTTTGTGTGATTGATCTTTGAGCGTATCACTTGGTGTGAATCACGTAGTCAAGTAAATGTGTCTTCTTGTAACTAATATTCAATCATTTCCTTGTTCCCCGTTTTTTCGTTTGTTCCCAAATCATATCACTTTGTGTGAAATATTGAAATAGTGTAACCTTTTGTTTTCCTAACCAGAATTCAATAAGTTGTTTCTAAAGTTTTTGTTGTTTTATTGTTATCCTGCCATTTTCCCTAAGTGTGAATCATTTCATCACGTAAATTTCTACTGCTCTTGAAGCCGCCGTAGTCATTTCTTCATAAACACCTTTTCTATAGATCATAACCCTTTCCCAAGGTTTGTTTAAAGTAGCTTAAATTTGTATGGCACTCACAAACACCACTCAACACCACTTCTGTGTTTCCTAGATGCTTTTGTTTTATTTTTCCACAAACTTTTCTCTACACTTGAACTATTTAGTTCCGTAAATGTTGCTATTTTTATAACCACCATTCAACCATTTCTTTGTTTTCACACTTGCGTTGTTTTTCACCCAATTATTTTAATGTGCGATATTTCAAGTTGGATAACTATCTTGTGCTTGTACCCTGGGTTTACATGTTTGTTTTTCTTCCTATTTTTTGTCAACCTTTCTGCTGTGTGACTTATATATAGTCATTAATATCTGTTCTATTCTTGTATTTGTACAATGTGTACCCTGTGGCCCAGGGCAGATAGGAATGAAAATTAAAGTGGTTGTGTTGCGAAAGCATATTCCATATTTTGGAAGTCAATATAAACTGTTTTACCTGAACTCTTTTGTGTTTTATGTGTACTTTGAAAGCGTTATTACTACCCAGCTGCAGGTACTTACAGATAGGATGGGAGAATGTCATTTTAATTTGTTTAATTTTTTACTTGTTTCTGTGATAGTTTATTTGCAGAAGGCCTGTACAGCCGTGCTGTATGGTACAATTCGATGACGCTACTGTGGTTGCCTTATTGTCCAGGTCGCTTGTGCTTATCAGGACTGGTTTGCTGTTACTTACTGCCTCTTGTTTTCGATGCGACATTTCTTGTTTAGAGCTGTGATTCGTGTGCTTCTGTGAGAGTGTGGTCAGCTTGGCACTTCATATATGAGACTTCTTCCAGTATGCAGCACTTCAAAAGTGGAAACACATTAATCTAGAAACCAGGTGACAAGTAACAGCAAACAGCTAGTAAGACATGTATTTCAATTTTAAATGCCCAACACACGTAGGCAACCTTGGAAAGGGGCTGGCCAAACTTCCAAATGTATAAAGAATGTAAATTTCAGGCATACGGGTTCACCTCAACAATATTATACTAACGTACACAAGTCATGAATATAAAAAACTAATGCTTGTGCCAAAGACCGAAAACGAATGTAGAACAGACATCTATATACGTCTTGCATGCGTACCACGACAATATCCATAAGACGTACCACTAAGGTAACGTCCCGTAAACAGCGTATAAAAGTACTACGAGACGTCTATTGGACGTTATCCTTTGTGTGATTTAGACAGGTTTTTTGCAGTTGTAGGAACGTTGAATATATGTAACTCTGACCCCAACGGTACGTCTCCTGGACATCTGCAATGTCGATTGCTGACGTCTCCGGGATATCTGCACGACGTAAAGTGGTTTGCTGGGGGGAGAGTCTGTGTTGTAGTATATGTGTGTATCTGAGTGGGATACGTTCTGTGTTGTCTGGTTTGGGTTGGTCTTCCGCTGGCACCCGGAGAGTGAGGCCGCCTCGGGCTACCGCATGAACACGTTCATTGCCAGGGAAACACGCATGCCCAGGTGTCTAGATTGGACGGACTAGTGGAATCTTTCGGTTTCGCTGCAGAATGTGATAGGCGGTCGGGGTGATACATCCTTGCACATAACTTCGGCATTCCTCTTGTGAGTCGGATATAATATTTATTGCGTTCCCTGAAGGGAGAGTGCTGATAGCGAGAGCTATTGCACACCCTTCCAGTTCCGTGTTGTTCCCGAAGCGAATGGTGGCTGACGTTATCGTCTTACCCCTCAGTCGGCTACCGCTGCCACCTTGTCATTTATGGCTGGATAGTCTGGTGCATCCGTATAGAGGGAGCTCGGGTTACTTTCATATATGCGATGCAAGGCCTTAGCCCGCGCGGCACGCCTACCGGCATGATGTTCTGGCTGCATATTTCTGGGTATGGGTCCTACTGTTATTCTCTCTCTAACTTCCGGGTGTATTGGTTTGAGTTCGCGAGGGGCAAGTTCAGACGTCGACTACCCTAGTTGTCGAAGGACGTGTCTCCCTGTTGGGGTGCGTTTCAATCTTTCTAATTGACTGATGTTGTGTGCTTCCATTATTTCATCGTGGTATTATGTAGGTCCAATCATAATAACCGGTTCGTTGAGGCGTAGAGAGGGATGCCTGTCACCGCCTTCATGGCGGTGTGGATTAGGGTGTCCAGCTGCTTAGTCTCTGCCTGGGTCTGTCGGTGGTAACGTACGTGAATGGTTATGCGCGTTATGACCAGAGCCTGCACGATGCGGAGTACGTCCGCGTCTTTAAGGCCGTGGCGGCGGTTGGTTATCCTTCGGATATTGTGAAATTTTGATTAATGTGTTCTGGATATATTTTTTTATATAATTAAATTTTTTATTTATTTATTTTTATCTGTATATTTCATTAATTTTTACGTGGCCTTTGCGTTCGTTTGCACATGCAGCTCTCTTAACTGGCTCGCCCTCGACAGTGACCGTAATGTCGGGTGGTGAGTCGGTTTTCCGGCGGCCTTTTCTGACTGAGCAGTTCTGATTTTTGTGGGCTGCAGTGTTAGTCCCTCTGCCCTTGCATACTCTTCGGTGGCCTTTGCTGCTTCCTGTAACGCGCTCTTGTATTTCTCCATCAGAGCCGCTGGTGGACCAGATAGTAATATCATCCGCATACAGCGCGTGTCATATTCCAGGAATGGCATCTAGAAGGGGGAGGGGCGCAGTCGTCTCATTGCTAAGTTACACAGCATTGGAGAAAGAACTGAACCCTGTGGCGTGCATTTTCCTGCTAGAGGGATGGTGTCTGAGCGAATGTTATGCACCCCTGTTGTTGCTGTGCGATTGTTGAGGAATTCTCGTAGTAGTTGTATGTGCGGTCGAAGTGGACTTTGTATGAAACCTTCATTGATCGACTCGGGGAGCATTGAGCAGTCAAATGTCAAGATAAAGTGTTTTGTACGGATTTCGGTGTCCATTTGACGCATGGTTATCCATCGTACTGCCGTCACACCTCGGTCTCGAAGGCCCTCGAGCAGATCAGATCTGCCTCTGTTTCGTTCATCATGTCAGGATTCGAGATGACGCCCTGGGAGCTACTCAGCTTGCGGTGGGGCGTCATCTTTGGGCCTATCAACCATGTGGGTTTCTTTGAGGAGGCTAATAGACAGCTGCCTGTTTTAATTTCGATTAGCATTCCCCTGTTCTGAGTAAATTGGCTTTGTAGGATTTCCCCACAATGCCATCAAGAAACTTGGAGATGAGAAAGACCGACTGTGCAGTGACGGACTTCGACTAGCCAAGAAATTCTATTATTAGAAAGGGGGTGAAATTGCCAGGTTTTGGAAATGTCAACTCTCGCAATGCAGCAAAGGAGATTTCCGTACGGCCCCTTTTGGGGGTAAATCACGTTTTTTTTGGGGGGGGGGGTTGAATTATGCATATGGCAGAGGAAAAAGCAGAGAGACAGGGGTACTGTGTTCGTCAACCATACCCTGATAGCTGAATAGGGAACTATCTGCGTTGTAAACACACAGAGATCCCATCCGCTGAAGCTTGACCTCGGGTCCGACGCCCACCGTTCGTGGTTTCTAACCATCCATCATACAACACATCGCCACGGTTGGTTCCTGCTTATGTTTGGAGGGTAGGGGTCCGTGGTATCGCCAGTACCGTCACCAAGATTTTTCAAGGTGCCCTGTGCGGGGTATTGGGAAGCTTTAACCCACAAACTTTTATACGAGAGTTTGCCACCCTAAGTTATCTCGGACGACAGAGCTTCTATATCGAAGTTAAAGTTAACTGGAACAAATCTGCATGCACGCTTATGTACCCTTTCGTGCAGTTCTTTCAACACTTCTATGTATTGGTGAAATAGTGTTTCTTTTTAGCTTTGAGGAGATTGTTTGAAATTTCTCTGAAAAAAAGTGCAAGAGCCGAGAATCTTTTACAGGTGTTGAATGAATAAGGTGTGTCCAATCTAATTTTGAGTTCAAATTTACAGCTAGATATTTCACGTCTTGAACACTTTGTAATACTATATTGTTAAAGGATAATTACATTGTACTGAGTTTTTCCTATTTTAAATGTTACATAGAGGATTTAGCTGTGTTTTAATTCATCTGCCAATCCGCACATCAGTCTGAGACTTTGACTGAATCTCGTTGTAATACACGTGAATCACTTATATTCTGGACACAGCAGTACAAGACACACTCATCGGCGTACAACCTGATATTTTAATGGATATCATTGGGTAAATATTTGACAAAAACCAAAAACCGCAGCGGTCCAAGAACTGAACCCTGCGCCGCACCAGACAGAACTCCAAGGGGTGATGATCACGTGCCACTTATGACTGCCCGTTGTTTCCGTACAATGAGATACTGTTTTAACCAACCAAGAAGGTGACTAGGGATTCCCAATAGTGATAACTTATGCAACAAAAGGTTGCGCGCCAGAACGTCAAACGACTTTTTAAATCTAAGAATACTGCTTCCACTTGCAGGCCCTGGTTTAAAGGGAAGGTAACATTATGAATAAACGCACGGTGTTGTGCCCCACACAATAAAGGAGAGCGAAAATCATGATTGGCTGGCGAAAGAGAAACGACTTCCTTCAAGATGTTTTAAAATAGACGAGTTTAAAGCTTTTAAGCATGGGTTTGACTTTGACATTTTCAAATCACAAGTTAGCATTTCAGTTTGGAAGAACACGTCCAAAATAAAACTAAAAAGGAGCCCCTGTGGTTGCGCAGCGCAATAAAATGTGGTTTGATATACCATCAAGGTCATGACAATGGCTCGGTAAGACAATGTCATTCATATCTGGCAACTGTGGAAGCGAATGAAACACGAAAGGGGCATTTTGAGCCGAACACATTGAATAAAAATTTGCGTTAAAGCACTCGGCTTTAGTGAAATTACCTTCCAGTAATTTTCCGTTATCCTTAATAGCAAGAATGCCAACGGGGTCCTAGTTGTTATTTTTGATATAACGCCACTCTTATTTGGGGTTTTTCTTCCTTCTTTCAGCTACGGATGATAAATATCAGCGTTTTGAAAGCTTCAAATAGTTCTTGAGCTGCATACTAAATTCCTTGCATTTAGATTTTATGCTCGGGCTTCTGGTTTGTGTAAATGTCTTATACATTCTAGCCTTTCCTTTTATGGACGTACGTAACTTTTCTGTATTCCAAGGTTTCTCGACGAGCTGTTTCTGTCTTTTTGATTCGACAAACTCATTTGTAGTAAAATTATTTGTTCTTAATTATGGTCTATTACCTCTCTATATCCAGCTATCGGCTGTAGTCCACAAAAAACGGCAAGAAAGAACTCATTTCTATACTCAAGAAATTATAATTGCCGTAGTATAAACAAGTTTTCTGTGGACATGGTCTAATGTTTTTGACCCGCTTGCACAATAATGTATCCATTACAACTTTATGATCGCTAATTCCTGGTAATAGTATACCCGACTGAACGAAATCATTCTGGTTGCCTGTTAGCAGTTCCAGCACACTACTTCCCGAAGCTGTAATCCTAGTAAGCAAATTTACTGTCTAGAAAAGCCTATAAACACAAAAAATTACAAAAATGCAGCGTGAATTGTGCTTTGACTATTTTCAACCGTAACTGTAATATTCAAGGTAACATCAGGCATGGTAAAAGTGATCTGGATAATAAATTAAGAATGGGGTGTGTGCTGACACAACTGGGGGGTCAATAAAAAGACCCGGCGACAAAATACCGGTCGTCCGGAAATATTACTCTACACCACACAGATACGGGGGAAGAGTCATTACCATGGACACTTATAGTCTGTATAGTAGAACGTACTAGAATTACCACGCCACAACCTCAAGTATTGCGATCTTTCCGGTATCTGGTATACACTGAACGAAACACTTCATTACTTAACACGTCACGATCTAGCCACGATTCTGTTCCGATAAAAATTTCCGGGTTGTGTAATGCTGACCAGGCTTCCGAATTTAGTGATTTTGTTTTTGAAGCTAATGCAGTCGAGAAGAAAAAAAGTACATGTTATTCACTCGTTATTCTCCGATTCACTTTTTGTTTCGTACGAGTAGTTCTTGCCATCTAGCGTAAGCCTATTGTACCAAAGTAATTATTGAAACCATACCCTCCGCCGTAGCTCAGTGGCTAAGGCATTGCTCTGCTGAGCCCAAAGTCACGGTTTGGATTCCCAGCTGCGGCCACCCATTTTCTGGTGGAAGCGAAAAGTAAAAACGCCCGACTGTGCGAGATCTCAGGGCACGTCAAAGATCCCCTTGTGGTCCAATTTATTCCGGAGCCCTTTTTGACACAGCAGAGAGCACTCGCTGCTTCATCTTAAAAACACGAACGTCAAAATTGTGGCTTTGTGCTTATCATCTTTAGGATTGCCCATTCTGTGAGCCCTTTCTATTGATGATGGGTACACGGTAGCCTGCAATTTTTCCCCGCGAAGCAATACAACCCTGCCCTCTGACTCATCTGATATTTCTTTTTCCTCTTCTTCCACACCAAAAAACAGATGGTTATTTTTGCGGGAGACATTTTCAATATTATGCCGTGTATTGAAAACATTCTGCATCGCATCTGCATGTTGGTTATTTTACGCCCGTATTTCGTCACTTTCGACATGTGTCGCTAGAGAAATGATCCTACAAGTTTATCAATTTTCGTTCCAAGCTCTGCAATTTCCTTCATTACAATTTATTCTGCGTTTTTACCGCATCGAACTCCTTTGTTAAGATTTATTGACTTGCCTACACCTTCGGGTAGCCGCGAAGTGTTTTAATGAGTTCCTCTTCCAATTATTTTGATAGTGTGCCAGGATTTCCCTCAGCATCGCTGGCCACTTATAATTGTGATTTCAATACGCTCAGCGAGCAAGATAATTCAAACATGCAAAAGGCTAAATATTTTGAAGTGGTCCAGTGGGCTCCCGTAGCGACTTTGGGATTACCAGATTTCGGTTGCAGTGATAGAAAATAACAACTTAAATAAATGCGAGCTGTAAGCGCCCAGGCGGCACGGAAAGTGTGTCCCAAGACCGGCCCGTCTATGGCCACTTCCTGGCATAACCGGACTGTAGCAGCCACTGATCACACTCTGATAAGCCAACATTCGGCAACCAGCGCTTCAGTATTTCTCCGGCCGTGTTCAGACGCACAACCCGTGTTCAGACGCGCAACGGCAGCTACCCGGCTGCCGGATATTTAGTTCACTTAAGGCCGCCGATGTAGAGAAAAGTAACCGCCGATGTACGGCTTTAGGGCATCCGTTTTTTCTACGGAAAGCGGTGTTCAGCCGAAGCACGGCAAGAGACCGGCCATAGAACATTCGTAATGTTGTGGCAGTTGGTGTTCGAAAGGAGACCGGCCGGAGTGCGGCTGGCCCGCATTCGCTGTTTCATCTGTGAACCGCGCATCCGGCGGCAGAATATTCTTTCTCTTTGAGCTTCCGGTGTTTTAAAGGAGACCGGCCGACGTACTCCCCCAGAATGTACGTTTTTGTATTTTGTATTTTGTAGTGGTCCTCGGCTGAATTACGGCAAACTAAAGGCCGCAGAATTTTTGGCAACCGGTGTTCAAGAGGAGACGTAAGGTCTCAGGTTATACATAAATTATTTGGTACGTGGTGTCCAGCCGAATAATTGCACACATCTGGGAGCTGAGAATCCATGCACAGACGTGTTTGGATGGAGACCCACAGGTATAGGACCTGTTTTTCCCTTGGTGAAGAAAGAGCCGTTAGGGAGCCAAATGACGCAGACACGTTTATGATCCGCCTGGTGTTTCGACATTTTAAAAGAACTAACCTAACTTGTAAAACAGTAATGAGAGTTCTAGGTTAACAGGCAAGGTGTAAGGACTAAGTGGACATTACCAGGGAGCCTTTTATGTCGTCGGAATGCCATTTATTACCACAGGAAGACTTTGCCACGCGTATGGGTGAGCTAAGCCTAGCCAGTCTTAGCCGCTACCACGCCTCGACCGCCGGCTTGCTCGACGCATCAGCTCGAGGATATACGCCCCCTCAAGAAAGGGAGACCATTGGATTCATCGACCCGGCAGAGATGTCAGACCCGAGGTGGCTGTGGTTGACCAAAATAAGTGGCCCTAAAGAGTGTCGAGCAAGCGGCCACGACGCAGGAGCTCAACCGGCGCCATGTCAAGGACTAGCCACCAAAGAAAGGCAAGGGCGCCCAAAAGCGCTAGTTTATGGCTATTGCGGAAAACTGTGTTGCACTATTTTGTTGCTGATAAACGTAGAAGGGGCTAAGGTAGTGCATTGCAAGGCTCAACTTCGTGCCCTGCGTTATGTTACTTTATGGGATTTTATTACTGCCAATATAGAAACAAGTGTATTTTAATTTTGTCATAACAACAGAGCCTTGTGAATTACGAAGCCTGGATGTTAATTTAGTTCCGGTGTTTGAAGGTGAGCTTAGCTTCGCTTGGGATACGACTCATTTGGTTAAACATAACAGCCAGCTCCTGGCAAACACGGATTTCGTCATTTTTTTCTTGCTCAATCTAGCATGTTGAGGAAAAGCACAATTTGGCTATAGCAATAGAAAAGCTTGAAGTAGTTTACTATTTTCTTGCTCTGCAAAAACGCATTTGCTTGTGTTCCATTTCACCTTCTTGTTAGAGCTTTGGTGGCTATAAAGTGAATGAATCTGCATTTGCATGGAAAGCCGATTGTACCTCTCTAAGACAGCAGTCGGTCTCTCTCAATGGTTCCTCGTCCGGATATGTTAACGTGACCTCAGGAATTCCCCAAGGCTCAGTTGCGGACCCTCTTTTGTTTCTGTTATATTTAAATGCTGTTACTATTAGGCTGAAGTATTCGTTCAAAATATTCGGGAATGACTGTGTAATTTATAGGCCAATAGCAAATGAACATGATTCCGGATTCCTGCAGCATGGTTCTAAATTAATAACATCCTGGTGTGCTGATTCAGGAATTCGGGGAATGTTAAAAAGTGTGATAACGTCACCTCTACAAGAAAACTTTCATTTTAATTGGATACGTATACCGTAATATAAATAAGTATACCGAATATAAGTAACCAGGAGTTTATTTACGACTGGTTGGACGATAAATAGCAACGTTAACAACTTAAAAGTTACTGCTGCACGTGTTTTTTTTGGATTTGGAGATAAAATTTCAGCGAACCTTCATCTAACCTAAAAGAAGAACCGCATTTCTCTTATGTGCACTCAATGTTGGAGACCGGATGTGTTTTCTGGGACCCCTACACCAAACAGGTGGTTAATACACTCGAAAACATGCAGAATAGGACCGTGCGATTCGTATTAGGTAATTGGCACTGTCAACTTAGCATGAGGGAAAGTAAAAGTAAACTTAAATGGTAGGACGGGAAAGATCACAGAATGGAACCTCAGGTTGAATTTTTTTCGTAATATCAATCATTCGAAACCTAGAATAGAAGGTAAGACGTATATCCAAGCGCCATTCTACATATGCCAATGTGGGACCTCTGGTTTAAAGCAGATAATTAACTTTCCTCTTAATGTGACGCCTTGACCTGTTCATTTTGTTTTAGATCAATGCGACAGTGTAATTATCCTCCACGTATAATTGTATCCAGTTAATATAACCCCGATTTTCACCGCACTTTGTATAATTTTGTTATTTGGTCTCCTATTTGTTGGTTAGTGTTATGTATCTCCCTGCGTAATGCCTACAAAGGCAAGCAGGTATCTAATAAATAAATAAATAAATAAATAAATAAATAAATAAATAAATAAATAAATAAATAAATAAATAAATAAATAAATAAATAAATAAATAAATAAATAAATAAATAAATAAATAAATAAATAAAACAATAAATAAATAAATAAAAATGATCTATCAAAGAAATAAACCTGCGGAGCCGAAAGATTGAGAACCTTGAGGACCGCGGGTTGAGAAGCTTACCCATTCAAACTTGACTCACCGATGAAAGATTCAAGGTTTTATTCTTTGGAGTGTGCAAGTTTTGCTGTAGGAATACTACCATTGTTATGTTATTGGCTTGAAACAAATTACGAAACTCTATTCTTAGGTCTTTTCTTACGTGAACACAGAGACATACAACTGCATCCACCTAAAGCAAGGTGTCATTCGCAACACCTCTAGAGAGTTTTGAGGAAAACTGAGGAAAATTAAGTTCTTTCGGAAAAATAAGTACGTGTGCACGTAACTCCTTAAAACGATAAAAAAATGGTTTCAAATGAAAGTGCTTGTTCTATCTCTGTGGGATCAGCCCTCTGAATGATCGTAAAAAAATGAGTAGCAAATTTCTATGCAAGAAAATTGGGAAAACACTAGACACACTTTTTGTGGGAAGGAAAGCTCCTGATTGTTGTGTGGAGTACGAAAACGCTTGGTAAAGGCATTCGTACCGGTTTTACATACAACAAAGCTGGTCAAGCAGCTGTTGTAAAAAAAGTTGATTTATTCAGAGCATGAAACTTTCAGGAGGATTGTTTCAAAAGAAATTGGCTAAAAGCTGCACTTTTTTCTCTGTGAAATTCAACTCACTAAAGTATGCGCCTTCCATCCCCCCCTCTTACCACCTTTTTTATAGGTAAGCTACCCCACAGAAGATATCAGAACTTGTGCGATCCATCTATTTCAGCTCTGCAAAGATATGAATATTTCTGTAATGGGCAGTAAAACAGGCGCAGCAAAAAAAGAACGACCATGGGTGAGTGCTGTTTAATAAATGAATTTTGGTTTCAGCTGATGCTGATAATTAGGCAATGCTGCGCTAAAGGCTAGACGGCTGGTGGATGCGGTCCGGCTCACTTTGAAGGCGGTGCAGTGGGCCCAAAATGCTGGACATGTGCTGCTGCACAGCGCGACGGTCATCTGTTTGCGCTGCATGCAGTGGTCGTCCACCGGCCTCAGTACAGGTAACGTACTGTGGCTGAACTCCAATGCCCGTTGCACGGCCGAATTTCCGGCAGCTTTAGTCCGGCTGGAGTCTGACGACGTCATCTCGGCTGTCATCCGGTGGCCGTACTTCGGCCGCAGAAGGGTGGCTTTAGAATGGCAGGAGCCCTACGGCTGGAATCTCACCGTATTAACGTAAACTGGTTGACTGGACTACGGAGACTGGCAGTTGGACAGCCATGGGAGTAGGGCCGTGTACGGCGAAAAGGCCCACATTTAGGCACGGGATGAACATGGCTGCCTGAAAAATGCTGGAAAGAAAATCACCGGCCAAAGTACACCGGCTTGAGAGAGGTTGTACAGTTGTGTGATGCCTGGGCGCCTGGTTCTCATGTCGGAACCGGAACCCAAATGGCCGCCACGCCGCAAGGGCTTAAGTTACCACTCGTCCATTGATGTCTGCAAATGGGGATAGATGTCGATGCCACAGTCAAGTGGTTCATTACTACAACATCTTCTTGCAACCACGCATGTGTAGGTGGTTTCCAAGATGCGATATGGACCTCAATCCCATCAGGCGAGCATTTTGTAATGTTGGCCTAGTTGCCACCACCGTAGCACGTATTGGGTGTTGTACGATTTGCTAATCTGGGAAGGGCAGCGCAGCTTCGTTTACGCTGAAAACAAATCCTACGTTCTGTTGCCGGCTTCCTCCAGGTAGACACTCAAAAGGCCGGTGCCAGACGCCACTGCGTGCACACATAACAACTAAAGAAATAGAATCGGTAGCGCTTGGTTACTATTCCGGCACCGGAAATAATATGACCACAAAACCGGCAGCACGGGAAATTCATGCCGGAACCGCAAATCATCATCTTAGCGAATAATTGTTAATTATTTAGGCATTATGTCCGTTTCGACTCTCCATTCTATCGCACATCATTGGCTTTTTTCCCGAGGCACGTCATGAAGGTACGTTTGGCTTGGGTACCTGTCCATACAGATATGGGGGGCAACCAGCTAGTGGGCCATATAGATAATTCCGCTGTCACAGCTCCGATAAATTACAGATATCTCACCTGGCTATTTCTGCATCTTCAAAAGAACGACGATATTGGCATATAAACGCCGCTAGTGCAGATTCGCTCCTATTATTTAAAGAGAGTCGGCAATAAAGTTGGGGTGCAAGGTTCATTTCCGTGGTTCTCGGCAAGGCGAAGTGGCCTTCACCGAGCTGCGGTGCAGGGTTTCAAGGCTAAATTTTTGTCTGTTTTCGATAAGGTTTTCACACACAAAACTATGCCTGCGGTCCTGAAACAACTGAACATTTTTGTCACCCGTCACCACTTCTCGCAAGATAGAGAACTGCTTTTGAGTTACCCAATTATATATCTGAGGTTGACGTTATCAGTACTACTTATATTATCTATTCACGCAACAAATTTTTGGCGTGCAAAAAAGGGTAGAAATGTTTGTATTTGAGCTTTTTTTATGCTTTTAGACGCTCGAATTACTGAATGGTACTAATTGATGGGTTATTCCGGTTTTATGCATCACTAAGTTTCACTTTGTAGACTCTTTATTTCCGAAAAAATCATTGGTTTAGGTCGTCAGGAATTTGAAAAGGTTAGTTACCATGGAATTTGTTCTTTGTGGGTCGTGCCAAAAATTGTGAGGCCATGATCATTCTATCACGTTGTGAGCAAGCAAGGCCACCTGGAGCTGAGGGTTACTTTGTCCTTGCAGCCTTGCAAACGATGACGAGCACGAATTCGAAGATTACGGTGCAGCGTCGCGAAGGCGCCGAAGGCTCCTGCAGCCGCAGAAGCGTCAGCGCCGTTGGGTGTGGGGCCCATTCCTACCACAATTATGGGCACCCGAGCTTTGTGCCAGGCAGCCCGAACAACGTTCTTTCCTGCGGATGCAGCCTCGTCATCTGGGAGAACATCTACTCTTACCCGGAAAGTGAGGTACTCGTACTATGCGTTGGCGAGCTTCGGTTGCGGCGTCTGCTTATAGGCCGGTGCGTCTTTTCATGCCACTGCACGCATAATCGGTAACTCTGGCCACTCAAAGTAGCGGCGTTACTGCGCCAATAAGACACAAGTGTCTAACACATCTACGACGACATCGCCTGAGGCTAACATCATTTCATTAAACTCGACACGAACCGGCAGGATGTCCATGAAGCAACATGACTGGAATCATTCTTTTATTTCTTACACAGGCACATGGCTAGCTCGAATGTCTCGCTTGTTCTAGTACTATCAAAATAGGAGAATCTTCGTGAGATTTTATATGCGAAGCATCTCACGCTCGGAGCTGTGTCCCTCCCTCCCTCGTTGTCGTTGTTGTCCGCCGTAAATACTCTACTGCGCATGCGCGAATCTTCAGCCCCGTTAGCGTTTGGGCTGAAGTCAGCGCAGTCCACTATAAAAAGAAATAGTTAGCAAGCGCCCGGTTTCGATCCCAAACTCTCCGGCTGCCACGGGAGGTCAGTGGCGCTCTTCCCACTGCGCTACAAACCGAGACAGGAGCATGTGCCATAAACGCGCCTGATGTGCTTCACTCATTCAAACTAAGTCAAGAAGCTACTGATATAACGAAGGCACTCGAAGCTGAACGTGGACAGAAACGATGAATTGAAAAATATTGGGAACTTCTGTCGACCCCATGGCTGCGTCGCATAGTATGAGGGTTCCCCTCCAGGAAGATAGTGTAATTTTAATCTTCAGTTTTTACGTTTGCCTAAAGACTATCCATCAATGTTACTCTTCCGTTTCTAGAACTGCGTGTTCCTAAGCTGCTTCTGCTTCTTATGTCACCAGTCTCACGATTCATCGACAATAAAACCCGGGCATCGTCACGGAAAGGAGATGCCTCCTAGCACGGTTTATTCCCGTCCGACAGCCACTATAACACTAATGCCGCACAGCCCAAACGTCTGTAGCGTTCTTGGAGAACTCAAAGCAACCTGTGAATACATAACCCAAAGCATTTTTTGCTTATTATTCCCCATTCGAGCAATAAGCGCCGCTCTCATTGTGCTACTGCATAATTTTTGACGTATATAACTCTCTCTTTCTCTCGTCTATAAGGCTTCCTCAAACACTGCCTACCCACGCGTTGAGAGCGCATGCTACCTTATAGCAGTGGGTCTTCACTTGGGCAAGAATGCGAAGCCAGAGTGATCGATGGTGTACCCCACTCCATCTGTTCTAACTGGGCATAACAGTGATCAGCGCAGGAGTCTTTGTTTCACTTGAATTTGTTCAAAAATATACCGCCCGGTCACCCTTATTTGCCCGCTTGAACTGCTTATTGATGCGGGGCACCTACTGTGTTTGCTCGCTAGGAGTGTTTACTCGCGCGCGGCGGAGAGTACCCCAAGCCGGTACAGCCGATGCATCAGCAGATCTCTTGTTAGATCTAAAATCCGCCGGCCCTAGAGGAGAAAACGACTTGTCTTGTAATTGTTACCTATAACAGAAATGCAGGCATATGTCACTGTCGTTTGGCTTGTTTTCATATATTGTGTCCTGTTAGCACTACCTAATAACTCCCGTATCTAGCTTTTATCCCTACGCAGTGCAGAAAAGGGATGTGCAGCTTTGTTGATTCAACGCTTCTCCGCTTCGCAGCATGGAGGTAACATTTCCGTGCGTAAATATTTAGCACAAGAACAATGGATCCAATTTTTGATTGTGTGATTTCACATTGTTTATTAATATTGTCACGAAGCCAAAGATGAGGCAACCGTAATAAAGGAAAAACAAGTTGGAGCGAACTTGTACTCCCCTAACAAATCAAAAGTACACAGGCGACGAAGCAGCAGTCAACAAAGTCAGGTGCGCAAGAGAGGGTCGGCGACTCGAGTGCCGCGGTATCGGCTCAGCGGAAATTTATCACTCGGCACGAGTGTTTCTCGAATAGTGGAATTGTACCCAGAACAGTGTAACTCCACGAAGAAATTCTGGGCTCTTCATGCTACCCTAACAAACCAAAAGTACACAGGCGACGAAGCAGCAGTCGACAAAGTGAAGTGCGTCGGAGAACGTCGGCGACTCGAGTGCCGCGGTATCTGCTCAGCGGGAATTTATCACTCGGCACGAGTGTTTCTTGAATAGTCAAATTGTACCCCGAACAGTGTAAATCGACGAAGAAATTCTGGGCTGTTCACTATAGTTCAAAACGCTGCTCTGATCAGAAGAAATAACACATGCTGCACAAAAAGAACTGAAAACACGCCTACCACGTAACACAGACAACACAGACCGGCGAACCCAGGCGGCAAAAGTAAAACAGAATTAACAAACCCAATGCATGGTTCGCTCCATTACCCCTCAAAGAGGGCATCGACCCGATGCTGACATAGGCGACAGCCTGAACAAATGAAATAAAAGTCCGTCATAGTACGTAAAAAGTTTTTTGACGAACCACATGGACGACTTCCGGCTGCGTGCGTCGACGTGATGTTTCTGAATGACCATCGGGAATAACCTCGTAGGTAAGGTGGCCAACGCGTTGTAGTATCCGGTAGGGTCCAGAAATACCATCGTAGAAGCTTCTCACTCTGTCCACGTCGTCGGATGGGAGTCAAAACCTACACACGATTCCCAGTATGGTACTCGTCATCTCGGTCTCGGAGATTGTTACGTCCGGCATATCCCAGCTGCTAGTCCATTATTCGAACTCGAGCGAGCTGGCGGGCCTCCACCGCATGTTGGAAGCATCCTTGCACGTCGGCGTTGAGGCGGTCGTCTTCTGTGGGAGGAAGCACGGCGTCGAAAATCGTAGTCGTCTGTCCTCCGTAGACAAGCTCGAACGGTGTCATCTGCGTAGTTTTCTTGTTCGCTGTGTTGTACGCCAACGTGACATACGGAAGGACTTCGTCCAAAGTCTCATTTTCAACCTCGACGTGCATGGACATAATATCTGCAATCGTCTTGTTCAAAAGTTCCACAAGTTCTTTCATTTGGGGGTGGTATGCCGTTCTTTTTCGGTGATCCGTGATGCTGCAGCTTAAGATTCCTCGCATAAGCTCCGCCGTAAAGACATTTCCGCGGTCCGTGATTAGGACTTCAGGAGCTGTATGTCCCTGCAAATTTTGGTTAATAACAAACTTCTCGACTTCTTGTGCCATCCCCCTCGTAACAGCGGCCGTCTCTGCGTAGCGCATCATATAGTCTGTCACAAGGACATTCCACTTATTCTCAGATCGCGACGCGGAACGGGCCCAGAAAGTCCATTTTATTCTGATTTGAAGGGCCTCGATTAGACGGCGATTGGCGGCAGAAGTCCAGTGGGTCTTGTCGGTGGCACTTTTCGCCGCTGTCAGTCACGGCACCTCCGGACGTTGTGGGTGACATCGGATGTACGGCGGGGCCAGTAGTACTTTGCCTTGATGTTTCCAACTGTGCGCGCTGTGTCGAGAAGTCCGGACGTCGAGTCGTAGAGCTACGATTCCGAAATTTTCTGTCGGTTAGGTTGAAACGAACTAATGTTCGGCTGAAACGAGCATGGCTTCACATAGGTACTCATCAATGTAACGAAGCCGTTGGCCATGGACATGGCGAGGTGCGTCGATGGAGAAACCATGCAGTCCGAGTCACTTGTATGGGCAGCGACGGTTGATTTGGTCGGCCTCACAGCAGTGGTAGCACAGAGGAAGATTATGCGGTGTTCGCCATACGTCCATCTTCTTTGGCGTCTTTGTTATGACTAAAGGGGATCGCGCGGTTGACAGTGGGCGGCGATACGCCGGGGCCTCTTCACAGCGTGTTGGAGCAGGGCAGGATAATCGAGCAGCCGCGCAGTATGTCATAGCTTGTGGCTCGCGGGGTACTGTGGATGGCGTAGAAGTTCCCAACGCTTGTTGCACTTTTTCACTAATCACGGCGCTAATGGCAGCGACCTGGGGCTGCAGTGACGTGGGGAGAAGTTTCCGCAGCTCCTGTCTCACTACTGCGTGGATGGTCTCGCGTAGGCCATTAGTCGGAACCTGCATGTTTTCGGCGTAGATCGCACTGGCTGCGCCAATAAAGTGGCGATCATACTGCTTAGCACGCATTTTGGCGGCCTTCACAATTGTAGTGGATTCGGTCACAAATTTGGCAAAGGTTTGGGCGGGTTGAGAACAAGTTCAGCCGGCAGTTGCTCCTACACACAGCGCATTAGAAAACGTAACTTCTTTTCTTCCATCATTTGTCGGTTCGCGCGGCAAAATAGTTGCTTCATCTCCTTAACAAAGATCACGACCCCATCGTTGGGGTGTTGCCTGCGCGTTTCCAACAAAAGGGCGGCTGGTACGTTTCGCAAGATGGTAGCGAATGTTTTGGATAACTCGCTCTTAAAGAGACCCCAGTCGGTTAGAGAACTTTCATGGTTCTCAAACCACGTACGGCCGTATCTTCTAAGTAGAAGAAAACATGGTGGAAAGTTTATTCGTCATCCCACCTGTTAGAAATGCGGACGCGCTGCACTTTCTCCAACCAGTCCTCAGGGTCTTCCACGGGAAATCCGCGGAACGATGGTGGTTGTGGGGATGTTACAGGACGAGGGCAGGATTAATAGCGCTGGTCATGGTGCCTGCGTGGATCATGGTGGTTTTAAACTCGTATTTCTTCTTCAAGTTATCTAGAAGCAGTCCAAACTCTTGATGAAAACCTTGCGGTCGGCTACTGACACGAGTTCGGGTCGCGTTACGGCCTGACGAGGGCTTAGAGTGCATGTAGGCCGCACCCCTACCAGATGTCACAAAGGCAAATATGAGGCAGTCGTTTTAAAGAAAAAGCACGTTCATTGGAGCGAGCCTGGTCTCCCCGAGCAACTCAAAAGGTACACAGGCGGCGAAGCAGCCGTCAACAAATTGACATGCATCGGCGAGCATCGGATAATCGAACGCCGCGGCGTCTGCTCAGCGGGAATTTATCACTCGGCGCGAGAGTTTCTCGAATAGTCGAATTGTACCCAGAACACTGTGGATCAACGAAAATGATTCCAGGCTGCTCATGTTCGTTGGGAATGCTGTCCCTATCAGAAGAGATAACACAAGCGGCACAGAAACAACAGAACACGCGCCTCCCTTTGCTACACAGACAGCACAGATAACTCAGACCAGTGCAGCAGGGCGGCAAAAGCAAAACACAAATAAAAAACTCAATGCGTAATTCGAGGCAATATAACTATCTATTGAACATTCTGTGCCCGGCATCACTAGTTGTTCATGTGTAGCGACCACTTTAAACACTAAAGGTGTAAAATCATTGGGCCTCACATAATTTCGCGCATGAACACAAACACATGTGGGTGTATGGGGAAGGAAGGACTGTATGCCGATTATTGAGTGCAAGAATATTCCGCGCAGCACTCTGAGTGTCACTTTGCGTTCTGTCTAAACTGTTCTTTCTGTCTCACCTATTTTCCTAACTCCACTGGCCATTCAAACGAGGGGACCATGCATTATCGTAGGGCATTACAGACGCTGCATCAGCACCATTTTCGATAAGAGGGAAATCCCATGGCTACATGCAGTATGGCATGGTATGCGAATTATTCAGCATTCGAACAATTCGGTCACCTCTGTTGGTGTCGCCTCCCTTTTTTATGTGCATTACTCTGTGTTCCATACATCTGCTGCTACCGCTTGTAGCCTTTTCACCAAAAACTGGAGCATCCGTGCGTTTGCATATTTGGGAATAGATTACGCAGCCAGGTGGCTACATGGAGTTTGTTGAGCAAGTGAAGCGACGTTTTTGAAGTGCGGACCGAAAAATGACTGAAAGCTATGAACTACGGAATCTGATGATACAGGTAGGACATAGCTATTTGCTTGCCTTTTTCATAATGCGGCATCAGATGTTGCTCCAGTTCTCGTGTGAGTCCGCTGCGATGGACAAGACGCAGAAATGCCTCACGAGGCAGTACGACCGCACAATAAATGCGCTGGTTTTGAAGAGAATGGGTGGCGGGGTTATTCGTTACGGTACACTAGGCGAGACAAACCGCGGAGTCGTCATGGAGGAACTGCGGAACCATTTCCCAACGACGCCACAACCCCATGTCATTTCTATTGGCGAAGTGACCTGACAAGATCTCTAATACGCTTTGGAGAAATCTACGCCTTAGAATGAACCCCGTTGACCCCTACGTATGACTTACACCGTGGCTTTTCGTCGAATGCACCAAGGTTCAACTCTCCTTCGGGACGCCCCGTTGTACTGCCGTACAGTGTCACCCTTTGTACTCGTATATTCCGAAACCATACGGCGAGAAAGCCGGATGTACGACGTATTGAAGATCATCATCAGCGGATCTCCCGCACAATGCCCAATAGAAGTGAAGAAAAAGAAGCCTTCTCTCGTGGAGCGAGCAACAATCATCATCTAGCTTTTCTGCTATTCTTTTCTTATTAAACCTACACTGTGGAAACGTCCTGCGGTCTCTCGTTACTAAACCGCAAAATCTCGGTAGACGGGCGCTGTGTTATCGCTGGAGTGGGGCCGAAAGCATCTGCCGTCGCCACCCGTTAGAGAAGCTCGGACTCCACGGTTTCCCCATCGACGTTTCCACCCTCTCCACTGCCAACGACGGCTTCATTACGACGAGTATCAGTCTCACACCAGCCGTGGCCTACTTCGCTTCAAGCAATTGCCAGCGCCCTACCCATACCTATCACCTAGCCACCGTAGTAACATGGAAAGTCCCCCAGACCTCGCAAGGGAAACCGAAAGCAGCAACGTCTGGCGCGGAAATTCCACATCAGCGCTCTACCAAAAACCCTCCAACGTAGCAACGACCCACCTAAGACCCCGATTCACAACATGACCACCCCAACGATACTATTTAACTATGACACGACTGTCCTACACGACGACCGCCGAGAGGGGCGACGCGTACCCCACATGGCCGAGCCTGTCACTCAGAGGACAACAACGACCGACAGCACATGGTGCCCGAATGTCAGCACGAGCAGCTTGAGACATGATGCACGGCCCATCAGGAATTTCAGGGAAGCAGCGTCTGACGTCCTCTTTTCCATGAAAGGTTTGATACAGTTGCCCTCATGGACGCAGGAGTGGAAAACACATTTGTATCTTGGAAACTTGGAAGTGAGGGAAGTGCATTTAGGAAAAGATGGTCGTGTTAGATCCGGAAAATTTCAGTTAACCGGTGGTCGAGCACTGACTAGACCTGTGCAACTGTTGTGCCCTTTGGAACTGTGCAAATGATTATTTGGTGGACGTGGAGGATGTGGTGGATTTGTACCTTACCACTAACATTGTGATCATGGTAGATGCGCCGAGAAGGACGTGGCCCGTTTCGCAAGCACGAGGACTGTGAGGAGCACAGACATTTGGAGGGAACGTTGCGCTTGGACTATCGTGCGCGGCTTAGCGTCACTCTCTTCACGGCGCGAATAAACGCTCAAGAACGGCTTTCTCTTTTCGTAACAAGTGGAATAGTCAGTGTTGAGCGTATCATTCTGAAAAAATTAGGACCGAATGGGATGGTCCGCACATACGCACAGCAACACGCCGTCTGGTAACGAAATGTGGTACATGCATATTGAGCTTCTTCATTGACGACTTCACGCGCCCTCCTGTGGTCGTCATTTCGCCTAACTCCTCGGACGAAGTAATTTTGTGATGACTTTTCGATGGACAACGGAGTAATTATTGATCTGCAGACCAAGTCGACATCTTTTCTCACCGAACACTTCATTACGCCGGAACTGAACCCCAAACACCGTGGAGATGAAAAGACAACAGAAGATCACGACACCCTACAAGACCACGCTTGATGATCACCGTTTCCCGTGAAGATGCCCAGGACGGCCTTTATGAGTTCAAGACTTTCCCGTTTGGGCTGTGCATGGCACCAGCAACGTTTGAAGGAGTCATGAACACTGCGCTGAACTGCCTAAATTGGCACACGCACCTCGTTTACCTCGAGGACGTAGTTGCATTTACTTAGACTTTCACCGAATACCATTCCAGTTTGGAGTGCTTACGCCAGGCCATGGCAAAAAACCACAGAACTTTCTCCAAAGTTCTCCAAACGCGCTTCTGTGCATCGGGGCTTTTTCTCTATGTGCTGCTGTGAAGACAAAATTTTGAAATAAGCACCAATTTCGTTTTGACCATTTCCGTTTGACAATTTCTGTTTTTGACTGAAGGGCAAATCAAATACGTCAATGCGAAGTTTTGAAAGTGGCTTAATTGGCGCATGGGGTGTGGGTATTGGTGAGCCGTGCAAGCTACGGTATTTATCCTTAATATTGTAAAATTACTGTTTTCAGTACTGTACCCTAAAAACTATCCGCAAAATTACCAAGAGACATTGTAAAGCCTCCTAAAGAGATGCTTTTCTGTATATGGAAACTTGTGATGCAGCAACACACCCTCACACAAAGTTGGGGTTCTATCCTGGCCGAGTTGGCTGATCTTTATGCCAAGGTGGGAAGGAAAAATGGCCGTGTGTTCACATTTACGATATGTTAAAGGTACCCCGGTATTGGGTGTTGATTTGGAACCTCCTTCAAGTAGGGCCCTCGGCATAGGCTAGTTGCAGCTTCGGGGGGGGTTAAATCCGACAATCAATTAACTTGCCTTCTGTGTTCCTCGTTCCTAGACAAGAGACTAGAACATATTGCTGAAATATTTACGGTACCCGATAACACAAAAATGTTCACAACATATAAAATAAAAGTATTGAGGGAGACGTCAAGGGCAGCCGTCACCCAGAAGACACGTCGCAGAGGCAGTGGAACAGCGCGTTTATTCTGAGCGGCAACCCAGAACTCCAGCCCCAGGAGTGATGATGAGGATGGGTATGAAGAATAGATGAGGTATGGCATGATGATAATAATTGTCCTGGGAAGCAGACGAAGCATACGAGGAATTGGCCACGACAGTACAAGGGCCCTTATCCATGTCTCCTTGAAGTGGGCAATAGCGCAACGGACAGATTGGTTCTCACAGTATAAACTCCGTAGCCTAGAAAAAGCAGTCTTTTTACGTACATACTTCGAATACAGGCGTAACAAAAGTTACGTAACTTGCTAATTCACTCTATTGCATATTTGCCTTTATATAATAAAGCATTTTATATTCTTCTTAAAACGAATCCTGGGGGAGCGTTCTAATACAAAAATTTCACACGAAAACTTTTGTTCCTCATTGTATTTGCAAAAGCAAAATTACAGTGGCTGAACCGAAGCCTTCTTCGCCGAGCCGTGAAGTGACGTTTTCAAAAGGCAACAATAGGCCCTGCTCATCCGCACAACCATGGCCGGTCAGCCTGCAACGACCGGTGCTGAGCAAAAGATCCCATAGGCCATACCACAACATAGGCATTGTGGCCCAGGCAGAAACAAACACAGTTGTATATAATGTGGCTGTTTTGAAGTGTTTACCATTTTTCTCAAAAATTTAAAACTTTTCTCATTGTCGGGGTTTCGGCTGAAGCTGTCCTCTATTTTTATGTGAAATTCTAGGTTTGACGAAATAAAAGACGTAAATGTTATACTTGGAATTTCTGCTTGCGCCTGGGAGTTAACGCAAAGTGAAATATAAGATATTTAAACGAACGCCTCTTTTACTCACCAAGTGTCAAAATAACGGCAAACAAGAATTGGCACAACTCGTCATTGAGCTGTATCACGCAGTGAGATTTATCTCTGGCAAGAAACAATACTGGGAACTATGTTTTGTCAATAGGACGTGGCCCCCAATGCGTTACTTCATATGGGCTCAACAGTAAAACGCCCTTAAAGCTGGGCGTAGAATAAAGGCTATTTATAAAAACAGCGAAGCACTGGACCGCAAAAACCAAGAACCTGTGTTTATTCGTAATTTTTGTCCGCTGCGCAGCCTGTTTACGTCCGTGGTTTTATTGGGCAAGGTATTCTTTCCAGTGCAAGCCGGCCCGACTGCCGAAAATTTAAATCACTCGTGGGGTGGTAATGCTTTTTTTTTTAATTAGGTGTGCTTGTTTCCACTGTTAAAACAAAAGTAAGTATCAGTATATGATGTGGCAAAAGAACATAAACTTATGATGAATAACATTGTACACACAGCCAGCAGCTCTAGGTTCTGCTACAATGTCTTTCCACGGTTGACCAAAAGCGGGTAGAATAATTTAGAATGCTGAGTTCACACCTTTTAAAATGATTATACGCAAAGAGCTCTTTACTATCGAATGTTGATAGTTATATGTCGACACACCTAATTTGATGCTAGATTTGATCTTTTCTTTCATTTTTTTTCTTGTTGCATCGGTTTTGTGTTATGTGGTGCAGACCAAGGTCTACTGCCTTTGCACTTGTTTATAAACTGTCTGCAAAAAACTCCCTTTATGTGTTGTTGAGTGGATAAAATGGCTTTATCGCTTGAGGGCGTGAATGACCGAGGTGGAAAAAAAAGAAAAGAGAACAACGAGTGGTCAGTGCCACGCACTTCAAGAGAAAAAAGGGGTTCTTATTACTCGATCTTTGCAATACGCTATACTAGTTATTCGCGCGTAGTTTCACGTGAGTGCTTCGATGGCTCCCGATTATATTCCGCGAAGCGGGACTCAATTTTACGCACTTTCATTGCTGATGTACTTATCCTTTTTTTTATTTTATGAATATCATAACAATATTTGCAAACACTTCTTAAAATTGTTCACTGCCTGTTTGTTGAATAGTAAATGCTTAACCTTAATTGCAAGACATCCTTTTTTTGCTTCTTAAGTGCCACTGCCAGCTCATATATTACCCAAAACAAACATTTTATCTAAAGGTAATTAGATGAATTTTGATCGTTGCTTTGACATGTAAATCGCTTCAGTAATATTTTATATTAGTTGCACGAGGAGGTATTTTGGGTCCAAGCCCTGAAAATCTAAATTTGATCCTCCAAACGCGCTAAATGGCTCGCTGACATGCCTTTCTACCTTCCGCTGCATCACTTGCTGCGTCTATTGAAGCACCCCGGCAATAAGGTACTGTTTTAAACACCGTTTTGCTTTTATATTACGACGTTTACGCTTTGGCGGTAAGCAGGCGATTAGGTACGAAGTATTGGAGGGCTCCAGAATACTTTTGAGACGGCCGGCTATCAGTGACATCCGCACGAAATGCCTTGCACATGGGCGTTTTCGCTTTATCCTGCATAAGGATATCGTCTGCCCCGGGCAGGGAACGAACTCGTGCCATTGGGCTAACCACATTGACCACGTTAGTCTTTGACCCGTAACGGTGGTTTACACCTTCGGTAATGAATACCATACGCCCTATTTTTACCTGTTGTACCAAAGCGCCTAGATCTATAAACAAATGTGTTCATCATAATAACTTTACTCACAAAAAGGAAGTAAAATAAGGATTACAAAACTGATTACGCTCACATAAGCTAAAGGTGATAATTTTAAAATGTTTCGTGTCTGAATGGGTAAAAGTAGGATATTCGGTGCTTGAATATTATAAATAAAAATACGTAGGGGAGATAATCTTTAAAAATAAGGTATGCGTTTCCGAAATGATAGAAACCAAACATCCTCCTTCTCTTTTTCGAAATCCTAGCTAACATTCGTGATTCAAGCAATGGTCTTCAAAGAAGTTCTCTCGCCTCATTATTGACTCCCCTAGTTCTACATTTTGTAAATTATGCGGATATCGATCCTAAAGCATTCTTTTGTCTCCTACTAATAGTTCAAGCAAATAACAAGCAAACAAATGTGACTTTTGGTGAAACATTTATTCAAACGGGCATTTTTTGTTCGTAGAAGTTGGTATTTTCGAAGCCATGTGGCGTAGCTTCCCCTAATGCCTCGAGGCATGCAGTCTTGTCGCCACTTAGCCTCAAGAAATTACTCAGTCCACACAAGGTTACTTATACCTTGAGTAGGAGAAAACTCAGCGTTTGTTGGGTAGAAATTTATTAGTACGGGAAAGCACTACAACGATGCACTGCTAGATAAACTTGAAGTGCACGTAGCCCAACTTTGAGTACAATACGCGTAAACTAGTATATATATGTTTTCCGACGAAGTATTAAAAAATTCATAATAAGAAAGTTTGCCCAATTGCGACACGTTAGAAAAATTGATTGATTTAAAACTTTTTCACGTAGTCTGGAGCTGCACTTCCCCGCTGTAGATCCAGCTGAGTGTGGTCATTTTTTTTCCACAACACAACTATTTTAAAAAAAAGCAACACTTTAAAAGTTTCAGATTTCTGATTTTCACAAACATTTTAAAGTTAACACCTAAAGTTGCCGAAGGTTTTACTTGAAGTGCCGGTAATTTATAAGACCAACGTTCTATTTCAATACGGATTAGGATTATGATAAACTTTATTTTTGACTGCAAAACGACTAAGCTCCACGACACGTGCCCGGCATCGTCCCAGGATTTGCTGTTAGTAGGCGCAGCACTAACGTTTCCCGTTAACGAGTCGCCTGGTTTGTGCCTTTCGAGCACACCCCGGACTTTCTAGACGATGCAGATCTTAGTGTCCCTATCGTTACTGCTGTCAGTGTCCTGGAGCTGCGGTAGATAAGTCATTTCTTGAGCTTTATTTGATAACCAGGCGTACTTCCAAAAACTGTGCCCCAGCTCTGCCAGACGAACACCGCAAACTTAACACACACATGCCGAAAAAAATTCTGGATAAAACCTCCGCAGCGTCCAAGGCGAGGATCGACCCGGTCAGGAACTGCCGTAGTATAACTGCCTCTACCCGGTTCAGGTTCTGGTGGGGGGATGGCACCTCCCGTCGAGCTAGGCCGTAGGCCTTGGTGATCATGTGGTAGCCCGCGAGGCGATCGTTGTTCGCAAACCACCACGGATGGTCGGTCTAGGAAAACCGGAATGTAAGTGCTCGCGCCTCCAAGTTCGTCATGTTGTTGTGGTTGAGGGCAGTTGCTGATTCGCCCATGTGCGCCGGGAAAAACTTGACACGCATTTCTCTGCCCTAGAGAATTAACTTGCCGATGATAGCGGCCGCCTTTGCGCAACTGACACCTTTAGCGTACTTGAGTGCGGCCAGTATCGAGTCCCACAGCACTGTGCACGCTCAACCTTGTAGATGGCGTTGGAGATGGCGACCTTGTCGACGACCATGGCTTCAGTGCACCGTAAACTCACAGTCATGGTCACAGTGCCCTTAGAAGCCTTAACAGCGACCGTGACGTAGCCTTCATGGTAGTACTGTGCTGCGCTGGCGTAACGTGTGTCCCGTCTTCGGCGTGCATCTAGATGAGGGTGTGGCAACACGATGCAAAGAAATATCCGAGCCACAGAACTACCCATATATTTAGAACACGTCAGTAAGTGACGGCAGAGCCGCAGATATCGTGGCCGAGCGCTCGGAGTTCTTAGGAGCCATTACCGCTCGCGTCGCCAGACTCGCACAGTCAGCCTCAGAGTGTTGTGTTGTCGTGTTCATCTGCGTCAATGCTGCTACTAGGGCTTTGGCCCGCGCTACACAGCTCTCCTTGTTGTGCTCCGGGTGCACGTTCCAAGGTGTTGGGCCAACGCATATGTGCGCCATCGCTTCCTCCTTAACGTCGCGTGGTTGCCGGTCGGCTATGAAGTGGTTATAGCCAAGCTTCTCGAGGATGTGGCGTCCCGTCTTTGCCGTAAATAGACATTCCAACTGTGCCGCCAACTATGCCTCTACGATTTATTCCAGGGTATTGTGCCCTCCTGGCAATAGTACACGGGCGATGCTCATGGTTTAAATGAAGCCCAGTTGCCTTTTGTAAGCCTTATTATGAGTGTATTTTTCTTGTCCCGTTCTATGGCCCCCCTGATATGGTACGCGGCCACGTACGTAATGTTGCTGATAACAATGAACTGGACGAGACTCACAAAGTTGTTCTTCTTTCTGCCCGTTCTTCTCGAAGTGTGATTGAGTCGAATTGCCTCTGCCCCTTGCTGTTGAGCTTGGCAGAGTTCGTCGTTGCTGTTGTTGTTGCCAGTGATCGTGTACAAAACCCTGAGTCTTGTTACTGCGTTGATTCGTTGCCCCGATGCGGTGACGATCTTGATGCGGTCGGCTTCGCGCTGCCGCCAATGGCCCTGCGTTTTGGTGCCAGCACGAGTAGTTCAGACTTGCTAGGCGAACAGAGAGGGCCAGTACCAATGAGGTACTGCTCGGTAGTGGTGTTTGCTGCTTCCAGTTGACTCTCGATGTATGCTTCGGTGCGGCCAGAGACCCACAGCAGGATGTCGCCGGTGTATACGTTATGCCGGACGCTCGTTCACGACAGCGCCTCCGTAACCTCAATTATCACGATTTTGAAGAGAAACGGTGAGAAGAACGATACTTGTAGCGTGCCTGTGCTACCTCCCATCTTGTTTTCGAGCTCTAGGTAGCCCGCGTGGAGTTTTAAGTCCGATCGGTGAGAAAGTCATTGATGTAGTTATAGCTGCTTTCGCCAATATTCAACCTGGAGACTTGTGCCAAGATCGCCGAATCCTTTATTTTGTCGAAAGCACACTGGAGGTCCAGGCCATGGAATACCCTGTTATCCCTCGTGCCGTCCTTGTCCTTTATCTCTGCCTTAAGCTGGATCATGTCGTCTTCCATACTCAGCTTGTGCTGAAACCCTAAAATTGAGCCCGTATATAGTCCTTTCTTGTCGAGGTAGTCTTGCCACCAGCGCAAAAACGTGGTGTAGCAACTTGCCAACAAGAGACGTGAGCGAGATGGGGCGTGGCTGTTCGTGTCTGGCGGCTTGCCCGATTTCAGGATCAGCCTCCCCGATCGCCAGAACCCGTTGTAATATTGGAAAATAGCCTCTGTCGATGAGTCGTCAGGGTGTTTGAGCGTCTTGTTCGTAAAAAGGTCCGGTCCAGCAGCCGAGCGGGTGTTTATTCTCTATTTTTTCCAGCGCTCCATGGTAGAGCGTTTGGTCCCGATGAGGTGGGCAAGGCCTCTATCCATGCCTATTATGTCATCGTATGTCTCGACGAGTTTGGTGGCTGATGGCACGGCTTTGCAAAGCTCTGCGGTCCATTCACCTATGTCTTGTATGACCGGATATTCCTTGGGTTATATGGAGCCCATCCCTATCGGTTCAGTTGTGTTGCACGGCGTTACCCCCGATCTAGCCGGTTATCGTGATCTCGAGAATGTAGCCGCCACTGCCATGATCAACTCCGGCTTTTGCCCATCCGATCTTGCTCGTTCGATCTCGATCATTCTCAACAAAATTGAGGCCTGGTGTAGTGTCTTGTCAGGGAGTTGCTTATCCTGGTGGGGTTGGCGGTGTCCGTGGTGGTACGTAGTCGTTGTCCTGTATGGCTTCCAGCAGGTCCCTGCCCTTGATAATGTCTCATAAGTAGCCCCAAGCTGTGTGCGACGCGTTAAGGTCGCCACCGATCACGAGTGCGGTTTCCCTGTCCTTTGTACAGGCCTGGTGCAGGAGGCTGCAGAATTTCTGGTGCATGTGCTTGGGGTTGTGTAAACGTTGAGCATTAACAGGCTGCCATTCCGTTGCTTGATCTGTATGATCTCCGAAAGGTGTACTGAGTCTTGATGTTTACTTGCTTGATCTTGTGCTCCACAAAGATAAGAGCCTTAGGGACGAATGTACACACGCGAAGCCCTTGGGCGTGGCTAACTTGTTATTTGTACGCGAGGAGAGACGGGGTCACCGAGGCTGTCTCTTGGAGCATTATCACGTCTGGTTTCCTGTTAACCGTCCTCATGGCCTGTTGTATTACCACATTCTTGTGGTCAAAGCTGTGGCAATTCTACTGTTATTTGGTAAGATCCGACCGCGGCTTTACTGCTGTTGTTGGGTTGGCTACCAAGTTTGCGTTACGGTAAAGGGTTGCTGTTATTCTTGAATATAAGGGTGCTTCATGAACATTAGGTAAAAGGTCGGGTGTCGTATGATTGCGCGTAAAGTCTTCTCGATGAAGTTGAACTTTGCTTCAATTTTCTGAAAGGACGTAATAATGGGCTCTTCACGACTCGAGTGCGCGTTTCCTGGGTACGGGCTGACTTCATTTCGTCTTGAGGTTCAGTCGTTATCCCTTCCCCCTCAGTCACAATCTGCTGAATGGCTCCCTGACCGGCGGTGGGGTGGAATGCTGAGTCGGGGATGGCGTTGGTATGGGGGTGGGGTACGTAGGGCTGGGTTTTGATATACGCAGTCCCTTGCGCATCTAGGCAATTTTCTTGGTCAGGTTGTGGACCGAGGCTTCCCGTTCAATGTTTTGTTTTCGTAGCGAGTCATTTGCTGCGCTGAGACGGTCCATTGCTGCGGCATTTCTTCTGGCTAACGGCGTGGTCGGCGTGCTTCTACCGCACGCGCTCTTAGATACGTCGGCCCAACTTACGCAATAGCGCGACGGTAACTTATTGTGGCTCAGGCTCCGCTTGCTTTTTACGCAGTTGCTGTTACTTCACCATGATGCACGAATCATGGAACGAGCCCTTGACTTGCTTCAGGAACGTGACCCTTCCAGGCGCGGGACTGAGTTACCGAGAGCTGCTGGTGTTGCTGCTGTCGCTCGGTTGCGCGACGCTCCCACTGTTGGCGTTGGAAGACGTACTGCGTCTTGAATTTGGCCTTGCAAAATAAATCGCCCTTTTGGTGAGCGCCTCCGCACAGTTTACACTTGGGGCTACATGTGTGGTCCTCCTTGTGGTTGGTCGTGCCGCACGCAAGACACGGGTGGATGGTCGGTGCAGGGCGTACATCGTGAATTTGCCGCACTGCTGACGCACCTATATTTGATTGCAACAAAGGTTGCACGGGAACGAACGAAGTTCGGTACCCTGTTACCTTGAAACGCAGAGATGACCGTGGTCATCTTTCCAATGCGCTTCGCTCCGACCGCGAGGAGTTTGCGGTCGTTCACAATGTTCCTTGCTATTTCCTTTGCACCGTCGTTCGTTTGTATGCCCCGTATGACGTCCCTAACGGTGCCGTGGAGCGCCGTGCGATAACAGAGAACTTCAAGGAGCTTGCATTGTACTTTATCGCTTGAATTCGCGCGCATTCTGCTGCGTTTTTTCTCGGTCGGAGTACTCACTACCGACATGTTTTGCCGGATATAGATGCCTGGTCCCCTCTGCGCTCTTGATGCGTGCCACCGCCATAATCACCGCGGTCACGTTGTTGGTGCCGGTCTTGAGAATGTCGAGGCGGCTTTCTATATAAGATTGTCGAGGCCGGTTTTCTATGCACTTTAGTTTGAAGGCTATCGTGGGTAACGCTAACTTCCACAAAATTGACGCTGTGTTTTAAGTAGCAATCAGCAAGGAAATATTAGGATGTGCTAGTTAAATGCCTCTATAAAGTAATGTGCTTCACGTCACCGTGGTTCCAGATCATAAACATGTCTTCAGTATATCTTTTATAGTACTGTGGCTTTAAATTGTGCGGATCAAAAAAGTTTGATTTGAGGTGAATGATAAAGATATTGGCGTAGTTCGATCCGATTTGAGTTCTCAATTACGTTCGACAGCCTTGCACGTAATAGACTCTGTAAAACTAAAAATAGATAAGTTAAAAAAGTTTAAGGGTATTTCGGAGAGGAGAAGAATAAACAGGTTTGTCGCACGGCGACTGCTCATGCGCAAGTGATACAGCGGTTATGCCATCTTCACGGGAGATGTTAGTGTACAGGGATGCAGTATCGAGGGTGACCAAGACGAATGTTTCGGGAATTTTAGTTTTTGAGATGCCTCAGAAAAACATTTTGGTATCCGTAATCAAGAAGGGATAGCTGGGCATTATATCGCAAATAACATTAACAAAATAGCGCGACAGGATTTCGCTAAGAGTTCCAATACCAGAAACAAAGGAGCGTGATGGGTTGTTTACTTTGGGAATCTTAGAGAGAGGGTAGAATTTACCGGCTAACGGGCTTGACGGGATCAAAGAACGAGCCTTCGTTTAATTGATCGTTTTATTTTTAACAAGGTCAGCAAGTTTATATTTGACGATTTCCACACAGTCTTGAGTAGGATTATTAGGTACACTTTGTAGAACGTAAATACGGTTAGTTGCTCATTGGCCTCATTGTCGCAGTCGGGTTTGTGAGTGATTACAATGAGAGCTCCCTTATAACCAAGTTTAATAACTATGTCGGCACAGCTTCCGATTCCAATTGTGGCTTTCTTTCTGCTGGCAGTAGTGTTATGGTGGAAGAAATTTGTATTTGGTATGCTTTTCGCACATTGCGTTCTACAGTTTTTTGTGCATGCGGATGCAACGGTAATAAATCGGCCCAGGATTGGCGTGAAAGTCACGAGTCAGTGGCCAGTGCGTAAAGGAGTAAACATTGCTTTATGCTTAATGCATGACGCAGAAGAATCAGAACATAGCGCATGGAAGCAAGGACGCGAGGCTAAAGATATAGGGGTTCAAAAATCCTAAAGGAAAACAGAAAAATGACCCGAATTAGGAAAAGAAAACGTTTTACGGGTATTTGTCGCAGCCCCCGGGGGGTGTATAGGTCTTCGTCGCATGCGTGGGCGACAGGGACGTCATGGAGCAGTAAGCTCAATGGCCGGCTATTGGCCACGCCGCATCCAGGCACTGGACGTCCGGCAGGCATTGTCGACCTTGCGGATGAGTCATGGCCCGATGGCGTAGCAGGAGGTGTGAGCGGAGGCACGGCAATACGACGCGTTGTCGGGATCAGCGCCGCACGTCTCACGGACACAGCAGCGGTTGCGACCCAAGTTCTCAACCAAACACGATCACGGGACCGCGCTCTGCAGCCCAGCGCGTCGCAGGCGTCCACTGATCACCGGCCGGATTCGATTTTCTTGCACGATAGCATCGCAGCTGGGGGCTCGGACTCCACTTCCTCGCCTTCCGCAGGCACTCCATCACAATGAAACTTGGTTTAAGAAAGTTGTGCAGGAGCAACAAGTAGTCTAAGCATTTAAAAGGTAGGGGAAGTAACGAGAACCACGGAAAAGTTCTTGCGCACGGTCAACAAGAGCCCGATCAGTCCTCCTGGCGCACTTCGCCGGAAAACACACGCACGAAGGATATGGGAACTAAGTACACTAAAGAAAGAGATGGAGCAAAATCACACGGCGTAAACTGAAGGGCACATACCCTTTACAAAATAGAGGGTTACATGTGAGGAATAAATTACCTCTGCTCATGTAGTCAGCCTGTACATTGTCACCTCTTGTATTGACTAGAGCTTTCGCGGGGGTGACCCTCTGAGAAGTTAGCGGTGATTCTGCTGTGGATGGTCTTTTTATCGCTTTGCAGACGATGCGTTTGGGATCTGGTCACTGTCCCAGAGGCGAAGACACACCTGATTGGGCTGAGAAAGTTTTGTCTTCCCTTCGCACATATATCCGGATGTTCAGACTTCTAGTTGCGTTTGCCTTCTAGGTTCGTCGAGCGGTCACAGCGAAGCTGCTGTGAAACGGCGGGGACTGAGGGAATGCTTTGTTAAACGTGGGTTCGCATCCTGGTCGCTGGACCGTCGGCTAGAGGAGAACCCCGTTGCGCTTGCGCGGTGTCTTTGTGTCTTCGAAGGCTTCTGAATCAGGAAAGTCCTGGCATTGGTTCCGTCTGGATGGTAGGACTTCCGACCGTCCGCCAAATCCCGTGTCCCTTTTCAGTGAATTACACCAAAAGGTGTCGCACGTCCTGACAAAATGTAAGTCTTTATGCAGGTCTGGGCAGAAATACTATTGCAAAACGCGGTGTGTCGTCCTTGCTCTCTCATTGGCTACTTGTGGTATCGGTTCCTGTAGTTTCTTTGAAACAAGACCACTTGTTTATACGTTGTGCTTCTTGCACACTGGTACCGGCAGTACAACGCGTTTTCCGATTTTACAAACGAGTGCATTGGTCCTTTTTCCGAAAAAAGTCTTTCCCACCTTCCGGAAACAGCATCGGAGCGTCGGGGTCGTTTTGTTGTACTTGAGTAACTATTCTCTGGGGATATCAGCGCAGCTAATTCGAGGCACAGATAAAACTCAACCCCAGCCTTGCTTGTCTTGGCGATATGAGAAACTGGAAAATCGGTGGGTAGGTGGGTGACTGTTGCAGCCAGTGCTACATTTGCGCCATATTTGTTTGGAGTTGTCAGTCGGCTCTGGCATGTGAGGCTTCCTCTCACAGCTGGAATGTTCCCGAGCACGAGGTCATAGATCAGTTGATATAGGCAGGTGGCGGTAACCTATACACTCAAGTATGGTGTTTCGACGTAGACTTTGGCTACCGGGAACTTCTTTTCTGTTCAGACCAAGAGCAGTACTTGAGTAGTTCTTCCCATTAACTGGTTTACTGCGACCATGTTATGTCGGACAAGAACGGTATTGCTCCCAGTGTCCCCTTAAACGGTGACAAGCTGTTCTAATAATCGCACTTCCTCTAGGGGCATTCCTTTCCCTAGGCAACCACGTTGCTTCACGATGCCATAACACTGCTTGACCGCAGGATTGTCATCACAATGGTCGTCGTTGAGCTCGACGTACTGCTGTGGAGTTGTATGACGTGCAGCGAGAGTGCAAGCAGCAGCCTACTCTTTGCCATTGCGACTGTTCCTGCAATTTCCATTTCGGTGACCTAGGCGACCACAAGTAGTTGCATTTAGGGCGACCGTTAGGGGTGTCATGTCAATCTTGCGCTCGGTGTCCTAGCCCATTGAATAAAAGGAACTTGGGTTTCGCTTTTTTTCTGTGAGTCGGCCACGGTTTTGTCGTATCGTGGACGTCTTCGGAAATCTTCCCAATGTTCTTGAAGTTTTGCGCTTCTATAAAACTACCTGTAGCCTCAGCTAGGTCATTCACACTCTTACTCACTCGCTCCTTCATGAAGATGACGAGCTTGAGATGGCACCAGCGGAATATTTGTTCGCCGATCATTTGATCGCAAAGAGCCTCGAAAGTTTATGCGCAATAATCATCTCGATCCAATGATCAAAATAACCCGTAAGCCATGACGCTAGTTGTTCCTCAGTTTCGTCATCCTCAGTCCTCGCCTTCCTGAACTTTTCTTTATAACCTTGGTCTGTGAACCGAAACAGCTGAAGCAACGCCCTTTTGACCCTGACGTAATCTAGGGACCCTTCGCCGGTCATGCGGCCTATGATGGTAGGAGTCTCCCCGCTCAAGCACATGCTTACAGCTAGGGCTCATTGGTCCTGAGGCCACTACTGTCCAGTTCCCGGGCGCTCAATCTTTTGCAGGTACGCGTGCAGGTCATCGCGATTCTCGTCGAAAGGAAAAACTACATTCTACGGGTTGATAACAGGCAGAGTTGCAAGAACTTCGCCTCACGCGGCGACTTTTGGTTGGCTGGTACCACCGACCGACTGGTACCACCGACAACCGAACATCTTTAGCTCTTTTAGCGACTTCCTTCGTTTCAGCTTTTGTCGGCTGGCTTCCCTCTGGGCGGCTCTACGGCGCGTTGCTCTGCAAGTCCGGTTTCTCTCCACGCACTAAGCTTTTCTACCGAGAGTCGTAGCTGAGTCTACAATGCCATTTGTTTTTCGAGATCCATGCTGTTGCAGCTAACGTTACTGGCACACTCTTGGCCCACTGACTCTTTCCAGTGGATGTTGAAAAATCCTGGCAGGCACGGCAGTTTTTGTAATCAACGGTCCCAAGATTGGCGCGAAAGTCACAAGTCATTGACCTGTGCGTGCTAGAGTAAACGTTGCTTTCTGCATGATGCAAGAAGAAGCAGAAGATAGCGCACGGAAGCAAGGACGCGACACAAAACATATAGAAGTTTTAAATCAGGAGGCTAACGGGAAAACGTCCGCAATAAACAAAAGAAAACGTCCGAAGGGGTATTGTCGCCGCCTCGCAGGGTGTTGAAGTCCCAAATCGTGCGGGGTCGAAGGGGACGTCACGGCGCGGCTGGCGCAATGACCGGCTCAAGGCCATGTAACATCCAGGCACAGGACGCCGGGGAGACATCGTTGACCTTGCCGATGAGTCACGGCTTGATGGCGTAGCAGCAGGTGTGAGTGCATGCACGGCCATCCCATGGGTTGTCGTGATCAGCGTTCGGATGTCTCATAGACACAGCAGCGGTTGCGGCCCAGGTTCTCACCCGAACACGATCACGGGGCCGCGCTCGCCAGCGCAGAGCGTCAAAGGCGTCAACTGGTCACCGGCCCGAATCGATTTTCTTGCACGCACTCGTTGCAGCTGCGCGCTCAGTCTCCTTTTCATCGTCGTCCAGCGTAACTTCATCACAGCAACTATCACGGGGCATGGGAGTGGTTTAATACTAATACCTAGGTGAGATGTTCCAGTCTTCATCCACCGCCGGTTGATCGTAGGCACATTGCTGTATCCTCATGCATTTGGCCAAATTATGTGAAACCTTAAAAAGTTGAAATTCATGGAAACTGCTTACAGCTGGGAAAAAGTTTAGGTTCGTTTACAAGATGTTTATCTGAACTGGGGAGAGGGTTATACTGGAAAGGTTCGCAACAATACCACTGAGGTTTTCTTTTGTGACTGTAGAAGAGGAAAAAGTATTAGTATTTATGTTAAATACACCTGGTTGGAGTGCAGTTGTGAAAGCATTTATTAAAGTCACGGTAATGTTTATCGGGTGTTGTGCAAGAGTCGGGGCGATTACTATTGGCAGAGCTTGTCAGATTTTTACAGGTGTGTCCAGTGTGACAAATTTCTCAGTAAAATGTTTGGGCTTTTGTTCCTGATTTAGCCGAGGCTTTTTTTTGTTTGTAGTCACTCAGACGGTTGAACTCTGTTTGACAGAGTTCCTGGCTGTATAGTCCCATTTTTGTTCTGAGAAAAAAGGCCGTAGTGTCAGAGTGATCGGAAATATTTAGGTTAATTGCAAATATAATCTTTTGAGCATCTGTGTGAGCAATTTTTTAGTAAAGAGAATAAAACTGGGGAAAGAGACAAAAGTAATGCTGGCCAATGGCCAAAAGTTACCGGGAAAATGAACAGTAAGCAATCGCGAGCGTCTCTAGAAAGGACGTGCGAAGAAGAGGAACAAGGGTAGGGGGTACTCTAAAATTACCAAAAGTGGCCCAGCGCAACGGTAAAATCGCCTAGCACATGGCGGCCTCACATAACAGCGTTACTGTACTGAGCTGTGGATTCGCCGATGCGTAGTCGAAAACGAAGCCTCGTACGGCGGTCAAGTAGAATTCGACAGCACACCGCAAGAAGCACACGCGAGCAACTACCGATCAGCTTCTTTTCAGAAGTGATCACTGGCATCACCATGTCGTCGTCGCTGTTCTCGCAAGCCTGGGCCGCCAGACGTCAAGTGCGCCAAGCACCAGTGGTAGCCGTCAACGACGATGACATTATACCAGCGCAAACGCCCACGAATGCATCGAGCACCAATTTTGAACATTCGTATACAAATGTCTAGAGCCCGATGCTTGCGGCACTAGCTGCTTGAGCGTGCTCGCGTACTAAGCCTGTTTTCATTTTTCAGTTTTGTTAAACGTTTTTAGTATTTTGTTCCGTAATAATATTCCGGTTCTAATATGGTTACTTTGCTCCTAAGCCTCGAACGTTTAATGACCACGGAAATGCAAACCATTCGTTCGTGGAAGTGCCAGAAAGTTCGCGAAAATAAAAATACCCTAAATATATTGTGGGACGCGCTTACACAAAAGCGCAATTTAAACACGCAGAAAGTTGCTACGAAGAGGTAACAAAAAAGAAAAGTTTGGCCGATTCGTGAATTTTAAGGTAACACACGCTTTGCCTGGTGCAAAATATGCGATGCACAGTGAAAATTGAGGGCTTCGTCGCTTGTTGGCCAGCCCTACCACACGACAAACTTCGTAGTTGTCACGACGCTCACGAGCATGCACACGATTGCGTTCGAAAGCGCCTGCCTCCATATACCGACTGATCTTTCGGCATACGAATCACCTGTGGTTTGGCCACACACCGGTGAACGTGAATTCAGGTCATCCTCTAGATAACCACTCCGTAAGGTGGTGTTTACGTATGGTGTTTAGCGTACAGATCGTCAGTGAAACGTATCATTGAGGAGGCTACCCATAGACAAGTCCGCGTCGCGCCTGGGCGCGACGCGGACGGTCTTTGGCACGCGAAGCGGCTTTAGCAAAAAAAAAACACTGGCAAAATCTTCTAGGAGCGAGGAAATGCAACCGCTTGTTAGCACATGCCTGTTGGTAAACGCGGAGTCTCCGAGTGATGCAGTGACTATAGCAAACAAAGAGAAACTCTCCCCAGCTGTACGCTACTACGCATGTAAAATACTCTAATGTTAAAAATGAGAACACACCTTTTAAGTGCGAATGCACTTTATAGGCGACCCCGAACCTTCCGCCGTCCGCATGGCAACAGCTGCGGTTGCGCGCGCTTTTCGTCTTCCTTAGCAATGGGGGGAGATGGGCGCGCGCTGCCTGGCCGCTGACATGGCACATACCCACGTGGGAGATTGGCCAGGAATAAGTGTTAGGCGAGCCTAAATCGTCCGCCGGGGAGGTGGGGATCCCGCTCACCTTCCCGATCTAAACTCGGTCGAAGAGCGCCTCATCTCGCCTCGCCTCCCCTTAATGGCCATCAGGCGGCTGACTCGGGGCAACGGTCAGTACGGCATTAAGGGACAGATCGTGAACGTGCCCATAGACGTTCCGAGCGTGGTTTAGTGTCTTCCGCGGCTGGTTCCCGAGGACGTTGCGATAGACGTGCACCTGAAGCGGAAACTGGTGAGTCCGGCTACGTACAGAGCGCGGACTAGTAAAGCGTAGTAGCATCTTGGCGTGGTTGAAGCACCTGGAGCATGCGCCGTTTTATGTCGCTAGCGGCGTGCGCATCGACTGGAGTCGGCTGGGTCCGGCTCCGATTGCCCCCACCTCCCCGAAGGGAATCGTGAAGGGAAGGGAAGGGTTAGGTTTGCACTCACCCTCGGCGCGCGCCTCTCCCCTCGCCTGACAGCTCCCCCTCGCCGGTACTGCGCCTCTCAAGGCGATGGCACAATTACTACGCCGTGTACTTTCGGCGCAAGAAATGCATTCGCACTTCCTCACGATTCCCTTCCGGGAGGTGGGGGCAATTTGTTTTGGGAGAGGTCATCACGGCAGCCGCCTATTCTTGAAGCTGTTATGAATAAACGAAGATACGGCAACCAGTGTGCCAATCCTTAAATGGAAGGTAAATCGGTTTTAGAATTCAAATAAAGTTGAATAGTAGCACGTACACATTGAATAGTGCCCGTGTACAAAATATTTTCTCAATACATCCAACTGAAGCGGCGCAATGCGCAAACAAAAGTGGCCCGATGCCCCGCCCTCACCTCGCCGCATGATGCAAGGAAGAGCGCGGGCGAAAGCCGGCTGAAAAACGTCATACCTGGACTTCCGGCCGGATCAGCCCCCTCTGCCATGCTCTCTTCGCCGTGTTTCCTTGTGAATGATACTTGTCGTGGTTGGGGTTCTTAGCACTTATATGTAAAATTTTCGTGCTCAAAAAGTATGCACAAACGCCTAACGAGGCATACGTTACCATGTCGTATTCCTAAGCCGGGTAATGCACGCCGAGATGTTTGATGACATACGGAAGCGACAACCGAAACGGCTGTTCATGATGACGGAGAATATGCTTCATTACGTTAGATACTTTGTAAAATGCTCCAATACGTTTTTCTTGTTTTTTCATGTCACGGACGTCGATGCTCACATTACATTCTAGATTTAGGAAGGATGAAGAATACTGCTGTACTTTGACCTGGGGGGTTCCATTCTGTTCCAGAAACAAAGTCACATTTGTCCAGGAAATACTTGTTTTGTTAAACGCGTCAGTTTTCTTTTCCTAGGTGCTTACAACAGTGTTGAAAAACCCAATTTGTGGCGAAACGAAAACAAGTGGCCAATCCTGATAAAAGTTCTCTCCAGGTTAAGAGGTAAAACGTATTCCTACGAAGTAACAGATCCAACAACACCACATTACTTATTTTGCAAGTACACATGCGACGATAAGGTAATGTTTGTCTGGACTAAAAAAACACTGCTCCGAACCACCACAGTGCCATAAATTGTGTTGAGTGCGGGGGCCTAGTTCTTTGCCCAAGATTGAGTGTGCCTGCATATTATAACCTGGTAAGCACTTCTTGCCTCTAAACCTCAAATGTGCGCCAATCATAGCCGTTGATATATATTACTACGAGACTAAAAAAATTCGGAGCGAAGAGAAACTATATACGGCCTTTGTCCGACTGGCACGATAAATGCTTAACTTTTGAAATGCTGAAGCAGGACAACGATTCATCATCACGAACGTTTGGTGATTGTTACCTGAAGCAACGTAACTAAAACGTAACTGCCTTGTCCGACTGGTCTGTTATTTATAACGAGGGGGTCGTAATATTGTAGTAGAATGCGCAACGCACACGCAACAATCAAGCGATACTAGAGCCGATAATGCTACGGAGGCACCAGTCTGCTAGTGTTTTCAGAATAAATGCATGTCAAGCAGTAAGACGCCACTCATCGAGGTGCAGCTTGTGATTGCGGAGGCGCCTTAGCGCCGCTGCCCAAATGACACGCGCGCGCGCGCACGTGTGGGTTTCTGTATGGAGATGAGTAACGGGGCTATGGTGGGCGACAACTAACAAAGGAAATTCGGAAGCAGAGTCCGCTTGTTGGTTTATGCGTGTACCAGCAACATATGTCTCGCATATACGTTAAACCGCATGAACGATATTTTGTCGCGCAGTGCAGACGTACGTGCTTTTCGCTCGTAGATATTTCATAAAACGCCGCCTAATCTTCGGCATAAATGGTTTCGTATATAGGAGCAAACAGTTCAGGCAGTACCTAATATTAACATCAGAAATAGAAACTCTATGCTGGTTGCATAATTCATAAATATTTTTACGGAACCCTCTAGCCGACGCCAACTCACTGCTTTGGGATTCCCAGTCGTTTAAAGCAAATTTAGGCTGCAAGATAATTGAACCAAAAGCACGGGAAGTTATAAAAGAAACTTGCAGTCATGTGCGAGGATTAAACTACAAGCTAAATTGCAAAAAAGGCAAGCGCCGCTGCCGTGCGATGGTTCCCCATGCTTCCGACAAGCTGCGCAGCCGAAGGGTGTCCTCCTTTGACGTCATGTCGGGCGCAACCAATCAGGGGCGCCAAAAGACGAAAATAGCGCGTCTTTGAAACGGGAACAAGCGTTTTGCATGATAAATGCCGGTTGGACTCATGCACGCTAAAATTCAATGTGATATTTGGAGTCAGCACGCAAGAAAGTATATAAACGTGCCTCTAACTCAATTTTTTTGGAAAGCGCTTCAGCTTCCCTTTAAGAGCCCTCCCTCGAGTCGACGACGAAGAGGTTATGCAAGTTTGCAATTCCGAGCATAACTCTGTATCCACCACTTGCCATTAAGAAGATGACGACCTCCTCGATGCTAATGAACCCGATTACTAGCATCCCAATTAGGCAATTAAATAATAATGAACGCCAATGGTCAAGTAAAACTGCTGCGCCATTCGCATCTTGAGAGGGAGTGGATGCTTCCCTGAATTCGTTCTCGCCTTTGCGGTATTTCTAAACAACTTTCACACATAATAACCAATGCCAGATTAGGTACGGGTTACAAGATTCATGGTACAGTCGTCGCACATAACGAGTTATTCTCTTTATGGGGCATGTGCCTCGATGGTAAAGAAAAACGCTGTTCCTTTCCCATCTAAAAAAATAGTGCTTACTTCATACTGAAAAATAAAATACAATTAGGGAATTAAACGGCTATGTTATCTTATCAGCTGAAAAAAAAGAAAGCCTGCATAATCATGTACCTGAACACTGGATACAACCCGGGCAGGTTTCACAAAATCCTGCAGTTAAGGAGGAACAATTCATTAGTAGACTGCAGTGGTTTCAGTCTATGTTCCTTGCCAGTGTGTAATTGTAAAAACACTGTTTAGGTTCCCTCCATCAAACAACACTGCTTTCAAGCATCACAGTTCCTAGGACTCTCTGGTATTGGCCCACAAAGGATGGGAATTCACGTTGACATCAGAGGCCGGACGTATAAAGTAACGCAATAAATTATGCGCACAAGAAACGAACGAGCTGAAACCCCAACGCGGGCGACTGTAAATAAGAATATTTATCCGCTTGGTTGTAGGTGGCGTACTAGGAAAATCTTCTAATATTTATTTTTTTGATATATTGTAAAGTAATTTAGAAAGTCACCGCGGTCATTACTAAGAACGTACATCGGGTTCGCGATGTGCGTTATTAAAAATCCCACATCGGCTTTATGACGTTACTTGAAATCAGTTTCGCACGAATTCTGGGTTCGTTTAGCAAAACAGTAGTACTCGGGTGCAGACTTGATCCTCGCTGGAGCTGCATTTCCGATTGATTTAGCAGTCCCCGAAGGGTCCCGTACACTAAGGGCATTGCCAATGTCCTTTGAGCAGTGGGCTTTTGGGATTGACCCCCGTTCTTCTTATCTTCATTGTGGTAGCTCGTTTCAGCACAAAATACCCAGCCGTTGGCGTTGGGATGTATCGCCCACTAGATTAGGTTGCTCTTCTCGTAGCGCGTTTGCGGGGTTTCGGTCAAGCAGCGCGATAGCCATAATAACACCCAGCTTTGTTAGCAGCCCGCACAAAAGCTTCCAACGATTCACTAAGCAAGATAAAGTTCCTAATGAAAAAGAATCAATACAGAGTAATTAAGAAATTCCTAGGATACGGGCCAACTTATCACTACCCTACATACAAACTTTTAGTTATATTTGCTACCAAGTTGTGTTGCTAGCTTTGCTAGCAACACTATTTAGGACGCAATGGTATGCGTGTACTGTTAAGAGCCAGCTATTATAACCGAGCTTCGCCAATTGTTTTGTAAAGAAAAATTATTTTCTTACCGTGTTTGTTTTTCGGCGTTTTTTTCACCTACACCATTGTTTTGACGATTTTACGCATCATTCACAATTTCCTACATATAATGCACAGGGCACCGTCCAAAACTATCTCGACACAATTGTGTTTGAGAAAAACCGTGAAACACGTCCTACTGAGGTGCTCTGTTGAAGCCATCGCAACGTTACATTTAACACAGAAAATGTATTGTTACCACCCTAAAATATCACGGGTTGCATGATAGTCGCTCAATCAGATTTTTTTTTTCATTTCAACAGAACCTCCCAGGTACTGTTTTCCACACTTTTATTTGTTGCTGCTTGGACAATAAAGGCCCCCTTACTGTAGACAAACCACGCTAGTGTGTTATATCTAATAACCCTATCTATGCGCTTAGCTCATTTGCTTTCTCGTTTCCTCCACAACCCTTCTCGCTAATAAACTATCGTTTTCCCTTCATCCTTCCTCTACGAACATATGTAGGAAACCTTTATTAAATATAAATCTGAAACATCTCTATGTGTCTTTGGAAATCCGGCTTAGCTCAAGAAAGCCAGGATCATTCATGATGCCATTTCTTATCTCCGCGACAAAACGTAGTTGATACAAAAATGAACGGGAGCTCACGGGTACTGGCATACGTCCTTTGGAAGATTTTTTACCCAGCCACTACAGTGATTGACTGACATTTATTTTTCCATCGTTGAGGGTCACCAAACGAAAGTATTGGGGAAGACCTCTCAAGTCCAGTTGGCCGCCAGATGTACTTTTCTGTCAGCGGCTTCGGACACCTGGACCAGACAAACCTGTTCTAGGGGGGCGAAGCCGAGTCGCATGGTCTCACAATGCTCAGGGCCTCAATGGCTACCATAAAATTCTATGTTTATACATGTGGGTTCTAATTTTTCTTTACACAACCGACATAATGAGAAGACGTTCATCCCAGTTTCCACACTGTTTACATCCCCGGTAGTAAAGCCCCGGAAACCAGCGTTTTGATAAGACAGGGTTGGTGAAACGTACCACTCCATGTCATTTGGACAGGCTCTACCTTTTTGCTGCTTTTATTTCGATAGGCTAGTCCTTTCAAGGTGCTCGGTAAGCATGTATCGTTCGGTGCTCAACCTTTCGCTCCAGGATGATTGTGCCATCGCCAGTGGTCGGTGAATGCTCAATCCCCATGAGTTAGTCTAGAGTTCTAAGATAGGCGATGGTAAGCTGTCCCTTACAGGACTCGTGCGATTTGTTTGCTGGCGCCACGAATGTGCGTAATATTGCAGAGAAACAAAATAATGCTCTTTTCCCCGATCGGACAAAGCCCCATAGCATCGCGCTCAACGCCAAGCAAATATCAGCACACGAACGTACTATTTTTGTGCAATGCGATACTAGCAATCTACCGGTATTCTATTAAAAAATTTTTTTGCAAATGTGGCAGGAAACCACTTCAACGAAAAAAAAGAACAGTTGTATACCAGCGTGGGAATGTTTCCGTGCGGAATTGCATGCTCTTATTTCCCCACGTCTTCACGTGAACACCCACGTCGCCGCACCAAAAAAAGTAACACTAGAATGACCAAAACTCACGAGCCAACGTACGAGAATGGTAGAGGTTCGGAATGTGCTGCGTGCTGTGTGCATCGCTTCATGAAAGCGATAACACGTGTTTGACAGAAGTCCAGATGACAGCACTTACAAATACACACTTTTCTGGGGCCTCGAGTCCCCGAAAGACCGTGAAATGACGGCGGAAAATCCAAACCTCGCCCGCGGCGCATTGCCGGCTTTCATATGTTCAGTGTTAGATAGCGGTCAGGGCATGACGGTCATCCCAGCAGTTGCAGAGAGCATAGTAAAGAGATGACCTGCCATGCGACTTTCACAACGACTCAAGATCACGGCGCTGCGGAAACAGCGGGTTGCGAGTCTCCATGCATTCGCTGTGTCAAAGAAGGACACAATTTTGGGAAGTCCAGTGTCGAAGCCTTGAACAATATTTATTTCAGTTGAAATCAAGCTTCGGCAAACAGGCACACTGCCTGTTCAGCAGGCAGTGAGCTCTAGGAGCTGATAGGACCCAGGGTGACACCAGAAGACTCATAATTACATGGTCACTGCGTTGCTGAACGTGGCAGAAATATTTACCTTTTTTTAACAACACGCTGACTTGTCCTTGAAAAGAAGCCGCAGCAAGGTCTCGTGGCCTTCACTATCTGCACTCCGCTGAGAATATTTTAAAATCAAATTTATTCTTTGGTGAAGCCTCAATGTCTCTCGGTGTCTCCCCAATTTCCTCATTTTAAGGCATTGTTGCGGTGCAGCTAGAGGTATCTGTAGCAACTCAGTGTAGCTTACGTGCAATTTTCAGGCTTCCGCCCCCGCTGGGTAGCTTCTGGTAGGCGCAACCCTCACCTCACCCTCATCACACCCTCCAGGGGTAGCGGTGGCCGTCGCGAGCGATGCTCCTCCATCTTCCGCCTCCACCGGCACCCGTCGCCCCTGCGCGAACGGAGAAGTAACAAAACAGAAAACCACAGCTATTGCAACACCCTCCGGAATACCGATGCATACTGAGCCCTTGCTGGCACCCTCGCAGGAGCAATATCTGGAAACTAACCACCCGAAAGTGTTCTAGTTAATCAGTGTGCAACTGCATAGCGTCCGAGGACGATATTTTTATTGTCTTTATATCACATTGATATTGATGTCACGACGTAGCGGCTTTTATTTCAGCGCGAAAGCGGATTGTTGCATCCACACCCATAGCGAAAATCTAAAAAAATCCTAATATTACCAGGCCCAAACGAATACTGAAACAATCACACTTGACACTGATGTGTCATTCTATGCAAAACGTTTTATAAAATTTGTTGAAACATGTCTGAATAAAGTATAGAACTTTAGTATTGACGAATTTTCTTAACTTTCAATTCTTTTAGCTGGTTGCTCGGCACGAAAAAAATAGTGTTTGTTTCATCGATTTCAAAACCGCCATGACGACGAAAATCGGTGGCACCAAAACTAAAAAATTAATATAGGATGCGCCATCTATAATTTCCACGTCATACAAAAAAAGTGCGCTTTCTTGGTACAATGCACTGACAGTTGCTAGGGTTTCTCAAAATGAACCTTTTGGTGAAGTGATGTGGCCTTTCTGAGAAAAGTTATCTAGTTTACAGCTTTTAAAGTATTTATACAGGCAATGCAGCCGCCTAAATTGTTTATATTGTTGATGATAATAGGGGGAGAGAAATATGGGAACCGGAAATGGGGTAATGTCCGCGCAGTAAAAACCAACATTGCAAAATGTCCAAACGTGCTCACCTTCACACGTTTATATTGCTGTATTGCGCACCACGTAATATTAGACGCTGAGGCTCATTTCAAGGTATGTGCAGCGGGCATCTATTTGGGAATTTTTGGTGGTATTTTTTGCTTAAGGCGGGTGTGCAATTTTTACATCAAGCGTATTGCACGGCATCACACTGCACGCCTTAGGTTCGCTTTACTTCAATGTTACTTTTTGGGCGGCCCCATAGTGGCCGGAAGTCAACGCAAGTCGATCTCCTGACTGGTTGGTTGGTTGCTTATGATGTTGTCGGCTTAGTAATTGTGACTTACCATGCACCCTGAGTCCTTCCGCGGTGCCGTAGTCAAAGAGTGCTAGTCGTTTGTAGCTTTTTTACATTGTTCTTTGAAGCAGGTGCTTTGTGAGCTTTGCCTTTGGGTCCAACTTAAAGGCAAAGCTCACAAAGCGGTAATAAATTAGGAGCTGCCCTCACCGTTTTCCAGCAATTTACACGACCACTTGCGAACGTTGAATCTATCACGCGACCCACAGACATTTGACAAAGCCACCGAAGCTGCCATGAATGAGGAAGAGACAGAGCGAGCTCTTAACTGCAGTCACACAGCAATTTGCAGTGTCCTGACCGAGAGTGGAGCAGTGAAACTACGCTCGCGGTTGGAGCAGTTGGATCGCATTTTTGGGAATATACGTGAACAAAAGACCACGAAAATCCACCTAAACAATCGCCACCGGGAAGCGGGAGGATTCGCAAGGTAGGCTATAATTTCGCCCTGAACGGCCGGATACTTAGAGATTGCTCTCAGCGTGAACATTCACAAACCTGGAAACAAATAAAAAAACAGGGAAACCCCGATATTACCACCAAAGCGGGAGCGCCCTCAGACCTGGCTAACTAAGTGCACCCACTCTTTCACTCCGAGGATCCGACAAGCAGGTGAAGTGGAAAATAAGAGGCCAACCAGTAACCTCTTGGTCGGCACGAGCCCCATAATATTGTGCCGCATCTCTGGTGGCCGTCTGATTGCCTTGTGAACAAATAATCACAAATTAGCCCTATGCGAGCAAGCCCACCCAGCCAGGCCATTTAGTGGTCGCAAGACAAACTCGAGGCCGGGCAGAAAATGGTGCGCCTCGTCTGCATCACCAGCGATTTCTGACGGTATTTTGTTGCGAGACACCTGTGCGCCTATCGGGACATAACTTCACAGATACATTCTTTTTCTGTACCGAAGACTACGCTACCAGTGGACCCTTTGTTAGGACAAAAATCATGGCCGCGGAGAAGGTAGACGTTTTTGAACGAGGGTTTTTCTAAAATACATTGTTGTCAAAGTTCTATCAGAAAACGAGGGGTACCTGTGGAGCCGAACAGGCGGATATAGGTATGTCTACGACGCGGTGCGAGTCCGCCTCTTCAAAGAGACAGTGCGGCCAGCACTACGTGAAGAACGGCTGGAGGGCGAGTTTGCCAGCAAACTTGCCAAGGCACAGTTTCAGCTGGTGAAAAAATGTTTTGCAGGTGCCCAGAGCCTCGGCCGCGCGTCACCTTGGTGACATATGACGAAGTGCTAGTTCGCATTGTTAGCACCACGCGACAGGAGAAGCGGTTTGCCCCTCGTCAAAGGGAATCGTCACAGCCCGTGGAGTGGGTAAGGAGGCCAGGCCAAGAGTCATAGTAGTTAATATTCCAAGCCGATGCGAGACGGAAAGTCCAGGGTTAGTGCTGCTAAGTGGGTATTTTTCGGAGAAGATGGCGTGCTCGGCTAATGCCTACAGCAAATTCATTCCACCATGCACATAAAGCTGACCTAGGGGGACTATTCGGGCCCCCCGGTAAAAACTTCGACATCCTCGCGGTTAATCTTCTCGAGTTGCTCTTGCTGCCTGCGGGTAACGACATCGTACTTGTAAGTGTAGAGAATGCGGGAATGCATTATTGCTTGCGCGCGCGGCGACGTCTCCTTTACTTTTGTATCCGCATTTATCGTAGTAAACAGTGGAATGAGACGACACCATGAGTTGCACTGCTAGGTGGCTTCGTCAATGTATGCTTCCATATACCAGATGGAAGTTTTCCTGAGTATCTGTGGCCCTGCCATGGAGAGTTAAAATAGTTGCCCACAGCCTCGGTCTTCGTGAATGGGCCATTACGAACTACATGTATTTTTGTTTTTAAGTGCGAATGCACTTCCTAAGCGACCCTGAATCACGCGTCCACCGCCGTCCGTCCATCCGCACCACATACCCACTTAGGGCGATTGGCCAAGAAGAGTTTTTAAGTGCGAAACCGACCCCACCACATACCCACTTAGGGCGATTGGCCAAGAAGAGTTCCTTCGCTACCCATTCGGCATATCTTCGTGATACTAACCACTTCCTACGGGAAATTAACAACATAAAAATCCCTAATGGCGCCTTCCTTGTAACTATAGATGTAACTTCTCTGTACACAAATATACCTCACCGAGATGGGATTGAAGCCTTGGTTGAATCCTATAGCATACATCGGGATCACGAGGCGCCAAGCCCACAAGTCATTGAACCTTTGACCAGGCTAGTGTGGAATTAAATAGCTTTTAATTTCACAATCAGTATTATCTTAAGCGACCCTGAATCACGCGTCCACCGCCGTCCGTCCGTCCGCACCACATAACCACTTAGGGCGATTGGCCAAGAGCTCATTCGCATCACCCGTGCATTCGCACTTCCCCATGCTCCTCTTCGGGGAAATGCGGGGGAATTTTTTGTAGACGCAGTCATTCTCACTGTATCAATGTACGTGTTATTGACATCTAGGCCCAGCAGTAATGTGGTTTACTCTTGCCCCGAGCTCCAGTTGGAGCCCAAATGGTGGTGCCTTAATCGTATATTGCGACATTTAATGACAATATTTCCTCTAGCAAGGGCAGGAGGAGTGCCACTAGGAGACTGAGGAGTGTGGATGAGATGACTGCACTCCGGGGTACTCCAATCATGTTTCGGCATGATGGTTCGGTGAATTTTCACTCTTCATTCTGTAGGTTTGATGGCATAGGTAATGTTTATTGAATACAAGCATACGACCACACACTCTAGCAGTTTCTACGCTTTGTGTTACAGTTAGGTTTGTGACGGAGTCGTAAGCATTACAGACATCCATCGCACCACATTGTGTGTGCACTGCTGCGTGAGCACAAAGGACATCGCTATGCATTATGGGTAGAATATGCTGCGTATCTGCCCTTTGACGGCAGCCGATTTCGATTGCGAGTGGAGCGTACTAGGTTTTGCAAGCTGCCAATTTAGGTGCTCCAAAACGTGTTCAATCAGTGTACAGAAGTTGCCTCTGAGGGTTTTGGGTGTGGGATTGACGCTCAATTGAAGGTTTTCAAGGCTTCGGAATGCATTGGACAAGATAGATACACCAGACATCGGGACATCTCCCTGTCATTAAAACCACCTTAATCCCGCAAAGTGCAGGCGTAAGAAAGATTCTAAGATTTCATTCAGTTCAACGATGCCGTCGTTTTCCAGGCATGGGGCCCTACGAGGATTCGCCCTTGCCAAAGCTGCGTGGAGCTCCCTCATAGAGAATGGTTAATCTATGTCTGTCACACTTCTAAAGACGATCGTTGTACATCTATGGTGCTAAATCGCAAGGGTATATTGTAGGATCAGGGAAGTTCTCTGGTTGGGGGAAAAACACATCGGCTGCATGGGGGCAGCTTAACTTCTGATGTTGTCACGCTAAGGGCGATTGCTTGAGCAGCGGGACGTTACTCCAGTTTTGCTTGCGGGTGCGAAAAGTTGCCGTATTTCGAGCCCCCTCATATTACCATTGAAAGGCGAATAGAAGTTGCGCCACCTCTGAGACGCAAGCAGCTTACCCTCATAACGGCGTTTCTTAGCCGTTGTACTGTGCGGGATTCTACAGTTCACACACTAGTTATTTCCGAACGCGCAGCCATCCGCGCTCGGGAAACACGTCTTGCGATCGCCGGCTTCGGACGGGTTCATGGTATGCGGAGACAGACAGGGCCGGAGGCGAAAAGGGCAAAACACCCATGGCAGCATTTATTGCACTGCGCAAATCAAATATACGGCATACAGGTTAATCAAAGGCCATAATGATAACATTGGAAGCGAGGAAATAAACAACGCAAGAGATCGAGATGTTTGGATTCACCGATGGAGTACCGAAGTAGAGGGGGCCACGTGCGAGCAAGGGTGGAGTCTCCGAGCTCACCCGGAAGCGGGTCTTTGTGGCGCGCTCACCAGGACCACACCAACGACCCGAAACGTGCGCGCGCTAGCGCACACCCAAGGCAAGGGACTGTCTTCTCCTCTTGCTACATTCCACCACACCTCGCCAAACGCGGCGGTAGTTCGGAGGAAGAACTGTTTCTCAGGTAAGGCAGAGGGGAAAAGTGCCGGCTCCTTCCCGGCGACAATAAACTTCCCGGTTGCTGAAGAGCTCTATTCTCGAGATCGAGGCGAGCTGTGCAACGCCGGCCACTATGAAAATCTTGCCAGAAAGGGTTCGCAGGAAAGTGGCGATCACCACAACCTTCACTCCTAAATTGCTTGCGTAGGGTGGCGTGAGCAAATTGCAGCACTAGGGGCAACGGGAAGTTCCTTCGTCGAATAAGTCGTTAGTCATTGCATTGCGTTGCCATCCCGGATTTCGCTCGTCCAATTAAACGGCTCGTAGTGTACCAGAATGCCCAGTCGTCGCTCGCTGAGTTCTGCAGTCAGGTAGATCCCACAGGAATCGCGCCAGCAAGCCTAAGCAAGGGTTGCTAAAGTGGTGGTACATCCGTCATTGGCCCTGGGCGCAAAGTGACCAGAGACTGCCTCCTCAGTCGGTAAGGCTAGCGGCAGCATGCTGCACCACGCCACTTGAGCAGGCTTGATAGCTGCAGATGACCTGTCGTCCTGAACAGTTTTTAGCAGAATAAACACGCTTCCCCTCGTGGTCAAAACCTGGGTGGCTCAGCTGCACAAGGACACTCCCCACACCTTCAGAGAAGAGGAGAAAAAAGGGCTCCGATCCCACCACCTTTGTGGCACGATCATAGTGAATATTTCGAAGTTGTTAGCATTTTCACTGCTCGCTTAATGTCCATGAAGCTCAATGAATTGTTTAAACACTGCAATGTAGGCGGCAAAAAAAAACACGCTGCGGTTGTATTTTGATCCAATTGATCACGTTGCTCGACACCGAATATCACAATTGCCATAGCTTCGGCATACCTACCAGTTTGTAACGTCATGAAAGCAGCCAAATTTTCCTAGCCATGCAGTGTGTAGGATTGTCAGAATAGAAACACCATTACAACAATAGCGTGACTCAATCCTCTGGTTCAGCAGCTAAGTTTTTCAGCAATGGAACCGTTCTGTAAATGCCAACCGAGCAAGAACCCTACCTGACCCTCCAGCGTGCAGGGCACAAATTACTCACGATGGCATCAACCACCCGGCGCGATGGGTAACCATGAAAATTGCGAAAGCAGATGCGAGCGCCCTCACACGCCGAGCACGCTCCTCCTCTCCCCTTGCCATCCGCTACTCCCGCCCGAGCTTCCACGTGCTCCGGTTGCTAGGCGCGCCACAGCTGTTGCTACACGCACGCCGGCCAACGCACGGCAACCCCCGACTAAGAAATGCATTCGCATTTAAAACAGACCAAATAAAAACACAACTTGAGCCAGCCCGGAGCGTGCCCTGAGGTGATTTCTGCTTTGTTTTTGATCCTACTCGATCGCTCGAACACAATAAGCTTATGAGCAAACCGCGGCTACCGCAATCAGTGGTATCGGAGCTCCGGTGTCACGCTACAATACACTCTAGACATTTGCGGCAACATGGCTTGGCCACACCGCTCCCAGCACCTCGAAACCCGCAGTGGACAAAACAGAAAAGAAAACATGGTCCCACTCACTTCGGCCTGACACGACGGTGCGTGCTCCTTGGTCTTGCGTGGATGCAAACTCGAAAAACCCTCGTTTCCAAAAACAAGAATGTCGAACAAACATTCGGAGACGACGGTTAACTGGCAGGAATGTCGTGCCATATACACGATTGCTGCAAACATGTGCAGCTTTCCCACTCATGGCAGTCCTTTCAACAGTGATTACTCTTCAACTTTTTAGCGAAATGAAAATATTATTTGGCACGGCTAATATTTGAGGGGAATACTTGCTTTGTTCACAGTTTCAAGTCGCGCACGTTGCGCGACTGGGTTCCTGAGCCATGGGAACTACCCCATAGAAATGCATGGGGAGTTAGATGTGACAGCGAATTACACAATAAAATATTCAGAAACCTGAAATGTTCTTTTATCGTTTTAATCTTCACGTTAACTTCTAGCTTTATGCCAAATATCATTTTCCTAAAGTGGTTTTTCTAGGTTCCCGAGAGGTTGTAATTTTGAGCGAGAAAGCTGGGTATGCTCGGTACTTAACAAATTGAAAACGCCGCAGAAATGTATATTTCGTCTCAGTCACAGGAAAGTTCGCCGCTGCTAATACCAGGCCCCGATAGTTGGGCCTGAACTCAGTTGTCTATGGTCGGATGGTCCTTATCTAGAACAAAGGATGCTGCCGTACCTCCTGCTCACCTACGAAAACAACGCCTCACGTTGAGGGGCCAGTGGTTGGATTCTCCATTTCACACAATAGTTTTTTCTTACCCCGAAGCCTTCCCCGCTCAGTAAATACCTTGCTACCGCCGTCTCCTGACCGGTTCCTTATTTGTGGTGACAGCCAAATGCAAGAGGTGAAAAGGGGCAAACTACCAATCGCATAATTTATTGCAGTGTGCAAATCAAATATACTGCCTCCAGAAAAATCGTACGCCATAACGGGAACATTGGAAGTGAGGCATTGGACAAGGCTACAGATCGAGATGGTTTGAATCACCGATGAAATACCAAATCTGATAGGGCCGCAAGTGTTACCACGGGTGCAGTATTCAAGCTCGCCTGGAAGTGTTCTTTACGGCGCGTTCCCCAAGACGAGACCAACACGCCGAAACGTCCGCCTGCTACCGCAAACGCAAGGCAAGAGGCTGTCCTCTCGTCGTGCTACATCCCACCACAGGTCGCCAAACGGTGGCGCTAGTGCGGAGGATGAACTGCTTCTCCGAAAATGCAGAAGGAAAAAGCGGCGACCACTCCCCGCCGATAATAAACCCCAGGGTTGCTGGAGCGCTACCGTCGCGACAGCAAGACGCGCTGTGCAACGCCGGTCGCGATAGAAAGCTAACCGAAAGAGGTTCACCTGAAAGTCGCGATCCCCACACCTGTAGATGTGACCGCACAGCCTGCGTGGTTGCCCTTTCTTTCTGTATTCGCACAGTGCATCAAAGCATTGCAGCCATAGGTTGGCGAAGTGAACATCTGGTGCCGGGGAGCCCTCCGTAATGTAGAACGGCCATGCGGCCAACCGTTACGTTTTGTTAATAGTACCAACAAATTTACCCAGGCGGGTTGCCTCTTAAGCATCGACGAGTGTGCCCTGTAGCGTGTTGCGAAAGCTATCCCAATAAACGACGCGTACAGCCTATGTGCAGTTCGTCTGGCATGACCATGGAGCCGAAGAAAAAATTGGGAAAATGAGCCCTCCCCCACGTATCTGTACCTGATTTCCAAGGTATGAACTTCGCTTATACCTATAGTCAACGTGTCACCTTTTCCGACATGTTGAATCATACGTCTGGCACAGTGTGGGTAATTGTTGAGCGTGAACGTATTGTCTTTCATATCACGAACGGGGTCTGGGCCATTTAATGTGTTAACACGAGCTCCCCAATGTGTGTGGTGCGTATTCAAATTGCCGCCAATTAAAAACAAAGCGCCAGGAGGCGTCTTTCGGATGCTCTGCAGCCGGGACCATTCAATCTGAGCAGGTTTACTAAGCGATGGGAGTTAGTAAGCGGACACTACCACAAAATAACGCTGGTGGAGGTGAAGAGTCTGTTGTAAATTATATTTGAACATCCCGCTGAACTGTCACGTCATTGAAATGAGCCAAGAAACCCGGGTGCAAGAAACCGGTTGCAAGAAACCCGGTACAAAGGGACCCCCGGGGGTGAGCCACTCCGAGCGGAATTGTTTTATTACTGTCGACCGCCTTCTTCTATCTGGACAATTGAAATGAAGCCACCGTTCCAGCGAACCCGTTAAGAAAGGTTGTTCTAGCTAAAGAAGAACAAGCGAGCCGGACCCATCTGTACTGCATCGCCTTTCCCGACTTACGAATAGTGCCTTGGTGGCTGCGTGACTGCAGCTACTACATTCCCGAATTCTACCCCGTGAGCATGACCCAAGCCATATTGACGTGATTTACGCTGAGTGGACCATGAAGGCCCTCATCGATAGACGGTGGATCGTGCGGGAGCACCTAACACTTGTTATTCGAAAGTTTGGAGACTTCCACGCATCGGGCTACCACCTATATGTGAGTAAACTGATCTGTTAATATTGTTGACTAAACAAAACGATTGCCTGGAAAATATTAAACTGGTAATAAAAAATATCGTGGACATTGAAAAGCTCGAAGCGGATATGTTTGATGCCTTTGATTTTAACGGCAGAGTAATATCGGCAAAACTTCAACTGGAAATGAGGATCACTCATGCGAAAATTAACCGACATGCTGAAATGGCGTCCGGCAAAGCCCAAATTTGGTCAGAACTCGGAGGGTGAAGATATAGATGCGAAAATGTGGAAACACCGAATGAAACGAGCCATGTTGGCCCCCTAATCAGAGATGCCGTTTTAAACCAGTATTCAGTTTGCAAGCTATACCGCCCATGGAGAATGGCTATTGTGGGAGCGGTGCAGCAAGTGCAGCACAGACACCGTTGGTTATCGACCGTTGGTTATCAGACACCAAGAATGGGGGCTCGGCGGCACGCGAGCGATGGCTTGGGCTCACCGGAATCCCGTCTTTCTCACGCAGCTTCTGTTCTTGGACTGCTCCTCGGCCCTGCCCAAGGATACCCCCGGCTGCGCCATCAACGCGATACTAGGACGCCACGTGCCTTCATCGGAAACTTCGGTTCCGCCTGACAACCAGTCCAGCTATCTCCCATTCTCGCACGTGCTGCAACGTCGCTGCCCTGTGGAGAACGCGTCAACCTGGCTGCCCCCTGCCTTGCGCATGCTCTACAAATGGCCAAGGGAGATCGGATCGCCATCGACAACGCCCGCAGCCTATAAAGAGCATCCTCGGACCGGCGCCCACTTCAGTGGGCTCGGCGTCGCGCGAGCGATGGCTTGGGCTCACCGGAATCGCGTCTTTCTCAGGCAGCTTCTGTTCTTGGCCTGCTCCTCGGCCCTGCCCAAGGATACCCCCGGCTGCGCCATCAACGCGATACTAGGACGCCACGTGCCTTCATCGGAAACTTCGGTTCCGCCTGACAACCAGTCCAGCTATCGCCGATTCTGGCACGTGCTGCAACGTCGCTGCCCTGTGGAGAACGCGTCAACCTGGCTGCCCCCTGCCTTGCGCATGCTCCACAAATGGCCAAGGGAGATTGGTCGCCATTGACAACGCCCGCTGCCTATAAAGAGCATCCTCGGACCGGCGCCCACTTCAGTGGGCTCGGCGGCGCGCGAGCGATGGCTTGGGCTCACCGGAATCCCGTCTTTCTCACGCAGGTACCCAACAATTATTCTTTGTTCGCGCGACGCACGCGTTACCTTGCCTTGCTTGTGCTGCCGAGCCCACAGTGTTGTTGTTCTATTGCTTTTGATTGCGGTCTTGTTTTGTTGGAGTTATTGATTTTATGCGGAGATGTAGAAGAGAACCCCGGTCCGACAAAAAAAGGTGCCCCTTCCGCTGCTGAACCTTGTGATATAGCCGCAATTCTTAATGAACTCCGAAACGGCCAGTCAACACTGTTAAGCGAAATGAGATCCGTGAAAGCCAAACTCGACGAAACCGACACGATGTTCGTGGACATAAAGGTACGCTTAACTAAAATCGAGGGAGACTGCGCTTCCCTTGTGAGCATTAAAACCCAGGTAGAGGAAATCGAGCATCTAGCCGAGGAGAACGCAAAACAGATTTCTCATTTGTCGTCCCGTCTCGACGATTCCGAAGACAGGGCTCGTCGCCAAAACCTGCGGTTTTTCGGGGTAGTCGACAGTTCAGGCGAAACGTGGGCGCAGTCTGAAGAAAAGGTTATTAGTCACTGTTCAGCAGAACTGAAGATAAACATCCAACCACGGGACATCGAGCGTGCGCACAGGCTTGGCACATTTCACCCGGATAAAAACAGACTGATAATTGTGAAATTCGCCCATTTCAAGGATAAGGATCAGATTCTTAGTGCCAGCTTGAAATTTAAGGAGTCGGAAGTTGCTATCGCTGAAGATTTTTCGCCTAATACACGCGTGGCCCGCAAGAAGTTGCTTGAATTTGGCAAAGCACAAGGGACCTCCTACAAGCTACGACATGATAAATTAAAGATAGGTGGCGTCACTTACATTTATGACCACAGTAGCGAAAAGGTTGTGCAGCGCGATTCATAGCGGTTAGCAAACACAATGCCCAGTCCAAATAACAGTATCATATCATTCATTTTTACTAACATCCGTAGCCTGCTTCCCAAAAGGGACCAACTAAGCAACGTCGTTACCTCAACCGACTCCAATTTTGTAATTCTTACGGAAACATGGCTAAACCCATCAATAGGTGAGGCAGAAGTACAGCTCTCTTTCCAAGATTTCGACGTCTTCCGATGTGATCGGGTAAACAGGCGAGGCGGTTGTGTCTTGTTGGGTGCCCATCGTAGTTTGCAGTGCTGTCGTGTTGTTATTAGTTCCCCACTCGAAATACTGTTTATTCGATGCACAGCTGCGTATCCTCCTGTCATATTTGGCGTATGCTATCGCCCCCAGATGCCGACGCCTCATTCGTACCCAATTTCCACGACGCGTTGCAGTTGGTCGAAACCCTACACCTTAACACGCGTATTGTAATTTTTGGTGATTTTAACTTTCCGGCTATTGACTGGTGCAACCCCGCTATCACGCCGGCGTACAAAAGCGTCGAAAGCGATTTCATAAACACGTGTCTTTCGTTCTGGCTTTGGCAGTTGGTCACATCACCCACAAGAACTACAAACCACTCGAACAATCTACTTGACCTGGTTCTTGCCTCTCACCCAGATAGTTTCTCTCCACTCACCCATCTGGACGGAATCAGTGACCACGCAGTCATTCACGGTACGTTTCATTGCCTACACAAACACCCACAGGAAATGTCGAAAACAATTACACTTTACGATAAAGGAAATTATCTCGATATGATCGCTGAACTGAGCCACTTTTGCGATTCGTTCTTGTTGGATTTCGAGACCCGCTCGGTTGAAACAAATTGGTCAATCTTTAAGTATGAAATGCAACGTTTGATTACAAAATACATACCTACAAAAACAATAACAGAGCGGATCGCATCCCCGTGGTTCAGCGTTACTTTAAAACGGCTCAAAAGAAAAAGAAATAGGCAATTCAAAGCGGCGAAATCTTCCACCGACCCACACACATGGGAAAAATATCGAGCAACATCGAAGAAGTTCGATTCACTCCTGTCTAAAACCAAACGTACCTTCTTTTCGTCGACACTGCCAGCCCTCATTCGCACTAACCCTAAGCAGTTATGGAGGACCAATAATCCCAAACACGCAAACCCTACAGTTTCTTTGCTTGACTCCTCAGGAACTGCTATTCCTGACTGCAAGGTTGCCGAGCCCCAAACGCCACATTCTGCTCAGTATTCACCCGCGAGCCAGAGGACGGCCCTGTGTCCCTTTCTACTATATTGCCCTTCATCATGCCGAGCATCACATTCCAACCACACGGCATTTCAAACGTCATTGACTCCCTGAAGCTATCTTCGGCCTCAGGCGTCGACGGCATCAATGCAAAAATTCTTAAAAACACCAAACACCTCACTAGCATCATTCTTAGCCATATCTTTAAGCAGTCCCTCTCAACAGGTTCCGTTCCCCAAGATTGGAAAACAGGAAAAGTTGTGCCTGTCCCCAAGAAAGCCTCAGATAACGCCTTTCGTCCAATCTCTCTTACATGTGTTTGCTCTAAAATAATGGAACATATCATTTACACGCACATAGCTAGCTTTCCTAAATCAGCGAAGTTCTTTCATCCCAATCAACACGGCTTCGAAAAAGGTCTCTCCTGCTACACTTAATTGGCACTCTTCCTAAATGACATAAATTCTAAATTAGACATTAACGTCCCCGTCGATGCTATTTTCATAGATTTCGAGAAGGCCTTCGACAAAGTTCCTCACAAGCGTTTGCTATCTAAACTTTCACATTTAAACCTTGATGAACATGTATTTGTATGGCTTTCAAACTTTTTAACTAATCGACAGCAGTTCGTCTATGCTAACAACAGTTCTTCCTCCTTATCCCCTGTCATCTCAGGTGTTCCTCAAGGGACGGTCCTCGGGCCCTTACTTTTTCTCACATACATCAACAACCTACCAGATAATATTTCTTCCAGCATTCGGTTGTTCGCGGACGACTGCGTCATTTATCGCCCCATTATCGATCCCACTGATAACGTAGCACTCCAGCAAGACCTAAGGAAGATAGGTGAATGGTGCAACAAATGGCTCATGGTTCTAAACGTTCACAAAACATCCGTCATTTCTTTCCACAGGCGTCACTCCTATTCCACGTACAAATATTTCTTAAGTGGCTCCGCTATATCTCCTGTCTCGTCCACTAAATATCTAGGTCTTCTTATTTCTCGAGACCTTACATGGACATCCCACATAAATCGCATTACCAGTGACGCGAATCGCGCTCTGGGCTTCCTCCGACGTAACATAAACCTGGCTCCGTCCTCAGTTAAATTATTGGCCTACGAAACGCTTGTTCGCTCTAAGCTGGAATTCGCGTGTGCAGTCTCGGACTTACCGCAAGCTAACTCATGTACCATCCTTGAATCCGTCCAAAACCGTGCGGCCAGATTCATCTTTTCAGAATATTCATACCACACAAGCGTAACACATCTTAAACGTAAAGCTAAGTTGCCAAGTCTCAAAACACGACGTACAGTAGCGCGATTTTGCCTCTTCCACAAGTTCTACAAGTCGTTATCATGCGAAAGCCTCTGTATAAAAACTGCTCACCACCCATCGAATCGCCTCAACCACTCAAAAGCAGTATACCCACCTCACGCACGCACGACCGCCTATCTAAATTCATTTCCTGTTCTGACAGCCATCGAATGGAACAGCCTTCCCGAAAGTGTCGTCACCCAAACAAACCTGACTCAGTTCAAAGCTGCCGTAGAAAAACTTTTGCAGTGATTATTTTTGTGTCGTGTATGCGATTATCTTTAGTGGTGTTATCTACTTCGTTGGTTGGCATTGTATGCTTTTTTATCAACAGAGCGTGCTTGATACCCTCTGTATTCGTGATGCACTTGTTCGGTTGTATTGTTTTCTGTTTTTTGTTCAGTTCTTGTGTAATTTTCGTACTTCAACACCCCTCATGTAAAATCCCACCCACTGGGGTCTTTGAGGTATCTGTAAATAAATAAATAAATAAATGAGAAATGCAACAATTAAAGTTTCGTAACACGAGAAATCGCAAGAAACAGTTTACAACAAGTCATCTGAAATGCAAGAGGAAAAAGCTACCACGTTTCAGTAGCGTCCGCACATATTTACGTTACTAAATCAAGTGGCCGCTTGAAACCCCGGAATACAACCAGAAAGGCAGAAAAAGAACATCCACACGGTAGAGAAATATTTTAGGAGTTGTTTGCTTCGCAACGTGGCACATGCAAGACGCAAGCGGCACCAATAGATGCGGCGATGCAAGATGCAGATGATACAAGTAGTTGGGAACAGCCCTAGAACGACAGAGAACCTTCAATAAAAAAAAACTCCCCTAGGCTTGTAAAGGTGTTTCAAACAACGGAAACGCCTACGACGAACGGAAAAACCTGCCGGTGAACAAACAATTTTTAATCCACAAGCAGTGGCAAATTCGGTTTGAATACTCTGATCTACACGAAAGGTTCAGCATCTGCTCATCGAGACCAGAGTTCTACGCTTCGCCAGGCTAACAAGCATCGATTTCATCGTTGGAAGCAAAAGCGGCGAGCTCCCTGACCCTTCTTGCTTCAACGAACGTTTTCTTGGTACGTTTCAACTGGTCTGCTTTCGGTCATTGACTCTAGCATGCCATTATACTTTTAGCAATCTTCGTGCGGAGGAGGATCATAATCACGTTCGATTAAACCACTCATCATAACGTTCGCGGCGGCTCGTCGTCCCTTTCTCGACAGAGGCATCACAACAAATTCTTGATGAAATGTATACTAGCTCATGAGATCCAGTTACACATGTGGAAACAGGCCATTGAATATTACCGCTGCTTTCTGTCTTAAGTGACACCATGCACCGACGCGATTCCATCCGGCTTGAGTGACATGCGCGGTTGTCACGGTATTCTGGGTCGCAGCTATGCGTCGTACCCGGGTGCGACAGAGTTTGGATGTGGCGTCGTTTGTAGGAGAAGAACGGTTGGTCTTCTCCATATTGGATACCGGATGAGAAGTTCCGCGTTCTTGCGAGCGAATGTTCTGCAATTCCACTGAAGAATTTATGCTGCTTGCGTTGATGTGCTCAAGTTGCTCTTGCAAACGAGTGGCTATTGTCTCCCATCATAGCGTTGAAGACTTTTGCTCAGCTGAAGGACCTGAATCTATTGCTAAAAATGAAGTTGAGAGCAGTCAATGGCTTCTGGCATTCATCAATTCGCTCCACCTGGTCGATGAGTATTTAAACCAATTACGATAATGCAGGGCTTGGATTAGGACTTGACGACATACAGGTGTCATCAGAATATTTGGAAGCATTTGGAAGTAATCAAGCAAAATTTGCTGCGTTTACTGTCTTCCGGAAAATTTACGCAGCATGAAGAGGGACTGTATCCAGACCATGTAAAAGTGGAAAATTATGGTCAATCTTGTAAAGAGTAGTGACGGAGGAAAACGTTATTCAGTGGGCGAGGGGTGCTTGCGAAGGCTAGTATTATTTATGCTTCAGGCTGTGTGATAAAAGGTTACAGAGTCAGGGATGTTTCGCGTTTTATTGTGACTGCGTAATAATAGATACCCATGTACGTGCAACTTTTCTAGTGAGTGAGCGTAGTGCAAGATTCTTAGTCCGAATGATACAAAAGCTGCACATACAGAAGAAATAACGTCGGATGGCCCTGACAAGAAAGGGATGCTGAAGAGCAGAATATCGCAGAAGCAGGCAACGCGCCAACGGATTTTCTTGCAGATGTCCCTGAGAAGGGAGGTATAATGAGTAGTCACACTCGCACAGTGCGAGAAGGTGAACAAAAAGAGGGAAAATCGCGGCGCGGTTTGAATTGATTTGTTACGATTAACAATAACACCACTAATATTCGTTCCTGTAACAAAATTTTTGAAGCAGTCATTCCTAGGATATTGATTTAGCTGATAAAATGAACACCTATGTACCAGCGCAACCTCTTTAGGGGCCATTTTAAAAGAACAAGTCTTTTCAATTTTAGCAATTGTAGAAAGTATCTCATGTATGATAATTTTAAATTCTTATTCACGGTGTGAGGTGAACCGTCCATCTGCTGCCATTCCTCCATGCTTATGATGAGGGTTCACACAAGTTGTCTGTTGCGGGCAAGCCTACGGGGCAAAAAACGTTAAAGTGGTGTAATATGGCCATCATCAATAACAGTTTCATTGCAGAACTTTTGAAGAACATTGTCAGGGATTGTTTATTTAGAGATGTAAGTGCGACGAAGCCTTTGTTAGGAAAAAGGTTGACAAAACCGCTCTTTAAAAAAAAAAGTTGGGCTTTAACATTGTTCGTTTATAGGTGTAAAAAACTAAGAAAGAATTGGTGAAAGATTGGTGGGCGAGTGTTACAAAGATTTAGGCACAAAAAACGTGTTCTGTTTGTACCTTAATTTGAAATAAATTGCATTTTGAAAGCGTGTATATGAAGTTTGAATAGTTACAAAAACACTTTGAGCTGTAGTGATGCCATCTGTCTGCTTCAGAGTTCAGCTAATATTTTGCAATTCTAGCGTATAGCGTTACAGCCAATGGTGGCTTATTGATTAGTGTACTGTTTATGTTTTATTTCAATAAAAATAGGCTGCAGTGTGCGTTTTATTTTCAACATGCGTAACTTACCAAATACTGAAACAAATACGCATAACGTATGAGGTTAAGCGTTCGAAAATTGAACATGTTTAGGTAACACCATCAGCACAAAGTTTGAAATAAAAAACAGTGCACCAAAACATTCCACTTGCATTTTATTAGGTGATCACTTATCCTTAACAATCAATTTCTGGTAAAGGGTGTTGCTGTATGGTCATTTGCGCCATAGAGTATACAACAAACTAAATTTTCGTTCGTTCCACAACACGGTTTGTTTCTTTAAACATTCAAAAAGAGTACCTATGTATATTTGCTGAATTTTCGTTAGAATAAAATTGTATGCGGCTGATTCCGGAAATTTAGCTATGGAGATAATTACACAAAACACAACACCTGCGCTGGTAAATTTCAATCGAGAATACTGTCTTGCCAATTACCCGAACAAAGCTTAGTGGGACCCGACCTTTTTTCTGACATACAAACAAGCGTCTCTTTGTTCTTCTACCACGTCATAAGCTATTTCATTATCATCATCATCACCACCAGCCTACCTACGCCCACTGCAGGGCAAAGGCCTCTCCCATTATTCTCCAATTATCTCGGTCCTGTGCCAACTGTGACCAATTTATCTCCGCAAACTTCTTGATCTCATCTGCCCATCTAACTTTCTGCCACCCCCTGCAACGCTTGCCTTCTCTAGGGATCCCCTCTGTTACCCTTAATGACCACCGGTTATCTTGCCTTCGCATTACATGCCCTGCCCACGTCAATTCCTTCTTCTTAATTTCTACTTATATGTCTTTAACACCAGTTTGCTCCCTGACCCACTCCTCTCTCTTCTTGTCCCTTAATGTTACACCTATCATTTTCCGCTCCATTGCCCGCTGAGTCGTTCGCAATTTAAGTTGAACCCTCTTAGTGAGCCTCAAAGTTCCTGCCCCGTAGGTGAGTACTGGTAAGATGCAGCTGTCATACACTTTCTTCTTCAGCGACAATGGTTCAGCGACAATGTCTGCCATATGCGCCCCACCCTATTCTGATCCTTCTAATTATCTCTGCCTCATGGTTGGGATCTGGGGTCACAACTTGGCCTAAGTAGATATATTCGCTTACCACTTCCACTGCCTCGCCACCTATCTCAAACTGCTGTGCTGTTTCGAGGTTATTGACCATTACTTTAGTTTTATGCATAATAATTTTCACGCCCACGGTTCTACTCTGTTCGCCCAGTGCGGAAAGCATGCTTTGCAATTTGTCCCCCAAGTTACTTAGAAAGGCAACGTCATCAGCAAACCTGAGGTTAGTGATGTATTCTCCATTAACCCTTACACCCACCTGTTCCCAATCCAACGTTCTGAATACTTCTTGTAAGCATGCTGTGAATAACCTTGGAGAGATTGTGTCTCCTTGTCTGATACCCTTCCTTATAGGTATTTTGATGCTCTCCCTATGGAGGATGATGGTAGCTGTAGACCCAATGTAGATATCCCATAAGCTACTTACCCTCTGTTTAAAACACAAGCCCAGAAAGCTCTACCGCAAAGGACTTCCGCCAACGGTACGTTTCATACTGACACATCCAGTCCAATATCTCGCAACAGGAAAAGCGACATGTCATCTGTGAGAGCATGAACCCTAGCTGCTAATTTACGCCGCTTACATTCACCTCCTCCACATTCTCGCACGCTTACATGAAAAAATGTATGTGTGCGTGCTTGGACGTGAAAAATACTTGCGATAATGTCGCTTCCATTTGCCCTTCTACAGATTAAGAAGTATGACGTTACGATGGCGTTGTAAGCGGGCAACGTGCGATTCACCGTAGAGAACTAGGGAGCTACATCTTCTTGTGAAACTAGAGGTAGCATCAACGGCAGCTGCATGTTCTGTGTTAGCAGATTGTTTTTGTTTTTTTGTCCTATCACACGCCTGCGCGCAACGACGTTCATTTAATATATAATTCCTACGAGCGAACGACGCGCGTCCGTACGAAAGCGAAATCAAAACACAACTGCTGTAACCGCGACAGCACTGATATACACCGATCGTACCAATCGTGATGAGGCTTCCACTGTGTCCTGGGGTATAAAATTGTTATTTAGACATCGTCGGTAAGTAGTGTAAAGAAAGCTTCTGCCCATATACCTGTTTTTTTGCTTTTGTTGGATATGGTTTTCGGACGAAATGTGTATTGTCTGGGTGTGATGTTTCCCACTAACCTATGTATACGGCTGGTGTAATGAATCTTTCGAATTGTTTCCGCAATATTGCCCATGATCGCTATTAAAATGAACTGAATTCAAACAGCGCCTTCCTGTTTGCACAATTTTTGACTAGGGCAAAAAACCGAATTGCGTTTTTTTAACCACAAAAATGGAATTAGAAAGACCAAACATGCAAGTATAGAGATTAGGCCCCTCTATTTCGGTACATAAACTTATCATCTTATGAGGTTGCTGCCATCAAACAGTGTGGCGGTAGCCCTAACCTCGGCCAGCACGCTTATGGTTAGCGGCCTCGCACCGATTGAAGAATTCATAGCTCGGTTCGTCCATATTCTTATCAGTCGATGCCTTGCGTCATTCCGAATGTGTTCATAATCACAGATTTGTTTCTTTCCCCAATGTGTGCTGTCAATTGGCCACTAACTCCGGAGCCGGTGTTGAGCACACTCACTCTCCCCTGCAACCGAAGCGCACTGGTCTGCGAAGGATAAGCAGGAGGGAAAGTTAGGGGAGGTAATTTTAGCGGTTTTTGGCAGGCTTTTTCAGGGCAGGGAAATATATTTGTTTCCAGGCATGCTAGTGGTGAGCCTTTCCAGTAGATGAGTGTCGGTGTACTGCGGAAAGGGTGCATCGGGAACACTTACCCCATCTCACGCAGCCGCAAACGTCGGGCGAGGGCGTCCCGTTCATTCACTTCACTGTCCGTCATGGAGGCTTCATCATGGGGTGGGCGGATCGCGGTGCTCTTTTCTTGTCATCGTGATCTAGGTTACACATTTTTTTGTGTTTGCGTTTATTTTTGTCCTTACAACAAACAGGTGGGGTGATGTCGGCGCGATTTTCGAGCATGAAGGTGGTGGCCGTCCGAAAACTGGGGCCAATCGCAGCGAAAACCGCAGAAATTCCAGGACCAATCACAGTCAGTTTTGAGCACTGTTCTCAATTGGAGCTTTCTCATTAAAACAAAAACTCTTACAGGTCATCCGAATAGCAGTGTAAAGAGATTTGTACCACGCGCGACCCTCCTAAGAAATCAGGGGGGAAATTTATTTTGCGGAAGTGCTATTGATGGGTTACCGGCGGCCCTAAGCGCTACGTGAACCCAAAATCCATATCACTGGTGTAGCAAAACCACAATCATACCTTGGCTACGGAAAGCCAAGCGACATGCCCGTTGATGTCGATGCCTCTTTGTCTATATTTTTCAATATTGGGTTGTAGCTATTAGTTGTACCGAAAGTATTTGAGGACAAGGGTCGATGATTTATGTAGATTACTGGTGACGGTACTGTGAAGTATTCCATGGTGTTTACAGCTGTTCCCGGCATAAGGCAGCTGCTAGTGTATATTTTGGCAAAACGCATTTGAGGAGCGTATGACGCGGTTTGTTGCGGAACAACTTAGTCAGTTGCTGGCGACATTAGGTGACGGTCGGGCAATAAATCTTGCGAGGGTGTCTTGGCAGATCTTTGTGTGGTGTTAAGGTCATGCCTAAGATTAGTGCAAGAACTTTTATCAGCTATTCGGTGGCCATGTCAAACCACTATACGATATGTTACTATCCACCAATTCCTGTGTTTCGTTAAAATTTAGTGAAGATGCGGCTACCGTTACTCGGGATAACAATGGTTGCAAGGAGCAATGATGGGGCAAAGCAAGGCTATACAACTACGCAGAAAAATTGTTCCAGCGCACACTCTGAAAGTGTGTCTATATAAATATGCTTGAATAGGGGTTCAGATTACCGTGATGTCAAATCGTTTGAAGCAGCGAATCTAGCGACCATAGAGCACGGTCTGCTGAGACCACTGAGAAACGTCGGCCTAAAAGTACAGCCAGGATTTGTCGACAGCTCGCAGAACAGGAAGAAACCGTTGATCATTTATGGTGCACTTTTCTGGGGATGTCTGAGAGATAATCGCAAATGCAAGCCGCTTAATGCAATTACCACCCACTTCAGCACGACGCTGCAAATGGCATGCCTGGTTGTACTGTTTCGTTGGACGTCTGGTCCCGCATTGGTAAATTAAAGCATCGCCTGGGACATAGGAGCCTACTTCAGAAAAAAAAAATATTATTGTTGCTACACTGAAGGCGCACAGGAAAAATTTCATATCTGGTTGAAGGACCAGTAAGAGTAGCGCCCTGGGCATGTTGATACTCCATAAATAAATAACTTATTTGGTCAAAAAAGGGGAGACACGGGCGTGCGGTTCTTTCCTCACACATCCTTGTCTCCCTTTTTTTGCCTACATAATTTATAGGGCGCCAAGTAAGGATGGTAAAATTTAGGGAGAACGGCCAAATTATTGAAGGACCAAAGAAATTACGAAGAGATTTTCGCTGCTGTTGTTGTGACAAATATAGCGGAGAACATACATTTTTATTTGGTTAGTATACCAGCCTTCCTGACAACGTGACCGAGTATACTGAAGATATTGTTCGGGAAAAGTGACGAGCTTTGGTGTTCACAGTCAGCCCTGCGTTTACCATATTGCGGACTACCTGGTCGTGGCCTCTAATTGCAATGTCGTCGAGCCAGCATAAGTATGTCTTACTTTTAAGCAGAAAAAGAAAGTGTAATTTCACACACAGACATTCATGTGGCGTTGTACACACGAAACCGCATCAGGCCTAACTTTTATAGGCCATTGTGAGGACTTTGGGGTTTAGCAGACGGGTGTGTGGCTCTCGGAGGAAGATCACAAGGAAATTGACGCCATGGTCTTGAACAGATAATTCAACACTGAATATATCGGGGATGAAACGCGCACACATGCGAAATAAAAAAAAAACATAAACAGGTCCGACCTACTACATTGCGGGAAAGAAGCGGGAAAAAACGCCGCAGGGTTTTGGAAGACGGCGGACCGGTCGCGGTTCCGCTGAGTCACGCGCCGCTGCCTCCGCTCTGTAGGACTTGCCTCGGAACTGCGGTTCCCAGGGACGTTGCGATGATCCAACAGCTTTCCGAACGACGACGTCGGTCTTCCGTGTCACCGGCCCGAGGACATCCCCCCGCTGGAGCGACCACGAACCTCGAACCTCGAAAGCCACGAAAGCCTCGAGCCTCCTCCCTGTCGTTTTTGTCCACCTGTCCTGCGGAACCTCCGCCGCTCGCTCCGCTTCACAGGCCGGCCCTCCATGATGATGATCCTCCCCTGGCTGGCATTCGCCCTCCAAGGAAAATTGGTCCGGTCTCCATCTTCTTCTTCCTATTGAGGCCCCTGCTCTGCGCCGTTGTCCGGCGTTTTCCCACTCGTGGGACGCCAGTCACCACAGCCATGTTAAGTAACAAAGAACGTCGTTTTTCATGGCCCTGGGGATGCGTTGGTGGCTGAAAAAAGCGCAAGTTTGGCCAGATTTAAACACGTTTGGCCAGATTTAAACCCTTTTGGCCAGATTTAAACATTCGACTTAGCATCTATGCTTGGCATTGAATGGACATTCATCCTATTCACCTTATTCAAAGCACGCTATGACGCATACAATGGGACGGAACTACCCTTCTCCAAGCCAAATATATCTTGTGGCCCATAGTCTCCCTAAGGGCGTAAAAGCAACATGGTTGGAGATACGTTTTTACTGCTGTATCATATTCCCACATTCCCAAATCATATTCCCATATTCCTCCGTTGAATCAGCCACGAGGCTGGCTCAGTGGCTAAAGCTTGGCACTTTCAAACCTACGGACATGAGCTCTATCTAGGTTGTTGTGGCTGCATTTTAAGCAGAAGAAAATGAAAACATTTGAATGTATACATTATGGCGCAGCTGCAAAAGAGAACTTGTTCGATGTATTATGAAACCTTCCACTCACCCTCCCCTGAAATTCAAACAGTTTCTGTTGAAAAACCAAAGGTATATTTCAAGTTAGCGATAAATACTGCATGCACTCTACAAGGGCACTTCATTGTCTTCCATAATTCTAGTAGTCGAGGTTATCTTAACATTTGTGTTTGTGCTAGGCTTTTTCCTTCATTATAGTTGCCCTTGTATTTCGGTACCACCACCTTAAAGTCGCACATTGTTTCAGTGTTGTACAAAATGGCGGCTTCCGTGGACACCTACCGGGAGTTGGTATACAATTTACAAGCGACGTCATATTGAAAAAACCTAACAATTGTAAATAAAGTATTTTAAATACTACGTCTGCTTTAGGCTACAGATTCACCCGAGCATGACATGTCCAACTTCTCAGCTAATTATGTTAGAGCGCAGTGTTGTACGTTCGGTGGGGTAAACAACAACATTGAAGAAATCACAACATCTGAATCAGCGAGAAGCGCTTGCTACGCTTGCTATCTTTAGTTTTCAATGGCTGTGATTGGAATTTTGAGATTACCTATAAGATTTTTTTTTAGAATTGGTGCTGCAGTAAAGTTCGATGAACATACACCTGTTGAGAGTTCTCACTTCTAAATTAGATATTCTGTCCAAATTTTTGTGCGTTGACACGGGGACGCAAAAGGGACACTTATTCCTCCCATGCTGCACCAGGAGTCGTCCCTGCAATTCTTCCCTGTCCTCATCTCCGCGGCTCCACGAAAAAAAGTGGCTTCAAAATAAAAACTTGATACAAGTTTGTTAAAAAATAAATGAATTCGAAACAATACTACGAAAGCTTTAATTTTATTAGCGCAAAGGGACCCTTCACCAGTTTAAAAAAGGTAATAGTAACAATGAACAATGGCTGCAGCATTACCACCATAAACCATTTTCCAGAAAACACTGACTTTATTTCGAGTTTCTTTATTTGAAGTTTTTTTTTCAAAAACTGAATTTATTTCATTAAGAAGAAGATCACCAGCTACCGAAAAAAAATGAAATAATTATTCTTATTAAAAAATAGACCGCCAAGGCAGGGACAAAAACAAATGAGTAGTAAAGAAGGTGGTCTTTCTGGAGAATTTTATCTTACGGAAAGGACTACTTTTACAGCAGTTGGCAAAATATTTCCAATTTATGTTGAACAGAACCATGGCGTCTTCTTGCCGTATTGAGTTTATCACACGGCCGCAACACGATTTTATTTCAGGCAAAGCTTGCGTTGTGATTTTCTAGGAAGGTAGTGAGAGGGAATGGGAAACACATGGACATAAAATATGAAGCTTAACTTATATCGTAACAACTTTTCAACCGAGAACATGTTATAAAGGCTCAATAGGTGTTTGGTTTTAGAATGAGGCTGTCTCATTGTGACAATGCGAATTGCTTTTTTTAAATATGTTGTGCTGAAGAAATTTAACAATATGTGCGTGCCCAGGCTCCGACTCAGTCATTTAAATGGATATAAATAAACGAAACATATACAGAAGGGAGAGCATTGCGTAAAAAAAAACAGAGCCGCAAAACATTTCGTGTTTTTTTATATAAATGATGCGTGAGCTAAAATTTAGGTTAGGTTTTGTAATAGAAAGAAAAGAAGCAGAGTTGAAAAGAGTAATGTTCTCAGGACCCGGCGCTAACGACTGTTTTTTTATGTTAGTGTATTTGTTTTTGACTAGAGTTCTAAATCCTAAATCTAGTGTTTTGAGTTGTAACATACCAGAAGTTATTACGGCCCCAGTTTACGGTATTCAGAAGGTGACTTTTGACTTAAATATAAAAATGGAACACATTTATCGGCAGATTTTATGGTGGTATCATCAGCAAATAATACACAATGAAATGAACAGAAACAACTCGGAAAATCATAATGTATGGTAGAGACCACATCTAGGCAAGTATCAACCCATTGGGAACACCGTGACTAGGTACCTACGCTTCAGATAATACACTATCAGGTACACAATCGACTTCCTATGCAAGGGTAGTTTTGTGGAAATGTGATGTTGGTCAAGTTCAAACAGAACTTTAGAGCTTTGTAAATAAAATGTTAAGATTAGTGGTTCCGGAAGCTTTGGTCAAGTTGAAAAACACAGGGAAAACTATGTAGCCAATATCGATAAAATGTGTATTGTAATCTGTGAACGAAAGCAAGGCTCAACTAGTCCAGCCTCCGGAGTCAAACCGACATTGACAATACAATGTTTTAATCAGCTCAATTTATCAAAGTAGTCTTTCAAATGCTTCTAAACAATATCTAAGTAATTGTTATGAAGAAATCCGGGATTAAAATCAGCCGATAAATTGAAACTAAATTTTTGTCGCCTATGTTTCATACGGGAGTGACCTTGCACATTTTAGTCGTGCACAAAAAATGTCGACTGAAAATGGGAACCAATATAATAATAATGGGTATGCAGATCAATTGATTTTCAAATTTAAAATTCAGTGCGCGGATTTTGTAGAATACCGGAGCAGTGTTAATAAGTGGACGGGGGTTGGAATGCTTCCTAAATAACTCGGGACCATTGGTGGTCACATTAGGTGACGGGATAAACTTTTTATCAACAGGAAGGTGATGTCATAATTTTTCGTGAATATTCACTGCCACCCGGACTTTAAAAAGAGAATTCAAGACATTTCTTTATTCAGCCAAATGGAAAGGTCTCACCGAGTCACCCCAGTTTCGCATTACTGGCATTAGTGTTAAAAGTGTGACTTCTCTTTTATTGAAGGAGTCTATACCTCTGTTGTACTTCCTATCTTGCAAGACGGTTTTATTTGAGACACACGTTGAGCTGTTGTGGTTTTTCTACGAAGGTGGGTTGATATATTGAGGGGCAATTTGAAACATATGGAAATGAAAATACCACGCTTAACTTCCATTGAAACAAGTTTTCAACCGAGAACAAGCTATAATGGCTCAATCAGTCTCGGGTCGCCCCTAGTGTTCTTTACCGTGAAAATTCTTGGCTTGGCATTACTGTTGTAAAGTGACTTTTATTTTAATCAAGGAGTCAATAGATATCTTGCACATCCCCCGATTAGCTATACCGGGGTTCTTCGATAACAACCCACTCGCGTAAGCGAAGGTGTTTAGCAACTGAAAAGCCATTCCAAATCTGCTCAGTAAGCTCACTCCTCAGGGCTCTTCTCATACAAAACATTCTAGCTCGGAAATTCTCTTCCGAGTCGAGGCGTACAGTGACTTCTCCCGCTTATGTTTTCCACATCAGCAAAGCCACGACTGCAAGGAACGATGTTCCGCTGAATATGACATACCGATCAGACCCTGTGAGATCCCCTTGTGTTCAGCCCGAAGAAACAAGAGGAATGATAGGCATCAGCGAAATACATTTTATGCGCCAATAGCAGCGTACTAGATGGATGCACTCATTCGAATGGATGCCTTCACAGGTCTGCCCGGAGGAATTTTTGTTTGCCATAGTCGTAGCCTATTCAACTGTGCTTGCAACCTCCGCAATAGGGCTGAAGAGTTTGTTCTGTCAAATAAATCTTGCGGCTTTGGTTCAAAAGTCAAATAATTCAAGGCATCATTCTACTCCGCATTTGTACAGCCAAACGTTATTGCTCCCGTTTAACGAGTTCTCCGCCCCGACGAATTAGATATTAATTTGTCGGCAGTGAAGCCGTATCTATGGAAGCGCATCACGTTACTCGCCGAGCCGAGCTCCGCTGACGGCTACTTTGGACGCCACCACCGGCACTTCGGGCATGGGGCATGCGCTTGTCACAGATCGTTCTCGCCTAAATAGATCGTTTGAAGTGTGCATGCGAGCTTGGCCGTGGAAAAGACAGAGGCCCAGACGTTTTCACTGAGCACGCAATTAGAGCTTGAGGCTTTGATGCGTATTGCGCAAGCGGCGTCTGTCCACCCCACCGATATTGCCCGGTAACCCTTTCAACTATGACAACGCCAGAAGCGGAATAAAAAGGGGCCTTGAACGACTACTTGCATATCTAGGGCAAAATAAAATGTCAACCAAGTGAAACCCATATTGACCAGGATAAGCCAATATTTATTATTGCATATCATGGATTACCTGAGCTAAGGCACAGCCTATTTTTTCCCCCTTTTTGCTGCTGCTAGGTGGTTTCGTCAGATAAATTGGCGGCTCCAACGCTCAGAACGGAGCTCACGCAGCGTCGCTAACTTATTTACATGGTCTAAGAAAATGTCACCTCACCCAGTCATTGCCATAGTGTGCAGACCATAGGGTGAGCAGAACAAAGATATTGAAGGTCCGGTTCGGGCTCCTCGCCACTGTGTGTGCCAGAGATCTCACATCTGTGCCCATTGCGGATTTGTCTTATAAGTCGGTTTACCACTACTCAGATAAAAGGAACAGAAATAACTTTTTTCTAGGTGCTCGACAATCCCGTATCCGAAAATATTTTGCCACCCTCTCCACTCCCGACCATCCCGGACCATCGAATAGCCTTTCGAAATCACTGATATCAAATATTGCCTCGTAAAGAAACTTCACCACACACATACAGTTTCAGTATTTGAAACGGGAAACACTTGCCTGCACGAACTTTTTGGCAAAAAGTATTCCAATCGAATCTTTACGGTTTTCGTGTTTCCGTTAGCCTTTTAAAATTATCAATTGAGGACAAACGCCCTTGTACGCAGTGACCTCGGATATACATGAGCTGTAATGTCGACCCTTTATCCTTTATATATACTCATATTCGATAAATTACTAAATGCGCTTCTTTCTAACGTGCACTCGTTAACCCATATTCAGGTTACATTCAATAAATATTGCCTCTTTATCTGTGATCTTGCGTGATAAATAAGCGCTTCTGTTTAGCACTAGGAAGGTATAGCAGGCAGGTAGAGACAGTAGTGGGTAAAAGGGCAGCACGCACCATCTTGATTTGTTTTGTTGGGCACACCTTTACAAACGTTGGCATTTTAAATGAGCAGTTTTTGCGGCCAGCTACAATTGCGTCTACTCATGGAAACAATGAAACAGCGTGGGATAAAAGCGGAGTAAATTTTTAGAGACCATCATTCAAAGAACTAGGAGACCGCCCGGCAACTTCGCACGAAATTAATAGTACCGCGAGTGAATGCGCGCCAAATGCAGAGGCCAAACACACCGATAACACTCTCGTAGTCGTACTCTTCTTTGAGAATGGGTAATATTTCAGACGCACCCGCAAATTCCCTTTGCCTTTCTTTCATCCTCGCAAGGCATTCATGGAACAACCTGCTGCGGTGGCTCAGTGTCTAAGGCGTTGTGTGCTAAGCAGCAGGACGCGGGGTCGATTCCCGGCCTCCTGTGGCCGCTTTTCTGATGGAGGCAAAAAGCAAAAAAGCACGGGTGTACGAGATTTCGCCGCGCATTAAGATCCCCAGGTGGTACAAAATTAATCCGGAGCCCTCCACTGTTGCGCGACTCAACGCCTGCGCTCCGTCAATGCAATAAACCCTAAAATCAACCATTTAATCGTTCAGGGAAGGAGTAAGTCTTCAAGACGAAGCTCAGCGCGTGAATTAAAAATACTTCAATTTCAAAAGCTTTGATTGTAAGGCTGAACTGTAATTGCTATCTTGGACAAACAAGGGCTAAGCTTCAATGTACACCCGATGTGACTTCAAGCGTTCGCTGAGAAAATCTATCTCACCATTCGCGCTCTGCAAAGTGCCATTATATTTTCCGCAACGATGTGTTGCCCCCATCGAGCATTTGTTAGCACAAAAGCGCACGTTAAAACGGCACTTCGTTCCATGATGGCCCACAATCATTTCTTTGGAATTGGTATGCGCTACTGCACCGGAAGGACGAAGATGGTTGAGAGAAATAATTACATCGCGATGCGCGCGTCTGTGGGCGCATTTTGCGTTTACTACAGATCAGTTACTTTGGAAACAGGTCTGCACCACGGAAATACAAACATTTCGTAATATTTCGTGGAAACATTTTATCTTTACAATAGTTTTTACTCGGCGGAACACTTTCGTTCAACAGCATGTTCCTGCTGTTGTTTTTTTATAACAGTGTGTCTGTAATGACATGAAATAGATTGTTAAGGGTAAATACCAGCGTCATTAAACAATTCAAGATTACTAAGCCTTACAAATGTGAACTAGCCGTTTTCATTGCCATACATGTTCTTAAGTGTACATTGTAGAATTTGGCGGATATTTTATTTGCCATCCCCAATCCTCCTCCTTAGATGAGGCAACTATGTTGTTCTCATAAAGACAAAATCACTCCGATGGCCATGCTCCCGAAAGACGCGGCTTGTTCTTTCAGTTCTTGCAACACTCTGTCAATAACATGATACCTTATATCACAAAACCCCGCTGACGCGCTCATCATCAGACGGATAAAATCTTACAACCAGTAAAACAGATCACGGAGTAATACTAGCGAACCTAATGAAAACACTTTAGCTGTAATTTAAAACCTTCTATTTACTTATTCTTGCCATTAAAACTCAAACAAAAGCAGAATAAGCACTTGTTGTGTTTTAAATCTAAACATCAGACCACGCATCACTTTATCTTTTAGAAAGCAACATTGCATGCTCTAAGTGTCGTTTTTAACAGGCACGTTCCTACGCGCGGACTAAGGCCAGTGTCTATAATGTTAGAACCATAGATCTTCCCTGAAATATGTTACTCTATCTCACCGCTTGTCGAATTTGCCGTTATAGGCATTTGTACTTAGGAATACGTTTGCAGAAATTTCTATCATGCTTTTTTATTGCCACCCTATGACTGCTGTGTTTACTGTGGCGTTATTGCATTAGAAAGAAATGATGTCTTTAGAGTTACGTGAACTGCAATTAGTGCATTTAAGTGATTTTGACTCTTTATCACGATGTCGCTGGGACCACGTCTCTCAAAAATTCAGCAAGTTTTTTAATAAAAGGGTTTTCTGGTTACAAGGTATAGTGGAGAATCAGGGATTATTCCTTTAGTCATGGTTGTAGTGAAGGCTCAACGATAAAATCACCGATCGACAATATCAGCATCCTCTTATCAGATACCTGTGAGCCGCCAAGCCCTACAAAAAATTGCATTCTATTTGAGGCAACTCCGTCCTAAACGCGGCTTTAAGGGACCGGTATAAGTTAAGTAAGACAAAGAATCGCCGAAACGTAGCACAGAGGTCGGGGCTGGTTGTTTGTGTTACAAAAAAGTTTAAAAAAAGCGACCATCTCAATACATTACTTTATTGATACTTTTTACACCTACTGAAACTTCGTAACAGCAAATAAACACAGCCTTAACAGAATTTACAACGTGTCTCTTCTGTGCGTAACTTTATATTGCAATCTACCGAATGCACGTTTCCTTATTCTTGAAAGCTACATTTTCTATATACAATGAACTGAAGCATGGGCCTGCTGCTCAAATATGGTTAACTGCTTGTTGCTAGTCGTTCTGAAAATCAATACTGCCCATTTTCGGTTGTAAAAGCGTTGCTTGTTTTTTTTAAATATGTTACTGATTCGTATTTTTGGGTATTTTTACATCAATAAGATGATGATGGTTGGATGTTTATGGCGCAAGGCCAACTAGGGCAAAGAGCGCCAAAACAATAGTCATATATGAGGGGTGAAACCTTAAACACTACGAACAGTCAGCAAAAACAAAAGTAAAATCACAAAACGACAATGAGCATGGCTGGTGTATAGGGCCAGGGAGTGATCACGCGTGGTATGAAATGAGGTCTAAAAATTGAACTTCTTCTAAATATTTAAAAACGCACTTGATAGAAAACATGGGATCATCAGAGAGGAAAAACGCTGGGTGTGGTGGGACGTGTAGTCTGTATAGCTGTGGGAAGTGTTTGCGTCGTGTTGTGTGAAGTGCCTTGCATGTGATTAGTATGTGCACCACGGATAGGGCATCTCCGCACCTGCTGCACTGGGGTCTAAAAGATCCCGTCAGCAGATACGAGTGCGTCGCATGGGTGTGCCCTATCCGCAGCCTACCCAAGGCGACTTCCGTGTGTCTGTTGCGTGAGTCAGCTGTGTACCGTCCCAAGTGTGGCTTTATTACGTGTAGTTTGTCGTCTGTCTGTTCGTCCCAGTGTGTTTGCCATGTTCTCCGCAGGTGTTGTCTTATGTGTGGCTTGAGGTCTGTATAGGGTACGGTTGTTATGTCTACAGTGTTCCTGAGTGCAGCACCAGCAGCCCTCTCGTCTGCCAACTCATTCCCAGCGATCCCAGCGTGTCCTGGAACCCAGCAGAGGAGCAGCTGATGCTTCTTTGCATACACAGACATGATAGTGTTAAATACAAGATTAACTATGTGGTTTTTGGGGGGTGTATGCCATGACAGTGCGCGAACAACACTCAAGGAATCTGTGTAGATGATAGACTTTGGAATTTGATTTTCAAGTATGTGCCGTACAATCAGCAAAATCCCATACGCCTCGGCTGAAAAAATTGTTGTGTGGACGCTCATGGTTCTGGCTGCACAGAAATTCGAACCATGAGCAGCGCAGGAGACCATAGTGGAGGTTTTAGACCCGTCACTGTAACATTCTGCAAGTGGGTATTTAAACTGCAGAGACAGAAAATGCTGCAGTATTGCAGCCTGCGGTACCCGATTTTTGTCAAGTTTCATAAAAGAAAGGTCGCACGACACAGGACGAACTTGCCAAGGCGGTAAACTGTTTGAAAGGGATGACCTGTACACATACAAAAACAAAGCACTGAGATCCGAGGCTCGCTCTTTCACTCTAAGTTGAAAGGGCAGAGGAACGGATGGGCGATTTACAAAGAGCAGATATGTGGATGTGTCGTTAAAGACAGGATAAAAAGGATGATTATTCAGCGATGAAATTTTAAAAGCATAAAGCAAGTCCATGTATGTTCGTTGGTTCTCAAGGCTCCACTTATTACACTCAACATAAAGACTCTCAGCAGGGCTAGTGCGAAAAGCACCCGACGAAAGACGAAGGCCCAGGTGCAGAACTGGGTCAACAATTCGCAAGGCTGTCTTAGTCGCCGACCCATACACCACACTGCCATAGTCCAAACGAGACCCAACCAAAGCAGTATACAAGCGAAGCAAGAGTTCTTTGTCGCAACCATAGGATTGGTGGGAGAGAACCTTAAGTATATTCATTGTTTTGAGACATTTATTTTTAAGTTCCTTGATGTGGGGAATGAATGTGAGTTTGTGATCAAACACCACACCTAAGAACTTGTGCTCCTTGTTCACAGGAAGCGACATGCCATTAAGAGTAATGTCTGGGTCCGGATGGACCCCGCGCTTCCTGGAGAACACAACGCAGGAGCTTTTTGCAGGATTCAATTTAAACCCATTCTTGTCTGCCCAGCCGGCAAGCTTCTTGACGCCGAGCTGGACTTGACGTTCGCAGATGGACATATTACATGATTTAAAAGATATCTGTACGTCATCTACATACATGGAGTAAGAAATTGTAGGCGGCAGTGCCTTCCCAAGGGAGTTCATTTTTACTATGAAGAGAGTGCAGCTTAGAACTCCGCGTTGCGGCACGCCATTTTCTTGCACGTGTACCTTTGACAGTGCAGAACCAACTCTGGCACGAAAGGTTCTCTCAGACAAATAGCTAGCAAGGGTGTTAAACATATTACCAGAAACACCGAATGACTTCAGGTCAGTAAGGATCCCATACCGCCAAGCGGTGTCATAGGCCTTTTCAAGGTCGAAAAACACAGTTAAACAGAACTGTTTATGAATGAAGGCCTCCTTAATATATGACTCTAGTGCCACAAGTTGATCATTCGTGGATCGCCCCGCCCTGAAGCCTGCCTGGCAGCTCTCGAGAAGGCCGTTATACTCCAAAAAATACACGAGCCTCCGGTTTATCATCTTCTCGAGAAGCTTACAAAGGCAGCTGGTCAGGGTAATGGGTCGATAGCTAGCGGGAGAAGAAGGGTCCTTCCCTTCTTTCAAGAATGCTACAACTATGGCATCCCTCCAAGACTTTGGAATGTGCCCCGAAAGTCATATCTTGTTGAAAAGGTGAAGAAGTGTTACAAGAGTGTCTGTGTGTAAGTTCTGTATCATTGTATATGTAATGTTGTCTGGGCCTGGAGCTGAGGGTTTACACATGCTCAGAGCACCCCTCAGCTCATGAAGCGTGAACTCGGAGTTATAAGAGGTGGCTGACCTGTCATTGTCATGTAAAGGTTTCTTTTCGGCCACGAGTTTGTGTTTCTTGAAGGTGTTTGTGTAGTGTGCTGAACTAGAAACGTGTTGGAAGTGTTGTGCGAGTGTGTCAGCCTGGTCTTCGAGTGTGTCCCCTGTTGTACTGACCAGAGGCAGGCTGTGTGTTTGATGTCCCTTGAGTTTGCGTATTCGTGTCCATACTTTCCGTGTGTCTGTGTAGGAGTTAATTGATGTTATGAATGTACGCCAACTCTCTCGTTTTGCCTCACGGCGCACACGTTTTCCTAACGCCTGGGCCCGTTTGAACAAGAGGAGGTTACTCGACGTGGGGTACCGGCGAAGGATACCCCACGCCTTGTTCTGGGCCTCTCGCGCCCGCCTACAGTCCTCATTCCACCACGGCCTCCGCTGGTTGCGGGGGGCAACAGAGGCGTGAGGAATGGACTTTTCGGCGGCATCGAGGATGTGCGCCGTGAGGACTTGGGTAGCTTCTTCAACGTGTAGGTGTCCTATGGATGTGTGGTGTAGTTTGGATGTCTCTGTAAATGTGTTCCAGTTTGCTCGTGCTTCATTGAACCTATTATGGGAAGTTGGACTGCTCGGGCCTTTACCTATATACGTTAATGAAGTGGGGAAATGGTCACTGCCATATGGGTCCGTGCCCACACCCCACTCGAGAAAAGGAAAGAGAACTGCGGAGCCAATAGCCAAGTCAAGACATGAGTATGTGTTGCGACCTATGTTATGGTACGTAGGCTGTTTATTGTTGAAAATGCATGCTCCAGAGGATGTAATAAACCTCTCTATCAGGCGACCTCGGGCATCCGTACGAGAAGAGCCCCAAAGAGAATTGTGAGCATTAAGGTCGCCTGTTAGAATGTATGGTTCGGGCAGCTGGTCAACCAGCGCCTCGAAGTCAGAACTCAAAAGTGTAACATCAGGAGGAATGTATATGGAGCATACCGTTATCAACCTATTAAATATTAATAGCGTATTGCTGCAGCGTCAAGGATAGTGTTCAAGGTGACAGGGTGGCATGCTAAGGATTTCCGGACGATTATGGCCACACCGCCAGAAGAGCGTGTGCAGCCATCCCTGTCTTTCCTGCATACCACGTAACTATTCAAGAAATTTGATTGTTTAGAATTCAAATGTGTTTCCTGAACACACATTACACTTGGCTGATTGCTATGCAGAATCTCATACACGTCGTCAAGATTATTCAGAAGGCCTCTGCAGTTCCATTGAACAATATTTTCTCTTCCCATTGTTTAGTGTGAGAGCTACTGGAGTGTGTATGTTTATGTGTCGTCTTTCGGGGCTGTGATTCTTGGATTGGGCTTTTTGGGCGGCCTATCTGTAGGCTTGGACGTCGGAGGCCGCTCCTTGCGCTGCGTTGCAGGCAAGAACGGCACGACGTCCATCTCGTAGTCCGATGTCCTGGGTGTGCCCGTGGAACCGGGCCCCCTGGACTTGGTCCCCCTTCGGGGGCCCTTCGTTTGATCCGCCACCGCCGGTGGTGTCGGAGGCACCAGAAGTGGCACGGGCGGTGCGGTGGCGGTGGGAGCCGGTGCGGGGCTCGTGGTGTCCATGGCACACTCCAACGCACTGGACGATGGGGAGGCACGGACGGGAGCGGCACCGGCCCCGACAGAAGAGGTTGCCACCACAACCGCTGCTGCCTGAGCAAGCGGCGTGGTGGCGGGTTGGGCTACCAGAGGCAACCCAGGGGGGGGGGGAGGAGGGCGGAGGCGCGACCAAGTCCGACTCTCGGTACTGGGTCCCCGCCGAAACAAGACGCCGCTCCACCCCCCGGCGAGCTGCGTCGGCGTACCTGCCCAGAGGGAAGGAGGCGAACCTCTTCCGTGCCTCTGGGAAGGAGATGTTTTCGTTGACTTTCAAGGCAATGATCTGTTTTTCTTCTTTGAACTTTCCACAGCTCCTAGAATAGGCAGCGTGTGGTCCCTGGCAGTTGGCACAGGTGAAGTTCTCGGATTTACAATTGTCAGTTTGATGATCATGTGCTGCACATTTTGCGCACGTCAATTTACCACGACAAGACGTTGTGCCGTGCCCAAACCGCTGACACTTGAAACAGTGGCGCGGGTTCGGCACGTAGGGTCGGATTGGACATCTCAAGAAGTCTGCGTTGACCGACTAAGGAAGGTTAGAGCGGTCAAGTGTCAAGATTATGTGCTTGGTTGGAATTATTTCATCATTTCGGCATATGGTGATTCGCCTCACTGCTGTCACGCCCTGCTCTTGGAGGCCCTCGAGCAGGTCTGCTTCAGTCTCATTCATTAGATCCCGATCAGAGATCACGCCCTGGCAGCTATTGAGGCTGCGATGGGGCGTGATCTTGATGTCAACATCTACCATGCGCGTTTGCTTGAGGAGGTTAGAGGATTGTTGCTTGCTTTCTACTTCTATCAAAACTTCTCCCGTTGTGAGTTTCTTAGCCTTATACGACTTTCCGATAAGGCTTTCAAGAAACTTGGAGATTAGAAACACAGATTGGGAAGTGATCGGCTTTGTCTCTTCAACAGATTCCATGATCAGAAACCGCGAGAAATTATCAGGCTTTGGGGGAGAGATCGATTGCAAAGGAGGAAAAGAAACTTCGGTGCGGCCCCTTTTCGGGGGCCGATCACGTCTGGGGGGGGGGGGGGGTTTAGAAAATGCCATATGATACATTGAAAAGCAGGGAGACGGGGGTACTTTCTCCTTTGACCTTAGCCTGGTAGTCAAAGAGGTCCCGGAGCTCCCTGCCTGGTAGACAGGCAGGGAGCCCATCGGCCGGAGCTTGACCACGGCTCCGACGGCCACCGTTAGAGGTTTCTACCCTTCACCTTAAAAACACATCACCACGGTAGGACACAGCTTATGTTGGGGCGCTCGGGGTCCGCGGTATCGCCAGTACCGTCACCAAGATTACTCAAGGTGCCCCGTGCGGGGATTTTTACATCAATAACAGGCGGCATTTGGGCAACATGTAGCAAAGTCAAACTTTCGCTTACACTTTTTTCCCATTAAATACCTAGACCTGCGCTATAATATGAAGTGATATGCCAATTATTGTGCTGGTCTTTTTTTCTTTGCGTCAAGAAAAAGGTATCTGAAATTTCTAAAATTGCGATGTTTGTTTGATTTTGATTTTTATTTCACTTGTTTTTGACCTGGGCTTGCAATCCTTTATTAGTAAACCCTTAAGAGCTGGCCACGTCTGAGGATAATAGCATCGTGAAAGCTTTCATTGAAGCCACCTTCGTTGGTATAACACTTGTAGACCGGTATAGGACGTACGTTTTAGAAAAAACTCAAATGAAGACTAACAATAAATGCACGCCAGAATTTCAGAAATCATCTTGCTTCCAAAAAGCCACTCAAACTTTGAATCCCAAATAATATAGGTGTGAAAAAACCAAACAAAATTATGACGACGGATCATATCAAAGATTTAAATTTACCTACAGGTACACAGCATCCTTCAATTTTAGCATTCGATATGTCGCTTACCACAATCTGAAAAAGACAATATGTTTGTGGTTCAGACATTTAAAATTAGAAGAATGTTTATATTAACAAACGTTTGGGGCTCGCATAATCTAGATTTGCCGGAGCGGAGAAAGTATTCTGAGTAAATTCCGAGCATGGGAATTCCGAGCATGGGACAAGGAGCATAAAGAATAGTACTTCTAGTTAATTCAACCTTCAGTCAGGCACCTAATATTCCGGGAGTGAGAATTGCTCTTGCGTCCAGTGCTGGAATGAACGAGTTTATGCAGTCGCATACACAAGCGTAGGCGGCACACATACACATACTTATATTACCTGAAAAACATAGATTATTAACATAAACCTGGGCGGGGTAGCGTTCACCTAGCTTGTGTAGCCTTCAAAGAAAACGCAGGTGCAGAAACGACAAGATAAAGGGCACTTGAAAAAAAACCAAAAATAAATAAAAATTCTGCCCCAGAAGAACTTACAACACCGAAAAATGTTCGCAGAAAAGCACTGTATTTTTTTTAACCTTATGATTGCGTTACAAGTTTGTTGCTTGTAAAAGCACAGAAGGTGGTCCAGTAGTCATGACTACGTCTTAAAATTTGTGTGACCTACATGGAATAAAAGCCACAAACAAGTAAAGGTAAATGAAAAACCTAGAATACAACTAAGCTGTCTCCAAACAGAAAATTACCTGCTTACAAAATATTCAATTTATAACTGAAAGTATTACAAAATAGGCTCCCTCACGTCGATGCTGCTGACAATGGTGCACTGTGTGTTTTTACCTGTATTTTGTTTTGCCAATTCGACTGTGCCCTGAGGTTATCTGTTCTAAGCAAAGAACGTGTTTCACGTTTCATTCTTTTTAAATTACGATATTCGTGCTTGGGCTACATAAACACAGAGAGATTGGTCTGTCTTTTTGTCTGTATGTGTCTGTGACTGAATTCAGCCACCCACAAAAGTGAAACAGAACCTGCGCAGTACGTTTATATAGCCACAGCCAAGCTTAATCGCCTAAGTCCGGTGGCAATGTTCATGCTGGTTAATATTCGCGTACAAGAACAAGACATTACGGAAATATAAGGCAAAAATCAATAAATCAGTGGTACTTTCAGTGTTCCTTTTTTAAAGAATGTTTTGGTTTTTATGGAATACTGCATTCCCTGCAGAAAAAAAGATTCACGCAGTCCCTTGCTGCCGCCCGCGCCACTGCACCTACTGACAGTATTTTAAGAAGTCAAACGGCAAGACTAACAAAATGTTGGTGTAGGTAGTTTCTACTTCCCGCTTAGAACGCACTTAGAGTAGGGGCAACCCCGTTTTATACACCCGTGAGTAGGTTGAATCGATTCTACCGTGTCTCCGCAATGTGGCAGTGCTGGAATCGAGGCACCCGGCCTGGAGAAACAGAACGCGGTAAGTTTAAATTGCCGTGAGCAAACCTCCATCGTGGTAGCTCGTGAGGACCGAAACGAGTGACGAACACCATGATAGCTGAGCATGAAAGAGAAGAGACGAATTTAGTTTGCAGGGGCACCAGCAGAATATCTTTTTTTGTCAACATTTGCAACAGACAGAGCAGATACGGGCCCATTTTTATTACGCCGGGTTGTCTTCTTTGATAAGGAGAGTGTTTTGCCCTTTCACCACTACCATAGAATGATTTTGTTTCATCTCCAGTTTTGTTGAAGTAATTCCACTGTTTGAAGAACATACGCAGGAAAAGATCAGCACATGCCTCGCAGTCACTGCGCATTCCATTGGGCAACCCTCGCTTGCACACGTTACTTTGTAGATTTCTGCTTCGGCGTCTGTGTGTTGATTGACTTGTTAATGGAGCACAAGTTAGCTGCCATAAACTTGCTTTTTTTAAAGACCCCTGCGTCATATTTTGGTTTGTGACACGTGGTTGGGAGCTAGTTAGGTACCCTTTCTGCTACCAACTACATTTGAAGGCGAGCGGAGCCGTGGCTCTTAGCTCCGATACACTACAGGGACCATCCAGCACTATTTAGCGAGGAGCTGCGAAAACGTGTCTCAACGATCCCGCACCCGAAGTCGCCTTTCTTACCGACGTGATCGGAGAAGTTCAGAATGCAAGAGGACCTTCTACGCCATCGGAATCACGCGTGATCTACAAGCTAAGGCCTACGCCGAGATTGAGTTTTTACACCACTCAGCTGGAACACGTCGGCAGGAGGCCCGCCGTACTGCCATCTACTGCCTAGCATCTGAAATGGAATTCAGATGCTGATAACAACAGACGTATGGGTAATTCCCGGTAATCATCCGCTGTGCTACCACTACTAAAAGGGCCAAGCACGTTCACCTTCACTGTCCCTACAAACAACTGGGACTTCAAGGCTTCTTCTTCAATGCAGCGCGCCCTCTCCTGGTAAACGACAACGTGAAATCGACGAGCATCTTTCTCAGACCAGCCGGGGCTCAGCCCGTTTGAAGATTTCACTTTTGCCTTTCTCACACCTATCACCGAGCCCCGTAGCAACGCTGTAATTCCGCATTGAAGGTCCCCAAGGCCATTCCGGGGAAACTAATAACAGCGACTTCAGGAGTTAGGTTGCATATCGGCGAAAAAATCAAAACCCTCTAACGACTTGGCCTCTTCCCGGCGACTTTATTTCACCCTTTCGTCATACTTGGCAGGACCGAAACCACCAATATCCAGACGACAATTATGCGGAGTGACCCAGCATTACACCGCGCAAGACGAGACACGGCGCCCCCGCCGCGGTGGCTCAGTGGCTAAGGCGTTGCGCTGCTGAGCACGAGGTCGCGGGTTCAATTCCCGGCCGCGGCGGCCGCTTTTCTAATTGAGGCGAAACGCAAAAACGCCCGTGTGTACGAGATTTCGGCGCACGTTAAAGATCCCCAGGTGGTCAAAATTAATCCGGAGCCCTCCACTACGGCGCGCCTCATCGCCTGCGTTGCGTCGGCGCGTTAAACCCCACAATCAATCATCAATCAGACACGGCGCCCCTTCACGCCCAAAACTCCAAAACGACAAAGTCCGATGTACGGCTATCCATCGACGGCCTTCACGTGGTGGCTTTCAATTTCTCAGTGATGAGCGAATCACAGAAGACAAATCTTAAAAACGTTACGACCAGCTAGCTCGGTACGCATATTTGCACATCATGAGATGACCTCGTAAAGCCAAGTGGAACGTGTACATCGCGCGTCACCATAAAAAGCACAATGTACACAGCAATTTTTGTGATGCTTCCAAACTTCTCCCGCGACTTTATTCTCAGAATCAACATTGTGGAGGAAAATTGGGGTATTATTTATGTTGAGGCCAATTCAGTAAGTTTCACCTCTAATCACGCCAAGCCGCCGAAGTCCAGCCTGGCGCGGCATGTCTGTTTAAGGATTTCCGATGAACACGTCGCCTTGTTTTTATGTGGAAGCCTAGTGATCACGGTCTGCTGCCAAGATGCTGATCATTACATTGGTGTCATTGTGGAAAAGATAAGGGTTTCCTTCTTGAACATGGTGTCTCTGTTGGAAAAGAGTTGTGCAATTTCATCAAACAAACTCCCACGTTTGCTTCACCAATTTTACAGAGCAATTAATATCAACAAATACGCTGAACTCGCGTATGTCTCTAGAAATGCATGAAACAAGTGATGTGATCGCGGTCGCCGATTTTAACCCCAGGCAGACAACGCCCCTTCCCTTACATTTTCTTCGACGGGAATCCGCCGGTACTGTATGAAAAACAAGAGTAGTTAAAGGCTTGTTACGGTGCTACAGTAATTCTTTTCCACCGACCTCCCAGCTGCATCTGAGGCCAATGGCGAACCTGCAAATTATCAGTGAAGATGGAACCCGACCTATGGGACCGTCACCGTAATTGGTGTGAACAGACGAGCTCGAAGCTATCCGGACGCAAGTTGACCACGTGCTCAGCCACGACATCTTACAACGCTCGAAGAGCCATTGGGCTGCCCAAACTGTACTCGGAAAAAAGAAAACCCTGCGCTGAGGTAAGCATTGACTACCGACAGTTGAACAAAATCACAAAAAGTGGCGGTTGGTTCTTTTTTTATAGGAATCGGTAAGATAAGCAAGTGAAACATGCAGCGAAATCTGTAGCTGAGCATGATTTGCGGGTATGTCGCTGACTTGTTTGTGTGCTTGGCGAGCGCCGTTCTGCTGGCGGGTCGCTTCGGGAAAGATGTACTGGTGTCATTTCCGTGACGGATTTGGCGACGCGGAAATCTTGGTGTATCCCGGGATTAAGCACTTTCATATTCAAATATGAAACCCGAAAGTGAACAACCATAAGTATAACATATCCTTTAGGACTAAAGGTTGCTTCCCCTCAAAAATACCCTGTATTCAGGTGTGCACCGTTTACACGCCGGTTGCTTCGTCGTATTGACGTCATTTCTCTGACCGACACGAAGCCAGTGAAATCTTTGTGTATCCGGCAATAAAACACTTTCGTGTTAAAACGGCATATGCCCCCCCCACTTCATGAATGGACAATGCTGTTAACCTCCGCTACCCCCTACAGAGCGAAGCGTTCCTCTATGATGGCCGTGAAAACAGGGTAGTGCGAATTCGGAAAGGACAAGAAGGACCGCAAAAAAACGCGTTTATAACGCCGGACAGATGTACCAGTTCACGGTGATGCCGTTTGGAATTTCAGCGGCAGCCGCGAGCTTGCAAATAGTAACGAAAACTTTGCTAGCCAGTCTAAAGAGGCGCTGTTTCTTCGTATCGCTCGACGACATTGTCCTATTCGGCTGTATCTTCGTCGACCAGTTCAAAGGCGGAGGCGGTTCTTCAGGCAATCTGAACATTGATTGGGGTGAATGCTGAAATAAAAAGTGCCGCATTTTATGCGAGGAACCGAAATTTTTAGGCCTTGTTGTCACCGCTGTCGGCGTACTTCCAGACCAAGCTAAAACTCTAACAGAACTTCCTAAGGCCGATGCAGAAAAAAGGCACGCGATGGTTTTTCGGACTGCGTGCGTAGTATCGGCGCTTGGTCACAAACTTCGCACGCGTTGCAGAGCCACCCACGTGATTGAAGAAAGAAAGCCCCCGTTTCAGCTGGGAAGACGTCCAAGCGGAAGTATTGCGTAAGGTGTTATGACACGTCAAAACCCCGCTAGTGCTCGCTCAGTTTCTCAAAAAAGCCAAACAGAAATTCATAGGGACACCAGTGATATAGAACTGGGTCGCGTCATCGTCCAAAAGCAAAGCGGCTGCGAAGAAATAATCTTGCATGTCAGCCGCGGTCTTTCAGAGAAGGATAAAAACTTCCGAGTCTCTGAAAACGTCTGTCGTGTTAGCATACGGGTAAATGCCCCATTACGCATGTACGTGTATGGCAGACAATTCAGCATGGTGACAGACCATGATGCGCTTTGCTAGCCAATGCGAAGAGATCCAATGGCCGTTTTGGGCGCGGGATCCTGCACGTCTATTATTTGACATTATCATATTCTGCCAATAGGGCAGAAAATACTCGGAAGCTGACTGCCTTTCACAAGCTCCAGTGAACCCTCCGCCACAAGATTCCGACGAAGGCACCGCTATTCACGGCGTCGTGACAGAAAGCGACCTGTCCCCTCAGCTGCGTGCCATCCTCCAGTTGCACCTCATGATCGATCATCCTGAAAGAGGTAACTTTGCAATACAAAGGGCTTTGAGCCCCAATTCGCTGCAATATGCTTGAAAAATCTAGTGCTAGTCATGAAGCACTTGTACTTTACAACGAGAACGATGTACCTCCACGTTATAGCCACCGGCCTCTGCTACAAAATCGTGGAAGCATTTCACAATGAACAATTGTCTGGCCACCTGGGCAAGGCGTGCACGCTGGGAAAGATGAAGAGCAAATGTTACTGGCCCACCATTACGGAGGAAGTCACGCACTACATCCCCAGCTGCTGCGCCTGACAGCGGCGCAAACTTCCAAGGTACGACCAGCCGGACTGGTACAGACGATTGCCGTCTTAGAAGCATGCCCCAACTAGCCAGCATAAATGCCCATCAGCACGGCGAGCACACTCAGAAAGATATAAAATCTACTAGTGACCCCGCCTTACAACCGATGTCACCCACTACGTTATGGGCTGCCGCGAATGCCAGCGACCGAAAAGGCCACTGACGAAACCCGCCTTAGTACTGCAGTCCATCTCCGTGAAATCGGGGATATTTCAATGCATCAGTATTGACCTTCTCGCCCCGTTCTCCACGTCACCAGCAGTGAACACGTGGAATGTCTTTGCGACAGGCTACATAAGCCGCTGTGCACAGACCACAGCTCTTCCCAGGGCCACTGCTCAATAAGTCGCCAAATTCTGCATTCACGAAGTTGTGGTGCGACATTGAGCACTAGTAGTAGTAGTAGTAGTGGTAGTAGTAGTAGTAGTAGTATAAACTTTGCAATAAAGTCAGAATATCCCACTATCAGGGGGTGGTTCTTCCACTCCAGGGCGCCATTTGCTTCTGCGATCCTTTTTGCCCCATCAATCCATCCATGCTAGTCGTCCAAGGTTGTGCTGGCAAGATCGGCTTCTTATCAGAAGAGGGATGGCTGGGTATAGAAAATTGGGCCGGGGGTTCGGGGTATTCTCTTGAGGAGTGATGCAGGTTTAAGTGACTTCTGCAGATTGGCATCTGTCTGGTTACGTGGTTGAGTAATTGGTGGGCCGCAGCAAGAGGCTAGGGAACGAGTTATTCTGTAGCTGGCGCCATGCAGGGGCTTTTTATGGTTGAGTTGCGCGTGTGGAGGAGGAAGTGTCCTACAGGAGAGTCAGTAGTGTTCCAATATATGTGCATATGTAAGTAGGATGGTTACGGTCTTGTCTGGGTTTAAGATAGTGCCCGGAGGGTGATGGCCAGGGCTATCCTATGAATGCATTGATTGCAGGCAAGCAAGCATTCGCAGGTTTTCAGATCAGACGGATTGATGGATTGTGTCACTTTTGCTACGGGATGTTATGAGAGATCGGGGAGTAACGCCTTTGCGCGAAACATGGCCATGCCTTTTGTTTAGTTATTGGGCATCGCGGACAGCGAGTAGTATGGCCAACGTTTCGACTTGTGGGCTGTACACGGTGGGTATGCTGGCTGATATTATCGCCTCACCCATCCGCTCAGCTGCCGTGGTCGCCTTCGCGTTTATGGCTGGATACTCTTCTGAACCGTATAGAGGGTGTCCCGGTTACTGGCGTATCACCTATGCAAAGCATTAGACTGCGTTACCTGCGTTACCTGGTGCAATATCTTCAGGATAAATTTTTATGAGCATTGGTGATAGCGTTTTACTCACTTTAATTTCTGAAGCTATTGCTTTGTGCACGCCAGGGGCAACTTGTTACGTAGGTAACCTAGTAGTTGGTCGGGGGGGGAGCGTGTCTTTCTATAGGTGTGCGTTGCAATCTTTCTAATTGACTGACTATTGGCGCTTTGATTTATTCAATCATCGTATGATGTAGAACAGTACGCCGCGATACCTGCTGGCGTCTTTATGGCGGTTCAGATTAGGGTGTCCAGTTGCATGTCTGTGCTGGGTAAGTCGGTGGTAAAGTACATAATCGGCATTGCTGCTTATGAATAGATACTGTGCAATACGCATTAATGCCGCTTTTTAGGCCGTGGCGGTGGTTAGTTATCCCTCATTCGAAATGACATGTTTGAATAATTTGTTTTTTTTTCAGTTGCGCGTGCCGCCCTAACACCCATACACTGCCTACTCAGTTGACTGGTTCGCCCTGGACAGTGACCATATTATCGGGGGTGGGTCGCTTTTTGGCGCCCTTTTCTGTCTATAAGATGTTCTGATTTTCGTGGGGTGTAGGTTAGTCCCCCTGCCCTCGCATACCGTTGGTGTGGCGTTCGCTGCTTCCTGTGAGGCATCTTGTATTTCTCAATGTGAACCATTTTTCTCCCGGAATATAATATAATACGCGTGGAGCCAGTGCCTAATTCACGGTATAAAATATAGGAGGCGTGCAGCCGGCCTATTTTGTAATATAAAGAGCATTGGAGTAAAAAACTGGCGTCAGTCTGTCTTCTCCGGCTACAAGGATGATGTGTCATTAAATGTTTTGCTCCCATAACGTTGGTGGGCAGTCTCTAAGGAATGCCCGTACGTAGTTGAGTGTTCTTCGAACACACTTGGTTGCTGCGAGGTTGTCGAGTATATTATGGTGTGATACATGCCGAAAGCGCTTTTAAGATCTAAATCAAGTATGGCTTGCATTTGCATGTGGAAAACTATGATGATGATGATGATTGTTGGGTTTTATTGGCGCAAGGCCGACTATGAGCAAAGAGCGCCAAAAAGAAGTTACTGAATTGTGAAGCATGTTGCTAATTCGGTGAATAGCTTCTTTAATTCGTATCAGTACATGCCGTGTATATAACCCCGGTCAAATCCCTACTTTGTATGGCGGCAGTGATTCGTAATCATCTAGTTGCGGTTGCGGTCTGGCTAAGCCGTCTCTTCTATGAACGACGTCCGGGAGATAGGACGCCGTTTTTTAAGGGATTGGGCTTGCCCGGTAAAGGTATCATGGCAGGAAACAGCGCAAACTGGGCGAAAAAAAGAAAAGAGGAACACAAACAAGGGCTGTATCTTGGTATCGTGTATCACGTATCTCTATCATGTCTATATCGGCGTGGCGCCACTCTTCTGGTAGTGTGCTCTTCTGCCAGTTGTATTGAGAATCGGCGTGTAGTTCCGGTCTAGACCTGTCGCCGAGATTTTTATCAGACGATTTTGTAAGCCGTCTGACCCCGGCACAGTATTTTTTTACTATCCGATTGAGTACCGCTCTGACTTCGTCCTTTATTATGTCTCCATCAAACTCCGTGGTCTCCGTGTGCGCATTGTCCGTGTAGACGGCGTTGCGCCAGCACCTTAGTACGTGTTGTTTAGGTCGTCGATAATAGCGGCTTTATCCCTGGGTGACTGTCTCAAAATCTTCCGAAGACTCGCTGATAGTTGTTTTTGTTTGTATATAACGTTTATGCGATCTGTTTGATTAAGATTAGGATCGCCCACGGCTTAGCCAGGCCAAGGAAGCCCTGCATTCGATCTCAGTAGTGTTTTTTTCAATTATGCGGGGTCCGTTCTAGAGTGATTTCTGCTTGTGCTGTCATTGCGGCTATTCGCTGCTTGAACTTTCCGTGGTCTTTTTGCCCGCACCACCGTTTCTCCAGGCTCTTGCGAACATCCCAGAGATGCATAAATTGCCTGTCTACGTCCGTGCGCAAACACGCATCTAAGAGTTTGCTGGTATTGTTTCAGCCTGTTTGCAGCTGACAGACCCAATCCTAAAGAGTTACTCTAGTTGTTTCCTCCTCGCCAGCACGTTATCACTTTCGAGCTTTCGCAGTATCGGTACTTTGCCCACTCGGTTATTTTTGCCTTGCGCTCCATGATTTTTTTTGTTTGCGCTTGAAGAAGTTCGGCTTCTGTAAAGTCACGGTCTTGCATGGGGTCTCGCCTATGTAGCGCCATCCCTGGAATCTTATAACTTTGACAAGAGTAAGGTCCGGGCAGGTAACCGACTGACAATATTGCCTATCTGTGTAGGATGTGTGCCATCCGTTTTTATTTTGAGCCATCGTTTATTGCATACGTATTTATGGTTGTACTGGGGCTAGTCCGGGTGCGGCTGTGGGTTTTGTCGTAGAGGATTGCTTGCTTTTCGTTTCGTACCCGTTGCTTAAATCTATCGAGAAGGTTCGTGAAAATAGATTGGAAGGTATGTTTGAGTTCTTCCTAAAATTCCTGCCTGTACGGTTAAAGTTCTTTGGTAAGCTTTCTTTATGTTGAATATCTTTATTGAGTGGTTGCCTATCTTGTTGCAGCTCGCATTTACGTTGATGCAATTCATCTCTTACAAATGCGCCATTTCTCCTACCAATGTCATCATCTCATCTCTAAGTGTTCGGGTTATGTCGCCCGTGAACAGATGTCGCCATTTTAAGTGCAAGTGTTTGGGCTATGTCGTGAAACATTTTTTTCATCCTGCACAGTGGTAGCTATGTTACTCTCAGCATGGAGTACATGTGGTGAGTTGCTCGTCGGTGTAGTTGGGAGTGCTGAAAAAGAGGAGGGATGAGGTGCGCTCAGCTCAGCTTATCTTTGACGCTTGCATTGCGGGACCACCTGTGATAATGGTCCTTTTGGTCATCTCTGTTTTCGATGCGGGGTTGGGTGAGGGGACTTCAATTTCATGCCGCTTTGCTCTGGCTCATTCACATCTTGAATGGTTGTCTTCGCGCTGGAGCAACTTTGGTATCAGGAGCTAGATTTTTCCTAACCGTATCCCTAGATTTCTCTATTTTCTTCAGAAAGTATCAGAGTTATCGTTCTCATTCTGCTTTGGCCGTCTCAGCAACTTGCAATTGCGCATGCCGTTGGGGTTGATGGTAGCTTCTAGTGGTGGTGCTACTGTCATTAGCGTTGCTGACCTTTTCGGCATTTTGTAGCAGGTGGGATTTGTTATACAACTTGCGCTGTCTGGCAGGGCAGCTCCGCCGGTAGGTGACCGGGTGTGCGTCTTCACAAAACAGGCATTTTGGTTTGCAGTCGTTTGCCTCTAGTGGTTTTTCACGTTTGCATCTGGTGCATTGAGGTTTCTCCGGCTTGGGGCATACCGCTCTGTGTCAAGTCTTGAGGCAGAGGTTCATATGCGGCATACTCAGTGGTAGGGCCTACATGAAAGCTCTCTACCTTAACAACACATTGATATCAGTGCTTCCAGTCTGTCGAAGGTCATCAAAGCAGCCTTGGACCTTCCGAGCATGCGTGCGTAAAGTGTGGGTACATTCTGGGAGCGTACTTTGGCAACTAATCTCTCGCGATGAGTTCTACTATCGATGCCGCTGACGACTTCCTTGCACTACTTGTCGGGTGTTGTCACGTACACTGTCAATTGATACATCTTATCGCCGGGTTTATTTGAACTGAGTTGCCGTATGCGGTCCACCAGCCTTTTTTTGGCGTGCTGGCCACTGCAAGGGTATGATCCTCACAAATTCTCAGCGCCAGTGCCTGAAATTTGGCTTAGGTAAGGGGGGCCGATTGGCCTACCACTGGAGCAACGTGGTGGCTTTGGCACTTGCCGAAGTTCAGGCCCCCCACGAAAGCAAATCGAGCTTGTAAAAGTACGTGGGAAGGGGTGTAAGTCAAAGTTTTCGTGCCTGTTCCTGGTTGCAGGGGCGCGCGGGATTCGCGGTAATATTTGTTGCCATGAGATGGCTGACGGGTGGGTTGACGGCGTTTGCGGGCCACGGTGAACTAATCTAGCACGTCATCGCCTTCAGTGTGGTCTCACTTTCGGAGGGGACTGTGGCGTTCGCTTTCATTACGTGCGTGCATTCGTTTTGTTTATGGTTGGTATCACCTGCAGAGTTGCATTGACTTCATGTCGGCCATGTCAAGGCTTTGTTCAAGTGTGGCAGGTAGCGGGGGGTAGGCCGCGCCGTGGGCCGGCGGGTCGTCGATTGTTGCTGTATTCGCGAGTCACTCCAAATAGTTCTTGCCAGGAGTCCTGCATCTGGGTAGTCCAAAAAATCCACCAGAAAACGTGTCTGAACAGGCCCCCTTAAACATGAATTCATACGCGGGAATTGAACTCAATCAACCTCCTGCACTAACGGGATCACATTGATAACTGGCAAACACCCGGTCTTCGAATTTAGGGGCAACGCTCTTCTTTGTCGGGCCCTGTCCCGTCCCTTGTTGCTACCGGTTAAATACCGCTGATGATGATTGTGGCAGAATGCCCCTAGGGAATAGCCAACCAAAGATTGGACGAAGAGGTCAAAACGATGAACACGTTCATTGCTACCCAACATGGAGGAGAGCAAGAGGAAGAGGCTGTCCTTGGTCGTCTGCGAGCTCAAGACACGTACTGGGGGTACGCGACACAAGACGCTTTGTGAAAGGCGAAGGCCAAGGTGGCTAAAATATCCCACACCAAATTTGTCAACTTACCCATGGAGATTCTCATCGTCCCAAAGGAGCCTTACTTGATCACCACAAATATCGACGTCGTCGACGGCCTTGTTAACAGAGCGGTAACATTGTGGAAATCAACTGATTTTTGTCTCTTTCTCTGTCTGTCTGTCTATCTGTGTGTGTGTATGCGTGTATGTCTGTCTGCAGTCTGTGTGTCTGCCTGTCTGTCTTTCTGTCTGTCTGTCTGTCTGTCTGTCTCAATGTCTGTCTGTCTGCCTGTTTGGCTGTCTGCCTGTTGTTCTGTCTGTCTGCTTGTCTGTCGGCTTGTCTGTCTGCTTGCCTGTCTGTCTGTCTGTCTATCGGTCCCTCTTTCTGTCTGTCTGTCTGTCTGTCTGTCTGTCTGTCTGTCTGTCTGTCTGCCTGTCTGTCTGTCTGTCTCTTAGACCGTCCGTCCTTGCGTTAAATGTCTTTTTGTCGGTTGCTACTTGTGTCCGTCTTAGAATAAGAAGTGATTTTATTGCGTACCCAATTTATAATTAAGGGGAGAGGCGGAGTCGTCACCCTTAACTATACTTAGAATGCTCGTAAGGATTACAGTTATTTTTGTTTTTATTTATATGAACACACCGCAGCTCCATCAGGGCCCAGGCAGGAGTTGTTAAAATGAAATAAAGTATTCACTTAAGGATAACGTATGTATTTAACAAGTGAGAGAAAAACAATTGAAGCATACACATAAAAAAGCCATTGCTCTACATTGTCAACATTTTTTTTTAAAAAGAAATTTTATAGAGACAAAACATGCAATTTTACACTTTATCTAGCGTTAAGGTTCTGCGTCATCAAGGGCTGTAACAAAGTATTCGGTATGGGTGGTATTGATGGTGCCCTTCGGTAGTTCGTTCGAGTCCGATGGCTGACAGAAATGAACATTACTTTAGTATGTTTACATTGCTTTTAGGTTGCCTGATATTGTACTATGATGTGTGCACGAATTATGTCAGAAAAGAGTTTCGAGGCAGTTTTTATGGGTTATTTTATGAAGGTCGTGCACAACAGATACTGAAACTTTAATCTCGATATGATTCTGACGTCTGTAGTTTCAGCAGATGAAATGCAAAGCCAAGAAATGTGCGGGTTCAACTTTGGATAGGGAATATTTTACGGGGGTTGCATATCATGTCCGCATCAGGTAAATATGACCCAATGAAATATTTATAGTCGTTAGGTTAGCAATTGAGACGCTTGGGGTAGACGCCTTAAGAAATTGGGCTCAAAAATAGCTTCCCTACATATCTTCTCCATAGTGCTTTCACTCTTTAGGTTGACACTGGGTATTTGAAAAATAAAGTTCACTGCAGTGAACTTGGGCGGTTTTGTGAAAAAAAGAGAAAACAACCACCAAAAATGGCATTAGTACAATGACAGGCGAAGCATATTACACGCTCACACTCCAAACATTTCATAAAACATTGTTACTTCTATTTTATCTTGAAATCAAACTGATTTAAGGTAAGCTAAAAAAGTAATATAGACAAATGATGTTCGAGGAGCACGTCTTGGATGTTGGTAACAGATGCTTAGAATATTCCACTCCTAGTAGCTGTGAAATACATGAGATATTTCCTAGTTTATTGTTGTAACAATGAGGTCTTGTCAGCAAGGCATTAGGTTTTTACCACTCCTAATTTGTCTATTCTCTCGCCGTTAGCATGGTCTTCCGCGCATTCAAGCCAGTAAATAAACGAGTAAGGTAACGAGCTTACCTGAGGCTGAAAATATTATCAAATGGTTACAGAACAAAGTAATATTAAAAAACAAGATCAAGCTCAAACTGAATACGTGGCCCAAATCCATCAGGATAACAGCAAAGGTCCCAAAACCTGAGCTGTACATGCCATTGTTATTACAGCGAAGTGGGCATTGGGTATGTTTGTGCATGTTTTGTTTTGACACAGACAACGCCGCACCCGGCGGCGTTGTCTGTGTCGAAAGCAAAGCGCGTGTATAGTTAATGCATTCTACGGTTTACGAAAACTCGTCTGGTCGGGTGAAAGATACATAGTTAAAGAAACTGGTCATCGTGTTCCGTAGGTTTATTAAACACGCTAAAACGACGTTTCGCCTTCCATACAGAAGCCTTGTTCACATATTTTTTATTTTTATGCAGTCCAGGTTATCCCATTCTGATAGAGAACGTTTCGCCCTAACGTGCCGAGCCTGAAATAATTTTCTTTCATCTACAACGCTCTACATAGAATTCGACGGTTCGAGAAACGCTCGCGCCTACAGATAAAAGCCTGCAGAGCAGAAACTGTGGGATTGTGATCGCCGCCACTCCTTTTTGTATGTCACTCTGCTGAATGCTGCTTCGCCGACTGTGTATTCATTAGGATGTTAGGGGAGCACAAGTTCGGTCCAATTAACTTGTTTTACTTTAAGACAACTGCGTCGTCTTTGACATCGTGACATTTGGTGGAGGGGCTGTATACGCAACCTTTAGGCTCCCAACAACCGCCAAGCCATCCCAACTCGTGTCAGCCGTCGACAGCAAGGTCTTCAGCCAGAGTTTGAACTGCTTCCGGATAAAGCGAAGAAAAAAGACGTGATAACCACAATATTCAACGCAGGCACCATGACCAACGCTACCAATTCTGGCCTCGTTCTTTAGCAACCCAGGGAGCCGCCATCCTACCACGGGTCACCTTCTGAGGATCCCATAAAATGGTTAGATCAAGTCGAACGTGTAGGGCTGTTTAACCGAGGGGCGACGCGGAGAAACTGAGGCAAGTGTTTTTGTACCTTGAAGAATCAGCAGGAATCTGTCTAGAAAACCATGAGAGTTCCCTTGAATCTTGGAACGACTTCAGAACACAATTGTTAGCGATGTTCATCACAGCTGTGCGAAAAGAACGGCCCAAGTATTGCTGCAGACGCGGAATGAACACTAAACAAAGCGTTCTTGCGTTCGTCGAGCGAGGAGATGAAGAGGCTTTTCAGGGCGACGACCGTTGCATCGCAGAAGAATAAAAGTTACGCTTGCGCGGTGTGCGGTGTTAAGTTGGAACTGCTTACGGGGCTTGTACGCAACCCGCCCGAAACCATCGCCGAATCTGTGAGTGAAGCTAGCACAATTAGGAAGGCCCACAAAAGGCGTGCTAAGCGGTATGACTGCATTTTTAGTTTTGCGGCCAATGCAAACTACGTCGGCAGCATGCGTATTTCGGCAGACAGCCTACGCGAGACTATCGGAGCAGTCGTGAGGGAGTAGCTGCGGAACCTTCTCCGAACGTACCCGCAACTCCAAGTCGCTTCCCTTACCGACGTCTTTTAAGAAGTGCAGCAAGCCCTGGGAAAATGGGCAATTACAGAAGCACCCCACGAACCGCAAGCCATGACCTATGCGGCTGCTGCTCGTCGAACTCGCTGACGTGCACCCTATCGTCACCAGACTCATACCGTCGTTTCCTGTGAACGGCCCGACCACCTGTGTTGTAAACCCCCTCTCCGAGGATGACCGACGTGTGGCGAACGCCAGATAATCGTCCGCTGTGCTACCACTGCGGAGAGGCCGACCATCGCTGCCCCTACATCGCTGACCGATCTACCATCGCTGCCTCTACAAGAGTCTCGGTTTGCGAGTGTTCTCCATCAACGCACCACGCCCCCAACCGGGCCAGTGCTCTACTGAGACCGAAGAATACCTGTCGAACACCAGCCGTGGACAAGCCTGTTTCAACCGTTCGCCGCCACCCTCTCCATACCACTCCCCAAACCGCCGTGCAAATGCTGACTTTGCACGTGGAGGGTCCCCCAGCCCACGCGGGCGAAACTAAAAGCAGCAACTTCTGAGGGGTGAAGTTGCAACACGGCGGAAAAACAAAAACCCTACAACGACGCAACGAGTTGCCGAAAACCATGATTCATGTCGTCTTTGGGCATTTCCTAGTAGCGTGTCCAATTTCTGTAGTTGGGTCTTGTTGACGTTTGGGTCTTGTTGACCTTTTTCTTTAAGTCCCCTCTGCTTATTGATGACACGGTTCGTAAGTTGGAGTAATTGTTTTACTTGTTTTAGAATACTGTTATTTATTTTATTTAGGTGTGCTGCAGGCCTATATTTAGCCGAGGTAGGAGTGGCAACAATACAAAATATACTAACCAAAACAACTCTAGCATCATACCAGACAATGCCGGCGGTACATAAAATACATCAAAGTACTTCATACAATACAACACCAGACGGCAATTACTTCATAACTCAGTGCAGCCCTAAGCAAACCAAAAAAGACGCTCCAGTTTATCTAAGCATTTGCCGGTTTCAAACACATCTGGAGGCAATGAGTTCCAATCTGATACTGTGCGTGCAAAAAAATGTGATTTTAAAAGCACTAGTGCGAGCGAAAATTGGTGTTAGAGCACGCTTATGACTGCGTGTTGTGGCCCTGGTAGTCTGGGGATTCACAATTTGGGGGAGAGCTATTTTCAGTTTGTTAGTTATACAATTAGGTAACAATGATAGTAGAATAATTTTCCTGCGTTCTTCTAATGTTGGAATGTTATTAGGTTTCATCAAAGATGTTGGAGAATAACACCTAATATATTTTAAAGAAATGAATTTTACCACCTTTCTTTGAATATTTTTCAGCGGAGGGAATTTTTTAGTAAAACTGTGCCAGACAAGTGCGGCATATTTAGGTTTTAACTGTATAGACGTATCATGTGCGAGGAGCTTTGCACTTACTCGACCGTTTTTTAATCTTCTTTTTAGAAACCAAGCTTTTGTAGGGCAGATTTTGAGATGTAAGAGATGTGTTCGGTCCAGGTGAGCTCATTTGTACTTGTGACACTTAGACATTTATTGACCTTAAAAACGGTTTATCATGTAATAAGTAGGCATAAATATTAGGGTATTCCTTTCTTATTATTGAAAGATTCACTGTTTTGTCACCATTTAAACCCATGCCCCAGCGGAAACGCCAGTAAATAATACCAGCCAGCGATTTCTATAGTCGAATACGGCTATCTTCGGACACTCTGTTTGAAAACAATGCAATCATCCGCGAACAACTTTATGATTACATCTTTGGGGGGCACATCAACCAAGTTATTAACGTAAATAAAAACAGTAATGGCACCACCACACTTCCCTGGGGTACCCCTGAGGTCACAGGGAGCGCTTTTGATGCACGGTTGTTTATTTCTACAAACTTTTTCCGATTTTAAGGTAAGCACTTATCCAGCGAATAACAGGAAAATGCAAGTTTACACGTTTACGCTTGTAGATTAGTTCCGCGTGAGGCACCTAATCAAAAGCCTTTTTCAAATCAGGACATAACATGTCACCCTTGCCAGACATATCAAGAATCCGAGTAATTTCTTGTACCGTCAAGTTACGTTGCGTGGTCATTGACATTCCCTTCCGAATACCGTGTTGGCAGAGGGTCAACAAATTTTTGTGAGCTCCGAAGACGTTTATAAAGTTTGCAACAGCATCTTCCATCAGTTTGCCTACATGATCTGGTAATCGACAGGACAAAGTAGTTGTCAGAATCAAGCCGGTCGCCTTTTTTGTGCACTGTTACTATGCGGGCTATCCTACAGTCATCCGGTATAACAGCGGAGCTCAGCGATCACCTAAATAACCTAGTCATAAAGGGTGCAATTTGCTCAGCGTAGCGTCGCAAAATGTTGATTGGAATACTATCAGGTCGAGTTGATTTCTTGATATTTTTATGTAGTAGGTCTAACATCTTCTTGAGATAACTTTAAATCTTCGAGCACACTAGAACACAAGTTTTGAAAGTCATACTTCTCTTTACTCGAAAAAAACCCAATGGAAGTACGTAATAAAACAGAGTGCAATTTCCTCTCTATCTGTTACTGTTTCACGGCCAAATTTTATTTTCTCAACATCGTCCATGGGTTCCCGCAAACACGCCAGCATTTTGATCTGTCCTTTTTAATAAATTTTGGTAAACGAATACCGAAATAATTTATTTTCGCATTGTTTATTTTATTGAAAGCGGTGTTTTAGTTCAACAAAGCTAGGTGAGCCAGCCTTGTGCCGCTTCTGTAAATGCTTGAGTAGACGTTTTATACGTATTTTATCTCTAGTGATCTATAGGTTTTCATTAGATTTTCTTTGTCTGCTATTTGGTATAGTTTGTCAAGCAGTATTCAACCGTTGTGCGAAACTTGCTCCATAAAATATTTACTTTATTTTCACTGATCTCAAGTGTAAGAAACGGTAGTCTATAACAGCTGTGTCGTCTGACCTGGAAAAACATTCAACAATAGTCGACTTCATTGATTCCTTCTTACCACAGATCCAAGTCTAAGAAAACAAAAATAAGGTTATCGTTCAATATTTAATTTTCTACCTGCACTACTCCATCCCTAAAACCTTCAGTGACAAGCAAAAGGTCTAGAATTGCATTTCTGCGAGTGCACTGCTAAACAATTTGTTCAAGGGTTTGTGGAAACATTGTTTTTATTATACAATCCGCTGACACAGACTGGCCAAAACACATGTGCTGCCAGTCTATGACAGGCAGGTTATGGTCACCCGTTATAATCATATTCTGGCTGGTAGAAGTCTCAAAGTCTGCAAATGATCATACAACTTTTCCATAGAGGAATCGTCACCATCCAGGGGCCGATAAACTGCACAAAAAAAAACGCTAGCTTGCCAAGCGGTACTTTCAGAAACAAACTTTCATGTCTACTTTGTTGTTGTTCGACGCTTACATCGATACCACGTTTCGCCGCAACAGCCACACCACCTCCGCAATAACCCCTATCACGTCTGAACAATTGATAATACTGAGGCAAAATTTCAGAGCGAAGAACAAAGTCATGTAGCCATGTTTCCATTTTAACGCATGGATCGGGATCGTATAGCATCAAAACGTTTTCTAGTTGTCCTATCTAATTACCTATGCTCCTGTCATTACGATTAAGCAGAAAATAATGCCGCTTCATTTGTCGCTAGCTTGAGGAAGAATCTTTAGAACTGCAGCTTTGGTTAACTAGACTGGGAAGCTTGTCCTTCTTTGGGAGTGCTTTTCCACGGCGGGGACCCAAAGGCTCGTCACCGGCGGGGACTTCAACGCAGCGCACCTGGCATGGCGATGTAGCAAGCAATTAGCCAAGGAGCGAGATTTTTTCAAGACACAATAGACCTGGGCTTCACCCTAATCATGGACCCGACGGATCCTATGAGGATCGGACACTCCGTGGCCAGGGTCTCCACGCCCGACCTCACGTTCGTGAAGAGCGACGAGAAGAGCAAGATCACCTGGCGCAACACGGGGTCCGCGCTTGGCTGCGATCACTACATCGTGCAGGTCATCATACAGGTGAAGTTCAATGCCTTGGAGGCCACCAGAAAGCGCACATTTACTGATTGGGATGCCTTCTGTAGCCTGTTACCTAAGGAAGGAGTAGGACATCGAGAAAAGAGAAGATTGGTCGATCCTCATCGTGATAAAGATGACAGAAGCAACCAAGATCATAGAAAAGGACGCACAGGTCGACAAGATAGACAGCCACAAGGCACACGTATTTGAAGCAAAACAATCCTTCCTAAACATCTGGAAGAAACAACGGTTGAATCAGCGACGGAGGAAGAAGGTAGCAGCGCTTAAACGCGCATTTGAAGCCCACTGTCACGTTCTATACACGCAACAGTGCAATAAAATCTGTAGCGCTGCGGACGGGCAGATGCATTGCGGCAAGTCCTGGAACTTGATGTGGCATCTGCTCGACGAGACTGAAACAAAATCCCATCAACGCGACCGCCTAGCAAAGATCATTCAGAGAGCAGTCAAGAAACATAGGGAACCAGAAGTAATCAGAGGCATCGACAGCAAGTCCCTCCTGGTCACACCACCGGACCGGCATCCTGAGTACAAGGGTCAAGCCAACGATAAGCTCGACCGAGACATCAGCATCGAAGAGGTGCGAGTGGCCCTTCATGACATGAACAGCCAGTCGGTGGCTGGCCTGGATAATATCTCGAACACAGCGCTCAAGAACATCAGCGTTGCGGCCATCGAGAACCTCACCGGTTACTAGAACAAGTGCTGGAAGACGGGGTCGCTTCCCCAGCAGTGGAAGGCTGCCAAGACAATCCTCATCCACAAACCGGGCAGGTCACCGAACACGGACAACCTCGGGCTCATCTCGTTGACGGCCTGAGTGGGTAAGGTTTTGGAGCACGTCCTCATGTGTAGGTAGCCGGACTACTTGGAGGAGTTGGGACTGTACCCCACCACGATCATTGGGTTTTGGTGTTGCCTTGGCACCCAAAACGCGATGATTCTGTAAAGAATTAGATCGTTGACGACAACCTAACGAAATACAACAAGGCCATCCTGGGGCTGGACCTGCAGAGCGCCTTCGATAAAGTGAAGAACTCTGCAATCCTAACCCAGGTGTACAGACTCAACATAGACAGCAGGACCTATAACTACTTCAAGGACGTTCTGACAGGTCGGCCCACCGACCTCTGCCCCGGCGATCCTCTACTCCAAGAGAAGAGTCTCGGCAGTGTCGCGACCACCCAGGGCTCGGTCATCTCGCCATTGTTATTCAACCTCGTTATGATCCGGGTGGCCGAGTGGCTCTCTCAAGTTGAGGGCATCCGGCAAAATGTCTACGCTGATGATATCGCTCTGTGGGTTACGGGAGGCAGCGATGGTAACATCGAGAGCACACTGCAAGAAGCTGTCGACACCATCGAAGACCAGCTAAACAAATTTGGCTTGATCTGCTCGCCGAGCAAGTCAGAGCTCCTGGTGTTACCAACGAAATACGCCCCGCGAAACAAGAGCGAACCCAGGAACTACGAGGTGATAAAGATCGTGAGGAGGAGCGGCCAGGTGATTCTGTAGGTCGACAAGATACGGGTGCTCAGCATGATTATAGACAAGCGTCGCGAAAACGGCGAGACCGTTACCCGCCCAACAGCCATGATCACCATCGAAGTGCGTCTCATCAAACTTGTCGCCAACGGCAAGGCCGAGATGAAGCAGGAGAGCTTGATTCGTCTTGTGCACTCCTTCGTAATCAGCCACGTCACCTACGTTGCAGCCTTCCACAATTGGATGCAGTGCGAAAATAATAACAAGGTGGCGCTCGGGATGTTCGAATGCACTAGAACTGACAACCTCCTGAGCCGGGGGGTACACCATACCATCCAGGAAATTGCTCAGGCGCAACAGTCCGCCCAGCTGGAGCGGCCCTTTACGACTGAGTCCGGTAGGCGCATACGGCAAGACTTGGCCTTAAAGCCTGCGGCCAGGAAGGCTAGCAGCGACGCTCCTGTCCCAGACGAGACCCGGCGCTGGATTCGGGTAGACCTCATCCTGGAGATCATGGATCCGGAGTTTAACAAGAAGAGAAGAGCGGCGAGGGCCCTCGTCGACTTGTACGCCAAGGACGAGCACGCAAAGTTCGTGAACGCGCACGAATACCAGGGGGAGAGTGAGGCATTCGTGACTACCGTCATCGAGGCGTCGTCCGGCGCGACGAAGGCGGCGCGTGCCAGGCCCATGAGGTGGCCAATGCCCTGGCCATTGCTGAACCCGGCTTCTAGACAGTGTTATGTCATTCGAGGAGTGCAGTGAGGAATTAAGCCGAAAGCAAAGCGTGTGGTGAGGCCGTGCGCACTCTGTTCTCGGCAGACCTCGAACGAGAGAACAAGTCTGTCAAAATCAAGTGGTTCCCGGCGCACGCGGGCAACGACGCGTCGGACAAGCACGACAACCACAAAGAGACGGCACACGCAATGGCATGAGCGCTAACCAACCGCGCCACTCCAACCGACCGTCCACTGGGGTGTAGCGCAAAGGTCCATATGAAGATGTTCAACGAACTTACGCAGTTCCACCGCTTGGTAAGAAGAACTCTCCCACCCCCGCACCCGGGGCTGAGCCGTGCAGAGGCGGTGCTTTTCAGACAACTGCAGACTGTGTCCTCATCCAACCCAGTGTTGATGAAGTATGTGTACTGGCAAGTGTATGTGAGTGATGTGTGCCGCTTTTGCCAGCGGGAGAGGGCCACCATAACCACATCCTTTGGGACTGCATCGAATTCCCCGACGAAGCGTCGACAAGTGCAATGATTCTGCCGTGGCTCTTTTCTGCGGCGAAGTGATACGACCCAGAAATTCAATCAACATAATGTCACAGCAAAACCGCTGGGGACGTTGCCTCCAAGCGCGACCGAACGTGGGAGTAGCACGCGCCGTTGTCGAGTAAATACTACCCGCTGAGAAGACGCACAGGCCCGCGTCGCGGCGCCATTTGATGGTTATGTCGCTCTGCAGGAGAGTAAATAAAGTTGCTTCTATCTATCTATCTTCGGCCTCCAACCACGTCGTCCCAAACAAAAAACTGCCCGTGGATAAAATTTTATCGTCAACTAACATTATCGTTTTGCCGAAAGATTGGTCTCCTTCCACACTAGCCTTAAATAGCTTCCGCTTCCGGAGGGTGTCCGCACAGTAGTCACTTTGAATGTATCTTCCGGCGTTTTGCAGTTTTTTTTTAGGTTTGAAAAAACAGTCTGCTTTTCTCCATAATATTCACAGTGCAAAATCATCGGGCGCGTCGGCGTGCGAATAACCAAGCGGTGAATTTTATCTACTGAAGAACACTGCACACCCCGTTTTTTTTAATAGTTCATTAACAAAAATGTTACGGGAAATCAATTCAGTTGCTGTTGCCTCTTCAGGAATTCCGAACACGATAACATCTGCCCTCCGGTGGCGCTCTGCTATGTTTGCCAGTTTCGCTCGCTGAGCGTTCATTTTGTCCTGAATGCTATCTACCGCTAACTTCAGGCTTTCAGTACACTGGCGCTATTCGGAATTCTGCCACATCACTTCCTAACAGATCAAGATGTTTGCTAAAAACTTGTAGTGCTTCCCCGGTTCTCTGAAGGTGACATTTTATATCTGAAACATGTTTGAATGGATCGTTGCACTTTCATGAGGGTTTTCAACGTTTCTCATACGGTCAGCAGAGGATTTTTTTGTATGTCCCCACAGAGAAGCCGACCACAGTAACAAAGGCAATAGTAAGCTATTCTGAAGCATTTCCGTGGGCATGGCAGAACAACTCTAAAGCCATCGTTTCTACTAAAACAGGAACCTCTACGAACCTGAACGAGATAGAACAGACGCTTGTTGAAGGGCCTACACCCAGCGCTCGCGCCGTGCCTGCTGATAAAGTCCACTTGCAGTCGGTCTTTTATACTTTCTTCTGTTGACGTCACAAAGCCAGCAGCAGAGAAAGGTTGAACATTGACGGAATCGCTCCTTAAAATTTCGATGCCGATGCCAGATGATCCGGGGACCCTTGTAGCTGCGCAGGGTAAAACTGTTGTGTTGTTTATCAGCACGAGCGCCTGAGCGAGAGATCCCAGAGGCATGTTGGCATGCCTGCACCCAATTCTGGACATTTTGCCTATTACTGAAGCTTTTATGGGCGGAGTAGTTCAGGTAGAAAATGGAATATCGGACAATAAACTTGTTTTGTTCTTTGGACTTGGATCAGTTGTAAGAAGGAAGCAATGAAGTCAACTATTGTTAACGATTTTCCAGACCTGAAGACACATCTAATATAAACTACCTTGACTTACCCCTTGAGAGCAGTGAAAATGATGTAAAAACTTTATGAAGCAAGTTTTGCACAAAATTTGAATACTGCTGGACAAATCTTACTCCAAATAAACGACTAATAGCAATCTCATGTATACCCATAGATCACAAGAGATATAAAACGTATGAAATGTCAACTGAAGTGCTTGCGCAGGAGCCACAAGCCTGGCTCACCTAGATTTGTAAACTAAAACACAGTTTCCAACTACAACAAACAATGAGAGCATAAAATGTTACGGTACACTTTAAAAGGCATTGATTAAAAGTGACCCCTCAAAACTCGGTAGGCATTTGCGGGAACCCACGGACGAAGTTGAGAAAATAAAATTTGGCAGTGGAACAGTCACTGATTCAGTGGAAATAGCAGTCTGTTTTAACACCTACTTCCAACATGTTTTTTCGAGTAAAAATTAGTAGGACTTTTAAAACATGTGTTCTGATGTGCTCGAAGATTTACAGATAACTAAAGAGGGTGTATAGTGTATGTGGGTGTATGTGGTGTGGCCCCACCATCCTTCTGAAAGTGTTCCCTGAATCTCTATAGTTCCATATCTGCAACTCTGGCTGCGACGGTATCAACCGGAGCCTAAGCAACTCAACGTTAACCCGGAACACGGCAAAAGTGACAGCGGCGGCACCGTGGCGCACGTATTTAAACAGGCAGCGCAGCACGCTTGCCTTTAGTGGGTATGTGATCCACGTTAGTGAAACCATGTCGAAAGTATTCCCCACTCCCTGCAGGTGCGTAATCAATTCTCACTTTTTGCGGGGCGAAATAAAAATCGCTTTTTCATTTGAAGCAACTTATGTCTTACCCCCACCCCCGGGTTTTCATTTGGGTGAAGGTGTACTCACCTACGCTTCTAGGCTTCTTCTCGACACCGCAGACCCCTCTTTCGCACACGTTGTAATTCTTGCTACCACAGGTCCCTGTTTTATAGTTTGCACAATCTTATGGGAACGGTGTTAGCATCGTTATGAGGTGACTGCGGAGAATTAACTGAAGCGCGAATAGACGCGAACACGGCGGAAAGCCGCTACTGCTGTTTCCGCAGGAATATACACTCCGCGAAGTATACAGGGGCGAATTCTTCGGGGTCGACGAGAATTCCCGTTTGGATGCCAGTGTGAACCCATAATTCCCCTACTGGTTTAAAGACTTCCCGAAAGAAATTTTACCTGGTGTATTTCACGCTTTATTGTGGTTACTTCGCCGGTTGTATGTTAAAGCCTTCACAGGGTGCGATGGAACGATAGTGCATGCACGCACAGCTGGGTTTTATCATACTGCTGCGGAAGACATCCCAGCTGAGCAAGGGGAGGTTTAAACACGGAACTCTAATGAGTCGGTGCGACCTGTCATCTGCCCTGACTAATGGAGTGGTTCTGATCTTCGTTGGTACGTTGCTGACATGGTAACATGCCTAGGACGGGTGAGAGAAAGCTACGGTCACATGTTCGTCCACTAGAAAAAAGATCGAGACCTTACAGGTTTGCACTCGCTGTGGGACGAATACACATCGTCCACATGGCGAAAGGGCGACAATTGAAAGAGTGGTGCCTGTACTTAAGCGCGAATGAACGCGAAAACTACAGAAACCGCTAACGCCGCTGTTACTCTCTCAAGATCTAGATCTTCCAGTAGTAGCAAATCTCTGAGAAGATAATTTATTTTAAAACCAGATACAAGCATGCAGCGACAAGTGGTAACAGCGCTGACCGAAAAGCAAAAAAAAATGCAATCAGTTTCGAAGTATTTCGGGTACCCTCCACTTTGCACAATAAATGTCTGTGGTGGTGAAAAAATTTGTCTGCTCTGAAATTATAGCACAAAACGTTCACATGTGTTTAAAGAAAGAGTTCAGAAACTCGTTGAAAGTCAAGACGGCACAATAGTGATGCTCAGAATGGTATTCCTCAACACTATCAAACTCGTGCACCAGCGTAACCGGAACGCTTCTTCACCTTGAACGGTCAACTCATTGCCTAAGTATTTGATATGGGTTGACCGCACACGCCACAGCAGTGGAAACACGGCACGTTGCGGTAGGGCACAAAGACAGGCGGCACCACGATTTCGCCATAATACAAATGCACCAGCTTACATCACGAAGTTCACTAACGTGTCAATCTGACGTGCGTTCATTCTAAGTGTAAGACCAGACAGCCTCCTTAGCACAGTCCAAAACGTTACCTCTACACGACACTGAAACACGGCATGTTCCAATTTTTTAGTGTGCCCGCAGTGCGGCACCGAGAGGAACGCACAATGCCGATTCTCGCCAGACGTTCACACGTCGGAAGACCTTGCCAGCCACGAAACCATCCCCAATCCCTAACAGCAGAAGAAAGTTCCGTCGGAGCCAGCTGCTCGTGCATCAACAGTAACTTCCCCCCTTGGACCTCTACAGGGTCCAGAATCAAGGTCTTTCATACAAACATTTGTTACGGTGTCTTTCACTGCTCAGCACGCGCACAATAGAGTTGCTGGTTAATACGAGCACTGGCTTGGAGGGGGGCGCTCATCCTGAGCTACAAATTTCGTCCCCTTACTTGTGGAATGTCGGTTGGCTGAAGGGTGGTTTACACGTGCACGTCAAACGGCCCAACGCGACATCAAAGACCCAATTAGGATTGGGTCGGTGTGTTACCAAAACAGTAATATGCCTACTACGCTGCAGTCAGACAGCTCTATAGTTGTCCAGGATATAAAACCTGATGGCATTTTCTTTCATTCCAACAACTGGCTAGAATCATGCTTTATCGCAAATTACACGAAAACGTGTTTTTTATCGTGCATTCCATGGATTGCGCCCAGCTTCGCAGGTCTTCATTATTCACAAAGTAAAAGGGCACTGCTTTTTTGTTTTGACACTGCCCCCATGCCGACAAGTGTTTTGCGAACCTTTGCTCGATTCGTTGATATCGTGCTGTTATAGCTTCTCTCAGGTGAGGTAGAGACTACATTCTCACCTCCTAACCCAACGGTGAACCGTCTGATGCAACGTGAGCGCAACTGAGCACAATGCTCCAGATACTGAAAGACATCAAAGAACGGACAATCACATTTACGACAGAGCAAGCGGATCTTCAAAGGAATATCAGGGACAACAAACCTTGACCGCAGGCAACAGAAGCCTATCTAGTTGACAATTTCGGCCATTTTGAATCTTTAGTATTTAAATTGGAATTTATAAAGCATATTGGTGATGACCTGGTGGTTGAGCAAGACTGCAAAGTGCTCGATGTTGCAGAAGGACACCTTAAAATCACCCCTGGGCGCACCAGAGGACAGCACACGGCAAAATAAACTGCTTGTTAATGGCCTCCCCGATTCGTGGTAATCATGGCAAGAGGCAGAGGAGAAGACGCTATCTGCGCGATTATGCGACGAAAAAGACATTACTGCCAACAATGTGGGCTGTGTCCACTGCATAGGCACCTTTGCAAGCTGTAAGTCTGGTCCGGTCATCAACAAATTTCGCAGCTTCAAAATGAAAGAAAGTTTTTTTCCGCTTGTGCAGTTTTATAAACCATAGCACTGCTGTATCGGAGGATTACTCAGACAAAAAATGGCCAGGCAAGAAAAAAATTCTTAAAATTTTGAAAAGGCCAACCACACTCTCCCAATTCCAGTTGCAGTATAACAAAATATAATAGATGACCGGTGCTTCATACATGACACCAGAACTGACAGCATAAGTAAACTGAAACAGCCACCGCTACTGCACCATTTCTAATGACTGCTCCTGCAGCAGCAATTTTTGCGAGTGTGCTTGCTCTCTGGAGCAGTCCGACAAGCTGTGGCCACACGAGTGGAGCTGGTGCATCGATTTCATATGTCTCTTTAATTGTAGCAATCCCTCTCCGTTTATCTTGAAAACGGGCATCTTTTAACTGTGTCATTAACACCATTAGCGCTGATATCGTAGCACTCACTCAAACTTGGTTGCACACTTATATTCATGTTAGCTATTTTCGAGCTATCGTATTTTCGTATCTATCGCTTTGATCGCAACCTGCCTCAATGCGGTGGTGTATCACTTGCTGTGAAAGCATCTCACCTAGCCCACACAATTCACGTTCATAATGATCTAGAGCCTGTTTGGTCTCACGTTGACATTGAAACAAGAAGTTTTTATTGTTATCCCCAGCAGTGTGTCTCTAAACTACATGGTTCCCTAACTATTGTTTAGAGACGACACCACACACCATGTTCCTATATTTAAATTTAAAATGGGTGATTTATTCTCCCACATATTTCTTGGTCCTCGCAAACAACCGTGTCTAAACCGCCTTCTTCTGAAACTGTATTTCTGAAAATTTTTAGTTATTTACTTTTCCTTAACTCGTTCAAGAACCGACTTGACCCGCGCCAGACACCGATAATATACTTTTTTTTTGTTATTGCCTACGAGTCTGAATTTCCCTACCTGATTTCTTTTTTACCCGGTTTCAGCGACCACTCACTCCTTTCAATAATTGTAAACGTTTCACTAAGCAAGAATATGGCGTAAATTGAGAAAATTCGAGACTACTGAAGAGCTGACTTAAAAATAAACAACAGTAAACCATCTTGGTTTCTGAACAATTTTTGTAGTGCTTTGATACGCTTGCCGTCCCAGAAAACTGGAACCTATTTAAAAGCTTCACAAAATACCTGATTAGTACATGAATCTTGGCACAATCGACTGTAACATGGAGGCGCCTGGGTACACCAAAAAGATAAACACACTTTGTAATAAAAAAAACCGGAGCTATCATCAGGCTAAAAATCGCTGATTGATTCCTGATTGAACGCATGTACAGCCAATAACAAAGCATACATTACAAAACTTATAAAATACCTTCCTTTGATGCCTAATTTTTCTTCAATGCCTACGCGTTCTTCAATGCCTATTTCCACCCCACAAAACTTTTGGTGGGTCATCACTGCTTTAACAACGAATAGTATTACGTTAACGGATTCCCGGCCGCGGCGGCCGCTTTTCTGATGGAGGCGAAAAGCAAAAAACGCCCGTGTGTACGAGATTTCGGCGCGCGTTAAAGATCCCCAGGTGGTCAAAATTAATCCGGAGCCCTCCACTACGGCGCGCCTCATCGCCTGCATTGCGTCGGCGCGTTAAACTCTACAATCAATCAATTACGTTAACTGGGCTAGATGGATACCTAATACCTAGTACTGAAGGTTCTTCCTTTTTGATAACGGTTTTTCATCAGAGCCTTTGGTTCTTCAGGTAAAATATTCCAGTCAATGAAACACTCATCAAGCCTCTGTGTTGACATTAATAATATGAAGTTCTCAAAACGTACTGTTGTGTTCCTCTATTACTTTGTGCAAAATATACCCTCAGTCACTCGACAGGAGCATCCTGCTTGTGGACTGAAAATTAAGGAAGGTGGTGCACATCTTCAGTCCAGTCAAAAACACTCGCCGAACAGTTTCAGACCCGTATTCTTAGCAAAACATAGCAGTTCGAAGTAGAAAGAATTAGCACTAGCAGACCCATATCACTAGCATGTTCATTTTTCATGGGGTCGAATTCGTTGTATTTAACTTATTCTTACCCATGCGCATGGTTTTCGCAAATGGTTCTCGTGCGAGACCCAACTGCTTTCGTTAACTTACAAGCTACACTTAGTTTTACATCGCCGCTGATCCCCTCATTGAATTTTCTTCAACTTCTCGAAAGCTCTTGGCGAGGTGCCTCACAAAATAGGCCTTTACAAACTAAGCAAGCTAAACCTAGCTGGCGTAGACTTTTCATGAACTGAATATTTCCTTTCTAATTGTTTTCATTTCATCACAGACCATAACCACGAATGTTCACGGTGCTCTGTGCATGCGCGTTTTCCCCAGGGCTAGGAGGTGGGTCCATTTTGTTTTTATATATGCCGATGACTTACCTAAGGGTTTTTTTTTATAACATATACTTGTTTGCGGATCACTGTGTTACTTCCCCGTAAATTAACATTCATAACGACATTACCACACTGAAGTCGGATGTGATTGCAATTTTCAAAAGGTGTGAACAATCTTCATTGAACCTTAGTACTACTCAGTGGTAATTCTTGCACATATCAAGAAGAGCTCTTCGTCTGCTTTATATTACCCCAACAACACTCTCTTTGAACTTGTGTTTTCGTACCGATACCTTAGAATTCACATAACTGATTATACGTGCTCCCTTTATATCAACACCGTTATTATAATGGCAACCGCAGGCTTGGGTACCTTCGCCGCCACTTCTTTTCGGCAACTACGTCTTTAAAAGGACCTTTCTACTAATCATTCGTTCATTTTATACTAGAATATGCAGCAACCATTCGAGACCCGAGGCATGTCTATCTGGTGACATCACGTGAGCTCATACAGAAACACGCAGCAGGCTTTATTCTGAGCAATTCAAACGTTAGGCAAGTGTGACGTCGAGAAAAGCACGCTTCAATTTCCATCACTAACTTGACGCCGCAAACACTTTCCCCTCGGTCTCTTTCACAAAACATACTACCAGATGTATCATCTTTGCAATGACCTAAATACCCCTCCTTCTTATATTTCTTCCCGTATTGACCACCTTAACAAAGTCGCATTAATATTCAGGAACACTAACCTCTTGTGACAGTCATCTACTCCTCGGACGTCTCAGTATGGGAACTGTATTCTAAGATTAACCACCGCAAATTAAGAAAACCATTAGTTTCGTGCAGCACTAGCTAACATTGTACGATTAGGGCCCATCTAAGTGTTAGTTATCTGCCTACCAGTTCGTTGCTGCCTTCTAGTTTAATGTATAGCGTGGTTACGAACTGCCCTCTAAAGTGCCTCTTGGTTTTGAGGGTACTGCCAAAAAAATAAATGGTAATATCGTATATAATATTGAGCTCACACTATGTCTTTGAGAAAATATGCTTGTCGTACCACAAGCAAAAAAAGCTGGAATGGTGGCGTGAAATCACAAACATGGCGGGAGAATAGCTTTTGATAAATAAACAATCTGGCATCAAAGACAAAGCGCCAAAAATTGTAACAATATATTTTAAAACTGCAATTTCTGAGTGCCAGCTGCCCCTTCACGTTGTTATATTTTCGTGCACAGCGTATATTCGGTAACATATAGTACAAATTTTCATATTTTTAATGAATATAAACAAAATTGTCCGCATAGACATCTGCAGTTCTAGTAAAAATTTGGTTCTATAGTAAACCAATGCTTGGGGTTGTCGGCTTTCCTGTCATCTGCATTGTTTTCTCAATTGTTCGAATCCTACAGTCGATTTAATAAATGCGTTTGCTCCTCTTTGCAGTTTTCTTGCATTGTTTGCGTGGAGTAGTATAGTTATAAAAAAACAACGTCCGACATGTCAATCAGAACCTGTGTTCTTTGCAATTCTAAATACTTAAAACTAAAAGCATTCTCAAAGGGCGGATGCAATCATAACGCCTTTTTTCTCAATCAATTATTCTTATTCTCCAAGAAGAACGTTCTCTGCTGTGTCTTTGTTGTAAATAAGAACTTGGCTTGTACCAACATATTTAAATTCAGATACAAAATAAAAACTCAAATTTAGCCGTTGAATCACTTGTAGCACCGAAAAGCGTGTTTTGTGGTATAACCTTTTAAATAACCATAATACATCGAAAAAAGAGTGCAGCATCTCTAACATTAACCTGGGGCACAGACCTTACAATAAACCATCATTTCAACAAAGAATGCCAGATTTATTTATATTATTCTGATGACTAATCTCTCTTTTAAACATTCGTGTATGCATATCGAGTCTTGAAAGTTTTTATCTGATAGCGTGATATGTTCAGTATTCCACCATATTTGGTAGCACACAGCTTCCTGAACTATGCTCTGTTGAAATGTGCTTATAGTAGACACGAACTTACCTGACACTAAAATCAAAAAGCAAAAAGCGTTATTTGGCCAAAAACGTCCTAACGGTATTTTACACACCCCATCTAGCCAACAACCGTCAAGAGTTTTCTGCAAGCTCATCATTTGTTTGGTGTACACAACGCGAAAAATCTGTTCGAACCAAATTCTGAACACTCTAATCCCGAAAAAGTAAAATTTTAAAGTTAAATTCAATTACGTGTGTTCAAATTCCAGAGGTGGGTGTAAATATGTATATCAACGTTATATGAACTGAGGAGATATACACGCATTGATAGAGGCTATATTGGAGAATTTATCTTACTACCTGTAATTGTATGGCAAAGGGTATGAAAACAAAGCTGGCGTATTATGTCTTGTGGCTACTCATTCAAATTTTAAGCGATAAAATACGTAAACCACTGAACTCTTCATATATAAATACAGCATAACTAGAAACGAGAAAGAGTGTTAAATGATAAAGTAGAGAAGTTGCTTTCTTCGTTGTAATCTATCAGCAAAATGATCAGTTGGAGTTCAGTAACAATTGATCATCTATTTATGAATAAAAATATAAACAGCGTGTGTATTGGCGCAGCAGTAACTACGGTGGCAGAAACAAAATCACAAAACGAGCAATGAGTGGGCTCGGCAACAGCGTATCGATGGCGAACGCTCACCTGCGATGCCTGTTTTTCATGCAGATTGTCGTCTGGGCAGGTGTTCCGACAGTCTTCCGCACGGAGCCTCACGGTACCGACGGAAGCTTGGTCTCACTGCACCGGCGACCACAGCGCCCAATGGACTTGCCACTACCGCCCATCACTGACAGCCCCCTTCATGACCGCTGCATCGCCAAACTGCCTCCTGTTCTGCCCCGCCTACTGCACTCCCTGAAGTCACGTGGTTCCCACGTCACCGACCCGACACCGGCGCCACACCGTTACCATAAAAGCACCAGCGTCACCCGTGGCCCCTCCAGTGGGCTCGGCAACAGCGTATCGATGGCGAACGCTCACCTGCGATGCCTGTTTTTCATGCAGGTAACAAACCGCTTCTCCTTATTTGCCAAGCCTACAGGGCATTATGCGTTGATAGTGTTGCCGAGCCCACGGTATTGCATTGGTGCCCTTTATCATTACTGCTACTGCTTACTAAACCTCTTGTTGCTCTCCGGAGACATAGAAGAAAACCCAGGCCCTACTACCCGTTCATTCTCCACCCAAACAGCTGGCGACGTACTGTCAGCCTTCATGAAGTTCGATCATCCCTCCTAAAAGAAATGAAAAGCATTCAAACTACACTGTCCCAGTATGATAAAACGTTTGAAAACATGAACGAAAGGCTTGCTAAAATTGAAGCAGACTGTGCGAACGTAGCCACATTTAAAACAGACGTCGAGGAAATCTGTTCCATCGCTGTACAAAATTCCGAACAAATCGCTGAACTAGCTTGCAGTATGGACGATTTCAACGATAGAGCCCGACGAAATAACCTTAACTTTTATGGACACAAAGATTCCGGACGCGAAACGTGGGCCCAATCCGAGGCTTTAATCATAGATCACTGCAAGGCTGCCCTCAATCTGACTGTTAACCCACGCGATATTGAACGCGCACACCGACTGGGAACTTTCCATCCTAGCAAAGATAGGCCCATAATTGTAAAGTTCACGCATTTCAAAGATAAAGACCTTATTTTAGCGAACGCAAAAAACTAAAAAATACTACATACAGCATTTCACAAGATTACTCCCCCAACACCCGTCTGATACACAAACGACTGATCGAATTTGGGAAAGCCCAGTCCCGACCTTATAAGCTCGCATACCGTAAATTAACCATCGATGAGGTGACTTACATTTTTGACCCGACTACACAAACTGTGCTCCCACGTGCACCATAGCTACCCACTAAAGCCCATGTTCAATCGAAAAACGTTCAGTTATTTATAATAACATTAGGAGCCTATAGCCTAAACGCGATTCCCTGCACAGTCTCGTTCAGGCTACCGAATGTAAATTAGTAGTATTACCGAAACATGGTTGAATTCATCTATCTTCGACTCAGAGTTGCTTCCTATGCTTACTGATTTTGATATTTTCCTCTGTGATCGCCAAAACAAACGGGGGGGGGGGGTGGGGTCTTAATCGCTGCTCACCACAGTTTGCAATGCTGCGCGGTAGACGTTCCTTCTTGCCTTGAAATTATCTTCATCCGCTGCAAAGCTGCAGCCCCACCCATTATAATTGGCGTCTGCTACCGCCCCCCTGACTCCGATTCCTCTTTTATTGGCAACTTTAATGATGCTCTCCAAATGGCAACTTCAGATTCGGACGGTTCCCCTCTCCTGCTATTCGGAGACTTCAACGTTCCCTCAATAAATTGGTCCAACTTAGCATTAACAACTTCAAAAAATAATATTGATAGTGACTTTGTAGATACTTGCCTAATGTTCAATTTATCCCAAGTGATAACATTTCCTACACGAACAACCCATAATTCAACAAGCTTGCTAGATTTACTCCTAACGTCCGAACCTGATAAAATTTCGTCGGTTTCTAATCTAACCGGTCTAGGCGATCACTCAGTCATTAATGCGAGTTTCCAATACAACTTACCGAACCCCCCCCCAAAATCAAAAAAAGAATAACCCTATACGACAAAGCCGATTATGAAAGTATGAATAACGAACTTTCCTCTTTTTGCGATTGGTTTCTTATAGATTTCTGGAAACGGTCTGTTGACGAAAACTGGGAGCTTTTTAAAGAGAAAATGCAGCATTAAATAAACACCTATATTCCTACCATCACCATTACAGAACGCCCTACTTCTCCGTGGTACAACAACGTATTAAAACGCCTTAACAACAAAAAGAAGAGATATTTCCGCTCGGCTAAGGCGTCGAATTCTAAGCAAGCATGGGAAAAGTATCGTAATACTGAAAAACTTTACGAATCCATGATTTCAAATGCTAAACGAACGTTCTTCTCGTCTACCCTCCCAGACATGATAAGCACTAACCCCAAACAGTTCTGGAAGGCCATTAACCCCACTCATACGAAACCTATCTCGTTATGCGATCCACAAAAAGTTACAATACCGGAGTCCTATGTCGCAGAAACACTAAATTCTACATTTTGTTCTGTCTTTACTGATGAACCCGAAGATATACTTCCTTGTGCTTACACCCATGATTTCCCTGTTATGCCTAACGTCATCTTCGAACCTCACGGTATCATAAAAGTGATCGAGTCATTAAAAGTGACGTCATCAGCTGGTATTGACTGCCTAAATTCTAAAGTTCTGATAAACACTAAACATTTTTCTGCTGTTATATTGTCGCATATCTTTCAGCAATCACTGTCATCTGGAGTGGTGCCACGAGACTGGAAGGTCGGCAAGATCATTCCAATTCCCAAGAAAGGTCCGTCATCCTCACCCTCCAGCTACCGTGCAATATCACTAATATGCATATGCTGTAAACTTATGGAACATATTATCTACTCTCAAACCATCAAATGTCTTTCGTCTGTAAATTTTTTCCACCCCAGTCAGCACGGTTTTCAGAAAGGCCTCTCATGTGACACCCAACTCGCGCTTTTCATTAACGATATCAGCTCATGTCTTGATCATAATATTCCTGTTGACGCTCTCTTTCTAGATTTCGAAAAAGCTTTTGATAAGGTACCCCATAAACGTCTCTTTCTAAAACTTTCGCGCTTAAACCATGACCCTGCCGTCTTAAACTGGATCCAAAATTTTCTTTCAAACCGTGAACAGTTCGTTTGTGCCAACCAGACATCATCATCCCGTTGTCAAGTAGTCTCAGGCGTGCCCCAGGGTACGGTCCTCGGTCCCCTCCTGTTCTTAATTTATATAAACGACCTGCCTAATAATATATCGTCAAGTATCCGTTTATTCGCAGATGACTGCGTCATTTATCGCCCAAATAATGACCCTAATGACTCCTGCATTCTCCAAAACGATCTATTAACAATTGAAACATGGTGCAGAAATTGGCTAATGACTCTAAACATTCACAAAACGTCCGTCGTTTCTTTTCATCGTAGGAAACATTACCCGGATCCAACATACTTTATTTTCGGCTCTACGTTATCCCCCGTGGATTCCTATAGGTATTTAGGTATAAACATAACTCCCGATCTTAATTGGACACCCCACATAATAAATATCCGTAACGAAGCAAATAAAGTTCTTGGCTACCTCAGACGAAACTTGCGCCTTTCCCCTCCTCCTGTAAAACGTTTAGCCTACCTAACATTAGGACGCCCGAAACTCGAATACGCTTGCGCCGTCTGGGACCCGCACCAATCCAATCTATCTAAAATGTTGGAATCTATTCAGAATAGGGCAGCAAGATTTATTTACTCTGATTATTCATATCACTCAAGTGTCACTAATCTAAAAAGCCAAGCACAACTTCAGAATCTAAAATTGCGACGCAAGGCCGCTAGACTAACCCTTTTTCACAAATTCTTTCATTCATTCTCTGGCGCATCCAGTATCATGCCCGCACATCGATTCTCTTCTCGTACTAGCCACCGCAACACTGTTTATCCTGCGCATGCCCGTACAACTGCCCCCCTTCGCTCGTTTTTTTTGTTCAAACAGCAAAGGATTGGAATGATCTTCCACCCGACCTCGTGCACCACTCAAGCCCGGTTCTGTTCAAAACCCACATTGAAAGAAATTTGTACCACAGCGCACCCCTCATGTGACACCCCGTACTGGGGCATTTGAGGTATAATAAATAAATAAATAAATAAATAAATACATTGTAAGGGTATCCGTATAAGGTAGTGATTTACATACCGTTTAAATGAAGAAAATTCGCATTATCACACCAAGGTATGTTGATGACACGTAGGACACACGGGAACAATAAAACTGACGCAATTGACTTAGGTGTCGACCAGGATACTTGAGTTCTTCTAATAAAAGCTAGTAGGGGAACCACGTGCTAAACGTCCTTTTTAGTACTCTTTAGGTATGTATGACTTTAACTTATGCGGATACATTAAAAGCTTGTACTTTGACACCGCAAAGGAAGCCGTCTCGATTAGAATAAATGATAGTTCCAACTACATAAACTGAACCATAAAAGCCTACAATGAAATTTCGAAGCAGTAAGCCACACCAACACTTTCATTAGCCGTGATTGTCTGCGTTGTTTTGTAACTATTTTTACCACACTCCTTGTACCACGGTAATGTACGACGCCGTCTGCAACTGTACTACGTTTGAGTTCCTCCTACAAGCACGTGTAAGTGAATATTTTGTGAATCTGGTAACTATTGTAACAAATTATGTGATGGAAGCACCAACCGTGGGGGTAAACTGCAAAAGCTGATAGCCGAAAAAAGATGCTATCTTAGCAGCTAAAAGAAAAAAGACGACGTTATCGTTGCGTCAGGAGAAAAATGTGTCGAGATTTTTACCCTAATTTGAAATGCGAAAACACAACGGCCGACTGGTGTCCAAGGTATGCGATTCTGGGTGGCGGCCCACGGGGGCAGGCAGAGTAAAGAAACCACACACCGGAAGCCTAAACTCTAGTTCTGGACCCACACTGGCGATGAAAGTGCTGGTGGCGGCGTTTAAGGTATGGATTCATAGAAAGAAAGAATTAGCGTAGGTTCACGGCATCGCGAATGAAGGGAAGTCATCGCTCCTTCAGATTTTTACGTAGTCTTCATGTGAGGGAAATAGAAAGGCAAGACTGAAAATTTAAAAAATTGTGAAGAATAATTCAGAAACAACAAAATATCCGCTCGTGGAAGTTCTAACCCACAATCAATACAGCTCCAGACTATTCTCAATTGAAGTAATTGAACTTGCATTTATTCGCCAGGGTATTCTGAAACCACCCAACAGGCAAACTCGGTTGCCTGCATCAAAACCAAGGGCATGCATATTGCGTACAAACTTCAGAAACGCATGGCTCCTGCGCCTCGAATACGCATTGTGCTTGAAGCCGACCCCCTCGGCAAGTTCATGACAGCAAAACCGGCGTCATCAGCCGAGAAACAATGGTTTCGTTGCACAAACTTTTTCGCTTGAATGTTTCATCGACAGCACTGTAATTATTTCTTTGGATGTCGCATCGAATGTCTCCGGGATTTATGTGAGAACCAACTGCGAGGTTGTGGGTTAAGTTCTGGAGAGCTCCATGGACTTTTAAACAATGTAAACACCTGATGAGATGATGGTACCAGCTGGGAGATTATGATATATTGACAGGAAATGCATTGGGAGTGACGAGTTAGTTCGGAGAAAATTGCGGCGTGAAGCACTAAAAAGGCGCACAGCCCCTAATGCGTCGGAAAAGCATTTTGGAGAGCAAGATGAGGCCGCATGAATATTGATCATAGCTCAAGCGATGACAAGCCGCAAACGGTGTCGAAATGCCACGCCGCTCTTCTCAGCATAAAGCTCTGATTATAAACACAGAACGGCGTGTTTTCTACGAGCCACAAATAACGGCTTGAGGGTTGGAAGTGTGATCGAGCAGTTTTCTTTGCCAAAGGCTGATGCACTGTTATCTGACAGAATATAGCACGGAGCGTGCTGATTTGAACCATTTGTGGGGTGGTAGGATGTTAGGATTTGCTGTGTTGGAGGGACATAACGAATAATCAAGTTAAGAAAGAGGATCGATCATTGGGGTTGTCATAGGCCATGTAACAGAAAGACTACAAGGATCTTTTGGACGCGATGATGCGATCAAAAAAACCAAAAAATTATGCTGACGAAATTCAGTGTCTTGTTGTAAGCACAGGGAGAAAAACAGCAGAAAAAATGCTGTGGTAGATACAGATATCTGATACAGTTGTACTAAGTAGATACAGTTGCAGTAAGGTCAGATACAGTTGTAGTAAGTATAAATACCCCAGAAAGTGAAGAACAACACAGTCGCCCAGATAGCCGAATTGGTAAGGCATTCGAGATCTAATCGAAAGGCGTGGGTTTAGTCCCCACTCTGGGCGCGTGTTTTTCTTTCTTTCTTTCTCACATAATTATTAATAAAAAATATTGTAACGTCATTACGGTAAAAATTGTCTAACCATTCCACTATGCCTTCTTTGGCGTTGTAGACTGCCGGCATTTCTTTCTGTATTTCCTAACGAGCCCCTCATTTTTTCCCCTATTATCGCGCGAAAGCTCAGCGAGGGCCTCGGTTCTGGCAGCCTTGATGCCAAGGTAGCATAAGAGGGTTTCCCGCCAGTTACCCGCTTATGACAGGCTGTAGACGTTCGCGTCACGCCCGGGGGCTTGAAAAGAAGGTCCCCTTCTCTCAGTGCAGTCTGAGTAGCGCTGGCTACCACCCTCAAGCGTCAGATACAGTTGTAGTAAGTATAAATACCCCAGAAAGTGAAGGAGAACACAGTCGCCAGATAGCCGAATTGGTAAGGCATTCGAGATCTAATTGAAAGGCGTGGGTTCGGTCCCTACTCTGGGCGCGTGTTTTTTTTTCTTTCTTTATCACATAATTATAATGAAAAAATATTGTAACGTCATTACGGTAAAAAAATTGTCTAACCATTCCCCTATGCCTTCTTTGGCGTTGTAGACTGCCGGCATTTCTTTCTGTATATATATATATATATATATATATATATATATATATATATATATATATAATATCTCGAGAAGACGATGACGAGAGCAATGCAGCGTGGCTCTGTCATCCCAGCCTACGACGACGAAGATCTGTGGGGGCGCGCTGCCTGCATGGGCTCTGGCTTGGACGCAATGTAAATAAGCTGTAAATAGATAGTTCATCATTCTTCGCCATGGTTTCTGTTGTCTGTGCTGCTGCCACGTTACATTTTGGTGGAGTGTGCGTGTCCCTCCCCGTCCTGGCCCCAGCTTCCCACCTCATCGACATTGGCGCAATCGTCGAGAGGGCGAGACCCCCGTCCATGCCCAGCCCCACCGCTACGAGCACTCGATGACGTCCCCCCGCCCCGTATCCCCAGCCCGTGATGAGCCGATTCTGAACCCCGCCATGATCCGATGACGTGGCCAGACGACGATGACGTGTCCCCAGCCCAGTAGTCCGACGTGGTTCCAGATACCTTCGACGTTGAGCGGTCCTTGACGAGGTCGTGTCGCGGGACCAGGCATCGTCCACGCTACAGTGGTGTTGTGGCCGGCGATACTAATACGAGAGGTGCACATGCCAGCAATGGCCGGCGTACCGCCGTCAGCAACTTGAACATACGACACAGCAGACGTCATAACTTTACGTAGGCGGCGACGCAGATTTACACTCATTAGCGATATATGCGCCCCGGTATTAATTAGAGCACGAACAGGCACGCCGTCAACATTCACGTCAAGTAAATTGTCTCTGGTAGGTAGCGTCAAAAGAGGATTTTCGGTCGAGGTCGGGAATGCAGCATCACCTCCGGGAGCTGCATTCACTAGTTTTTTGATGTGGGACGTCCGTAGTTCTTCAGCGAAGTAGAGCGCTGGGGCTGCGCGGAGCGAGACTGTCAGCGCTGAGGAGAAGGGGAGCGGCCAAATCGCAGAGTGGATGCGGCAGAGTTGTCGGCAGTGCGCTGCTGGTAGGAAGGTGAAAAACGACGCGGCGCATGGTCAGCGGTATCATCGTTCCAGGAGGTTTGAGGGGAAGGGAACCAGCGACTGCGGATTACCGTGCAACGTGGCCGACAAGGCTGCAATTAAAAAATTAAAACATATAGGCCTCTTATCGGGTGTCCTCCACTCCGCCGGGTTTCTGTAAGACGAGGGCTGAAGTTGCGCGCGGAAATTCGGAGGCCGGGGGATGTGATCATTGTGAATGCATGAACGCGACTTGAACGGAACTTGATGATGGGCTGAGGAGCTCACGTGGCAGACTGGGTGCAAGCCCATGCTTGCGATTTCGTCTCGCACAAGCGCTTGTGTCACCGAGATCGCCGGAAAGTTGTCATCAGACGTCGAGTGGTGGCCGGTGACCGGTGTCATCGCCTCGATCTCACGGCGGACAATACGTGTCACTGCGTCCGCAGTTGTCTCCGATTGCGTTTGACCGGAAGGAGCAAACGGTCCCTGACACGAAGAAGTGGCGGCGGTATTTGGAAGGCGATCGTATTGTTGTGTATCTCGACGGATTTTGGCCTGCTCGAAACGCTTGCACTCACTCAGAATTGAGTTAACGGTAGAGCAGTCTTTGCACATGAGCAGAATAAAGCATCGTCAGCAATGCCTTTCAAAATGTGGTCGATTTTATCTTGCTCGGGCATCTCAGCATCAACTTTGTGGCACAGGGCCAGTACGTCTAGGATGTAACTGACGTACGGCTCGGTCGACGTCTGCGCTCGCGATGCAAGCACCTTTTTCGCCGCGAGCTGGCGCCCAGAAGGCTTGCCGTTTCCCATCTAGTAAGTCTGGCTGCGTTGGTATCATGCCACATCTCCGCCGAACCTCTCACGTTGAACCCGATGTTCGCCAGCATAATAGTGGGATCCCAGCGGTTGAGGGCACTCACACGCTCGTAGAGGCTGATCCAGTCTTCCACGTCGACATCACCGCTACTTTAGAAGAAACCAGGATCTCGAGGCTGGCTCACGATGACCAGTGGCGTAGCGGCACTCGTTGCTTCAGTAGGCGGTGCCGTTGTGGTGCCTCGGAGATAACGCCCGCTCCAGAGTTCCGTGATCAGTACCTCCAAGTCAGCCTGGTCCACGGCTCACTCGCCCGTGCCAAGGAAGGGGTGAGGTAGAGCAAGACGGGGCCGATGCAGCACTCTCCACCAAATGATACAGGGTAAAGCTGTGTCCACAATGGTGTATTTACAGTACACATTAAGAGGCTAGTTATAACAAACAACGATGGAAGAGAGCACCGCGCAAGCCAGGGAGCAAACGCGCTTCACCTTCAGCGTACTCTTCATCTCTCTTCTTGATGATGATACCCGCTAGCACAGTACAGGAATGCCGTCCTATTTGTGGGAAATATAATTTAATCACCATTTAACAGATATTCCGACTTCACTTACTTCATTTGTTCAGGAAACCCCACTCATCCTCCGCATATTATAAGCAATAAACGATGGTGGAAAATACCCAATGACGCCATTCTGACCACGCTCGACGTCTCCGCCCAGTATACGCACATTCCCATCACCAAAATAATAGAAGCTACATCAAAGGCCTGAGCAGAAAACCGGCATCAACAAGTGCTGGAAGTCTACATTGCTTTTCTAAAGTTAGTTCTAACTTTCAACCATTTCCAGTTCGACACATTTTACTACTTGCAAGATTTTCGAACCGGCATGAGCACTCCTTTCGTACCCTCCTACGCCACAATTTTTATGAGACAACTTGAAACTTCCCTCTTAGAGTCTTCTTTTTTAAACCGAATATTTACCTTCAATACATAGATGACATCTTCATACTTTGGGAGCACGGTCGCACAGCCCTAGAAAGTTAAATTTCGCATCCTAATTTTCGCATCAGACCATTAGGTACTAATGGCAGTACTCGGATAAACAAGTAAACTTCCTAGACACCGCTGTTGTTTTTGAAATGGTAAACTAAAAATCACAATTTATAGGAAACCAACGGCCAGGTAACAGTACCTAGACTGCCCTAGTCATCACCCACGACACTAGAAACAGGTATCTTTGTAGAGCAGGCTACCAGACTAAGTGTATGAAGTGGTAACACAGAATATATAAAACACCTTACGGAAGAATAGTCCACCCCGAGAAACAGGAATCACCCGGTCAGCGCGCTGGATATGGCTTAGGACAGAGCATCCAAGCTAGAAAGACAGGAAGTGCACAAGCAACAAGGCCGATACGAAAGCTTGCGACCACCAGCCTTAATAACCAAATTCTCAAACACACTCCATAACATAAACAACATCCTGTGGAATTACTACCCCATTATAGCCAGTAATGACCGACCTAAAAAGACGTTCCCAGAAACCCCAAGAGTCACCTACAGAACAAAAAAGAACCTAAAAGACATTTTAGTGTATGCCAACATTGGCACTTCCAAGGAATCAATCATTAGGCCTTCTCTCCATCCTAAAAACTAGAACTGCAAACATCTGATGACGAATTGCATTGTATATAGCGCTGAAATCCATTACATTCACGAAATATTTCAAGCTTCGCGTGCAATTCTTCTAACATTGTGTATATGCTAGAATGCTCCTTCAGTCAAAGGCAGTGTATTGGAGAAAAGAGTCAACCAATGAACTTGCGCATGAATGGACGTCAGGCTAACACCCATAACAGGGACTCCAAAGCTGTCACGCAAAACTTCAGCCAGCCGAACCACAATTTCGACGACCTCAAGCTCTGTATTTTGCAGTCAATTTTTAAGTCTCCAAAGGACCGGAAATATAGAGAATTCTACTTAATCCTTACAATCAATTGCCGAGAGCCGGCTGAAATCAAGGCTTCAATAGGCTTCTTAGAAACCTTATGGTTCTCAATCGTACAGAAAAATAATGCTCTTGCAAAAAGTGTGCATCTCTATTCGCAAAAACCCTACCTGCCCTTTCCCAAAGCTCTTACTTGAATACAATATCGGTCCTTTTTTTCTGTCTTGCTTCTATCCGATTTAGACATACCACGCGCACTCGCGTCCCTCGAGCTTCGGCATTTCGTTTTACTACCTGCTTTACACACACACGCAAAAAGAAAAAAAGTAGAAAAAGGAAGAAAACAGAAAAGAAGTTTTTGAATCTACCGCAAAGATCGCGGTGTATTCTACCTGCGCGTACCCCTTCTATTCTTCTATGAACACTGGCCTTAGCACTCGGAATTCTTCGGACAATACTGGCTGTTGTTATTTACGAGTTTTCTCGCTTACACACAGCTCAGAAACCTTGCAATTGCACCCTGCAGACGCCCATTAAAGACCCAAACTTCCCGGAAGCCTCCTTTGAGGTCACCAGGCACCACCGTAACACAGCTGAAACTACTCCCTCCCACTTCCCTCGACCATCTCGTAGTTTTCACTCTTTCTCTCTTTCGGGGTGCTGTCCCATTACCGAACCTCCGGTTCTTGTTCAATATTTCTGTCCTTTCAATGAATTGTTGAGATGTCTTTGTCATCCTTACAGCCCCGCTCTGAACCGCCTTCGCCCTCTCCGTCCAACTAAAACTCTACCTATAAAACAGTGTGCCAGAGATGAACCCTGATGCCTTAAAAAAGAGAAGTTACCTTGTCCAAATTTTGGCAGAGGTCTGAAGCCACACCTTCTCCACAGTATATGTCTGGTGTCTGGAGTGTGTCTGGACTGCAAGTGGCTATCACGGCCCGTAACATGTTGTGTTCTGTATGTGGCAGGCTTGACAGAAAGATAGAGCAGGGAAGTACAAGAAACGGGTTGGTTGTGGTGTCACCCACACGAACAGTTATGTCGCATGCGCAACAGGAGTTGTGTACAGCATTCCTTTGCCTTGTGGCCGAACCTATGTTTGGCAAACTGGCCGCTGTATCAAGAGAACATTATTGTCATTGAAAGGCCCTGTATCATCCCATCTTTCTTCGCATTGCACTAAGTGCAGCCAATGCGAAACTAATTTTCCTTCCACTAACATTTTATTTTGGCACCGTAATCAAACAACCCGCGAAATCATGGAGGCATTCCACATAGCTGAAGAAAATGACAAGTGTGTAAGCCAAGCAAGCATGTGTCTCCACCCTAAAGAGATTGCGTATCTGCGCGTCCCTCGATTTTAACATGTGCACATCTACTTGTGGTATCAACGTGACCTTTGCAAACTTGTTTGCCCATGCGCATTGTCTTTTTATTACTTTATTGTTTTTGCTCAGAATTTATATCCACCCTTTCTAATATTAAAATTTAGTTGTTAGACCAGCGGCTGTTCTTGTGGTTTCTTTCTTCGTCTTCGTCTGAATTTGCGCTGGTTTTTCCCAAGAGGGACTAGAGCCAAGCTAGGTGACCCACACCTCGCGGCGATGATTGCCGCCGTAACCAACTTATCGCCACGTTCATTCGTCAGGCTTCGGGATGAAACACTTTAACGCCTCGTGTAGCTCAAGAATCACAGCCGAGGATACCACCTCATCGTAGTCGCAGTTGCCTTGAGTTCGGAGATTTTACCCTCCAAGTACAACCCTCGTCAGGGAGTGCACATTGGGAAGTCAGCACATCTGCGCAAGATACAGGAGCCATGGCCCCCTGGCTGGGGCAACACACCACTTCTGCACCGCTTCCCACAGACGGTGCCCCGCGTCTGAACCGACCTGGGGGAAATCAGCCACTCCTCTTTTCCTGCGCTCTTCTACATTCTTTTCCTTTCCTATGTTCTTTCCTAACCATGTCCGGACACCTTTTCTCTTCTTCATTTCTCTCTTTTTAACTAGGCAGCGAGGGTTATCCCTGTGCGAGGTCATCACCCTAGATTCCGACCATAGGGTTAAAATGGTGAGGTACGGTTAACGTGTGCTTCAAAGCCACGTTCCCTTGTTGGGCTGGGTGCTGGCCGACTGGCCTTGCCACCGAATTGATTCCATGTTCTATGGCTATTTTCTCAACTCCTGCAAAACACCCTGATCGACCTCCTAAAAAGGGTCGCAATGAAGTACTCGGCACCCAACCACCTAAGCCAGATTTCAGCCAGTACCTAGTTGTACACTCGACCGGCGAAAAACCTATCACCGACCTGTCGGTCTTCTTCTTTGCCAAGTGTATTGAAACCTTTGTTGCCAAAGACTACAACGCCAAATGACGCTCTCTGGAAACCTTCTCGTTGAAGTTATTGAAAAAACCAAAGCGAGAACCTCTTCAAGCAAGAACAAATGCCAACTTGACCGTCCCCGTCACGCCAAACCACACGGTAGACATTGTCCAAGGTGTTATCTCTGATAAAAAAACTCCTCAATGAGACAGATGATGATCTCTTTGAGGGACTGCATGACCAAGGTGTTTGCGTCCGTATAATTATTATTAGAAGAGATGGAGCAGAGATCAAGACCCGACACATCATCCTAACAATTTGGTAGCTCTACCTTGCCCGAGACAGTGAAGGCAGCTTTTATTATCTGTTGTGTACGCTCCTACATTCTAATCCTGAGGCGATGCTTTAAATGTCAACAGTACGCTCATGGAACTCAAGATTGCCGTTGCTGGCTCACCAGCGCGAAAAGTGGCGAAAATGATCATTCGTCTGACGACTGCGAAAACACCATCATGAAATATCCGAACTGCAGTGGCTCACACGCTGCATACTCACGATCTTGACCATCTTTGAGAAAAGAAACCAAAGAGATCATTCATACCCAAGTAACCGAAAATATAAGTTTCTCTGAAGCATGCCAAAAGCGCAAGATGTTTTCGGCTGCATCCTATGCAGACGCCGCCCCCCGGAATTTGGGGGAACATTTGGTCAGTGCTGCGACACAATGGAGCTTAGCTGATGTTTCGCTGTCATTACCCCATCCGAGCAGCCACCAACTCCTGCCTCTACAGCAGAGGCCCTGGTGGTTCCTCCTCTTGCTGGGCTGCCATCCAGAGCTGAGCACCCCACCGCAACTTCTGCAGAGCCCGCCGAGGGCGTGCTGACGGGTGATGTTGGAACAGGTGCAGCCTCTTCCAGTCCAGCTTCATTGGCGCACAGGACACTCAAGGGCTTTAGGAGCATGAACACAGGGAGCACTACACATACTCCTTCACTTCCCGCACCGCACGTTCATACAAAGAAGCCTGCGGCGACCTCAAGAACCAATCCACCAGGTGTATGTCGGAAGGACACCCTTTCCGTACCGGCTGAATTGTCAAACGAGGACATGGAAACTTCGGTATCTCAACCTGCCCAGCAGGCGTAAAATGAGCGCCGCAGCACTTTGGGCCATGGGAAAAAACCACCTCCCCGTATCACAGGCCATACAGAACACTCATTGACATGAACCAAAACACGCAACTTCACAACTGCATTTTATATACTTTAAACCTTTATTGCTATTGAAAACATAGTTCAATAAAACTGTAGGGGTCCCAAGAAAAACTTAAATGATGTTTATGAACTCTCGTATAAACATCAATCCAGTATTATTTGCCTCTAAAAGACACACCTCAATCCCAAGCAAAGCACTTTCTGAAACAATACACTGTCTTCAGGAAAGATAGAGATGCCTTTGCTCATTCATCTGGCGGGGTTGCCATTGTGACCGCCAAATCCATTTCATCCCAGTCCATTAGACTACTCACCAGTCTTGAGGCAGTTGCTGTCCGCGTGATCATTTTCGTCGGCTGATTGTAGTATGTTCCTTATACGTTCCCCCCGATCATCACTTGTCTACCTCGAAATTTGAGTCCTTAATGGATGAGCTTCCTGAACCAATAATCTTAGTTGGAGATCCAAATGCACACAACGAACTCGGGGTTTCTGGGCACACTGAGGCTTGTGGCTGCTTGATTGAGCATTTCCGGGTATCCTCTGGTGCGTGTTTGTTTACAAAAAAAAAAACAGCCTAGATATTATAACATCACACACACTACGTACTCACACATAGACTTGACAATCGGTTCTGCTGTTCTTTTTCAGCTCGTTGATTGGGAGGTGTAGAAAAACCGGCTTGGAAGTGGAAATTTCCCTGTATTCCTGAGATGCCTAGACAGAGACCCCTACACTCCCATCTCAACAAAAAGGTTTAGGTTAATCGCTGCAGGCTAGGAGAAATTTAGGCAGAAATCTCAATGCACACACACAAATAGAACACTTCGGTATTGATGAAGCTTGTAGTTTTATCACAGCACATATCCTTGATGCTGCAGAGAACTTCAGTCCTCAGACTTCTGGCAACACAAGTAACATAAGGGGGTCCTGGTGGAATGAAGAGTGTCGACAAGCACGCCAGGCACAGAACAAGGCGTGGTGCATTCTTCGCAGGTACCCAACTGCGGACAACCATGTAGCATCCAAGCACACAAAAGCCATTGGTAGACGCATTTGCCGTAAGGCCAAAAACAATAGCTGGAGGTCCTTCCTAACTTCCATAAATTCTCTCACCGATATACGAAAGGTTTGGAACAGGAAAAAAAACTTAATGGACAAAGCACACATGGCTGACCCCTTGTAGACACCACTGGTGACACCATAGGCGACCAGGCAAATGCATTGGCACAACACTTTGAACACGTCCCAAGCCTTTCACATTACACAACCACCTTTATACAATAGAAAAGGTCAGCTGAGCGGATGTTCATACGTGACCACTAGCAATGAAATGACTTCTCTAACTCTCCATTCTCCCTTCACATGCTCATGGCTGAGTTGGCTGGTTGCAAGTCATCCGCGCCAGGCGCAGATCACTTAACGTACACAATGATCAATCACCTTAATACAGACACAATCAATACTCTCCTGTTTTTTTATTTACAGAATATGGCGTTCTGGGCACTATCCGAAGTCATGAAAACAGGCTATCGTTGTGCCACACTTCAAAGAGGCAAAGGATGCCTCCTGTGTTTCAAGTTAACGTCCAATTACTTCGACCAGCTGCTTGAGCAAGCTCCTCGACAAAATGATCAACAGAAGGCTACTATACTTCCTGGAATACAAGGGCGTTCTTAACAGCTGCCAGGTAGGCTTTAGGTCAGGAAGATTAACAACAGACCACCGTGTCGAATTTGAATCCTATGTAAAAAATGACTTTGTTCACAAACAGTTTTGTATGTCCATACTTTTTTATCAAAAAAAAAACAGCACACTGCCTGGCGCTGCGGCATCCTGCGGGACCTAAAATCTTTTGGTATTTGTGGGAATATGCTGAACACACTTGAAAGCGATCTGTCAAAACAAACATTCATAGTGAGGGTCATAGCTGCAGTATCCCCACTGTATATGCAAGGAAACGGTGTTCTTCAGGGTGGAGTACTTAGTTGCACACTTTTTGTAGCTAAGATTGACACACTTGGAAAAGCTCTGCCACCTACTATTTTTTTACTCAATATATGTGGACGATGTTTATATCAGTTTCCAGTCCTGTTTGTGAGCGGCAGGTACAACTTCCCACAAACATGCTTGTAAAATGGACAGCAGAAAATGTCTTTAAGATACATTCTGAAAAGAGCACGTGTGTGTTATTTTCTAGGAAGCGTGGTATTCACCCCCAGCCCACAGTTCAGCTCAATGGTTAGCTGTCCTCTAAAGGACGAACACAAGTCTTAGGCAGCATGCTAGACAAAAAGCTGTCATTTATTCTAGGTATGAAGCTACTCAAAATAAAACGTATAGATACAATGAATATCCTGAAAGTCCCATCCCACCACTCCTATGGCGCAGATAAGATGTGCGTGCTGCGTCTGTACAACACCTTAGTGAAGTCGCGGTTGGAAAATGGGAGTGTAGTATATGGGTCAGCTTTGGGAACGGCTCTAAAAATGCTAGCCCTGTTTTGCACCTGGGCTTCGCCTTTCGTCAGAAGCCTTCTGAATATGTCCTGCACAAAGCCTATATGTGGAATGTGACCAGTGGAGCCTGGAAGACCAGCGCCCATACGCAGACCAATTCTATGCCATGAAGGCAACATACATAAAAACTCACCCGTCTTCATTTATTGTCTATGACAGCTTAACAGGTGCTGGAAAGAAGGCAAATTACCAAAACAATGAAAAAACACAAAGACCATTGCAATCCCAAAGCCAGGCAAGCCACTCGGCATCGGTAACTTACGCCCAATCTCCCTGACATCGTGCGTGGGGAAGGTTCTGGAACACGTCCTCATGAATCGATGGCAAACGTACCTAGAGGAGAACAACCTATATCCGGACTTTATTCTCGGTTTCAGAAGCAAATTGAGCACTCAAGACGCTATGATACAAATCAAGGCGGAAATCATTGACAACACGACCAATGACAACCAGGCCATACTGGGACTGGATTTGCACAGTGCCTTCGACAAAATGAGGCCCTCTGCAATCCTTTCCCAGATATGCGTCTTGCGGATGGGAACAGGGACGTACAACTACGTGCGCGACTTCCTCTCGGAGCGCACCGCACGGCTACTAGCAGGTGACCACACCCTCGAAGAAAGGAAGCAAGGAAGTGTAGGAACTCGCCAAGGGTCGGCGATTTCACCGTTACTCTTCAACCTTGTAATGATTGGCGTCGCAAGATGACTGGAAACAGTACCAGAAGTGAAACATACGATATACTCGGATGATAATGCACTATGGGTGCCAGGTGGATGCGACGGACGCATCGAATCCTCGCGGCAACAAGCTGTAGAATCCATAGAAGATCAACTGCAAGGCACGGGCCTGGTCTGCTCACCGAGTAAATCAGAACGACTGATTATTTCCCCGACAACACGGCTCAAGACAGACAGCAACATCAAGCTACGAACTAACGACGGGCAAACGATCCCTGAGTTCACAAAGATCAGAGTGCTGGGCTTCCTGATTGAGAGGAACCGTAGAAAGAAGGAGACTGTCACCCGTCTTATTGGTAAAGTCGCGGCAGCTACGCAGCTCATTAGGCGAGTGGCAAATAGAAGATCTGGTGTGCAAGAGGACAGCCTGCTACGGCTGATCCGATCCTTCGCAATCAGCCACAGTGCTTACGCCGCGGCTTTCCACGAACGGTTACTACATGAACGTAACCGTCTGAACGCTGCCATACGAAAGGCGTACAAAGCAGCTATCGGTGCCCTCGATCTGGCAAACACGGAGAAGCTCCTACAGCTCGGTATTCACATCACGCTAGAAGAAATCAGTGAAGCCCAGAGAGTAGCACAACTCGAGCGCCTCAAGGGATCCAAGACTCGCAGATCCATCCTTGCCAAACTAGGACTGCAAACGGTGTCAAACACTCGGCACCTCAACAAGCAAGAAGATATTCCGGCTGACATCAGATATACAACCAGGGTCTATCATATCCCCCGCAACATGCACCCTACTCCCAAAAGGGAAAGAAGAGTAGCTAGGGCAAATGTCATGCTTGAACAACATTCTAACGTGCCCGGTATCAGATTTGTGGACTCAGCCGAGTACAGTGACCATAGATGCTTTACGGCTGTGGTCATTGATGCAAAAACGGGAAACAATAACCGCAGCGAGCATCGCAACACGCGAAGCACAGAATGCCAAAGAGGTGGTCATTGCCATGGCCATTGCCGACCCGGAAACAACAGTGCTGTGTGATTCAATGGGTGCAGTGCGTAACCTTGCCAAAGGCCGAATGTGCAGTGGAGCAGTGCGGGTGCTCACCGCGGTGAACCTTAACAAACGGAGGATAACCGTGAAGTGGTTCCCCACCCATGCAGAGAACGATGTGTCACAGACAATGGCCAACCACAATGAGACGGTTAATACTGTAGCGCGAGAATTAGCAGGCCGCGCGACAGTAATGGATTCGTCTGCAGAGTGGTGGACGGAGACCAAAGATAGGTTCGACACCTTTCGAGGTGTAACCAAGTATTACAGAAACAATAGAAGGGTGATGGCACCACCAAACCCGAGCTAACCAGGGAACAAGCATCAATATTCAGGAAACTGCAGACCAATTCATTACTGACCCCGGTCATAATGCGGCACATATCACCAGAACTGTACCCAGACGACACGTGTGTGTTGTGCAACAACTCCAGAGCGACTGCTGCCCATTTATTGTGGGACTGTGGGGTTAGACCAGTAGAGGCTTCAACCAGGACCGACCTGCCGCCGTGGTATCAACACGTCCCGCGAAGTTACAGTAAGGACGACCAACTTTTAGCTGTCCAGCAGATCCTGTCGGCTCTCGAACGGCAGCACCGGAGTGAAAGCTGCGGGGCGCCATCCTCCCTCCGGGGAAGGGGGCAACCACCACTGCAATGAGTAGCGACGGTGCCCGTCTAGTAGAGTGGCCAAAGGACCGACGAGTGGCTCCGTCCGGGCGTAGAAGCAACACTACGTCTTTTGCCGGCATTTAATAAAGTCTTTTTCACTCACTCACTGCGAAGAGACGAGTTAACAGGTGTCCCGATAGTCTTGACTGTTCTCTTGGGGGGGGGGGGCTACGTTTGAAATTCTTCCAGCCGTGTACGTTCTACACGCCGCTTGCAAGTCCGTTACGATGTTCGCGGCTTGCGTCAGCGTTAAGGCCATTGCACGGGCAACTTCTGCTTCGAGGCTGGTGGACTTGCGAAATGTCCCCTATACCACGTCCTGGAGCGTAACACTCCTGTACCTACATTGTTCAACCAGTACAGCCTTCATCCGATCAAAGCCAACACCAAAAAAGGCAGTTCATGTGAACGCCTAGAGCCTTACTGCGACCCCCTCGTTTTATCGTGCCCTTAGGCTGCCAGGATGGCCGCTCTCCAGTGGGGTAGTGATTGCAAATAAGAAAGCCACCGAGATAATGCAAGGGACAATCACATGTTTGGGATATTCGCCAGTGTCAAGACAGTGCAAAGGACAACCTTCCGTCGGTGGGCAGGCACCAGTGTCAGGACTGCAACATGGTCTATTTTTGGTGACGCCCTTTCCAACCCGCTTGTCTTAAGCTCGCTCTCACCGGACCGACTGGAATGACCACTTCCTTTGGTCCCAGCTCATTGTCGCGCCACTAAGTACCCTTTCCAAAAAAACTTCCTTTCGGGATTCGTTATTTGCAGAACGTTGGCTTGTGAAGCGTAGGAAGAACTGGCGCGACAATTGTTTAAACTGTCGATAGCTTCCAGCTTCTTTCTTCTCTTTCAGGAACGGTCACATTGTTTTTCTTCTTGAGCTTGGAGGCTGGAGTTACAAGAATAGCCGAACTGTATTTCACATGCATTGCACGTCCCTGTTGCCGAAGAAGACCTCTGGGTGAGTCACGGTGCAGTATGGGAGTAATAGCGTTTCAGGCATACCACGTGCACAACCTGTGTTTTTCCTGTGATCTTTCACTTGTGATTACACTTGACACCCCGTTAGTAACTGCACTCACGTGTTTCAGGGCACGGAAGCTACCGACATAACGGGGAGGAAGTTTTTCGCATAGTCAACTTTTACACTGGGTATTTAAAACCGCACGAAGTCACCAGGGGCTTACGAGAGATTGGAATGGCGGACTTCATACGCTGCTGGTTGCGTTCTTGAGAACGCAATGTTCGTAGGCGCGCTAGGTGGCGTGCTTGTTCTGCAAGCAAAGTGTCTGAGCCACTGAAGGCTTGTCCTGTTCTTTGAAGGGAAAGATGTTTTGAAGAAGCTGCGAGGGTTGCGGCCGAAGAGAAAAAAGAAAGGGCTGTAGCCGGTGGTTTCATGCTTTGCAATGTTATAAGCGTACGTGAGAAAGGGCAAGTGGTCTTCCCCAAGTTTTCTGGTCGGAGCCAACGTACACGGCGAGAATATTTGTCAGTGTGCGGTTGGTCCTGTCGGTGACACCGTTCGTTTGAGAATGATATAGGCTAGAATCGCGAAACTGCACTTCACAGAGGCCAAGCTTTTTTCGACGATGTTGGCGGTGAATAGATGAATGATAACTCGGGGGATCCTTGGCGAAGTAGAATACGTCGAAGCAGGAACTTGCAGGCTTCCGCGGCAGCAGCAGATGGAAGTGTGGCGGTATCGGAGTAGCGTGAGAGATAGTCCACACACACAAGAATGTAGTGGTTTTGTTTCGATGAGCTTGGAAACGGGCCTAGCAAAGCGATGACAATGTTGTCGAAGGGAGGAGTTGGCCGATGTAGCGGCTGTAGTTTTCTTGCCAGAACAGTTGTGCGAAGCTTCTGCCGCTGGCTTTTTTATGCGTCGCACATAAGGAAAGAAGACATGCTACTATGACACTGTGCATAAATTGGTGTACCAAATGACAGAATGGGGCAGCTAGTAAAAGAAAAATATCACAAAACCTTATATGCCACATTCAGCCCTCCGCATTCCGCGGCCGCATGCCACTATATTTAGTACTGACATCACATACTTGTTTCCTTATACCAACACTAGTTGCGTTCTTCCCAAGCGCGAAGAACTATCCACCGTAATTCAATCAGGTGACTGAGATTTCGTCATTCCTACAGAAACCTTGCTTTCATCATATATTGCCGACTCCGAATTTGCTCTGTACCTGCCCGGTTTCCCTCTTTACCGCCGAGACTGAGGTCGGGGTGTTTTATTTGGAATAAAAAATCAATTAGTCACTTCAAAATAAAACTACAAAGCCTCATAGAGATTATCAACATACGGTATCTACATTACAGAGATTATCTACATTATCTACATCGAGATTATCTAGATAGCAAAATAAAAATACAAAGCCCCCCTAAAACCAGATGCCGATTTTGGCACGCACTTTATGATTCCCTTGACCTTATTAAAAAAAATATCCCGCTGCAAATTTATTAATAAGCGGCGACTTTACCTACCCTGCTATTGACATGTCTAATCAATTTAATGGAGCGACTGGGGAGTCCAGCCAATACCTAGCTACACTTCAAAATGTTCAATTAACGCAAATAATACGCCAATGTACGAGAAAGACCACTCACACCGCCAACACTCTTGACTTGATTCTCATGTCCGACCAAAGTTGTATCCAGGCAGTACAATACCCAAAGGAAATTAGCGATCATAAAGTTATCTTGCATTTTCCAGTCATAAATTGAGACAGAAAGACCGAAGACGAAGCAAATTAAACTTGATGGAAAAGGCAACTATGAAAGATTTAGCTCGAAACTCAAACAATTCTATCCTTTTTTCGAGCAAGGTTATTACGACAGCTCAACGGAATAAAACTGGAGGCTGTTTTTGCATAAAATGCAAGAATTACTGAAAAATGTGTTCCAACAGTAACTATTCAAAGCAAACAGTCAGCGCCATGGTTCTTTAACAAATAGGTAGAAAGAAAAGATCGTTTTGGAAAGCAAAGGCAAGAAATGATCAGCCCATGTTGCAAACATACCAAAGTGCGGTAACAAAGCTTTCAAAAACCGTTCACGCTGCCAGGCAAAACTTCTTCGAGATATCACTAACACCTATGCTAAAAATAACTCCAACCAATTTTGGAAGGCCCTCAGCCCACCTCCTCCAACCAGGCTAAGGCTCTATGACGACATAAACCATGACCTAACCGATAGGGACACTGCTATCACACTGAACAAGGCGTTTTCTTCAGTATTTACGACAAAAGCCGATATGAACCCCTCCCTCTCCTCACAACCAGTAATTTCAGAACAGATGCCCCCGATTTCAATCACATCTAGCGGAATTCTTCTCATGATTGAAAATATAAAACTGTCTTCCGCCACCGGACCAGACGAAATAAACTCCAAAATCCTGAAAATTGCTAAGGTACCAGTCAGTGCCATTTTTGCTTTGCTCTTCGCTCAATCCATGTCATCTGCTGTGTAGCCGTAAATGGAAACTAGGAACGACTGTTCCTACCTTTAAAAGTCGAAACAGATTATAACCTTTGAACTGTCGACCCATCCCACTAACATCCGTTCCATCAAAAATTATGCAACATAATTTTCACGCATATTATAAATTACATCTAGAGCAATACCTTGACTTCCACCTCACAACATGAGTTTCGTAAAGGACTATCCTGGGAAACACAACTGGCCGCCTTCACTAATTATTTACCCGTTAATCTCCATAGCAAATCCAAACAGATGTCTTTTCCTCGATTTCCTAAAAACTTCGACAAAGTGCCTTATCGCCACCTTATGTACGAACAATCGCTGCTAAATCTGGAATAATTTGAATTCAACTGGATAGAAACTTCCTCAGAAGAAGAAAGCAATTCGTCGTAGTAAATGACGCGCAATCTAACGCAACCATGTTTCTTTCCGGCGTGCCACAAGGTAGGGTACTTGGCCCGCTGCTGTTTCTTATTTATATTACTGATCTGCCTTCCGACTTTACTAACAACATACGTCTCTTTGCAGATGATTGTGCGCTGTATGTCAAATTACTTGTAACCAAAACCAACTTACCTTGCAATCCGACCTAATTACTATTGCAAACTGGTGTAAAAGTTTGCAAATATCAATAAATGTTTCAAAGTGCAAATTATTTTCCTTTTTCACTTTTCATGACGCGCGAGTCCGTTAACATTTAATTACACTCTATTAGGATCCTGTTTACAATCCACCAAGTCTTTTAAGTACTTGGGTGGTCACATCACGAATGATGTCCCCTGGACAGTCCACCTAAACAAATTATTCGCCAGCGCTTGTAGATCTCTTGGATATCTACAGCGTAGAATAAACTTGCTCCTTTTCACTTAAAACTACTGCCCTATAAAACCCTAATCGGCCGAAAACTAGACTATGGAGCCGTCATATGGGATCCGCCTCAGAATTACCTAACCGATAATAGAAGCAATTCAAAACCGCCCCGCTAGATTCACTTTCTCGGACTACTCATCATTTGCTATTGTCACAGATCTGAAATAACGCGTAGCCCTGCCTTATCTAAGCCAACACTGGAAGCTTGCGAGGCTGGCATTATTTCACCGGTTTTATCATTCTTTATCACCCAACACTTACATATTGCCGAAACCGCATGTATCAAGCCGAAGCAGTAATGAAATACAAGTAACATGCCCTCGCCCCCGTACTAACACATTTGTGCCGTCATTTTTTGTTCAAACTGCAAAGAAATAGAACCACATAACAGATCACGTGGTACAATTTGCAAACCTTGACCAGTGATATATTGGTGCAGTTTGTTTGATGCTCTTCCCTGTTATAATTGCTATTCCCAGCTTATTATTTTATTTTTTTTTCATTTATTCATTTAAACCATAATTTGGGGCCACGAATGGGCCAAAGCAGGAGTGGTGGTGTTAGATTGTGATGAGACGAGTTACATAATTTTGATCGGTTAAAAGAAAATGGGTGAACAAGGCAGTACAAACGTATTAGGTACATATGTGAAAATTATTTTTTTTTTAGAAATCAAACATTTCATCAATACATTTCAACATGCTACTGGAAGAAGGAATTTCAGTGGGGAGATTGTTCCAGTCGTTTATAGCTCTGGGGAAAAAAGGAATACTAAATGTGTTAGTGCGCACCGAGATAGGCGTGAACTTAGCGGAATGATATTGCCTCGTGGGACGCGATGATAACGGAGTGAGTAATGCATATGCATCAAGTCGTGAACTTCCTTGTGCTAAATAAAAAAAGAAATTTTAGCCTGGCTATTTTTCTTTGAGGTCCCAGAGTTGGGATTTTGGTAATTTTCATCAGATTGGTTGGGGAGTCAAGACGGCGATAACGATTGTATATAAACCGAACAGCTAATTTCTCACGTTTTCAATATTAATAAGTCTTTTTTAGTATGCGGTTCAAAAATACGCATGCGTATTCTAAACTTGGTCGTATTATTGTTTAGTTTCACTTTATGTCTTTATATTCACTTTATATTGATTTTACCGCCCGGCTGCGCCGGTCTGTGTTATCTCTGCGCCAAGGGAAGCGCGTGTTCTATTCTTTCTTTCTGTGCCGCATGTGTTATCTGTTGTGATAGTGAGAGCATTCCTATCTAACGTGAACAGCCCAGAATAGTCTTCTTGGATCTACTATGTTCTCGATGCGAATCGACGTTTCGAGAACCACGCGCGCCAAAAGATAAAAAGCCTGCAGTGCGGACGCCGGGGCATTCGATTCGACGACACTCGCCGAAGCAAGTCACTTTGTTGACCGCTGCTTCGCCGCCTCTGTATTCATTTGAGTTGTTAGGGGAGCACAAGTTCGCTCCAATAAACGTGTTTCTCATTCAAGACAACTGCATCGTCCTTGTCTTCGCAACAATATTATTGTTTCACTTTATGTCTCAGCAAACCCAGTTTTCTCCGAGCTGACGCGGATGTTTTAAGTATGTGTGTAGACCAAGTTAAATTGCTATTTATCGTAACCCCAAGGTATTTGAAACTCTCAGTTTGAGAGATAGCAACGCCGTAATTGTGTACTGATATTCATGTGGCTGCTTTTGGTTAGTAATACGCATGATGACGGTGTTGTCAGCGTTTAGTTTCACGTCCCAGCGGTAGCACTATTTATTTATTGCTTCAAGACTGTGATTTAGAACTTGTTGTTCCTTAAGGGAATTAAAAGTGCTGGACAACAAGAAATCGTCCGCGAATAATCTGATTGTAATGCCTTCTTTCACCCAGTTTGGTAAATCATTATTATAAATCAAGAAAAGTAGTGGTCCAGGACACTACCTTGCGGTACCCCTGAGTTTAAAAAAGATATTGTGAATGAGAACCATTGATATCGACTAATTGCATGCCGGAGTGTAAATAAGATTTTAACCAGTTTACAATGGTGGACGGAAAATCAAATTAAGCCTAAATTATACATTTAAGTTAGAAAGTCTATCGAAATCTTTACTGAAATTAATTAAGACTACGTCTGATTGGCCTGATTTGTCAAGAACAGATGATAATGAATGGACAGAACCAATTAGCTGAGTAGTGATAGAAAATGCCTTTAAAAGTTTATCGTCTAGTTAGATATGATGTGTTCCATGAGTGTACAACACGATGATATCAGTGATATGGGCCTATAATTTGTTATAATCGCGTAATCACCTTTCTTAAACACTGGTATCACTCTGGTGATTCGCAATTCCATCGGGACAATGCCTTGGGAAAGGGATGAACGAAAAATGACAACTAGAAAATGTGCGAGGGACTCGGCGTACCGACGTAGAAAAGCGTTCGGAATGTTGTCTGGGCCACATGTAGAGTTAGTTTTTATGTTAACAAGTATCGAAAACACGCCTTCGAAAGTAAAGAAATCTGGATTAACCACGACAGAGTTATCATTTCAGATGTCGCAATTGGTCGGGTCAGAAAACACTGAATGAAAATAACGATTAAATTTGGTCACAATTTGCTTCGAATCTCGGATAACGTTATCTCCGATTTTGACACGGGTAACCTCTTTGTGTTTGTTAGGCTGAAGCTTCCACCAGAATTTTGCTGGTTCGCTTTTAAGAAACTGTGCAAGGTCACTGAGAAATAGTGGTGTTTTGCGGCGCGTATTTTATTTACAAGCACATCTTTACAGTTCTGAAACAACGGTCCTTTCGCAGCCGCCTTTTCATTTGCTTGACTTTCCGCGTAAAATAATGATTTTTCGAGACAACTAAGGGTTTTTACTGTTAGATATTTTGGTTTTGTTCGGAATGAAGTTTTCTAGCCAAAAGGTGCAAAGTGACTGAAACTTTTTCCAAAGATAATTAGCATCAATGCTAGAAAACTCTTCAAAAGCCAAATCCAGATAGTCCAGGATCGACTGAATTAGCCGTAGTATAGTCTTTAACTATTTTGCGCTGTAAAGGCTCCTTGTCGGATAGATGTACGACAGAACATGTGAAAAAAAACAAGCCTATGATCAGACAGCCCATCTTCTATGGATGCATGGACATTCGAAAAATATTTGCTATAAAAAACAAGAACACAAATAAATGCCGTCTGTTCTTTAACGCGTGTTGGAACGCCTACAGCCTGGTCAAGATCGCATGCCAACATAGTGTCAAAAATAACCTGATCGTTGGAACATGGAGAACATTATTTGTCCCAGTTGATTTGCGGGAGGTTAAAGTCACCGGCAGTTATAAGAAAACCTTTGGAATGTTTAGGCAAATCATCATAAAGTTGATTTAAAAATTGAAATTCTCAAGAGGGAAACGGTAAACGGCCATTAAAGTAATTGTATTTCCGAAGACGTTTAGCTGCAGGCATAAGCTTTCGTGATCTTCTATTTGGGCTAAAAGAGTAGCGGACGTGTGAGCACTTAAGACAACCGTGACACCGTCACCACGAGAGGGCCTACCTTGTCTAAATATTTGGTAATTTTGTGGTACTATGTCTTCATCGGAATTAATTTCGCTTAACCAAGTTTCCATCAGGATGGTGATGTGGGGTGCAGAAGTTAGTAAGATTCTTTCGAGCTCTACAGTTTTATTGACAATGCTACGAACACTGTTATTAAGAAGGCGCAATTTTTGAGTAAATTGGCGAAAGAGAAGTCATGCACTGGTTGTTTGGGAAGTGTCTAAAGTCTGCGCAGGCACAGACGTTGTTCGAACGTATGCGCGTGTTCGTGCTATCATCCCACATAAAAGTGCCGTCGTCGATCTTCAACTTATCATGTACAAGATAGGGTTTTTTTTTATTCGCTTTGTCAATTTTTTCGCTATTCCATAGCAATTTACGGCGGCGCAATGTGCAACGAGAGTAACCATTTTGAATGAATATTTCTGTTTCTTTAAGTTTTTTAGCATTTTTCAATATTCCTTGTCCTGAAGGTACATAATTTTGGGATGGTTTCCTGTTTGTTTACCTAGCCTATGTATGCGACCGACTGAGGTGCAGGACACGTGAAGTTTTTGACGGAATACCCTTCTACTACTTCTTTTTTTTTTAAGCATCCTCCGTTTTGTTAGGTTTTTCAGGAAGGCTGTATACTATCAGGTTTGATCGTCGGCAACGATCTTCGATATATACGTTTTTTTTCGGATTGATCAGATACAGATGATTTTAGGGCATTTAAACTTGAGTCAAAGCTATCAATCTTGGAAGTCGATTTCTTCATACTGTTAACAAGCTTTTCTAGTTCTTTGCTTTGTTGTTTTTCATCGTATTTGTACTTCACCCTTACCGCGAATACATTTCGTATTGATATTTTTCCGTGCGTCTGCTGAAGTTTATATTTTTGTACATTTTTTCGAGGCAAGGTTTGTATTTTTTTGTTATCATTGACCCCATGTCACCCTTCTATGCTCATACCAAATGTATTGTATGCACCACCCCTCGTCTAATGCTTCCACTGCCTAGGCCCTCGAGGTAATGAAATAAATAAATAAATAAATAATAAATAAACAAAAATAAATGCATACATAAATAAATAAATGTGTTCTTTTATGCATGTTCGGCCAATAAAAACGTTGTCAAGTGTTAAATTAAGAACACTGCTTCGAAGGCACTGCGCTAATGAGAGAAGAAGGTGGGATCGAGAACCAGAGTAATTCTTTGTGTACAGTAGGCCGTCGCATACGCAAAAACTGCTAGCACGATTTTCATCACGAGCAGACTCCAATAGGGGCTGCAAACTATTGTCTTGATGCTGTTTCATCTTCAAGGTTGCGACGTCAGGGAATGGGGTTTAGAGCGAAGAAAGGTAGTCGCCAATGGTCATTATAGCAGAAAGTCGTTTCCAGTGGCAGCTGAAAAAGCCAATCGGCATCACCCTGCTTACGGCCGCCCTTGTATGACACGGTGATCATAAAATCTAACAAACGAAGGGCGAAACGCGCAAGTCGGCTGCACAAATCGCAAAGGTTGACGAGCCACCATCGTGAATCGGTATCTGTTATAAGGTAAATGGGAGGGCCATAGAGATATATTCTAAATATTTCTGTAACGAACCCGACAGTGAGACACTCCTCTTCAGTCATTGTGTAATTCTTTGCCGAATTGTTTAGGGCTCGACTGCCGGAAGCAATAACGTGTTCGCTGTATATGGCGTTGAACTAGCACGGGCTTTATTACAACACCGGTGGCGTAGATATGATCTTAGGTAGCAGCCGATGTGTCAAATTGTTGAAGTATAGGTTACAACGTCCGAAGAAGCTTCAATTGACAAAAAGCGGTGTCAGATTCAGATATCAACGTAAACGGAATATTGTCTGAAGTAGCAATGTCAAGTGGTTCGCTGTGTCCATGAATCTAGCTATAAAACGGCGAAAATTAGAACAAAGGCCTACAAAACTTCAAATCTCCTTGACACAACGTGGATCCTGAAAATCGCTGACGGCTTGGATTTTTCTTGGGCCCGGCCTGACGCTCACTTTGCAGGTCAAAAGGCCCAAGACTGGCGTTTGTGGTCTCCGATTTGGCACTTATTAAAAATTTTGACTACGACAGCTTTTTGGGAGCAGTCAGGGACAGTGGGCAAGCGACTGTTGTGGTCCTTGAAGGTTCGTCCACAAATAAGCATCGTATAAGTAGCACATGCGTGTTTCCCACTTCAATCGTGTCCATGCCGAATCGTGTCCATGAAGCGTTCATAGGTAGATGGGGTATTGTAGAGCACAAAAGGCTTTACGTAAATTCAAATACTCAATCAGACTTCACAAAAGCAGTTTTTTCTTTATCCTTGGGGTCCAGGAGAGAGAGAGAGAGAGAGAGAGAGAGAGATAGAAAAAACTTTTTTTTGTCTATTATCGCAGTGGTTGGGGTGGCATCCGTCAGCCGCCTCCGTCCAGGCAGCTGCTGGTAGCACTTCGAATGAAGGCCACCAGGTCCCGTTGATCTTGGTGATTGCAGGCGGTAGCCAGCCACTCCTTAGTGTGATGTGTTCTGAGTGCTGAAGTGTTAGTGCATTCCCACAATATATGTTCTTGGTTAAGTGTGGCGTTGCAGTGGCTGCACTGGAGCGGTGGGCTGGTGGTGCCATGCCATAGGCGGTGTAACCATGCCGGAGTTTGTAGTGTGTTTGTTTGTCTTTGTCTGAGTAGTGTTTGTTCTTCTCTGTCCAGCAAAGGATGTTGGGGTGGATACTACATCCTCTCGTGGAGGTACTGTCTCATTTTGGTACGACGTTGGGGGTGAGATTTCAGGGTACATACATGGTCAGCGGGAGCCCGGATGAGTCCTTCACGGGCGAGTTGATTGGCTCGTTCGTTCCAGCTAATCCCATGTGCCCAAGTACCCAGTGAATTCTGGCCTGTCCACTTCCTGTGCTAAACGTTCCAGTGCAGATGGAAAGGTGATTCCGCTTGCAAGTAGGTGACATTCCTTCGTGGAGTCCGTATAAATATTTGTAAGCGTGGTGGGGGTCGTCGTTTGGCCAATTGCGAGTGCTATGGTTAGCATTTCAGCTTCTTCCGGAGTGGTACAGCTGGTGTGCATCGAGCATTCGTCTTGTTTGAGGTTCGTATAGGCTATTCCACACATAGGTCCTCTCTTGGCTGCATCTGTGAATATGTGTTTTTGGTGGGTATCTTTGACAACCTTCTTTGAATAAAATGTCGCTCTAATTTGTCGTCAAGATGGATTCCTTTTTTTGTCCATGTGCCTTGGGCTGGGTGCCACCTATATGTGCTTGAGGATGTCTTGCTTGATGGGGGTTGTAGCGACCTGGGTGGGGCTTGGTTGGTATCCGAGTTCTGTGAGTATAGCTCATCCCGAATGAGTGTTGTTTACCCGTATTACTTGATTGTGACGCTGTGTGTATATAATTTCTTCGGTGGTATGGAGAGTTCCTGTGTTGAGAAGCTTCGTTGTGCTGGCGCTGAAGGAAATTCCTAGGGCAAGTTTTGTTGCTTTCCTGATTAGTGTATCCAGCCGATTTTCTAATGTTTTGGTGAAGTTTATGTAAGCGGCTTGATATCTGATGCGGGTGGTAATGAGGGCGTTCCTGAGGCGGATTAAGTCTCCTTCCTTGAGCCCTTTATTTCTGTTTGACACTCTTCTCATCACGTGTAAGGTCTGCTCACACTGCTGTATGATTTGGCTTACCGCTCTGTGTCCTCCACCGTAAGTTTGTATGTGGAGGCCCAGAATTTTTATGGAGGGCCTGGGGTATATATCGTGGCTTTCGTGGCTTAGGTGTATGGTGGGGGGCTTCCATCGTGGATTGTGCACTACTGAGAGTTCCGTGTCCTCTGCAGAGCATTCTAGTCCTATGTTGTGGGCTGCTCTTCCTACTGCATTTATGGCCAATTGTAGGGTGTCTTGGATGTGACCTGGACATTCCTTATTGATCCAGAGTGTGATATCATCTGCGTAAAGGGAGAATTTTATGCCCTGAATCTTGCATAATTCTCTGTGGAGCTTCAGCATGCCAAGATTAAATAGTGTTGGTGAAAGACCGACCCTTGGGGTATGCCTTTTTGTGGGTGAGAGAAGGGAGCAGTGAGATGGTCGCAAATGCCGATGGTGAGTTACCTGTCTTGTAGGAAGTTTTTTACATAGTTATACATTCTGCTTCCACAATTAGTGTTTTCCAGTTTTTCGAACATAGCGTCGTGGTCAATGTGGTCAAACGCCTTCTTCAGGTCAATGGCTAAGAGTGCTTTTGGTTGTGCTAGACTCGGTTATTTGTGTATATCTTCGTAGATGCGGAATAAAGCATCTTGGGTGGAGAGGTTGCACGTAAAGCCGACCATGTTAGGAGGTAGCATCTCTTGATCTTCAAGATAATGTTGGAGTCTTTTTAATGCCATCCTTTCCATTACCTTCCCCACATCGGACGTCAGGGTGATTTGTCTTAGGTTGCTGAGAATAAGGGGCTTGCCTGGTTTGTGGCTGAATATCATGTGTCCATACTTCCATTTTGTGTAAAGCGGGCTTCCACTCCATATGTAGTTGATTTCTGTGAGCAGGAATTCCATATCACTTTCCGCCAGGTTTCTTGGGTGGGCTGTATTTATCTGGTCAGGGCCTGGCGCTTTGTGTCCTGTGCACTTCTTGATTGCTATTTTAAGTTCGTCAATGGTAAAGTCCTTATCAAGATCTTCGTTGTTGGCTCCCGAGTAGTTCTGGTAGTCAGGTTGGGTCACGGAGGGGATATACAGGTTTTGTAAGTCTTTCAGCATTTTTTGGGGATTTTCGTGCTCATTATTTAGCGTTTGCCTTTTGTTCCTAGTCATGGTCTTGGTGGCCTATGGATCGATGAGGGATTTCAAGATACGCCATGTCTTACTTGTGCTTAGGGTTCCCTGAAGTTGTTCGCACGCCATCTGCCATTGTTCTTTTCTGAGTTTATCTGAGTACGTCTGGTTGTGTTGGTTTAGCTTGGCTATCCTTGCTCTGAGCTTGCGGTTTGTTTTACATTTTTTCCAGCGCTTGATAAGCGCGTTTCTTGCCTCCCAGCAATGGGCTATGTGCTTGTCCACGCAAGGTCCTCCTTCTTGGTTTGTGTAGGTCTTGGTATGCTTCACTTTTGTGTTGATAATATCATTTGTCCAAGCGTCAAGATCAGGAGGGCTTTGCCCTTCTCTTTCTTTCCTATTCATGTCCCATTCAGTCATTTGTTCTTCTTGGTTTGGTGTGGATAGAAAGGGCGATAATTGCGTGATTGCGTCCCAAGTATTCTTGGGTAATGGTCCAACTGATGTTTGTCCTTCATGTGGCCATAGTAAGTTCTAGGTTCGTGTTCCGTTCTACAGAGTTTCCAAATCTAGTAAATTCCAATGTGTTATTGTGGATTGTGTATCCTGCTTCCTGTAGTGCATATAGCAGTTTGTGTCCCTTCTTTCTGTCTTTGCTGTACCCCCAGGCTCGGTGAGGGGCATTGATGTCCCCAGCTAGAAGGTGTTCGTATGCACTTCGCGTGGTCTTGGGTCTTAATATTTCTTTGAGCTCCAGTAGGTTGTCTTTCGGCGGGCTGTACACATTTGTGATGTGCAGCGGTCCTTCGGTCGCTTGAATTGATATAGTGATGCTGTTATCTGTGTCATGTTCCAGGTTGGCGGGAAGTTTCTTGAGAATGAGGAGTGCAAATTGGTCTCTGCTTTTGAAGGTAGAGTAACCTGGTAGGGTTGGATGCATTCCAGTTTCCTGTAGAAGTATGTCTGGTTTCCTAGGTAAGGTTTGATCCACTGATAAAGGGCGTTTCTTTTGTTTTTGAAAACCCTGCAGTTCCACTGGATGAGACTTAGCTCTCTAAACATGCTGTGGTTGATCTGCGAGGGTGGGTAGGTGGCCTGCTGTTTTGAGTAGGTGGTCGAAGCGCTGCTCGAAACGGTGGAGGAGTATGTCGGTGAGGTGTGCCAGCTTTCTCTCAAGGAGGGCATCGAACACTTTGTCAATCATAGCTGCTATTCTTTCTTCTAGTGTTGTGAGGAGGGTGTCCACCTTTGCCTCTACTTCTTGGAGCCTTTCAGAGTGTCTCTTGAGGTCAAAGTCACTGTGAGCCGACGGTGGCATTCTTCCACCTCAGGGGTTCCTTCATCATGTGTTCTTCTGCGTTTCGGGCCCGGTGTAGAGCGATTTATTGTGACGTTAGATTCAGTGTTCATGTCGCTTTGGATGTCTGGTGTAGTGACCGTAACTGGTGGTGAGTGGTTTGGAGGAAGGGAGCTTTGTTGTGCGAGTGTTTGTGGCAAGGCTAGCATCTGTTCTCGTCGGGCATATGTTTGCGTCCTAACTGCATCTCTGTAGCACTTATTAGATTGTTCGGCTGTGCCTATGTGTGTTGATTTAAGGCGTGGCTGGCTCAACTGCGGCTGACCCGTATTTTCTGGCGATTGTTGCTTTATGAGGTCCTGGGTTCGGGATGGTGCTCCAGGCCTCGATGAGCTTTGTTGCCGTGAGGAGCTCTTCGATCGCGATTGGATGCCGTTGTGGGTATCGTGTTCGGTGAAGCGTGTGTGGCTTCTTCCACGTTGTTGGGCTTCTTCTTGCTTGGATTGCTATGAGTTTTGCTCGGTGTTGAGGTTCCTACGGCGGATTATTCGTTTGTGGTAGGGTTCGTACCGTGCTGCGCTGTCCGCAGCTTGTCTCTTCTCGCAGGTTTTGTCATCCGCGCTGTGGTTGCCTCCGCAGTAATGCATTGCGCCAGGCAGTCTTGGTGGTCTTTTTCTTGTCCGCCTTTTCCGCATTTAGGGCAAAGTGCTTCGCTGGTTTTGGTACATACGTCAGCCCTGTGCCCGATTGCGAGACATTTTCGGCATAATTGTGCTCGGGGTTGGTGTGGACGGCAGCGGTATTCGCCTCCGGCGTAGATCACGTCACGGGGGATATAGGTGCCCATAAAGGTGATAATTGCTTTGCCTGTTTTGCCCATCATGCGTGCCGAGGTGATAGTGTAACCTGGGGCGGATAGGTGCTTCAAGAGGTAATATGAGTCCTATTTGGCAAATTTTTTTTTCGACAAAGCATTTTCGGTTTTCGATTGCCGGTTTTCGACTTTTTTGTTCGAAAAAGCATCGAACAATTTTCGGTTTTCGATTTCTGTTTTCGACTCTGCATAATGTTACAGAAAACAATAGGTCCGCCCTCGCTTTTTCTCCTGCTGCGCTAGAGAACGTTTCCTCTCCACAAAAGCAGTTCATTCCTTTTTTACGTGCTCTGTTAAGCTAATTGTGATTTGTGGAGGGTTTGGTTGGTGACGACGGCCCAGTATTTCCCCCTAGCCCCTCCCTCTCCAAGTCTCCTGGTGTCTTCTTTTTTAGATACACGAAAACTATGTTTACTTCACATGATCGCGTAGATATTTCTAAAATACACGTAGCTGTAGTTATTTTACAAGTTCAATTGCTTATGTTTTTGGCAATCACTAGCTCACAGTGTTAAACCATGCATTGACGTTTTATGCGGTAGTTTTACAGTTCCTCCAAAAAAGGGTGTTTTGGGTTTGCAGAAAACTATCTCCGAACCCTGTCCATTTGGAGGCCGTGCACAAAAACAGCAATCTTTGCCGGGATGTGAACGCGTGACTTATTTGGGTGAGCGCGAGATTCAGTCCACCGTGCAAGAACAAATTTTGAGATTGCCTGAAAATAACAGAAAAACTTCATTGAGATCTACTGCCTATGTTACATCAATTTTTTTACCTAATTTTAGGAATTAATTGCTGGCTGACGAAAAATTTTTTGAAGAACGGTTGTGCAGAAAAACTCCACAAAGCCCCCACCATAGCTGATTTAAAGCAAAAGCATGGTTTTGGCTGCGGTTAGGATTTACCCTGAAGTAATAGTGTTTACCGTTTTTCTAGTATGCTTAAGTCTAATATCTTTTTTCAATACTCATTTCTTATTGCCTTTAAACCTACCGAAACACTTTTTTCGTAATAGGAGTTAAATATGAGCTTAAAATGTTAGAGGCATTGTTGGTCACACGCGAATATGCTGTTGCGTATCAGGTTACCGAAATGTCGCCAACGGACATCATGAAAGGAAGTACTGGTTGGATTAGCGCTAATGTTTTTATAAAGTTTTATCGACCCTATTATGTTAATACACTTTAGGAGCTAGTAGAACGGAAACGCATATATAATGGTAAAAATGTATTCGGGCCTCAGTTTTTGATTCTGGATCGATTTTGGACAACACCTCGGCCATTCTAATCCGTATTGGTGACATGTGGCCATCTGCGTAGTTTGGTATGGCAGTGTGCCATCTTGGGAGTCGGCGACATCGTCGTGCCATCGTGGTGTCGGTGACACCAACGAAGCACGGCAATTGAGTAAAAAAGGTAAGTACGGACGAACACGACAGCGTTAAGCATGCTGCAGCAAGAGCTCATTTGTGAAAGGTGCCACCTGACCCCGTCGAAGCTGAGCAAGTGGCGCTTGTGTTGGCCGGAAGTTCAAGAAAAACATGTTCATTTGCAGGATTTTAGTTTAGTAAAGCACGCCAGAAAATGGATTACCTATATGGGGTAAACGGTGGAGCCCGAAAACAAGCAGGAATAGATAGACACGTGTGCCAATCTTTGTAACAGTGTGCTGCATGTAAAAAAATATACTCTGCACGTATGATGCTGACCAACAAGGCTAACGAGGGCGCGTGTTTTTTAGCTTGTGTAAAATGTCTTTTGACCCTTTCGGCCCTGGTGTCCTATATTTAGGACATGAACCAAACAATTTCTAGCAATTTGAGAACAAAACTAAAACAGCTAGTTTTCTGGGAAATAGTTCTCCAAGGATGCCTCCATCGATAGATATCACCATTGTTTGTTTTTTGCTAAAGCTTATTGCTAGAAAGAGGAAGGCGTTGCAGGGAGGACCAAACTGGCGTAAGTGCGACCCCAAGGACCGAAGTCCCAGTTCGATGAAATAGCTGAAAATCTAAAACTACTTGCACCACCAGCCGTGTTTTTTGTGCGTGGGCTCACAGCTTTAGAAAACAAGCAAAAAAACAGTTTTTTCTGAAAATATAAATTTTAATTACCTGATTACTTAATTAGATGTCATGCCTGTAAATAGCTAAATACTTGCATTAGAAGCTCAATTTTCAGTTTGTAAGCTTGTACCATCCAGATAATAAAGAAAACACAGGTAAAATGTTTTTCACACAGAAAGAAAAAATTCAGGGCTGAAAGGGTTAAAAACACTTTTGGTTCGAATGAACACCCTATATCTGTTGTCCGTAAGTGTTTGTGTGAACCTTTATTACAAATTCATGTGCAGAGCGTGAAGAAAAAGAGAAGGAATATGCGCTGGTTCAGGAGCAATATGAGTCCACCACCATAACTCTAGCGGTTATAATAAAAGGACGCAGTATTAATAAAACACAATGAAATAAAGAAACCAATATCAGCTCAGGCACGCGGTACGGTTTAAAGTACCAATTGTGGCGAAACGCCTCCTATGAGAATGTGGTTACATAGAAACGTTTGTTAGGAGTAGCTCGGAAAGCTAAAAAAAAACAAGTACAATGCACTATAATAGAGTACGGCGAAGCCGAAAAGTTGAAAGTTTAAAGTTGAAAGTTGAAAGTTGAAAGTTTATTGCGACAACACGTACAAGACTGGCTATACAGTTGTCGAGGGGGACGGTCAAAAAGGCTACAGGAAAAAAAAAGCCTGACAAGGTGACGTCCCCCTTCCCCCCCCCCCCTTCACGTGGTGGCGCGACTCTGCGGGAAATGGCACGTACTTTGTGACAATAAAAATTAACAAAATAATGCACACAATTAACACATAGAAAATCAGCTTTCAGTTTACAGAAGGACAATAATTACAATGACAATTCCACTAGGAAAAAAAAACATACACATCAGCTCTCGGATTTCAGGAAACAATGAGTATAATTCAAGAATTCACAGCAAGAAAGAACAAAAAAACAGCTCTCAGTTTTCATAAACAAACAATAATACAGTACAAGATTTCATACAGCGAAAAAAAAATACCTCAAAGTTTCTAAAAGAAACAAAAAGTTGAAATACACGTTTTTTACGGCAATTCCAAAAGGTACATGTCTAATTTCCTCTTAAATCCTTGTTCAGATTTAGCATCTTGTGCCATGGTTAAAATTGCAGGGTGACTGTTTAAAATGTTAGGAATCTGGTAGCTCAATTTCTGGTGCCCGTAGTTTGTGCGAGTTTTTGGCTTTGTATATATTACCTGCCTAAACCCATATTCATGTGTTCTTGACGTGTATTTTCTATAAAAGTCAGTAGAGTCTGTCTTTATCTGGTGATAAATAGTTAGAGAGTTTTTTATTTAGAATGTTCATAATTGTCAATACCCGAGGTTTCTTAAATAATGGACAACAAAAGTGTGGGTTGGTTCCAACAAAAGTGTGGGTTGGAAGCGGTAACGACTACTACATAACGAAGGAAAACTTTGAAATCTGAAATTAACATTATCCCGACACGCACGTGATATGGGTAACCCAAAAAATGAACCCCTTTTATGTTTTTACAAAAATGGTTGCATACAAAACTTTTTCCGAAAGCCTGTGGTGATCAAAGCAAAGGGTGGGTAAATGAAGCTCCATAATATGCCGAAAACGGCGCGTCTTGAGCGATAGAGTGGCAATTACGTTTTTTCAGAAACGCTAAGCGCGACTGTTTTTAGGCAGCAAAAAACAAAACGTTCGCCTTTTCTTAACGTTGTTATCTCCGCCGGTTTCAACGAATGAGTCTAGTGAGCTCGAAGAAAGGAGGATTGCTAAAATGAGGTATTTTTATAACCCAATGCCTACGGGTGCGGGCCCACTACGAGCGAAAAAAACTTTGCAAAATAATTAACATGAAAAAGAACCATGTCAACGTATGCACACGGCAGGGTTGTAAGAGTCCAATGCCCTCTCTATCCTCTGAGAAACGGTGGGAGGAAATATCATTTACGAATGGCCCTGCAGAGCTGTAACTAAAGGAGAGGGGGACGCAGTAAAAAGTACATGTTACGCTGAAAATGCACGTGATGCGCTTCTAAGATGGACATAAATCATGCGAAACACTTAAAATTGTATAATCATATTAGCACATGCACGCGGCATGGTTATGTCAAAATGAACACCGCTTGTGTCTTCTCCGAGCGTGATGACATACAAAACTTAGGTACGAATGGTTCTGTTAATGTCATGCCAAAGGTAAAAGCAATACGCTAAATAGTGTACTTCTAGAAACGAAGAAGTGTGGGCGTCGGGCAGCTCAGAGGGAGATTATTTGAGTGATACACTACGCATCGAATGGAAGAATATAAACACAGGCATGTGATGCGGGGCATACATATCCATGAGCGGCATACCTATCTTCTGAGGAACAGTTTTTACACAAACCTTTGTTACAAATCGCTGCACAGAGTTCCTACAGAAGGAAAAAACATGTGCGAAATAAAATATGTTTCAAACCAAGAACACTATGCTTCGGGCTGGTGGGCAACACGAACGAAGCAACGCACCAGAAATCTAACGCAGTAATATTACCCAACTATGCAGCCCTGGTTAAAGGCGAAATCCCTTTTCTCTGAAACTGGTTACATACGAATATTTGTTGCGAATAGCAGTCAAAAGGTCAAAGAAAAAGCAAGGCAATGCCGCACTAAAGTTACTTTTTACACCTGAAATTCCAAGTGCTGGTCATTGAAGCAAGAAAAAAGATGCAAAACACTTGTCATCAAATAGAACAAACTCAACAGCTGAAACGTGAAATGCGGTAAAGTACAAATCGACACCCAATCTGCTTCTGTTAAGGTCTGTAAATACGTCACTTTTTTATAAATGAGTACATATTGCTCTAACAACAAGAAGGAATGCCCAAGCTCAAGTCGGTTTTTGAACCCAAAGGGTACATCCACGGTGGCTTACCAACAAAACGATGCAAAACATTTGGCATAGAACCAAATATTGAGAAAAAGCAGGCGACAACGATTATGACTAGTTAAGTCCGGTGACTAGTTCGGTGTTCACGAGCAATGATTTACACGCGCTGATTAGTTACGACAGATAATAGAGTGGTAAAATGCGAGGATGAATGCCGTACATGCATCCCTTTTTGCGACAGACAAATGAACCCACAGGTATGCCGATACCGACAAAAAACAATGCGAAACAGTCTGCAGTGAACCAAAATATTAATAGTAAAACGCGCCTCCAGTAGAAGCATCGATGAACACCTCATCAATCATTTAAAAACGTGGTTACATACAAGCCTTTCTTGCGAATTCTGTGCAGTTAGCGAAAGGCAGAAAGAATACGGTACATTTCTCCTTTTGGAAGCCGAAAGATAGAAGCACGGGATGACACAAACGACGTTAAACACTAGAAATGTGTGAAAAAATATACGAACGAATGCGTGCGGATTTGGTTTGCCCTTCCAAAGAATGCTCTGTCAACCTATTCTAAAACTCATTATATACAAAACGGAATTGCTGATGGTTCTGCAGAGCTCGAAGAAAATAATACGAATGCAATAAGTTCGGTTTAAAGACAGCGACAGATTAGTAGTTTCCCTCTGGCTGAGAGAATCTATGGTCACCTTGAAACTGACTGACGGGATGTTAGTGTCGAAGACTACAAAAGACGCCATCTTACTCAAAGTCAGATAAGACGGCATTCTTGCACTGTCAGCTCGTCACCAACCCCGTCCAACGCGCAATGTGGGGTGCGTTCAGTGCACTCATCAGTTCGATGGGATGAACTAGCGGTTTCTTCTGGCAGTGGCAATGTAACTCAAGGGACGATGCGGCGTCAGCCATAGATGCAGATCGAAGGCAACGTCCACTACGCGTAGGAGGGCAGCAGATTCAGCGCAAGCCACAATTGTCAACAGCCTCTTGCCACATTGAATAACATATATATTTGAATCTTGTGATGAGCATTTGTTTGTGAGTAGGTATTTTCACCAATCAATGGGAATAACTAAGTCTTGCAATAAAAAGATCAAAATATTTCATAATTATACAATGACATTTTGTAACCTCTAACAAATTTATTCAGACGATGTAGGTAATATAACAAATTAACTAATTCTATCAGGCGATATATGTCCTTTACACTATTCGGGCTTTTTTATAGCCTTTCACAGACCACACATTACGATGTGTTAATGACAATGTATATCATGCTGCACCAGTGCAAATACCATCTAATAACAAAAAAATTCTATGCTCATAAAAATTCGAAAAGCCCTAAATATACCCTCTCCCTAGCGTTTATCTCTGTTGCTTTGCAAAAAACCCTTAGGTTGGTTGAGGAGATACTTACAGCTGTGCGCTTTAAAGCAAATGTATGATAAGCAATACACTATCAGTCAGATTAGTTATTAAACTTCCGCTCAAGTACGATCGTATTTTTTGCATCTTGTGCTTTTTTCGTGCAAGAAAAACAACAGCGAGCAAAGCTAATGCTATATTTTCAGTCATGTAAACTACCGTGGTTTTTGTCACAATATGCAAGGTAAAATGTATCCCGAGTGGTGGTGCTTCAATATATGGCGAAAGCGAAAAATTAGTATCACGCATGTATTTTTTAGTAAAATTATGTTTGGGTGCGATGATTGAAATTTGCAGTTATTACGTTTTCCTCCCACCGAAGGTGGTACTTTGGTACCCATTTTTGACCCCAGGATACTGGAGGCTTAAGGTAAACTGTGGCTGTAAAAACTGTTTTAGGGTTTTGAGATTGACGGAGGACTAGGGAGTAATACTCCGCACAGAAAGGTTAGACTTCGGGCCCTACTGTGTATGGATTGTTATGTTGATGAAATAGCAGTCAATTACTCTGCAAAATAAAGACGTTCTACTCAATGTGAAAGCTGTCGGAAGTGCCTAGCAGTGATTCGCTAAAATAGGCTGTACCACCATCATTCGCTTACTGCCACCACCCGATTCCAATCAAATTTCAAGCCTTCGTAGGACTCGCGCGACACCCTGCCAGAAACTGCTCAAGTGGGAGTTTTGTTGTCTTTTCGCGTCGCTCCTGGAGAGCGGTGAGGTGGAAGCGCAAGGATTCCATTGCATCACATAGGATTGGACTGGTTTGGCTTCGATTGGCTTGGCTTGGATTGGATTTGGATTGGATTTGGATCCTATTTGCATTTGATGATAAGATTAGATGATAACACAGTGTACCATTATTATGGGAGACTTCAATGCAAAGTAGACAAGAATCGCGCTGGAGACAAGGCGTTTGGGAATTAGGGTATGGGCTCTAGAAATAGCAGCGGGGACTTACTAGTCGAGTTCTCAGAAAGTAATAGTATGCGCATTATAAGAACGTTCTGCTGCAAACGAGAGAGCCGGAAGTGGACATGGAGGAGGCCGAACCGGGAGCATAAAAGTAAAATAGACTTCATAATATGCATAACCTTGGCATCGTGGCAGATGTGCAAGTGCTCTGAAGGGACGGGTGTAGTGACCACCGCATGGTATAATATCGAATTAGGCTATATATAAGGCGGGGCAGTAAAGAGAAGGTACAAAAGGGGCGGATGAATAAACTTAACAGTCAGTCGTAAAGTTGAAGAATTCTGGATCGCGCTGCATAACCGATCTTCGGCTATAATCGAGGAAGCCGAGTTTAAGACACAAATCCAGCGACAATCTTACACGCATTATGACTCAGTGTGCAGTAGAAGTTCGGGACACAATGGCTATACAGGATACTCGTAAACTTGCTTAGGACACGAAAGATATGCCTAGGAAACCATAAAAATCTCGAACCCAACTGACAGAATCGAACTAGCGGAGCTTTCGAAGTTAAGCAAAGTTTAGGCATCTGACGTAAGGAAGTATAATATGGAGATGATCGAATATTCTCTAAGGAATGGAGGCGGCCCGAAAGCAGTGAAGAGGCGTCTTGGCTTGGGGGAAAATCAGATGTATCCACCTGAAAACAAGCCAGGTAATGTCATCACGAATCGGAATAAAATCACAAATCGGCACAGGTTTGCGCTCTCGCTAGGTCTGGTGGAGCGTGTGCTTTTACGTTTCCTGCTTGCTAGCCGCATTCCTGGTGTCAGCGACGGAAACGTTTCCCGGCACAGAGGCGGAGGTTTCTGTTTCTGAGCCGGTCAACTCCACGAGGTGGCTACAAGTGCAGGGTGTGTGTGTATCTAACATCTCGACACTCCCGTGTTACAACAGGCCTGTGCACCGCGTCCAGGAATTCAGGTCCAATGCTGGCTGAGTGCGTATTGTCGCGAAACACAGTCATCCTGTGGAAGGAATCAGCGCCGGGAGACTGGTTCAACGCTGTGAAGCTGCTACCCGCACTGGTGACCGGACTCGATCGTCGCACGTGCCGGCACGGTCAACGAGAGAGTGAGAGAAAGAACTTTATTCTGGAGCTGTTGGGTCAATGGCGAGGGGAGCGCGATCGGACGCTGGCAACGTGCAACTGCGGCGCCCCCGCATCGCTGGGGCCTAATGAAACAGCCTGCACCGCCCACCTTTTTACATGGCCGTCGCAACGGCATTTTGCGGGCATCGTCTAAATGTTCTCCCGCCACATCGTTGGCGCTACGCAATTCGGCAGCGGTGCACAAACCGGCCACATCGTAAGCCCTTGACTCTGCTTTTGCAGGTGAGAAAAAGTATAAGTGATTTAATTTGGCTGTTGTTGTGCACTGCTGGCGAACAAAGCGTAAATTGTTTTTCCCGTGATGGGGAAAAATAGTGGCAAGGGTGCTTGCAAGGATGCTAACAAGGATACTGGCAGGGATGGTGAAAACGAGGAGACAGATGTTAAAGAATTGCGGAACCTGCAAAAGATGTTTGAGGATTTTAAGAAGGATTTTTGTGCTGAGATGCGTGATCTTAAAGACGGTATATCTTTCGGCACTGATGTTTGCAATGACGACAAGGACACTGCCACAGATATAAAGAACCTGAGGCTGGAAATGCAGGAGCTGCTCAGGCAGAACATTGAGCTGGAGAGGAGAACAAAAGGCTGTCCGAAAGATGTGATGAACTGGAGCAATATCAGCGCCTGAACAATGTCGATTTCCGCGCGCCCGCGGAAATCGACCCCATGACCGTCCTGCAGAAAATAGGAGATGCAGTGGACGAGAGCATAGACGCTACTGACATCGATATATGTCACTGGGTTAGCACCCCAAAGCGGGGCGTGAAAAACATAGTTGTCCGTTTTGTTCGACGTAGCAAGCGAAATGACGTGCTGGCAAAGTGCAGAAAAAAGAGAGTGGACTGCTCTATCTTTGGATGCGCGCAAAAAACGCCGCTCTTTGTGAACGAACATCTGACCCAGAAAAACAAAGCTTTGCTCTCGGCTGCAATCCAAAAAAAGAAAGTAGGGTGGAAATTTGCATGGACAACTCATGGAAGCGTGCTGGTGCGAAAGGACGAAGACGCGCCTGTGATTCACATAGCTCATGAACATAACCTGGCCCAAATCCGCAACTAAATTTGTCGCATGAAAATGGCAATTGCTACTAGATTTCGCTCTGGAGGACTTGAATGACTCTTGGAAGTATTACACTGTCTCGGAATTTAACTCTAAAATATCATCAACACAGAAGTCGTTCTCCATACTACATGTAAACTGTAGAAGTATAAGAAAAAAAGGTGATAAGATCACCATTTTCTCGGAGTCAGTATCAATAGATTTTGATGTAATAGCTTTCTCTGAAACGTGGATTAGGGATAAAGCCAATGCACCTTATTTTCCGGGCCACCATTTCGAATTTCTTTGTCGACAAAAAAAGAAAGGTGGAGGGCTCGCTATTTATTTTAGAGATAGTCTGAACTATGAATTAGTAGAAACGTTTTCGCTTATCAATGAAGACATTGAAATATTGACGATGCGTTTTGGAGAGACCACAATCAGTACGGTGTACAGACCACCGCACGGACATAAAACCAAGTTTCTACAGTTTTTAGACAAAACGCTAGCATCGGTCACTTTCTGCAATGCTCCCTACATGATTATTGGCGACATAAATATCGATATGAAGTCCGTTGACCTGTACAGCCAAGAATTTCAGACAGTTCTATCAGCTTATGGGTTTACAAATCATATAACTTTGCCTACTAGGCTCTCCAATCTAAGTGCCACTCTCCTTGATATTTGTGCAACAAATATAAGCTCGGATAGCGTTACAAGCGGAATGATTTCGTATGAGTTAAGTGACCACCTTCCGGTGTTCTGTGTTCTTCCATCAGCACCTAATCAAAGTAGAGTCCGAACTCGGACCCGCATTGGACGCAAAAAGAATACCGAGGCCCAGGAACACTTTTATAGATTAGTAGAAGCGATGACTGGAGCTGCATTTATAACCAAACCGATCCTGATGGTGCATATGATAAGTTTCTCGGGTTCTTGCGTACAAGCTACACTGCAGCTTTACCTTTACAGAGGCTCTCCCACCGGACCATAAAAATTGCCGAATGCTATGGATAACCACTAGTCTCTACGAGAGAATTAAATCTAAAAATAAGTTATTTCATGACTTTGTACATTCACGAGAACCTGCAGCATTTCTGAAGTACAAAAAATACAGAAATACGCTCACGTCGGACCTAAAAAAGGCCAAGAAAGATTATTACCAAAAGACATTTGAAATGATCTACGATAACCAACGCAAAATCTGGAAGGTAGTGAACGCTCTGACTGGCAAAAGTACAAGTAGTGAATGTATCCAAGAATTAACAGTAAACGAAGAAGCTCTTGCAGGAAAGAGATTACCCGATGCTTTCAACGCCCACTTTAAAAATGCGGGCACGTACGAAAGACCTAGCATTAGCGCACACAACGCGTTAACAGAGGGCCCCGGTGTGCCTGAGTCCATCTTTGTGCGACCAAGAGACGCCGTTGAGGTTGCAAATTTAATCCGCAAGCTTAAAACCAATATAGTATCTGCCATAGATGAAATAGGGCCCGCAGAGTTAAAACTGATATGACCATAATTATGCGAAGTTTTATCCTTCATTATTAACCTCACCTTGACCACAGGCATTTTTCCCAGACATTTAAAACTGGCCAAAGTCACTCCTATATTCAAAGGTGGTGACCGTAACAACCTGTCGAACTATCGTTATATATCGGTGCTTCCAACTCTATCTAAAATATTCGAAGGCGTAATTCATGAGCGACTCACTTCTTTTTTTGACAAGCACAAAATAATAGCAACCAACCAATACGGCTTCCAAAAGCATAGGTCAACTGAGCAAGCTCTGGCATATATCAAGGAAAAGATAATCGTAAGTATGGAAAACAGAAAATACACACTTGGTCTTTTCTTAGATATTCAAAGGGCATTTGATTCAATACATTTTGATTTGCTGTTAAAAAAATTATCTAGCTGTGGAATTCGTGGGATCGCATTACAAATTCTGGAAAACTACTTGCATGATCAATATCAAATAGTTGGCATCAATGACATATTATCTGCTGAAATGAAATTGAAACAAGGTGTCCCACAAGGATCCTTACTTGGTCTGGTATTATTTCTTGTGTACATAAATGATATTGTTAAAATACCAGGTTCTTCTGATATTATTATGTATTCAGATGACACGAATAATTTTTTCTCATCAAACAGTTTAACATTCCTGGAATCTATTGTAAACGAATATCTGGTGCATCTTTCAAACTGGTTACAACAAAACAAACTGCGATTATATGCCACCAAGACAACCTATATAATTTTCCCCCCGATCAATGAGCCCTTAAGCGAATATATCAATCTCAAATACGAAGGTCATCTTATTGCACGGGTACATGAGCAAAAGTTCTTTGGTGTTTGGTTCCAAGAACAGTTAAACTGGTCAGTACACGTAAATGATTTAGTTGCGGCTCTGGCACGAACAGTTAGATGCCTTTATAAACTATCACACTTAGTACCGCTATGGCTAAAAAGAAACATGTAATATTCTCTATTCTATTCAAAACTAACGTACGGAATCTTGGTGTGGGGAACAACCTCACGAAATAATTACAATAAGCTTGTTGTCCTGCAAAAAAAGATATTACGGTGTTTCGAATATTTTCAAGGGAAATTTCAAGACCTGCCAACTTCACCTTTGTTTTCAAAACACTCAATACTTAGAGCTGACCAGCTGTATTACTTTAAACTCCTGCAGATGGTACACAAAAACAAGTTATATGTAGATGGTGACGCAGAAAACCGTCATTACTGTGTACGGTGTCCAATAAGACGTACACCTAATACTAGGACTAATTACGGCAAACAATCGGCCAGTTATCAAGTACCAGATGTCTTGAACATCCTAGCGGATAATTTAAATTTTAGCACCAGTGCAACCGTATTTAAGACTGAAACCAAGGTGATGTTTATAGAAAAGGAAGTGAGATATGACAATCACTAGGCGTGTCTCACTCTAAAGAATTTAAACTGTACTGTGTGAACGCGTGATTTTTTTCATAGACATGAGGAACAATCAGTAAGGAAACATTTCGTGTTGTATTGTATCTGCTGGCAACATGTATTGAAGAAAAAAGTTCTATGTATATTGTATAACTTGTGATTTTCATTATAGGAAATGTACGATTTTTTGTATTTTTCTTGATTTACGATTTTTTTTTTCTTTATTGCTGGATCTCATTGCTAAGCACGCATATTTGATTTGAACATGTCCTCTACAGTGAACGCCTCTGTTGTGGACTCCAGAGGGTCAGGAGCCCTCGTCAGGCACTCCATGCCTTCCTGCCCCTTCAGCAGGGTTTGTAACAACGTCTCCTGAAAGATAAAGTCTTCTTCTTCTTCTTCTTCTTCTTCTTCTATAGCCGAGGAGTTCTGTGGAGATCTGTACAGTAGCCGGTACATCCAAGGTAATACCGAAAGAGGAAAAAGTTCAGATGGAGAAGACATCCCACCAGTAACAAGAGAAGAAGTCAGTAACGCTCTGAAGCAAATGTAAGAAAACAAAGCACCCAGTGATGTTCAGATAACAGCAGACCTCTTGAAGGATGGCGGGAAAATTGTACTAGTACCTGTACACGCAATGGCTAATGGCCCCTATTGTACCGAAATGTTGAAAGAACGCGAACACTATCCTAATCGATAAGAAAAGTGGCATGAACGACTTGCAAAATTACAGGCCGATCAGCTTATTGTCAGTCGCCACCAAAAAACTAACCAAAGTAATCGTCAAAACATTTCTGCCCCATTAAATTTCAGTCAACTTGAACAACAAGCCAGGTTCTGTAAAGGCTATTCAAAAATGTACCTTATTCACGCGATCAATCAGGTGATAAGAAGTGCGGGGAGTACACTGAACTCCTATATATAGCTTTCATAGATTTGAAGAAGCATTTGACTCGGTCGAAACTCCGGCAGTAATTCAGGCATTTTGGAACCACGGCGTACACGAGCATTATGTAACAATACTAGTCGCTATTTACAAAGCGTCTACAGCTACCATCATACCCCAGAAGGACTATATGGAAGGACATCAGACAACGAGACACAATCTCTCCATTGCTATTCATAGCATGTTTACAAGAGGTATTCCGAATGTTGGATTGGAAATAGGTGGGAGAAAGGGTTAATGAAAAATACCTCAGTAACCTCAGATTTCGTCATAACGTTTCTATGCTAAGTAACTCGGAGTACGAATTATACAGCATGCTTACTGCACTGGACAAACAGAGTAGAACTGTGGGGCTGAAAATAAACGTGCCGAAAACTAAAGAAACGGTGAATAACATCGGGACAGCAGAGCAGTTCGAGATAGGTGGAGAAGCAGTGGAAATGGTAACCAAATATATAAATTTAGGCCAAGTCCTCACCTCGGAACCCAACCAAGAGGCAAGGAATATTCGAAGCATAAGAAACGGGTAGAGTGCAATCGGGAGGCATTCTCAGATACTGAATGGCAGAATACCATTGCCCCTGAAGAAGAAAGTGTATTATAGCTCCATCCTAACCGTACTCACATACGGGGCAGAAAGAGGATTGAACTTCAAGCAGCAGTAAGCATGATAATCAGCTAACCCTAGACAACAAGGAAAGCTACGAAAATTCAGCTAAACCTTATCTTATGCTATGTTTATCCAGGCATAGCCGGGCTAGGCAACTTCTAAGCGCCAGCGATTAACGTGTTTCCAGTGCTTATGACCATATATTCCGCTCGGCTTTCGAAGCCTCCAGGTAACTCAAGGGGGAGGGTCGGGACCGGCTACACCGTTACGCCACGGCAACATGCTTGGTTCTAGCGAGCGAGCTAGGACGACGAGGAGAGCGCATTAGGTGCTTTGCACTTAAAACAAAGGGTACACTCATTTCGTCATTGGGATAGAGGTCGATACTGCACACATAGAGCCATGTACAACCCCACCCCTTTTATACTACGTTGAGAATAGCAAAGAGCGGTATCGTGATCTTTGAACCGCTTACCCAATTTTACCCGACAGGTAAATTCAACATAGGTAATATGCGCTATGACTGTCAAAAACTGTGATTCAAACAAGCCATTGCAAAAACTATACTTCTTGACATGTGGTACATTTCAGTCGGCGATTGGCTGTGGTCAGAGTAGCAAAAACCGTCTCGCAGAGGTGAGCTTCATAGCATTTTTGTCCCTCAATGAAGACCACCAGCATCATCCAAAATGTTTGTGCACGATTTTATTAGCTTCTTGTAGGCGGTACCTACTCCACTTCTTGTGTACCGCTGCCAAAGCTGTACAAATTTCTGTGGAGATCTTGCTAGTGAATGCCTTGGAATTGTACAATATAAGGTCTTCTAAGATGCCGAAGCAATAAAACGTGTTACCTACTTTTTCCAGGATTACTTTTAAATAAAATTTACGTAAAGCGTGCAGCTCCACTCACTCTAAAAATGATCTGTGATGACCGGAGGACAGCACTTGCCTTTCACTGATCTTAGTATTGGACCAAACAAGTCGCACGCGGCCACGTGACAGGAAAGGCGACAGTCGACAGATATGAAGAGGCTCATTGGTTTACCTCCCCTTGGCTTTAGAGACTAGACAACGCGTATGTTTCTGCATATAGTTTCCAATCCTGGCGAATTAACTTCCTTCCCATGCCAGGCGATGTAACGATGCTACAAAGCGTTTGGAGGGTGTTCTGTCCTCATCGGCGACCTGAAAAGGTCATAAGAACGGACCTTCACAAGGTCCGGCCTTGGCAGGATCTTGGCAGTGGTGCTACTTTAAACTTACCTTCTAACTTACCACTCACCAGAGTCTGTGTCAGAGCTTGAGAAGTGCCGGTGTAGCAATCTGTCGAAGCTTTCGCTGTTGTAGCTGCATTTCTGTGCCTGTGGCACTCTAGCGTCCTCCGTCTCAGCGGCCAGCCACAGGACATTCTCGGGTGTGTTTGCACTGCTCGTCGGCTTTTAGCGCTTCTACCATCTGATATCGACTTACTATTGTTCCCTCGATTCTTCAGGCGTCGAAACCGTGAAGTCTTGCAGTGTTGAATACGCTTGTGCTGGTATGCCTGCAAGAAACAGAGCATCTGCGGCTTTGTTGCTGAGGCCGCTTTTGTATTCGACTTTGTAGTGCTAATTTTGCAGGTTTAGGACCCAGTGGAGGAGGCGACCAGGAGTGTTTTGAAGCGGCGACAACCACGCCAGAGCTTGGTGGACCGTCTCTATTGTGGAATATACACCATTCAGATGCATGTTAAAACTTTAAAAGGCAAAATCGTGTGCGAGACGGTCTTTTTCTATCACCAAGTACTTTTGTTCAGTAGCTGATAGGGTGCTGCATGCAAACTCCAGAGGGTGCAGGTCGCCGTTATACTCCTGAAAACCATTTACGCCGTACTCACATGCATCAGTTCGAACAGCGAAGGGGCGGTACAGGTGTGGCCCCTGCAGGCTGGTCGTGCGGCGATAGCGCTTGAAAGTGCCTGAAAGGCCTGTTCCTTTGAAGACTTCCAAAACCACCAGGAGCACAACCTTAGCAGGTGATGAAGAGGCCAAGCCAAGTGCGCACATTTTTTAGTGAAGCGTCTTTAGAGCCGACTTTCCACCGGAAGCACGGCAGTCTTCCCACGTTCTTTAGTTACGTGAGCTTCAAGATCGCCCTAAGGTTTTCTTTGTTCAAGCGGACTAAGCCTTGGTCCCCAACAAAGGCCAAAAGCTCAAACAGCTGAAGGCAGTTGCTTTTTCTTAGGGTTTACAGGGAGTCATGTGTGGCACATGCGCGTCATTACAGTCTGTAAGTTTCCAGCCTGATTATCGAGGTTATCTCAAAATACTACAACATCACCCTTAACGCCACTACGGAGTTACACTTGGCGTCCCGCAACCTTGTGTCCATCATGCGCGTTAAAGTTGCCGGTGAATTTGAAAAACAGAAAGGACTGCCAGGAAATTCAAACAGTCCACTGCTACAAGTGAATGCTCTACTCGGAACATTTGTTTCAACTGGAGTGATCATTCAAGACATTCTGCTTCACTCGAGTGTGATAAACACATTTCTAACCCTAGCGCGTACATAATCGCATTTGTGGATGAAAAAATGAGAGACCCTCGTGGTTATCACGGTTATGTGCCTGCAGTATACACAAATGCAGGCTCTACGAGCTTTTTTGGGCTTCAACCCAATTTGAAGTCCATAACATCTTTTAAAGCCTTCACCGCTGCGTATTCGCCATCTCACGAATATGGGGTTTAACATCTCAAGAACATATGGTTGAACCGGAGTTGGTTCGCATCTCTCGGGGTGACCTGGTGCTCATAACTAATTACCGTTCTAGTGGCCTTCGTGAACGTGTATGCGAATGGTTTCGTACTGCTCCGAGGTGCTAATTGGCCTCCGGTGGTTCTGAAAGTCCGAGCTTCTCCTTCTCCACCGATCCTCCTACGAGCGCACCCACAATTCCTTCATCTCTCTCTATATTTCTGGTTCTCCCTATTCTGTCGTCACCAAATGCAAAGCTCTCGCGTTCTTTTACATGCAGCCAAGAGCACACAAGCCGAACACAGCGCCATCGCGACCAGCCACTTGGTAACCCACCTTCTGCGTTGTGGGCACTCGACGTGTGGTTCTTCACGAATCTAATGCCACAAGGGTGAATCAAGCGCTCGCCCTCAACAAGTTCTTGTAATTTATCTCTTACATCTCCTTCACAAACACTCACTCAATACCCTTGAGACCGCCTGGTGGGAATTTAAAAAGCAGCATTGAACAACCCTATCGCAACTTCTACATAGAAGCTTTTTGCCACGGGCCTACTACATTCCCTTTGATTTCTTCTCAATCTTTATCGTGATTTGCAGCTTTCTCGACTCTCACTTACCAGTCAAGGTCAATGGGTATAGGTTGAGGTGGGTATAACTCCAAATTCCATCTTCCCCAATACCCCTCAGAGCACATTTTCGGCGTCCAACCTTCGTATTCTCCCTCTCCCGTAAAACATATCCCCTGTCCTTCATGCAGGTCGTCGTCATTCGGCTGAGCAGCATCATTCTTCTCTTTTCGCGACACAGGGAATTGCTTACACAGATGCCTTCTTTGTGGCGCCTCGAGGCTCGTGCGGTTACGTTCTGTACCACCCTTACCTTACTGAAGAACAAACCCACACTAGCAGCCCGTATCGTCACCCTCTGGAAGCAATGTCTCTTGAGGTTCTCCCCATTGCCCATTCCCTTCAGTCCTTTGCTTCTCTTTTTTGGCCCTCACACCACTATTGTATATACATACAAAATCGCTTACTACCTTCAATCCTTCCACAGAAGGTCAAACGAGCGGTCTCCGTTCTACAGCCACCCATTGTTTTCCTCCGTTGGGTGCCTGGACATTCCGGGATTGACGGCAATAAGTTTGCGCATCAACTCGCCCGCGACACTCTTCACCGGGCACCATTGATCCCCTGCCCGGTCACTCAGAGGACGGTTCAAGGCTCACCTTGCGCCGTACCATGAAGGAGGTCTACTCTCAGCGCCGTCTAGACAAACGTTTCTACCCTTCTACCCGCCCCCTGACCCATCACTCGCCGTAATCGAGGCTCGACTCCTGCGGCAAACCCAATACCCTGATGACTCCCTCCCGCCTATTCCTCTATCGCATTAAATCCCACCCCTCTTGACCCAACTGCCTCAGTGCCTAGGCTAATTTACTTCATTGCCTATTCTACTGCCTCGTGGCTTAGCTTTCCGACTCGTATCCCTTCCTATCCCTTTCGATCGCCACCTATACGGACTGGCTTGGCTCTGAAGAAACGCGCAGACAGGTGGCCCAGGTGGTCAAAATGGACGGCCTGTCGCTTCGGACGAATAAAGGGCTTTTCAACTTTACTCTAATCCAGATGGGGCGCCAGCGAACGAACGATATGTAAAAAGAAGACCTCGTTTCTGTTAGCACCCTGGTGCATGGTTTTTTCGAATTCGTTTTTTTAATGAACCAATAAACAGGTAACTTCATAAACCACACTAAAAAACTAAATATTCCCCATATGCCGGCTTTGGCGTTACAAACTGTGTGTTAATTCTCTCTTTCCTTCGAATTGCGAGAAGAATATAATGTACATTTCAGCTGAAGACCGGCCCTTCAAAAAGATGTTACAATGTTTACCATTGCAATATAAAAATTGAAGACAATTTCGTAAAGTAAAAAGGCGTGGAATCTTCTTTTAAAAATAGGCCAATTGATCGTCTAAACTTGAAAAACCAAATTCCGAAGTGAAGTAAGAACCAATGAGAGGATTTTTTGCACAGTAAGTAAACGCATGTATGAATGATAGGAACGTTTAGTAATGTTTAGGTTGTGAGATACAGATATACGTTGGCACTTCTGCATGAACGATGTGTGTATAGTGTTAGCTAGAACAGTTCCTTTCTAGAAAATATAAAGCAACTGTTTTGAAAATAGAAAGCACTTATTCAAAAATGCACCGTTTGTCCAAAAAATTTTAACGTTTTTCAGTCGACCAAGTGTAGTATGGGAAAATGCATCCCCTTTTTTGTGTAATGTATCGACCCCACTAGGAACGCCTTTTTTTAAGCTACCTTGCTGATATTGCTCTGTATAATAAATCAGCATAGTTTGGGTGGAATGAATAAGTACTGAATAATACGGAATATGTACGACTTGCTCAGTGTGCTGATCATAGTAACTTAAACCGTGGTGTGGCATCACTAACAGCTCACAATATTATTCCCTTGCTCCAGCGGAGGCCGCAACATTGCGGTAACGGTTGTTGAATGGCGCCCAAAACACCTCAACTATAGCACTTGCGCTTTGTGTGTTCCACGACTTCCGCTGCCCACAGGAGAGCTTAAAAAACAACGCAGTAGCTCTCAGGCGAGGTTCTTTACGGCGGCTGCGTACAAACACCGTGGTTCCTCATGTTTCGGTTTTTCTATTGGCTCAGTATTTTGTACCGCTTGCTTCACTTCTCTTATATTCTCGGCGACGGACACGGTCGGAGTTCAAGCTTGATTTGAAACCAGTGGCTGCACCTGTTTTCCAACAATTTGCTTGAGCAGTTTGCGAAGGTCATCGAAATTGCTCCCCAACCCTGTCATGCAATTTTTGCTACAGATGATGGCATCAGCTCGGTAGCAGAGCCGTGACGTTGCTGAAGTGCCCGTTCTATTGTAGTGGCCTCAGCAATAAACTGACATTTTATGTGTGCAAGGTTCCTCACAAGCCATGGTAATATCCCCTTCTTCACACGAAGCATTCGTGCCGCACTTCTTGTCATCCGCCATGGCTGAATCTCCACGTCTAAACAAGCGCCAGATGTCTACTGCGTACTTGCCTCGTTGGAATGTTGGATAGAGGCCTGTAATGCAGCTTCAGCTCGCTCTCTGCGATCGACGCTAACGAAGGTGGCGAGTACCCGCTGACGAAGCACCTACCAGGGAGACATTTCGGCTTCGTTGTTGTCGAACCACGTTCACGCTGCTTTCTCCAGGGAGAAATAAACGTTGTAAAGATTGCGCTGTTCATTCCAGCCGTTACAGTCAGCGGTACGCTCAAACTGTGAACGCCCGTCATCCGCATCTTGAAAGGCTCCCATGTAGAAAGGCTTGGGTGAGCGAGGTTCCTGGACGATGTAGTGGAGAAACGTTTCATTATGAGGTGTGAATGTTGCGCTGGCATCCCATCCAGTCATCTTGTGTGTGCGACAGAGAAGTGGCTCGCAGTCAGCATACAGCCCTGCAGGCGATGACTAGCGTGTCCGTGAGCAGGAAAAATGGGAATTTCTTGGCGGGTGCTGGGCGCCTGGTATCATGTACCCAGCACTTATGCCCCTCCTGTGACGACAGGTATGAATGAGGACTGATAGAGGTCTATTTACAAGGCGAACTTGCACCCAGAAAATGGTGCGCTGTTCGTATACGCAGAGCTGCAACGTCATCTTCTTGTGCCTCTCGCCTTTTTTCTTGTCTTTTAGTTGTTCGCTGAAGTCCGACGTCAGTCCCCAGCCAAGGCAAAAGTTCAAACAAGGATACCACGGTTATTGCAAAATATACCTCAATATTATTTGCACGCCTATCGCCATCCCTTCTATCAATCTGCCGCCGACAGTGTATTTATCGGTTGCCTCAATATATTCCGACGCGAGGTCGCGTTTACACGTCGGTGCCACAGAAGTCATAGATTGGTAGGCGGCTAATACGACGAAGGGTATTTGTTGCAAAACCAGCGTTATTTGTTTTCACAGTCTTTAAAACAAAATAAACTTCATCCCTATTTCCTTTTACACATATCTAATTATTTTTGTGGAACTGCACACGCACACACAATGCACACACTCAGTAAAATTTTAGGGTATATTTTGATTGTCAGTTACAATAAACACGCTTATTTTCTATCTTTTGCCGGAAATTTGACCTTTGTCATGCCTGCTGAACAATAGGAGATATTTAAAAAGACGTGACTACAAGATACTCATGTTGATGCTCTGGCGCATGAACTGTTGTTGTGCTTGGTAATGATGTCAGTGTTGGCGGTTTCTGGGCCACACAAAGAGAAACTGGGGCTATTCTGATTCACGTTCACTACTCCGAAATCTGGCCCAAGGCTCATGTCTTGCCAGTGGTGTAACATATTTGCAATAACAGCTACTCCAAACTTCCACTCGGTTTTCCATTAAATCTTTGTGTTTACATGACGCCATTCTTTCTGCCGTAAACCTTTACTGGCGGTTTTTTGTTAAAACACAATACATTCCCAGGGTTTGCCTCCGCCATCAACAGCCTTATCTAATACGTGTATGCGGAACGACATCAAGAAAAACAACAGCCAGCAAAGCAGGTCTTTCAAGCTAACTATAAACTAACAAAAATACTGGGCCATAATATGTATAAGTGCGTTGAGAGTTCTGGGCATGTTTTACCTGAGTGCCTGTTCAATAAGCAGTTTTCTGTATTTTTTGTGTGTGCTTGAAACCTCTGGTAAATTACTTTTCTTTATAAATGACGTTGTACACAATGCCAGGTACAGCCCATTCAAGCCGCATGAGTCTTTGGTAAGGAGTTTTCTCTTCGCAGCTTTCATTTCAATTGAAATGCAAGTGGAAATAGTATTATAGGCATTATTAAATAATATATTTTTTACAGTAGAAAGCCCCCCAACAAGCCAGCACGTTTCCAGTCTTCGTCTTTGAAATATCCCACCACAACTTTTCTAATCACCTTCTATGTGCCCATTTCAACCCTATTCAATAGTGCCAACAAATATTACTGTGACGCATCATTTCCCGTCATCATCGACGATTTTAGATCTGCAACACTCAACACTTCATTGCGTGTCTTTAGTTGTGTAGCCCCCTGTATTTGCAACTTCTGCTCAGACGGTTCTAAATCGCTCGTTCTCATAATTGAAAACCGGTGCTCGCCTAACCTACAAGAACTTCCCTATCTTCCAGCGAAATATTCTCTTGGAATCACATGAAAATACAACTGTCTGCGGCCTGGTTGTTTAATTTGACCTATACCGATAGCAGCAACCAGATGTGGCTGTCCAAATTATTGCCAATGTCTCGAAATCCTGCCCATACGGTTCTCAGGTAGCCTAAACCGTTCAGCTTTCACATCGGGACATTTTTCTGTGAATTACTGTTTACTGAGACGTTTTCTCTATTCAAGAATGGCAAGAATTGAGTGGCATCCATGAAACACATTGCTACGCTCTTGGAATCGCACGTGCCCTTACTACCTGTTGTGTACCCACGTTTACAATTTTCTACAAGCAGACGTAATAGTGTAACAGTCAACTTTGCTTCATGTGCTCATAGATCGCGACCGTTACTTCATATTCACAGCTGTTGGCGAAATTTCGGTATCCGGCTCAGCTGAGCCAAAATTTGTCAAATTATATCACCTGAAAATTACTGTACACGTAAACCGAATTCTTCTGAAATATGGTTTTTTCTACGTCGGAGTGGCCCATTTTGATAGCGTAATCGGCATTCCCTACTTCATGTCAGCGTGCATTTTATCTGTCATTACGCAATTCAATGTTCCACATTTTACTTGATTTAATGCATTAAGAGAGCTTTCCAAGTCACCTTCTTTATGCAAACTTCCTCAATACACGGTTAAAACACACTCAAAGTGTGTTGTGAGAGAAGAACTCGCACATGCAGACAAATAAGAATTGACATGTTTAGATATATATTGGTTCTCTTAGAAGGTCGAACACTTTGTACTTTGAGTTTGCAAAACAGCCTTAACCCTAGCTGCTTTCGCAAGGTAGTTGACTGCGACTGTCTGCACGCTTCACAAGCACACTACAGGGCTCGTCCTCATTAGCACCACCGGCCAGTACTCCTTTATCAGAAAGTTAGTTCTCTTCCGGACGCTATTGCCCCACGCTGTTCTTTTAGAAAAATTGTTTTACCGCTATACCGGCCCCTAAGTACCCTGCCCAAAGTTACAGAGGTTATGTGTAACACCCCCGCTTCGCCAATTCACTGTCAGGGCAACCCACACCCGTTGACATTATGCATCGGCCCGCTTCTAGCCATACACCGCGCCTTTGTCACCGAACGAAACTGCCCAGATGGCGCTTTTCTGGAAATGAGTTATATTACTGGGTACACTACTGGGAATTTAAAATGTTCAGCTAAGACGGACAATCCTGCGTTAGTCGCTGTCGCTATCATGTTTCCTTTTAATCAATATCATCACCTGTCACCCTTGCGCACGACCTCATTCGTATTGCGTGGTGCCCGGGGTCTTACTGCAAGAAATTCCGCAATACACTATCGTCCTCGTCACAAAATGGTGTATTTAGCGGTCATCCACAATTTAAGAGGGCCATTTTTATTTCCTCGTATAACAGAATGCCGGTACTCCCCCGAACAATGGCGCCACTTCGTCAACTCTCCCTCCCAAGCCGAACAAAGCACTGCACCTAATGAACCTCCCCTCTATTTGGACCGGCTACCTTGGCAGTTCTATAAACATTTTTTACACAATGGGTTCATTCTTCTACTTTGAACAAAGGTAATCATCTTCCTACCCTAAATGGTGCTTCACATGACAGGTGACTTTATTCGACTCTACCCACAGCAAAAATAGGCCGTATAAGCCAATGATTCTCATTGAACCATTTACAACGGCTTCTACAAGTCAATGATTACCTAATATCACCGGTCGTATGCGGCTATACGACTAGAAAAAAAAACACATTTCTCACAGATCCTACATTTTCACAGGCCTCAGTCAAGGCAACCACCTAATATATCCAGCAAAACACAAGAAAATCATTCAGTGAGCAGTTTTTTCGGCTCGCCTGCCAATTAGCCCTGGAGGATCCTATTGTGCTTGTGACAACTGTGTAACGGATGACGCCGGACATCAGGCAGATGATGTAATGCTTTGGGCGTGAGAGAGAGAGAATCAACTTTTATTGAGCCCAATGAGGTATTGGCTAGTGCACGCAGGCACCGGATGGAGTGGAACCCTTTTCTCGGGTGCTGGCTCGAAAAAACGCCAGCAAGTTTGCTCAAACGAAGCACTTGAGACTGCTAAAATTATTTGCATGTTCGCATCGTGACCTGCATCTGCGGTACTTCCATCGCTCATGGAACTCGCAAAACACATTGCATTAGCTATGCCCTGAAAATTCCATAAACCGCCATCTCTCTATCTGGTAAGCATATACTCATCACACTTCTGCTTGTGTTCTCCTATCAGCGCAGTGTACTACCAGCCCAGCATGGTACTTAACTAATATTTAACCATGCGACTATCAAAGCAAGTTGCTACGCGTCTCAAAGAAAATCTTCGGGTAATATTAATAACGAGCGGATAGCTATACCCTTGTCGGAACCCTCTGAACTTAACAAACCGTACATATTCATTCGACACACATAGGAAACTGATATTTTTTATATTTGCTTGACCAACCTATAAAACTACTCTTTGCCTCCAACCCGAAATATATATTCAAAATTTCGACCCGCATAAATTGCACCACAGTAAGTTTCCACGACATGTTTTCAGAGCAATAAACTACTATTTTGAACCATGCCCAGAGTTACGCACTCGGTTTCAGGTAACATGTCATGTTCGTAAACACCAGCCATCTTTCTCGCGTTTCTAATCAATCCACCACATACGTGGGTGGTCCTGCAGAGGTCGGGTTAGTCCAGCCGTCTAGCTTTTGCTGGTGGAAACAGGTCATCGACGTAGCAAGCACCGTTGTGTCCTGCACTGAGACCCCTCCCCCCCCTATTTGGTTTATCGATCTGGTCTGCTTCTATTTGTTTTATTGATTTTCTAACATCACTAGTGCCCTGTTTGTATTTTAAAACCAACAATAAAACGGCCCTTGCTTAAAATCCTATAGTAAAAAAAAACAATTTTTATTGTAATTGTTTATTGTTTATATTTTAAAAGCAATAAAGCAGGACCTCCCGAAGTTCTAAGAACACTCCGGGGGAACCGTCACGCGAAGGTATCAACCACTGTTACACTTTGAAGTAGCGAAACTAATGCATTGCTGACTAAAGCAACCTCATAAGTTCGAAAAAGAAACAATTCATAAAAAATTAGATTAGACACTGTACACGAGTAATATACACGACATAAACTTTTGAACAATACAATCATAAACCTACTAAGAGCGTAAGGGAGAGTTTAACTGTCCACTCAAAGCTGATGAAAAAACTGCGTACAAATAAGCATAATAAATGAGTGACGATTCACTCAGGAACATGCAGTATATATCACATTTGAGGACTCCTGTGAAGTTAGCCGTCCGTCAGTAACAAGAGTTTATTGAAATATTATTAGCATGTAGAATGCAGTTAAAAAACGTAGACATTCTGGCAGCTCTTATATATACAGTCAAACCCGTTTATAGCGAACTGCAATATGCACTGCGATTAGTTCGATATATCCAATAGTTCAATAAAGCCGAACCCGCCTATAACGAACCTATTACAAGTTCGCAATACGCGGGAGCCCTCCCCCCACCCCCCTCCGCTCCCTTCTCCTCCCCGACTCCACCATCCCCGCATGCAGAAACGAACACAGTAAAGTAGCGATTAACATCCCCAAAATTTATTGCAAGATTTATTGCAAGTAATTATTTCACTTTCCGCATAAACTGCCTACGTCGGAAAGATAAAAAAAAAGGTTTTTTTTTTCACTTTTGTTATGGCGGCTTCAACTAGCATAGCATTTTCTACACAAAACATTTTTTGCACCAGTTCGAGTACACGTCCTCCAAAATCTAAGAAGCATTGGCGGAGCACATCGACTGCTGAAAGCGCTTTTTAAAGCGTCGGACGGGTCTCACTCGCGACATCATCGGGAACGTGGTGGAGCTCTTCCCATAGTTCACCGATGCTGCTGTCTTGGTCCGGACTCGCCGACTGTGCGGGTTCCATCGTGAGTCCCGCGCGTCGAAAACGGAAAGTGTCGGGCGTCACGTCGCTCCGTGCGAGGCGCAATGTCTCAGCCGCAACTCTTGCTCCGTGGTCACTGCACATCTCAATCACCGCTCCGAGACCATGCATTTCGGCGGCCATTGTAGGCGCGCCCAGTTCGATATATCCGATGTGAACTTCGTTATAAGCAATACGTTTCCCATGTATTTCCGTAACTCAAATATTTTTGTTCGATATATAGCGTAATTCGCACTATCCGGGTTCGTTATAGCCGGATTTGACTGCATATTGAAAAACATTTGGCCCCAAAATAGAACCCGGAGGGACAACTTTATTGATATGGGGTGGTTCCGAAAGAAAATCGTTAGATTTTACGACTTCAGATCGGTTAGTCAATTAGCTGGGCAGTAATAGTAGGCCGGGACTGCGGAATTCAATGTTTTTAAGTTTTTTGGAAAAGTTTGTAATAAAAAATGCTATCGAAAAGTTTTGTGAAATCAATAAAACGGCTCCAACATGGTCACCTGCCTTCAATTTGGGGTTTATATTGTCATTAAGAGATATAAAGCTAGTTCAGTATAATGCCGTTTGATTAAGCCTTACTCTCGTGGTATTACAAAATTTAATTTATTGAAATACTTTAACAAGCTAGTAACACATATTTTTCGATTGTCTTGGTAAAAAATGGTACAACTCAAATTGGCTGATAGTTCGAGGCTGTTTCAGGAGTTCTTTTTTTGAAAACAAGATTTACCCTACGCGCTTCATTCTTTATGGTATGCGATAAAGTAGGTGCTATATAATGGGCTACAAGCTTCATTTTCGAGGGGTGTATTTCATGAAGTCTGGGCCCGTCGTTTTTTACTTAAAATAGTCATGCTATTTTTCTTCGCGTCAGTCGGAAAAATACAAAACGAGTGTAAAAGATAAGAGGGGCCAGTATACGTTGCAACGGAATTTAGTGGTTTAAAAAGATCGGAAAATAGAAGATCGCCTAAATTTATTGGCGATGTCCGTGGGGTCAGTCAGCGCTCCGGCCTGTGTAGTAATTTTTGATACAGAGTGCTGGGATTTAGGCTGAAAAAACTTTTGATTAGTTCTCACATTTTCTAGTATCACATTGGGATTTCGGGATTTACTTTTTGAGATAGGCCTCATTCGATACATTTAGGAGCTTGTTTACATGCTATATTGTTTATTGAAACTTGCCCATAGAGCTGGGTTGAAGTGTTCACTCCTTAATGTCTTATTCAGGTAGGATCTTCTATTGGTACTGTTCAAAAGGGTCTGTGTTATCAACGGATTTCATCGTGCAATGTTCTGTCTCGTGGTATAAGTGGTACAGGTTGCCACTTGGTACAAATTTTGTATTAAAAAAGTAATCTTTTCAATTGCAACGATTCCGTTTAACTCGGAAAGAGCGGGATGCATTAGGTGTTCTCAATAGCGTCTATAAACTTCCCCTTATCGGAAAAGTCCATAATCAGTGTGTGCTTCTGCTCTGATCTGATCGACTGCGACAGTATAAAGTTAGGATAATGATCCGGTATTCAAACACTAACAACACCTGCAAAGCGTTCTGTTGTAAATTAAACAGTAGGTGGCCCATTATATTCTGGAAGCCGGCTAGCAAACATCTTGTGCGTATCGTTATGAGTGACTCAAGGATATAACCAGTGTACCAGTTTACATAGCTTGAAGAATCAGAACTAGTTGCATCGGTGGTATCAGTATTGAAATCACCAAACAGCAAAATATTTTTGTTTTTGACTGGTTAGCTCGCTAAAATCTCTTGAAGTCGTAGGCGGAGATCGTTCTAGTTGAACGGTGGGGGTCTATATTTTGTGCTAGCAATTTTGCATTGAATATTTGTTTATAGAAAGGATTGATAGAATTGTACCCACACAGATTCTAGATTAGTGAAATTGAATAAAGTGTACTTCCGACAAATGTATGAATGCTTATCAAGGATAACTATTGCACAGCTGCCATAGCGACTTTTTTTGCGCTAGCTACGTTCCGCACTGTACTGGGGGATATAAAAATTTTCATCGGCGGGAGGTCTGAAGTGTTTTAAAAACACGAAAGAGAAGCAATGATCTACAGTTGTGAAGAGCTGATGATGTCGTCAAAATGTTTTGAAAGACTGTAGAATAAAAGTGAATGAACGACTTATGAGTGGCTATGCTTTTCTTAACCACTATGCTTTCCTTAACCGAATGTTTTATCTCTCGTGGGCAGTAACAGGCCATTTCACCATCAACACATTTCGTACCAGAGATTCCAGAGTACTCGGCTCAGTTACTGATGCTCATGTCGTGGACGCTGTTGAGGACATGCACTGGGCTGACGTTGGAATTCCTTGCGTTTATACGGCAGTTTGAGGTACAAAAAATGTTCCTTTCGTGTTCCCTTTTCTGAGCGACAGCCTTCGCTAACAAGCGCTTGTTTTCGGGCGTGATGTACTCGAGGAAAAAAACGTTCTTTTCTTCTGTCTGAGGAACGCCGAGTAAAGTTGAATTCAAACGAGTTTTTTTATGTTTCGTCACGAAGTCTTGCATTCTTAGTTCGAGAACTTAACCGACAAAAACACCGGTGTCAGCGAATGCGACAGGACAGTCAGTTTCCTCACCAAGTCTTCATTTCTGGTACACGGGTCTACTTTTATCTCAACGTTGTTGAAAGGTGAGTATTGCTTACCTTTGCCAAGTCTTTTCGATAGTTGCTCATTTTCTTTTTTTAGTGCTTTCTTTTCAGAGGTTAGATGCGTCCGCTCCGTTTTCATGGCTTCATGCATTTCGTTAAACATACCAATTCTTTTTGCATTTGTTCCACCTCCCGACGAAGCAAATAAATCTCATGTGCTAACTCTGCGTTAGCAGTCTATCAGAAATGCAAAGTGCAAATCTTCGCATCAGCAAACGTGCAGAAACAATCAGTCGAAGACAAAAACAAGATATATAAAAAAAATTCGTGGATTCAAAAGCGCAAAGAGTTAGAGTGGTCGTTTTGCACAAATTCTGCGGCCAAGCGAACCACGATGCAGGTCGCCGGGAGTTCTATGCTGCATTCCGCAGCACCATGTTGCTGCTGGTTGGCTTGGAGATACCAGTCCGTGTTGGTGGGCAGGGTGATTTCAGCGAGGGACAAACGTTCGCCGAAGGAAACGCAGCCTCGTGTTCTTGATCGTCACATTCGTTCACGTGCTGCGCCGGCATGAAGCTATCTGCCCTCCGATTCAAAAGCGCACACCTACAGAGTGCCCGTCTTGCACACATGCTCCTAGAAAAATATCTTGGCGCTAGCAATACCTTTCCGCTAGCACTCACACAGTTACCCTATAGTATCAACCGCAGTCATGAAAATTGTTATTGTAACGGTCGCAATAGGTAACTAAGGTGGCATTTCACAAGACAAAATATTTTAATACGATTTCATTTTTCTACTCCAATATATTGGTGAATTTAAAAGACACTACTCGACCGTCAAAAAGAGCTGCTTACAATGTCACCCTGAAAGTTTGTTTAAAGAAAACGGCAGCTGTACTTTACTATCACTGCGAAAAAATTGTATACCCAAAGCAGATCTCAATTTGCAATGCTTATGCATGCTTTTGCGCTTAGTAGCACGCAATATATAACTAGTACAGTGTTCATTGCAGGTCTGTATAGTAAACGCGTAAATAAATGTATTCTTCAACTACTGGTGAAATACCATTGTACAGTTAAAAATGGTAAAATGAGCTGCAAATTTGCAATACAGCGCATAACAAAAATTTCCCGCGGCCACACATAACTTGTGTAAAACAGTAGAAAAAACTTAATCAAAAGATAGAGCACCATCACATATTTTGAAGCTCACGGTCTGCTTCAGTTACTTAAAATCCGGTGGCCTAAAATTGTAGATAATATGAATGGGTGTGATTAGGCACCTGTCATGCTAGGGGCAAATCCGCCGAAAATTGTAAGAAATCTTTGAGCGGGGAATCCCCGAGGAATCCCCGTCAGAGGATTACTAGTAAGGTCATGCACGGAACGAATTAGAGAAACGACACCGGCCATAAGAATCACTTATTTCGGCCCAGCAGGCAAGACATAATTTTCGGAAACATGTCATAGGATGGCCGGAACAACGGTGTCCTGCGGATGCTTTTAAACAACCAGGCACACTGTCCCGACCATATATGATGTAAGCTTTACAAAGAGTACAATTCTGATCACTCTCACTCCACTCTTTCTTCTGCTGTCCTCGCAAGGCCACTGCCACTAAAACACCCTACCGTGATTGAATTCTCCTACATGAACACTTTCTTCACCCCGCAAGTCTCAAGCAACTTTCATTTACTATACAATAGCAAACTGTGAATGTTTATGTTCTCAACTTTCCTGCTGCCCTAATGTTTGCATTGCGTTCTATGTCGGTATGGTTTTGTGGCACTCATTGTGTACGTCTATACTTCCATGAATTACTATAAATATCCGTGTTTCTGTTTTCAACCATTTTCCCATTATCTCGGTTTAAACTGTTACTTTATTACAAATACTGGTTTTCGGGAAACTACTGTGGTTAAAAGCTTAAAGAGCGAGACTAGAGCTTGTATAAAAGGTTTACGGGTTTAGTATTTTCACATGCTGATCTGAGAATGAGAAAAACTATTTTCCGAAGGAATTCAGCAGGATTGAAGGGCGCAACATGGTGCGCGTGGGTTTACGGTAAACGAGCTAGGTTGAAAGCCCAAGGGGAAGCACAAAGACAAAGCCCAAAAGCACACAAGCAGCACAGCAAAGATTTTGAGGTAATGTAGAAATCAGGACAAGAAGTTTAAGAACAGCAGATAGCAATGCTGAGGCCGCAGTTAGCCGTTTTGCCGAAGTTGAAAACAGAGAAACGAAGAGGTTGCTGTTTTGGTTACCGACAGAAGGTGAAGCATACCAAGGAAGAAGGACCATCACCATTACTATCATCATAGGCCTTATCAAGTCGACTGGTGGATGAAAGTCTCTACCAGTGCTCTCTAACCACTCCTTTGTTGCGCTTCTTGAGCCGGCGGTTTATCCCCTTAGTTTGGTATTTCCATAGTGTTATTGGCCTTCTTGCGCTAGACCCCTCTTTTGGTATCGAATTTGTTACTCCAATTGTGCACCCGTGGCAGTCCACATCGCGACATAGTCATGCCGAGTCGATGTCACGTTTTCAAGCGAAGCTTCTAACACTTCTCTCGCGGGATCTGTCACAACCGTTAGTGTCAACGAAGCACTCCCGCAAACAAATAAGCGTTACTGCCAAGAATAGGAATCGAACAAGGAACGAATGGAGAAAGAGTGCGAAAGCTGGTTGTGTTGATGATAGAGCTACCTGCAGAAGCGGAGACGGGGCAAACCGTCGGCGCCTTCACCGAGCACATCTGCTGGTTTACCTCCAGTGTTCTCAATGAATGCCATGGAGTAGAGTCACACGAGTTGTCGTGCCGCGGACCGCAGCACCTACCGCGCGTGTAGTGACCGTGTGCGCGCTTTGCGCATGTGGTAGGAGTTGGGGAAATATAAAGGTACCTCACACCAACGCATAGCACCTCACTTCTCCCTCTATTCCGCCGACAATGAAGGCTGCTAGATCGGCGGCAGAGACGGAGAAGTGAGATAACCTAACACTAGGTTTGAGGTCCGTTTTGTTTTATGAAGAAAAAGTTTCCGCCCTTTTGCTTCACCAATAGAACTGGAGTATCCAACATTCATAGATCACGTATTGATTTGACTTAACCAAAGAACATCTTTTTGAAGTATACAGGGTGTGGTTAAATCTATTTCACTTGTCATTGGTTTCATTTTTTGTACTTACTCAGTTCTCGGATCCACTGTGCTCGTCTGATGCCCCTGTGTGTTATTCATAGCAGTATTTTCTCCGTTGTTCATTAAGCCACCCTAAGTTTGCTTTCCACTTGTTTATTAGGGCACCATGTTTCAGCTCCGTAGGTCACCACCAGCAGTATGCGATGGTTGCAGGTTTCGTTTGAGTAACAGAGGTAGCTTTAGCTTGAATATTTGGAAGTGCTTGTCGAGCGATGCAAAAGCAATGCTTATTCCACATCGGATTTTTATCTCGTGGTTGGGACAAGCGCAAGCCAGCTCTCCCGTTGTAGCTATATTTTTTTGCCTATTCTAGCGTTTCATTGTCTAAGCGGAAGGGGCCTTTTTGGAACGCCTCTTCCTCGCTGCTATGGATTTATTGATATTTATTTTTAGCTCCAAAGGTGCGCTTTCTGATTGTAGTTCCTCAAACATTTTTTTGCATGCGGTCTGTGGTCTCACTCAGTAGGACTAAATCATCTGTAAATTTCAAAGGACTCAAGTATTCCCTGTTATTATTTCTCCTAGGTTTTCCCGGTCAAATTTAATAATATCCTTCTAAAAATGCTGTGAGTAGTTTTGGAGAGATATCTTCCTATCCTACTCCCTTTCAATATGAAATTTATCTCTCTGTTTTTGGATCGGTATGCTGCCGTGAATTTCTTACAAATGTGTTTTAAAAGTCCTGCGCAGGTTTGATTTTCCTCCCGATATTTCCTTGCTTCTAAACGGTGGCGGTGTTTCCAAAATTGAAGGGTTTGTCTGTATATTTATTGCTGTGTAATTAAGGTAACTTTAGTGGGCAGATTTTAGTAACCATTGATTGAAGACAAGAGTGTGATCCATGCTTGAGTGGCAATTTTTAACCCAACCATCTTTCTGTGTTGTTGGGAATCAAGATTGTCGCCTAAGTGGGTAACTATTACTTTGATTAACAGCTAGCGAACTACTGAGAGCAGGCTGATAGGTATGTAAATCTCGAGGTTCTTGGGATTGTTTTCTGATGAACAAAAACAATGTTGCCTTTTTTTCTGCGCTTTGGGCCCTTTTGGCGTCTTCATGCATAACGATATTAGTACAGCGAACTTTACGGGGCAACCTCTGTACCCTCCTTCAAAATGTCCATACTGGTGCTGTCCTCAAACGCGGCCTTTTAGATTTTCACAGACGTTTGTGCCTTTCCAGCTTCCTCTTTAGCAACTTGTAGGATATCGAAATGTTCTTTGTTATCTTCGTTGCTTGCCCTGGTCTAACGTCGATGGCACACACCCTGGTGTAGAATCGTTCTGCTACATTTATTAACTCGCAAGTGGCGCGCACATTACTGTGCTATTTCTCAGTGCATACATCCTGTCTTTGTTGATGGCTGGCTTTGTCTTATTCCCTTTCCAACTTCTTTCTTTTTGCAATGTTATCTCGACTACTGCCTGTCATCTTCACAAATATCGCTTGGATTTTTTCTGTAAATCGATTTCGAGAGACCGCCAAAATAAATCTGATCCCCCGTAGTTGACACTTTCAGGTTATTACGTTTGCAAATTATTTCCTACATTTTCATATTTTGAATTTTTCCTACATGTGGCTGCACAGCTCCTGCTGATTCACAGAGTGCCGATGTGAGGTTGTCATTTAGCCCATCTACACTGTCCTAGTTCTCCTCGTTCGGAAGCGAGATATTTTTGAAGAGTTTTTTTTTATACTCCAGGTATCTGGCTCAGGCTGATTCTATGTGGCATTTCTTAGTTTTTGCTGTTAACCTTGTTTCTCTTCTAATATTCAGCCGTAGCTTGCATCTTATCACCCCGTGACAGATGCTCAAGATCCTACTGAAGACCTCTTCGCCCTCCAAGATACATGCGTTGTCACCTAAAGGAAGGTTAATTTCGTTTTTGGTTGCATCCTCGAGACTACTCCCGGTCCATTTAGTGTTCTGTTTTACAAGATCATTTATCAAGTTCCGGTTGTTTCTCTCTGGTAATCCCACCAACGTATTTTATTAAGCGTTGCCATTGTCATTTACGAAGTTCCACACCATTCGCCGCTTGCCTAATAAAGACCTTAGCGTGAAGTATCCCATCACAACTTTGAAATATATTGTCTTCCTTATTGCTGATTAGATATCCACGTGGAAGCTGTCTATGATTCTATCAGTATAGGTGGTTGGTGCGTAGGCCTGCACCATGTTGAACCTTTATTGCGTGCGTGGCCTGATCCCAGCAGCCGCGACTCTCTCGCTACCACTGAAAAGCTATCCACCTTTTCTTAAGTTTCTGTGTGAAATACAAATTTCCCCCCGTGTTCTTTCTTCACTGGGGTTCAACTGCAGCATAGAAAAATCCCACTAGTTAGCCCTATGAAGCATTCTCCTGTCTTCCAAACTTCGTTTAACACTGTTATGTCCCACTCAATGTCCCTGAGCTCCTCAAGCAGCGCACCTAAGCTTGCTTCACTGAAGACGTTGTGCGAGTTGAACGTTTCTCACGGTCGAGGGTTTCCGATTTAGCGAGGCGTTTTTTAAGAGCTGTCCTACCCTAGGCTCTTAAAAATATATATTTCAACGGGAACCCATCAACATTGAGCGCTTCCACGGTATAAGAAAACCGGAGCAAGAGAAAACGCGACTAATATTCTTCAAGCTTTTGGAAAACCTTCTTTTTGAGCATGCTCCTGAAATCGTCGGCATCACAGAAACATGACTCACCCACGATATTTTCAACCACAAATTTGAGCAGCACAATTATTCTACCATCCGAAAATATTTGCACAGCAGGGGCAGTGGCATAGCCTTGATGATAAAAGAAACACAATACCATTAACTTCTCTTCCTCCAATCGCTGACACGGAGGCGTTGTTAACCCAACATATGTCAAACTACTGCCCAAATTCTCCTGCTGCTTTACCGAAGCGCTAAGTCTGGCGTAGAACATGTGATAGCACTGGGTTGCTTTATGCAAGACCACGTCCACAACTCCCGAGTTATTCTGCTCGGCGACTTAAGCCTGCCGTACATACTGCTTGTCGTTATCTTTTGTCGTTGATGTGGGCATTCTAAAGTACCTTGTGTGCTAGTACGCACGTACGCGATAAGCGATCCACAAGGTCGACGAGGTAGGGAAAAGAATATCGAACTTCCCTGGCCACGTTTTGTTAGTTTTAAGTCTTTTCAGGATGGCAAATGGGCCATGAGCGAGAACACCGTAAATGAGGCCTAAAAGAGATAAACCTCGACTAGCTTGGAGCACCTCATGATACGCAAATTGTATTACTTTAAAATAGTGACCAAATATGTGTGGCTTCTCTTGGCTCATTTTCGTATTCATGGATACGGTTGTACCATAAAATGTTCTTTGGGGACGCTAGCCTCATCATATAAACAACTTGACTGAAGAAGATTGTCAGATAGCAGGCGTTGTACTTTGTTGGGTAAGTTCCAAAATAAAGTCGGCACCCTAATTGTTATCCACTTATTTATTTATTTATTTACAAACACCTTACTTTCCTTTTTAGTAGCATAGTGTAAGGGGAGGCAAAAACAGTAATAATAATGCAAGAGCAACAAAACCTTATATGTCCCAAGTGAGGCTAACTCTGTATTTAGGCACAAAAAAACAATGACAAAATATACTGCCAAGACGTATATATATATACAGAGACATAGAGAGAGAGATAAACATTATTTTGCAAAAAAAGAAGAGAAAAAAGGCAGTGTGTGGTTGGATTCCTTATTTCAGGATACGGTTGGGGCTTGCTGCCTTCTCTGCACAATGCACCAGGCGAAGCTGTGTTTCGCTAATGTAGCTGGACCGTTCTCCGTCTCACTGCCCATGGGAAGGGTTGGGGACTGAAAGAACATTTGGGCTTTTTCTGGCAGCCCACACCATTTGGTAGAAAGTACCGTTCTAACCGCAGCGTAAGCGGGTGGTGCGTAGAGCATGGGATTCAAGGGGGGAAGTTTAGATATGTGTGGAAATGTGTTTGTGTGGAAAAGCCTTAGTTTATGCTCCTGCTGTGATGGACAGTGTGATACTGTTGCCTCCTAAGCTTTTAGTGCTCTGTGATACTGTGGTATGTTAATAGGGCATGAGCGGCCTGAAGCTAGTCGTCTCAGGGTGCCCGCTGGGCTAACTCTCGGTGTGTACTTTGGGCAATTATATTGCCACAAAGGGACGAGTTGGCAGTCGCCTAAACCAGACAGATCTTTGGTCGAGGTGGTCGCTGGAGAATAATTCTCGCAGCTGGTCTTGATATTCCTCAGCGCAGGGAGCTTCGGCATTCTGCTTCAGAGGCAGTAATGATTGTATCGACTCGGTAGTGTTGATTTTAGTAAGTGGGATACTGGTGACGTGGTGTATGCATGTAGTGATGAGCGCTGTCATCGTAATCATGTAAGAGTAGTCTGGAGCATTCGTGTAGAAAGGTTTGTGTTTGCTTCCATAACCAAATATTGAATGCCTGGCCTGTCACCGCACATCTTCCTTGGTGAATTTTAGGGTGCATGTCCGTAGAATCGGGCCCACGTAGATGTTTGACTTACGATTGTGGTTTTGTTCTTGGATGTTGCCTTGTTCTTCTGTGGTATTGTGTCCTTGTCGCGTGATCATTCGGCGTCATGTGCTTGTCGTCTCTAAAGGGTGTTGCTGGCTTACCAGATGAGCCTCTATGAGCTCCTCCACCGTATTGTGTACTCCCTGTTTGAAGCGTTTGTCCGTCGCCGTGCTGATGGTGAGACCAAGTACTTGTTTATGTGCTTTCCGTATGAGTGTATCAAGTTTTTTTACGTCATGTTTGGAGAAAATCGCATACGGGATGCTGAAATTTATGCGAGACATGTTTAAAGCTACGAAAAGCCGCAGTGTGTTTACTTCATCTATAATCCTAGTCTTCATGGTGATTCGGAGGAGCATCTGGAGAATGTTTCCTGTTAGAGTGAGATGCCGAACAAGTATAGAGTTGGAGCAGTCTCCTTGAAAGACCATTCCCAGTATCCTAATGAGTTGGGAAGGCACGATAGTAGCTACGCCTAGAGTATTTGGATTCCTGTGTTTGGTTGTTTTGTACTCTAGCGTTGCCGGACAATGAGAATCTGCGATTTCTGTGGAAAGCGCCAAAACCACACTTGGTTGCGTAAGCTTGCACGATGTCAAAAGCCTGCTGAAGACGGTCTTGCATATACCCTACCGACCATGGGCCCATTTATAACGTTCTAACATCGGTATACAGGCCACTTCGAAGGTCAGGGATGGCATCTAATACTTTGCGAAAGCCAGTGAGGGCGTTCTAATCAGCAGTGCCGAACGAACTGCGCCCTTTGGCGCGCCTCGGCCTCCCACTTGAATGGGAGTAGATTGGGCGTCACCGACTTTCACGACTGCTTGTCGATTTGTAAGAAAATCCCAGACATAATTCTATGTCTTGGCTCCGCACTAAAGGCCATTCAGATTGTTCAGGAGCGTTTGATGACTTGGAGTTTTACACGGCGGTTTTAAATCAAGGGCCAAAATTGCTTGAGGTGTGAGATTATGATGTCCTTCATGATGATGTCCGGTTTGAACTGAAGAGAAACATCTCGTCCCGGAGATATGGTGGGAATCCTAAAATAGATTGAGGAATTCGACAAGTATTTTCAAGGTATTGTTCTAGACGAGTGAGGACGACGTGCTCGAGTAGCTTTCCTATGCAAGATTTAAAGAAATTCGGAGTATATTCTCGCTGCTTGAATCCTTTTCTGGCTTCGTCCGTCGTGCTGTACGTAAATGTTTCAACAGTTGTTTCCATCGTAATCGCCTAAGACGCGTAATTTAACACCACATTCGGGTGATACCAACCACGTAAGCTAAGGTAAGAAGAAAAGATCCTTTATTAATTCGGACAAGGAGCAAGACAAACGTTTGGTTAACTTCTTAAATTTCGTCTTTTCCACGCGTCTTTACCATGCCAATGTTTCTACTCTTTTTTAATGATTGGTCAATAAGGAGGAGGCTGCAGCCAAGCTGTCGTTGAAGTCTCACATGTGTTGGAATATGGTGAATGACTCTCCGCCACTAACTCTAATGAGTGAGCCTACACCTGTTACGGTAGGACCACAACAACATCGAAGCCAGACTTCTGATTTTAGCTGGTTCAAGATACAATGTCTTGTGTTAGTCGCTAACATCAAATAAACGTAACGTGCTTGTGAGAGACGTTCGAGATGTTCTTCGGTAGTGATCTGAATCGTCCCGCAAATCTTTAGCACAGCAACAAATTGTGCCACTGTGTACACTTTTGAAATATTTCTATGCATGTGTGTCAATGTAGCGAAATAGTTATTAATTTATATACCTTAATAGCCTCGAGGGCGTTACATAAGGGGTTTCATCCAGTAATCAGTGAAAACATCAATTTTAACAACAAAGAAGAAGACAAGAAAACAAGCGCAGGGTACACAGTCGCTAAATCAAAAAAAGCAAGAAAGAACACAGCAAGTTTTTTGCAAGTGAGAACATTCAAAAAGCTGAACAATGCGTTATAACGCAGCAAAAAAGTGGCAATGGCTAAGATTGTCGATCACATTCAATCAACGCAAATAATGCAGATTGGAAAGATGATTGCTTTGTATGCGTTACAGTGCTGGCAGGCAGAGCATTCCCCTCACTTATCGATAAGACAAGGTGTGAGTATTGGTGTTGTTTGTGCAAGAAAATATAGGTTCTATTTTATGATTATGGTCAACGCATGCGGTAATGTACAAAGCAGGGTGAATCAACGTATGTCGAAACGGGGAATCATTATGATGTAATTTTTGCAAGAAAGATAAACGGAAATATTTTCTGCGCACAGCAAGAGGTGAGATTTAAATTTTCTTACTGAATGACACACCTTCATAGCGGGAATAAGATGACAAAATAAATTGCGCGGCTTTGTTTTGAACACATTCTAGCTTAACTGTAAAGATAGCTGTGTGGAGTGCCATACTCTGGAAGCATCATCTAGGGTTGGCTGGATTACAGTATTGTATGTGTTAAGTTTTGTGTCTTGGTTTGCAAGTTTCAGGCGATGCTTAAGAAGACCGAGTTTCCGTAATGCTTTCACGAAAATGTATTCTACCTGGCTAATCCAGGTTACATCAAAGTGAAATATAATGCCTAGATATTTTTTCGATGAAACTGTTTGAATTACTATTGTTTATAAAATACCCATTGGACGAAGGATGTGCAACCGATGAAAAACCTGCGTGTTTGGTTTTGTTTACATTTATTTCTGTTTGCCGTAAACGGCAGCATACTGATAATTTTGCAGCATAACTGCAAGATGCCTATGTCGTTTGGTTAAGTGATTTCGTTTTAAATTACAGAATCGTCAGTAAAGAGACGCAGTGAACTGTTTTCGCTAGATCCGATAATAATAATACAGACTAAAACAGTAGAGGCCCTAGCACGGAACCCTGGGGTACTCCGGACTTCACTGGTCTGGGAATGGAGATGACGTTGTTAAGTGTAACTCGCTGAACCCTTTTAGTAAGAGAACCGCTTATCCACTGTTTTGTTTTAGTAAATTACAGATTTTAGTCATCAACCTTTTGTGTTGCACGTGGTCAAATGCTTTAAACAAATCTATAAAAATTGCGACAGTGTAGCGGGAGTTATTCAGATAATCATTAAGGACAGTTACCAATTGAAACGGCTGAGTTTCGCAAGATCGGTTATTGTGGAAGCCGTTTTGGTTATTTATTAGCAAGTTATTTTTATTGAGGTGTGCAACGATGTGTGCAAATTTTGCTGGGAATAGAAGTAACTGAGATTCTTTGGTAATTATTAGCACATACTTTTAGGCCAGATTTGAATATAGGTATCACTAACGCTGACTTCGAATCATATGGGGCACAACTTGTGTCAAGTGACTGCTGAAAGACTAGCTTCAATAGGTACTGTGATTTTTGAGCGGTTAATTTCAGAGCCGTAATGCTTTCAGGCCATGGATTCGTTATGTACTCAAGTCGCTCGATGTCACGTGCCATTTTCAGTGATTTCTAATAGAAGAAACATATAACTAATAACCGTCTCTGGTAGGTCTTGCGAATCTAACGGAAGCTCATTTTAAACTACTGATGCAAACTGATCGCTGAATATTTCCGCAGTTTCCTCAGCCGATGGAGAATTGCCATGCTAGCCATCTAGCATTCTCGGGGAATCAGTGTTTTTATGGTTTACAACAAGCCAGAATTTTTCAGTCAGTTTTTGCGAGGTTAGGCAGTGTGCAATTGAGAAATTTATGTTTTACTTCACTAATAGTGGCTTCGGTCTTCCTCGATAGATTCCTATATTTATCCCAGTCAACTGTCTGTTTTGTTTGTGACGCCTTTCTAAATGCTCACTTCTTTTTATTAAGACTGCTTTTCACATCCTGTGTAAACAACGGATTGTTTTTCGTTGATCCAATAGTCACTTTGAGTAGAAAACTGCCTTCTGTTTGCTTTACCATTATACGAAAAAATTCCAGTTTTTATTTGCAGTGCAATTTTCAAAACTGGCTTCGAAGTGGGGTGTAACTTCAGCCAGCATACGATTCATTTTCTCGACTTTTGCGCGTGCGTAATTGTAGATGTACTTGGCAGAACCCGCGAGAAGAGAATATTAACGGGTTTGATCCCGCCATTCTTAGGCTTACGGGTACTTCAATGTGTCGTGCATTTTCTGAAAAAAGGTCCCACATATGGAGTCAGGCCGGCAGTAGGGATTGTATTACCATCTCGAAAATGCTCGAACGTTTATCTGATCATGACTATTGCCCGCATCAATAAGCTCTAAACTGTCCTCTTGTTCCCAAGCAGAGTCGCCAGAATTCCCGAGTTTCGGGTATTGGAAGATACGGGTCGTGTTACGTCTAGCTTCTCCCGCATACAATCTGGTGATGTACATACTTTTTGTGGGCAGTAGAGTCTCTTGGGTCTGGACAAAACTTACTTTTCATTTTCACAATAACGAAGCTGCACGGTTTTTCTTTATGTGTACATATACCGAGCATTATTTTGATTTTCTTAGAGGTGAGTTGACCAATGCATTTAACATAAATTTTGGGACACCTCGTCGTATGGCAGCTGGCTCGGTTGGCTTACTCAGTTAAATCTATGCAGCTTTAAAATGTCACCTTCTCGGTACACAACCTTTCCATTTTACTGGAAATGTCGGAGTTGATAACGTTTTTTGCCGGTAGTTTAAAAAACTATTCCGATTTTCAAGGTTTTTCGCCGTGCTTTTTATCAGCTGTTCATGTGCTGTTCACGGCTGCCGGACTTCAATGCAGAGGTCACACCTCATTACACCTGTTACGCCGAGTTATTTGGTTAGTTGGTATTGCTTTTACAAAGGTGGAAAAACTTCGCGCAAGGGACAGGACAATATGAAAGGTCAGAAAGTTGTGAGTCTGTGCCTGTCTTGTGCCTTTCTTATTTTCTTCTCTCTCAAGCGCAATTTTTCGACCCTTGAAAAAAAGATCACACCTTCCAGCGCTTGAATGTGCTGGCTCCACTTCGAAAGAGTTGTTTTGATATTTTTTGATGTTTCATCAAATTGGCTATATAAACTAAAAAAATTGCACTCTTCAGTTATGGCCGAATATTTACCGTGTTAGCTTAGGAATGCATTTTTTATCTGCTTCTCAAACAGAAAGACACCTGAGGGACTCTCCAAGGGCAAGGAGCGTTGGGTTTCCCACATAGGCTCCTGGATGGCGTGTTAGGGTTCTTTGTGCAGAGGGTGTTGTCGCTCGACGTGACATGCAATTAAAATTGTACAACAGCAGGTTAATGCTTGTATGTGCCCCATTGTGACGCAATAGTTTGCATTTTTGTATAGCAATTGATGCGACTTCTTGTAACACATACCTGTGTGTAATTTTGTTGGCCTGAGGGAATGTATGTAATGGCACGCTGTTGGGAGGGCATTTATTTATTTTATTTATTTATTTATTTATTTATTTATATATTGATTTATTTATTTCAAAATACTGTCAATCCCACAAGAAATTATTACAGGAGGGGCAAGCCATTAATACAGTGTAATTTCAATCAGAAACAACTATGAAGTGAGTCGTAAAAATTATATAGAAAATGGGAACTAATAATCACGCATGACAGCGAAAGCAGTCCAAGAGCGATTACAATCGGTTCACTTACGTAATACAACTAACTAATAGTAACAGATGACACACAGAAACAGCTAGAGAGTGAAATGTGAAGCGAGCTAACATTTGGCAAAGAATACAATCCAGGTACATAAAAAAAAGGGATGACAAACTTGTTCACGAAAACAAATTTTTACCAAGGCACTCACAAAACTTCTCGAATGTTGCCTGTGCTACAAAAGAATCGTCTAGTGCGTTCTATTCTCTTGTGGCTCGTGCAAATATCCAATAATACAAGAGGTTGTTCGAACAAAGATATTCTTCGATAGTTACAATTGATTGTGTCACGTTTCCTTTGCGTGGTTAAGTGTGAGAAATGATTCTGAATCACCTCTCAGCTTAGGATGAATCAGCTGATGCAAAAACTTTAGGTGGTGAAACCTCGAGCGAGTTTCACAATCTCATATCACAATCTGTGCGTTGTTTGATGTTGAAAACAGAATTGTCCTTAGTTAGCATGCACCAATCATGTGTACGGTCTCGGTATTTTTCGCTCACGTGCCAACGGCGTCCACAGCAAAGAAATGGACACTTATTTGCACACAATCAACAATAATGCGCCAAAACGTGAAACAAAGTAAATTTCATAGCACGAAAGGAAGTAACAAAAATACAAACCGCAATTAAAAAACGGACAAAAGTCTGAAAGGTTTTCCCATGAATGTGGATTATCTACGCCGATGTGCTACGAAAGTTTGAGTGATTGATGGATTGTAGGGTTTAACGCGCCGACGCAACGCAGGCGATCAGGGCCGCCGTAGTGGAGGGCTCCGAATTAATTTTGACCACCTGGGGATCTTTATCGTGCGTCGAAATATCGTACACACGGGCGTTTTTGCTTTTTGCCTCCACCAAAAAAGCGGCCGCCGCGGCCGGGAATCGAACCCGCGGCCTCGTGCTCAGCAGCGCAACGCCTTAGCCACTGAGCCACCGTGGTGGGCGAAAGTATTTTTTAAGTAAATATTTTATGTTCTGAGGCATAATACGACTGTGTTACATCTCATTTTACATCCGCAGATTACAAATAACCCCATAATACACCTGCAGATAGGAAGATCAAGTAACGTTTTTAAAAAATAAGACTAATTAAGCTAAAGTGCAAGAATAATTTGCACAAAACTTATGGTCAATTTGGAATTAACTAAACCAATAAAAACTTGTTAAGCTTCACAGATTAGGAGGCACCATTAAAATTACAAACAACCCAAAAAATGTATTTGTCAATTCTTCCCATTTTGTTATTATCACACACTGAAACTTTTATAGAGATTTGATGGCTAATCGCAATGTATGCACGTATGGACATGAACTTCTACAATCAAAAGAATGAAGGCTGTTCGATGGATATTATTCGACAACGTGCGCCAAAAATCAAGCTCTACACAGTGAGAATGGAGGGAATCGAAACTGATTCGTTTGGCGAGGTCATTCGCTAGCTAGAGAAGTAAACCTCCACACACCCTTGCGGATGGGACCACCAGAATCTCTGTAGTACACAGTCACAGAACCCTCAAACCAAGAGCCGTCAAAAAGGGTATAGAAAAACTATGCTGGATTCCGCAGTACAGTCACTAGGATGGCAGATCTGTGAAGAGAGTCCGGGTTCCTACTCGGGGATTCAAGGAAAAAATTACACCATCTTCCCGTGGGAGAACCATGATTAGTATGCGAAACAGCCGTAGGGTCGACTGAAGTTGCAGCAGTAGGAGCGTGCGAGCACTGCGTAATCTCCCTGGCTTCAACTGGACGCTGGTGGCTGAAACCCGACGGTTGCGCGACCACTTAACCCTGGTCCTCGTCGGTGCAGCGACCGTCACAATCCCCAAGGCAGAGACACGCAGCGACCAGACCTCGTGACCTCTGTGCGCCCTATAAAAGACAGCACCAGACCAGTCGAGTACACTTGCAGCAGTGGCAGCGTGCGAGCACTGCGTAATCTTCCTTCGACTCTTTGCAGGTTAGCGCAGTTTTCGCAATGCCTGTTGATATTTTTTTTTGTTTTATGCTACTGCTGCTGGTATTCTGCATGTAATAACTCCGTGTTGGATTTTGTCGTGAGAGTGATGACGAACGACTTCCAGAAACTGTTTCGAGACTTTAAGGATGAGTTTCGAACAGAATTTAAGTCGTTTAGGCGGTAATGGAGCGGGCTATCCACTCGGACAATGGAGGTCTTCGGACGGAAAAGGACGAAATGAAGGTTGGTCTGAATCATATCAGTAAGTGCCTTGACGAGGCAAACGAGCGGCTAGAAGATGTGTTAAAGGAAAATAAAACTTTAAAAATGGAAAACGAAGAGCTGCCACAGCGCGTCCACGTGCTGAACAGGTACCTCTCCGTATGTCAGACCAACGTCATTAGGCCTGAACAATACACTCGAAATAAAAAAGTTGAGGTTAAAGGTGTTATCCAAAAATAGAGCGAAAGCATCCCCGACTTTCTGGAAGCGATTGGGAAGGCCCTTGGTGAGCCGATATTACCTAGCGATGTAGATGGATGTCACAGGGTCCCAAGTCAAAAAAAGAGAGTCAAACATAATTGTCCAGTTTAAGAGGCGTGAAAACCGGGACAAAGTTCTCGAGAAAAGCCGTAAGACAAAGCTCACGAACGAAGGTATCGGGCTGCGGTTGGCAGAATCAACGTGTGAGTCGGAAGACACGCCTATTTTTGTAAATGAGCATCTTTGCCCTTACCTTAAAAGGCTTTTGGAAATGCCCGTGGCCCGAAAGCATGAGAACAACTGGCGCTATGTGTGGTCAAAAAAAGGATGCATTTTCGCCCGCCGAACTGACTCTTCCGATGCCGTATCAATTCAACATGAAAGTGACCTCGACAAAATAATAAGTGAAATTCAATGTGAGCACGCATAAAACCACACAGTCCGGTCCACCTGTCGTGTGAAGATGTGATGGTTTGCGTTCTCCCGAAATATTTGCCACATTTATTCTCAATAAATCATGCCGGAAAGTGGTTGAAGTTGTTTCACTTGAATGGAAAGTAAATCTCGCCTTAGTGAGACGAAGTGTTTTTGTTATTACAATCTTGCGGCCTCTTATTCGATATATTTTTTTTCACCAAAACGTGGTACACTAAACATACTGATCACGTTGTACTCCCGGGCTACAGCCATTACCACTTGTATCGCTCAGGCACGAGGGGTGGAGGGGTGGGCCTTGAAAGTGCAGTCTCAGGCTTCGAAATTCTTAAAGATCACACTGCAATGACCAATGAATACGAAGTGCTATCAATCACGAACAAAAAAACTATTTTCACGGTTCAATACAGACCAGCAAACAGAAGCATCTCAGCATTTATAACCTACATTGACACTCTGCTTTCTTTTGCTGCAGAAAATCAGTAAATGTTAACGATTGAGGGAGACCTAAACATGGATGTGACGAGAGACATCACCGCTTCCCTTGACTTTTTTATCGTTTTGCAAAGCAATAATTTTCGTAACGCCACAGCTACGCCCACGCGTATTTCTTCAATGACGTCACCTGTGCTTGATCTGTTTCTCACAAATGCACCTTCAGATAAAACCATGTCAGGCACAATATGCGCCGACATCAGTGACCACTGGTCTATCTTTCTAATGGTAGAGCGCAATAAATCTCTCGAAGCACAAAAACAAACGAGAAACGTTTACCGCAATATATCATGATCCATTCTGCAAATATTCCGTAATACGCTTATGCAGGTCGACTGGCAGGCCGTAACGACACTAAGTCGTGCAAATGTGGCATATGAAAAATTTGTCGAAACATGTAAAATCCACTATTTCGCTTGTTGCCCTCAAATACCCACAAACACACGAAGTCCTGGAATCCCTGGGTAACAAGGGAACACATCCGATTAATAAATAAGAAATTAGGACTTTTTATAACTTTTAATCAATCACGTGACCAGACTAAATTGAAAAAATTTAAGGTGTTTTGAAACAAGTAAAATATAACTTTAAAACAAGCTAAATAGAAATACTACAACCGCGTTTGTTACGAAAAAAAAACTAAACAACGTTATTAACCCCAACAAAGTCAATGATCCGATTTGACAACGAAGAGATAGGCGGGAAAGAACTTGCAGATCGTTTTAATAACTTTTCATCGAAATGGGAAAAGGCTTACATTCTCCCAAAGCTGCCGCTGAAAATTAAAGTTTAGGAGAAATACTATTTTTCGGCCCACCTCGCCCTTATGAAATAATAACTCTGTTTCAGAGGTATAAAAACAGCGATTGTTGCGATACTGATGACTTGGAAATCAGACCAATTAGGCATGTGTTGGACTTGATTGCCCCCACACTAACGCACGTTTTTAACGCGGCAGTTTTAACAGGGGTCTTTCCTAACGAAATGAAGACGGCGAAGGTCGTAATTAGCCACAAAGGTGGAGACAAAAACGTGTTTAGCAACTATCGTCCAATCTCAATTTTGCCAGTTTTCTCCAAATGTCTAGGAAAGATCATTATTGTTCGCCCTAACAGTTTTTTAGGTAAGCATAAACTACTAAACGACTCTCAATTTTGATTCAGAAAAGGCCTCTCCACAGAAAACGCTCTACTGGACCAAAATAAAATTATATAGGAAAACTCCGAAAATAAACTTCTGACAGTAGGAGTGTACCTTGATTTTAGCAAAGCATTCGTTCGGGTTGATCATTTACCTCTAGTTTCCAACTTATAAAACTGCGGTTTTCGAAGATTACCTCAGACCCTAATTCAATCTTATCTCTCAAACAGTTACCAGTTTGTTGAAATAAACAATTGCAACTCAGAACTGAGACCTATTCACTCAGGCGTCCCTCAAGGCAGTATTCTTTAACCGATCATTTTTTTATATTAATAATATTGCCAGGTTAGAAGAAACTTGTAAATTTGTTATCTAGGCAGATGACTGTGCAGTGATCACTAGGGGCAAGGATATAAAAGCAATAACAAGAACGGCCGGAAATTTTTGCCACCATCTCCAAGAATGGTGCAGAAATAACAGCTTAATTCTGAATTAAGCAAAAACAAAATGCGTACTCTATAGTACCCAAAATACCCATGTATCCTATTCAGACACAGTTACTCTATGGCCCTTCAGTATTGCGGTAGAAAAATTTATAAAAACACCGGGGGTTACCTTTACCAAGCACATGCCGTGGAATGCTGACGTTAGAAATTTGTCGATAAGGCTAAGCAAAATATTTGGCTTGTTAAACCGCAACAGACAATTGCTACCATGTAGGAATTAAAATCTCCTCTAAAAAATGCTTTTTTAGATGCGACGCTGAAAGAACATCTTGACGGCAGGCCCTGTCCTTTCTGCGTGGGTCCGTCGTCGTAGGCGTCCGCACTCTCCTCCGCTCAACCCCTCTCCTTATCCGATAGCGAACACACTCTGGCGAGGGGCATTGAATTGGATTCGATTGGATTGGCTTTGCTTCAATTTGGATTTGGATTGGAGTTAAGTGGACTGTGTTAGATTGTGTTGCGTCATAGCCGCGGCCGACGCACTGGCGCTGGTGCGTGCCCAGGTGAGAGCGAACACTCTCTCTCAACATCTGCGGGTGTGCGCCCAGCACGTTCTCACTCCGCCGGTGGGCGACGCTGCGCATGTGCAGTACTCTATCTTTCCGCGGTCTCCTCTCGTTCGGGTGCGCTGCGCATATAACCGGTGTGGCGCTCTCCGGCGGCCTTTGGGGCGATGGTAGCTCTCCGCTTGCGCTTGAACCCCCCTCAGCGTCGCATCACAACAGGGTTCCTGCGAGGGGAGGTGGGCGTAATGCTAATTCACAACTCTCTTACTGAGCACTAGCATCGGCTAAAACTACTTCATTTACCTTACACAGAATTTAATTACTCCAGAAAAAAGCTATTCGTATTATAGAAAATGTTCGATACCTACAGCACAGAGCGCCACTTTAAAAAAAAACATGTGATAATAAAAGCGCAAAATATATACATATTCAGACTGTTGTATACCCACCAAAGTGCCGTTCAGAAAGGCTGTACATGTTTCTAGAACATGCTCATATCAATATACAGAACAATATATATATATCCGCTACGCTACAGACCACCATGGAAGATACCATTTTTACGTACTACGTACGGAACGGAACGAATTCGAAACGCATTACCAGCTACAATAAACTACCTGGATGTAAGACGCATAGAGATCCGAAACATGCCTCGTCAATGTGTTTTTGCACTGTTCTTGTGAGGGCATTTGTCAGCACAAAATGTCATTTTTTTTATATTTACCATGTTATGCTTCCATCGCAAGTTTCTGAGAATGTATAATGCCTCAAAATACTTCGCTGTACCGCAAGCAGCCTTACGTTGTCACGGTACTCACTTAGGGACCTTTTTTCGTTTGTGGTCTGGTTGGTTATTGCTTATTTATGCAGTGCTGTGAGTTTTACGCCCTGTGTCGTTCTCCATTATTGCTTCTTCGTATGGCGTGTGAGTTGCGGCATCTGCAGTATATGTATACATATATATGTGTGTCTGTGTGTGTCTGTGTGCGTATGCGCATGTGGGTGTGTATGTGTGTATGTCGATATATAATGTATATATTTACCTTTTTACTCCAGCGTTGAAGAGATTTCTTCGCTTCACGAGTGAGTTGCATATATATTTTGACGTGTGAAATGTACATTTACATGCATCATGGCGGTATTTTGTTTTGTATCTTGTGTGAAATTTTTAAGCGAATCTTTTAAGCGAAATTTAAACAAATTTTACAATCTGTATTTTTGTCTACCTTGTTCTTCATTTCTTTTTCAACCTTTTTTTTCCTTCTTTTCCCTTTTTTTTTTCTCGCACCTACCACTGCTGTGTACGGGTGGATGGAGCTTCGTCTAGCTGCGAAAGTGCGGCTTTTTTCTCCGACGACCTGTTTTTCGTTGTATATGTGGCGACAAATAAACTTCTCCTTGATTGATTGATTGATTGAATTTCCCATTAGATTTCAGTTTGTCGTTTTAGTTGCATTCAGCTTCGCGGTTTTCGTTATATCAGTAGCTTCTTGGCGTTGTTTGATTGAATAAAGGACGTAAGGCGCGTTCGTAGCAAATGCCCCCGTCTCAGTTTGTAGCGCAGTGGGATGAGCGCCACGTACCTCCCGTTGCGGCCAGACAGTCGTGGGATCGACGGGCGCCGCTTAACAATTACTTTTTATAGTGGAGTGCGGTGATTTAAGCCCAAACGCAACTGGGCTGGAGAGACGTGCATGCGTAGTAGAGTGCGGACGGCAGACAACGACAACAACGAGAAAGGGAGGGATACAGCCCCTTGCATGAGGTGTTTTGCATCTAAAAAAACTTCTCTGACCCTTTTTTAGCGATAGTTTAGAGCCTCTAACACATTATTAGTAGAGTGGCAGTACCAGCGCTGCTCAAAGCGTCGTCTCTATGACTACAAATAAGCAAAGAAATATGGTCTTGCTGAACATTTCCTAACTTAAGGAGCTGGGTTCACCAGACCGTTTTTTAAAAGATAGTTCTCCAAGAAGAACGTTTTAATTAGAGAAAAAATCGCGAGGCATTCTTGATCATTGCGTAAAAGGCAGTGGCAACGAGTCCGTTAGGCCAGCAATGCATGCCTAAAATAAGCATCAATGCGACAAACTGAAATCTTTTACTTTACTACCAACAAAAAATAACAGAAATATAGATGTCCCAAGCCATAAATTTCCACTCAATGACGAGACGATGTGCTCGTAAAACTGGCAAATGTGTACAGGCAATGCCTAATGACCGCAAGTGTACCGGAATCCTGGAAGAACGCGAACATCCCATTATTACATAGGAAAAGTGATATGAACGACTTGAAAAATTACAGGCCGATCAGCTTACTGTCAGTCATCTAAAAGGTGCTGACAGAATTGCTGCCACCTTAGATTTTAGCCAACACAAAGAATATGCAGGGTTTCGTAAAGGCTATTCAATAACAGATCTTCATCGCATGATCAATCATATAATAGAGAAGTGCTCAGAATATACTGAGCCCCTATATAGAGCCTTCACAGATTATGAGATAAGCATTTGACTCGCTAAAAACATCAAGAGTCATTCAGACATTACGGAACGACGGGGTATATGAGCATTATGCAAGAATACTAGAGGCTTTTTACAATGGGAAAACAGCTACCATCATCCTGCTAAAGGAGAGCAGTAAAACACGTATAAGAAAAAGCGTCAGCCGAGGAGACAATCTCCCCAATGTTATTGAGAGCATGTTTAAAAGAACTATTCGGAACATTGAACTGGTAACAGGTGGGAGTAAGGGCTAATGGAGAATACCTCAGTAACGTCAGATTGGCTATGACGTTACCTTGCAGAGTAACTCGGTGGACAAATTGCAAAGCATGCTTCTCGCACTGGACAGAGTAGAAACGTGGGGATGAAAATAAAATGCAGAATACCGAATTACTGATCAATTACCTTAGGACAGGACAGCAAAGAAAGATTGGTGGTTAGGTTGTGGAACTGGTAAGCGAATATATCTTCTTAGCCCTAGTTGTGACCCCTGATCCCAACCATGAGGCAGAAATCATCAAAGCGATATGAATGGGGTGGAGTGCATTATGCAGACATTCTCAAATAATGAATCAACTGAGCAAACAAATTCCGACGACACTTCGGCGGACGGTGGGCTAAATGTGGGTCGACTGACTATGTAGGAAAGTCGGCGAGCCGTGCAGTGGTGCAGTTGCACAGTCAAGCCAAGTCTTCTCCTCCTGACTTCACACGAAAACGCCCCAAAAATTGGGGAGAATGCCAAGAGGAGGACAGCATTTTCGAATTCATCTCTGTGCTAAAAACGTTCGCGTAAACGCACAGAGTCGTTGCATAACGGCCTATAAAATCGGGACTTATGAAATTACTTCAGTGCCATTTAGGTTGGCAATCCCATTTACCTCAAACAAATAGTACTGCCATATTCCCCATGTTTTCAAGTGGATCGATCATCTCTTTGGTGAAGGAATCGCAACTGACACAGGCGTACTGCAGCATTGAGGGTACATGGGTCAAATAAAGTTGTTGTTTAAAATAATGCGCACAATTAAGTATCATGTGAACGTGCCTAGTTCACCTCAAACCACTCGTTAATAACACCTAGGTATTTTTATTTCCGGGGCCGTTCCTAAATACCGTACTTTACGCTATACGTATTTAACGGGTTTGAAGGCACCTTAAGGTGACATGAACAAACGTTTTATAATTCAACAAAATTACTGAATAATGAAACAAGGGTGCTAAATAATTCAAATCATGCTATAGGTATCTTGAATTATGTTTATTTTCTATAGTTCCATAAATTACAAAGTCAATCATTAATATGTTGAACGAAGATTTCAGACCAATAGTAATATCATGTATATATACCAGAAACAGAAGTGGCCCACAACTGTGCCCTAAAGAATTTATGGTGTCACCGGACCATATCCGGATGAACAAGCATTGAGAACACCCGCATGCTATCTTACAGAGAGTTTCTGGGCTCTACATGCAACACCCAATTTAGTCAGTGTATAGCTTCCCAACTTACTAAGAAGAACGTTATATGAAAGAACGTGGAATGCTTTTCTTAAGTCCAAGAAGATGAACAAAATATGGCATGAACAAAAGTTTGGTATGAACAAAATATGGCAAAATTATTTTTGCCGCTATATTGTCACGAGAATTGTCGGCAGCTTGCGCTTTGGGCTCTCTTCACTTTCTTTGGTGGGAGAGTCCTTGACCTGGTGCCACTTTAGCTCCTGCGTGGTGGCCACTTGCTTGACACCTTTTAAAGAGAGTTATTTTCACTGAACCACGGCCTTCTGGGGTCGGACATGTATTCTAGGATGATATCTCTAATGGTCGGCATTTCTCGAGCCGGCGAGTTCGCTCGAGCTGGCGTGACGATGAGGCCGACAGGTGAGGCGTCGTAGCGGTGGTCACTGGCGAGCCTTAGCTCACCCTTCAGTGTGGCAGTCTCCTTATTGCCTAAAATGTTGACTGGTAATTTCTAGTGAGCCCTTTTATCTTACCCATTCACGTAGTACCTCTCATTACTGCTGGATAAGCCCTGTTCGTTCACTTAAAGCATAAAATCACCGAAAAACCTTGGCTGCATCGGTCAGCGCCCTGACAATTTTTTCCCACCGAAGGAAAAACCCGACGTACACGACCCGGTATCCTTTCAAACACCAGTTGCCAAAATTCATGGATTCTGGGCACCCAGGGGTGTGTCGCTTTTCGGCTGTACACCACTTATTGACAGAATAAGGGATAACCTGAGACCTAACCTTGTCTTGTGTTATCCTTAAGAGTGGTTGCCATATATTATGCTGCCGTTTGCTTGCCCTAATTCGGCTGAAGACCACTAATGACATACAAACATATTCTAGGCCGTACGTTGCCCTGTCCCCTTTATAACAACGTTTACCTAAAGAAAACAAATATTTGGGCACCAGAAGCGCGGTTTACCACCGAAAGTGCGAATACGCGGCAATCTTACACAGGCCGCTCCTCGTCAGAACACCAACTGCAACAAGAATACCATTATTCTGTGGCCAGTGGCTTGCCGTGCTTCGGCTGGACATTGCTTCCCAAAGAAAAACGCATGGCCTAAGGCGTACTTCGCCCGTTCTTATTTCAGTACATCTGTCGCCGGAAGTAAACTGAATATCTTGTAGCCGGGTGCCTGCCGTTGTGTGAGTGAACATGGGCGGCCGGATGAATACCGTAGCGCGGGTGGCCGAGTGCTGGCTGTTCATCGCATGACCGGTGGCTGTAAAAACCTGGGTGGTCGGAGAACGCCAGAACGCGGCCACATACCGCATTATCTTGGGACACACTTTCTGTGCATCCTGGGAGGCCTTACACGGGTTCAGTGCATCAAGTCCAAACTATAAAAGGCTGTAAAGTGATTCGTGCCTAATATCTGGCATAGTGCACTCTTAGGCCAACAACATGAAACACTTCGGGCCCCGTCGGACATTGTTATGTGTTGGTCAATGTGAAAAACTATTTCGTAGACGTCGTTGAAATGTTAAGAGCCTTAAATAACTTCTTTCGGCTACTGACTAATTAAAAATTGACCCATTAGGGCCCACAGAGGCCCACCTAGATAATAGTTCCTAGTTCATGGTTCATAACACAAATTTACTGATTGGGTTTAGGAGTAGATTTTGTTTTAAGCGTCTGAGGTGGTAGGAGTCTTAACTGCACCAGCTTCTGGGCCGTAATGCACATACGGGCAAGGTGACGGACTTGTTTTGCAAAGTTCTCGTATTAGTTAACGTTGATATTGAATTCGTGTAAATATACCTTTGCCACGAAGCTGTCGACGTTCGCTGTCAGCTTATGTACGGTGCAAATATGGTAGAAATCTATCAGTGTTTTATGTTTCTCCGGGGATCTATTTTCCACTAAAGTGACGTCGTAGTCATTTGTGCCCTGTTCTATGTTTAACGCCGAAGTACATACAGAGCACACCGGTGGTAGTCTCATTTAGATTTTGGGTTTTATAATTAAACTGATACTGTTCTTTTTTTATGATTTTTCTTGATGAATCGAGTTTCTGCATTGCAAGGCGTTTTGTATACGTTCGTTCAAAAATAGCATTCGTTGGTGCTTGTTTAGTTCTTCATAAGCTTCACTTCACAGCTTCACTCTGTGGTTAAAGAGTGTTTCGCTGTTTAGACGTTCGTACAAGGAGCTACTGTTATTGTGTAGTCCGTCACGTAGTCTGCGCATGCACCAATCAACGTGTTCTGGGTTCGTGACGTCAAGTACGGACCGAGAATGTATAGTTGATTTTTCGGAGGAGCCGCACTAGTGTGATGATAGGCTTCAATTGTCTAAACGTCTTACCTGGTGCTTTAGACGTAGTGACGAACGTTTGATAAATAAGACTTCTAAAATTTTGTGCTCCTCACCGCGAGCGTATATTCGTTCTGAAGTACTTGTATAATGGCCCTTTTTGGCACGAGATGGTACTGTTTGCCGTTTTGTTAATGGAGATCATCGTATCGGCGGTAGTATACTCTGGTAGGACTGGGTAAAGCTTGACCTTGCTTTTAATCATTCAAGCGCTTCTAAGTTTTGTAGACATGTGTTTTGCCGTTTATTTATACCCGTAAAGCAAATTAGAGATTTAGGAATGGCTCTTCACACTTTACGCTGAGTGTGCTTGGACTGGTGTTTCGGAGTGAAGAAACATTTCTCTGTCAGCAGTTTTAAAAATCCACCTCATATGTACTCGCCCTTATCTAACGGTTCGAGTTGTGAGTTTTTTTCTAACCGTAGCTTAACCAGTATGTTGCAAATTTCTATATCCTACACATGGGCAAGTTTTGTCAGCAGTGGCAGTGCGTGAATCAATGGGCCGACGGGGATAAGTTGTTTATTTTGCTACACGTTCTCGTAATTACTGAAAAACTGTATACATTGTAAGTAGCGCAATGTTGTTTAAAGATAACGTAACCTGTTAGGTCCCTTAAACTTGAAACAAAAAGGTCCTTCAATATGTCTTCATTTGGGAGCTGTGTTGGTTTTCACATTGATGCTCCGAGATGTGATAGTTACGTTGTTTTTGAAACATTGTATCAGCTGAATAGCCGTCGAACCGAAAATAGCAAAGCAGCAGTCTGTTGCCAGTGTGCATAGAGCTGCGACGTAGCAAATAACGGTATTTTATTTGAACTGCTGCCAGTGTGTGTGGCATATTATGATTGTACGCCTTTTAGCTTAAGTGAAAGATTGTGCGAATACGTTCGGTAGTCACTGCATAAAACGTAACAAATTGGGAGTAGGTTGCAACGCAGATATCCTAGCATGCTTAGGCTCTTCACTGAGATTAGTATTGATGTCTAGAAATCCTCAAATCACAGATACTGAGCAGAACAATTGACAGTAAATTGCTTACCCTACTCTGGTTTTTGTTCGTAAAAACCCACTGTGACGCACACAGCATCTGTTGAACCGAAAAGGGGAAGGGTTTAGTTATTATGCAGGAGATTCCTTTGCAGACCTCGTTGCTGTTTTTAGATATTAACATCGATTTAGGTACGAAGCATGTCTACTAGCTTCATTATTCACAGGCACAGAAAGGAATGCTCCCTTTTGACTCCGCGCACTCCGCGACGGTGAGAAGAGCTATCACTCGCTCGTGCCTGGAATCAGTCTCTACAAGTCGTGTTCCTACTCCATAAAAAACTTGAAAGGCTGCTTTAGGCCGGCTTCACGTGCCCGGTTTGGAACTCGGTGGCTGAGGCACTCCTCAAGAATGGTAAAGGAGGCCCCTGTAGAAGAACGTCTGAGCCAGCGCTATGTATGGCAAAACCCAAGTGGTGCAGTATATCCACGAAGTCGCCGACTACCTCAAGAAGATGGCCTATAAGCACAAGATTCCGATCCTGTTTTTGGCACCACGTAAGCTGGCCCAATAAAGTAAGAGGAGAGATCAAATGCCTAGACGTCCGTGTGATGCTGTGGTGTTCTATTTACAAAGGTGCTGAACTGGGGAAGACGAAGCAGCTCGAGCGTGAGCTGCTTCCGTGAGATGACGGGCATCGATGATGATAATATCAACAGTGCAGCGATGATGATAATAAAGTTTCAAAATATTCCCGGCCACGAAGTAGTGGTGGTCAGTCCGCGTTCAGTCGGTACATTCGGTTCTTTCCGGTTCAATCTACTGAGACAATCAAAAGGCGACACTCCCACTACGGCCGTCCTTTGAGCGCACACGGAGTGTCTGTGCAGTTAACGTCACCACGTAAAATTCTTAGCCTGTCTTCGACTGTCTTTTACACGGTTAGGAGTTTCTTAGGAATTTGCCCTTCGACGAGAAACTGTGTCTTGAAGGCTCCTGCCCCTTTCTCGAGCTCCGCCCAGTAATTATTCGATTGTCGTTGTCAGAAGAGCAGCGGACTAAGCACTGCACCTTGGAGCACTCCAGCACTGACACCTCTTGGACTGCTGAAGACGTTGCCCACACGAACTTTGATTTGGCGACCAAACAAGAAATCCCATATGTCGTTCCGGAATCTTCCTATGACATGAATGCTGTCCAGCGCAGCCTCAATGGTTGGTTGTGGAAGGCGGTCAATGGCAGACTGAATACCCTCCAAAATAAAAAATTCCACTTCGTCTACATGTTGGGCCTCTTCCACTGCGGATAAAGCATCAGCGATGCGGTTGGCAGAGCAGTGGAGTCAACCTCGCGCTGTCGGGCCTACCTGACAGCATTTCAACAGACCTACGACACAGCGTATGCATTTCTGTTTATGCTGATGATGTTACACTGCGGACCCGGGCACCGAAGCTTCAGAGCAGCCAAATCAGGAATTCCCAGCAAAGACCACTGGATGCGATTTCAGAGTATATCATGGCAATCGGACGGCGGCTTTCTACTACCAAGTCAGAAGCTTTGATATTCCACTCCAACCCTAGAGCACGGTATCAAATTCGGAAAAAGGAAAACTCCACTGTATGAATTAAGGCACGAGGCAGCGGTCAGCTTGGAGAACCTTGAGAGGCACGTGCTGATATTCACCGATGGGTCCGTATTTCCAGACAAGGGGAGGGTGGCTCTAGCCTCTACCGCGCCTACCTTCGCTTCAGTCAGGCAATGCCGCCTGCCAGTGGCCAGCAGCTCAACAATGGCAGAAAGCGCGAGCGTTCACGTGGCTGTGGACAACATTAAGGAGTGCGAGCAGAACCGCACCAACTGGAAAGTAGCCGTTCTCTGAAATTCGAAGGCTGCTCTCATGAAACTCGACCGGGCTAACCTCTGCTGTCTCGCTGTGCAAATTCTTGCGAGCAAACTGCATAGCCTCAGCACCAGAGGCCTTAGCATTCATCAGCAATGGCTACCTGCTCACGTAGGCATCAAGGGGAATGAGGAGGCTGACCGCCTATCAAAGAAGCGCATCACCAATCCACTTTGATGAGTTAGGCAATGAGGCCCCCGGACGTTGCGCGGTATCTTATCCGAAGCCAGGCATCCTGACTCCCGAGTTGCATCCGGCAAGCCACCACACGCGCTTCCTTTGAGGGGACTGACCCGAGCTGACCGTTCTCTCCTTCTTTCCGAATCGGCGGTCACCGCAGCGCGGAAAAGAGTCACAGGCTTGGCATCACCAGTTCAACCGCCTGCCCACATTCTCCTGCAATCGACACTCGCGCATGCACTAGGCGAGTGTTCACAACATTCGCAGGCTCGATCAACGCTGAAAGCGTCGTATGCGAAACTAGGACTGCCTTCAAGCACCCGATCAATCCTGTAGTTCGCGGATTTATCATAAATCAAACCTCGAAAAAGTGTTCCCAGCCCTACCGGACTTTTTAAAGGACACGGGGTCCTCGAACCAGCTATAATGCCGCCGGTACTGTCCATGCTGCGCTGCTTGTGAACCGTTAACTTATTCTCTTTTTCTATCTTTTTTCTGTCCGCCCTCTTTCCTTTCTATTCCCTGGAAGGCTCAGTCTTGATTGAAGTGCCCTCAATCCGAGAGGCAGTTATCGGCTGAGTCAACTTTCGTTTTTCTTTTAGTAAAGCAACTTTCTCTCTCTCAGATGACTTCTTGTATTTCGAACTGTGTCTGTGGCGAATTGTTTTCTTTATATTGCGTTGTCGTGTCAGTGCAACTGCTATCTTTGGATGTTTTGCGAAACCTCTCCTACGTGCCCTTGATTGTTTGGTTGTTCTTTGCGGGTACTTGAGTTTCATCTTTGTCTTTTTGTGTTTCAAGTAGAACACGCGTGATCAGCTGCTGGAGACGTTCGCTGCACGAAGAATATGCTAGTGGTGGGGGGTTTGATAAGAAGCCTGTCTTTCCTGCGATCGTCTCTGCGAACTCAAAATGCATGCTGGAGTAGGCCATCTTCTTATCGAAGGTGACGTGCAACCCGAGGAATTTTCTAGTGTCATTTTGTGGCTATGATAGGAAATATCAAGATATGAAGCAGTCGAAGCCTCTGTCATCGATTTCAAATCAAGTGGGCCATAGAATGGCTTGGTGAATGTGTAAACCTCACTAAAATTTGTAGACGAAATCATTATCTCGTCGATCAGGCAATTTTCTATGGTGTCATAATTCTTGTCCTTAATTTCATTATATATAAGTATCAGAACAGCAGTATAAGTAACAGCAGACCTCTTGAAGGATGGTGGAGAAATTGTACTTGAAAAACTGGCAAACCTGTATACGCAATGCCTAATGACCGCAAGTGTACCGGAATCTTGGAAAAACGCAAACATCATCCTAATCCATAAGAAAGGCGACATGAAGGACTTGAAAAATTACAGGCCGATCAGCTTGATGTCAGTCGTCTACAAGGTATTTACCAAGGTAATCCCCAACCGAATCTCTGCAACCTTAGATATCAGTCAACCTAAACAACAAGCAGGGTTCCGTAAAGGTTATTCAACAATGGACCATATTCACACGATCAATCAGGTGATAGAGAAGTGCGCTGAGTATACTGAGCCCCTATATATAGCCTTCATAGATTATGAGAAAGCATTTGACTCGGTCGAAACCCTAGCAGTCATTCAGGCATTACGGAACCAGGGGGTAGATGAGCATTATGAAAGAATACTAGAGGATATATACAGTGGGTCTACAGCTACCATCATCCTCCATAGGGAGAGCAGTAAAATACCTATAAAGAAGGGTGTCAGACAAGGAGACACAATCTCTCCAATGTTATTCACAGCATGCTTACAAGAAGTATTCAGAACGTTGGATTGGGAACAGGTGGGAGTAAGGGTTAATGGACAATACCTCAGTAACCTCAGATTTGCTGATGACGTTGCCTTGCTAAGTAACTCGGGGGACGAATTGCAAAGCATGCTTTCCGCACTGGGCGAACAGAGTAGAACCGTGGGCCTGAAAATTAATATGCAGAAAACTAAAGTAATGATCAATAACTTAGGGACAGCACAGCAGTTCGAGATAGGTGGCGAGGCAGTGGAAGTGGTAAGCGAATATATCTACTTAGGCCAAGTTGTGACCCCAGATCCCAACCATGAGGCAGAGATAATTAGAAGGATGAGAATGGGGTGGGGTGCATATGGCAGACATTCTCAGATAATGAATAGCAGCCTACCATTGTCGCTGTAGAAGAAAGTGTATGACAGCTGCATCTTACCGGTACTCACCTACGGGGCAGAAACTTGGAGGCTCACTAAGAGGGTTCAACTTAAATTGAGAACGACTCAGCGGGCAATGGAGCGGAAAATGATAGGTGTAACATTAAGAGACAAGAAGAGAGCGGAGTGGGTCAGAGAGCAAACTGGTGTTAAAGACATATTACTAGAAATTAAGAAGAAGAAATGGACGTGGGCAGGGCATGTAATGCGAAGGCAAGATAACCGCTGGTCATTAAGGGTAACAGAGTGGATCCCTAGAGAAGGCAAGCGTTGCAGGGGGCGCCAGAAAGTTAGATGGGCAGATGAGATCAAGAAATTTGCGGGGATAAATTGGTCACAGTTGGCACAGGACCGAGGTAATTGGAGAATAATGGGAGAGGCCTTTGCCCTGCAGTGGGCGTAGATAGGCTGCTTATGATGATGAATGATGATGATGAAGTATCAGAACATGTGTAATTTCATCTTCGTATTTAGGTTGGTGGCATACTCCTCGTCCAGAGAGTCGCGGTGAATAAACAGTTCGATTTCTCCGTTCGGCATTCTCAATCCAATATACATTTTCCGTAGCTGTCGCATCAATTCCTTCAAAATGTGGCAAACACCACTTGTCTTTAGAGTCAACCAAAATGCGGATTCTGCGTTTCTGCGTAGTTCACGAGGGTATAGCCGCACCTTTTGTCTTTTCGTCCTTATTTTGTTATGGCGTATTGTATTCTCAAGAATACTTGGGTCACACATCAAATTTACTATGTCTTGCATTTCACGATCACCGGCGGCATTTCCCTAACCGTTCAACGATTCGCCGCCCATCAAAACAATCATCGCATGTGAGAATCCGACGTCGTCTACTCCGCCCATCGCTTCACTCACTTTCGCGTACCACCACCGTTTCAACCTATAACACCGGTCCGTCGGCACCAAGGGATCTTCCTCCTGCAAAAAGCTTAAGTTCAAAAGCATCTCAATCAGAGTAGGGCCTTCTTCCCAGGTTTAACGACGCCATATAAAGTAAGAGGACCGACCAAGTACTGAGACGTTGCGGTGATGCGATGGTGTTCTATTTACAATAAAGGGGAACTGGTGAACACGAAGCAGCTCGAGAGTGAGCTGCTGCCGCGAAAATACAGGCATCGATAAGAATATCATCGCTGCAGCGATGATGAAAATAGTTTCCACAGGCACACCCTTGCGCACGCACTTATCCAATGACCGCAAAAAGGTACGGACGTGAGAGGAAGCATGTTAGGCCCTTTGTAGACTGCGCTTTAGGAGTCGTACATCAGATTCCACCTAAAGGCGGGAAAGTTTATGTCGGCAAGACCAGCTGATGTATCAACGACTGAGGGGAGGAACATGAATTGTTAAAGAACAAAGGAAGAGAGCATAAACCCGCGCATTGCGATACCTGCAATGTGAGCAACTTCAGGCTGAGATTGCGATTCTCGGTAGGAGCAGAGATGCGACAGCACAGGAACTCTTAGAAGTTTTTTTTATATCTAGCAAAAATGCGATAAGGCGATAAGTGTAGCTGCGATACGTCTTTGTCCGGTCTAACTCAGAGAAAGTTTTTTTTTTGGTGTTTCGGTGATTGACGCATATGCGTAGTTGTGATACTCTGACTGTGGCGCATGCTCTGCATGCTCTAGTTTCTTCATTTACAGGCTTTACTTTCCAGGTTTCTAATCGAGTTTACTTTATTAAAGTTCGTGTCATGTACCGCGCTACGGCAGGTCCCAACATAAGTACTGTGCTCCGTAAAGCCGTAAGCGGACAAGTACCGCCACCTCGCGGGGCATACTTCAAGATTCACTCACTTGACGTAGATTGTGGGGGCCTAGAGCAGCAGCGCGCGCCAAGCAGGGACGATGCCGAACACCTCCCGGCTAGTACTCAATGAAGGACCTTCTTTGTGTTATATCAGTGAGTCACGATTCTTGTAATATTGGCGACGAGGCGGAGCACCCAGAGTGGCAGAAACTACTGAAAAACGGGGAATGGCAGCGCGTATGACGGACTATGCCAGACGCATTGAAGAATTCGCCGGCAACGTTGTGTCATAGACTTCATGGTACTGGCGACTACAGTTCTCTTTTGAAGCTAGCGTCGTCAGAAACGCAGGGAAAAAACGTGCACACCTTCTCTTGGTGTGCGGTGCGCAAACGTACGAGGCTGTCTGTGCGCAACTGCACCTCGCACGCCGTACCAAGTCGACTACGCCGACATTGTGGCCGCGCTTCAGGCGCACTTTGATCCGCGGCCGTCGGAAGTGTACTCCCGGCCGATGTTACAGCAGCGGGATCAACTGCACGAAGAATCAGTGAGTGACTACGTGGCAGCTTTACGCAAGCTCTCCGCTAACTGCAACTTCGGAACTTTTCCTTCGGCGACCTTGACGCCACTAGCAGCGGAGCCGGAAGGAGCCGCCGCCATTACAGGGGCGCCATCACAGGTTCACGGGGGAGCGGGCCTCCGGTTACGAAGCCAGCGCTTCTCCCTCTGGAAGACATGTTACGCGATACATTCGTTTGCAGCCTTCGCGACGAACAGCTAAACAGCGGTTCTTCGCCGAGAAAGACTTGGCCTTCTCTCAAGCCTTCTTCCACTGCTTCGGTACGTGACCAGTGCTACAACATTTGTTGAAGAAGTACGTGAGTGCCGTAATGTCTCCGTCGCCCAGGTTGCGAAGCGCCTTGTTGTGCACTCGATCCGGTCCTGCGGCGGATTTGCAGTTTAGTTCACTAACGGCTCTCCTAACCTCGCCTTCGCTGATATCGGCGTCCAATTCGGGGTTTGCCTTCCCTGCATATTCCGGATGGGCGACGCTAGGGGTGGAAGGTAGGTACTTGTTTTTGATATAGTCTCGTACTCTGTCCTCCCTGTGCTGTTGAATCGCTGTGTGCAATATCTGCTCGAGCCGGTGTCTCTGGAAGGACTTGTTTTGTGTTTCATCTCGGAGAGACCGTACCAGCTTCCAGGTACGGCTAGCATGAAGCTGCCCATCCGCTTCCTTGCAGACTGCATGCCATTGCTGTCTGGCTAGCTGTTGGCTGTACGCCTCTATATCCCGACCGAGTTGCGCAACACGTTTTCGTAAGTTCCTACTTGTTCTATTCCTCCTCCATCGACGCTGAAGGGACCTTCGCGCTTCGATCATGTGGGCCATATGAGGGTCCATTGCAGGAACGGTGTCTTCAGTTCTGACCTCCGTGCTCGCGTACTCGACCGCTTTATTTATGTTGTGTGCCCATTCATCGATATCTTCAAGCAGGTGCTTTGCCTGCGGAAGGCTGCCCAATCCGTGAGCTTGTGCTCGCGCAAGGAAGTGTTAGCGCCCTCGACACCGAGTTCCAGCGTGAATTCTATTATGTAGTGATCGCTCCCTAAGTTCATACCAGTGTTTCTCCAGCTTACCGGACCCTCGCTTGGCGCGTTCGTGAAGATGAGGTCCGGGGTCGTGTCGCGCACTGTGGACGTGCCGTTTCTTGAGGGTTGCTTGGCATCTGTATGAAGGGTGAAGCCCGCTGCCTCGGCCTCTTCCAGAAGGTTCCTTCCCTTGGCTGTCGTGCGTGGATATCCTAGTTCCTTGTGAGCAGAGTTGAAATCACCTCCCACGACACTAGGTGCGCCCGGAACAAGCTGCTCAACTCTCTGGAAGAGAGGCTTGAATCACTGGCTCCCGTGCAGCGGGTTGCTGTATACATTGACGAGAGTGAGGGAGTGACGCTGACGCTTTCCCAGCACCACCTCCGTAGCCCAGGTTTCGAGCACCGTCGAGCCGTTGTGCGGCGCATCGAGTGGGATGAAAGTGATGTCCTTTCGTATGAACTTGCCGACCCCCGGCGCCGCTCCCTTTTCTTGCGTACGAGCACTTGGGGGTGAAAAGTGAGTGCGGTACCCCAATAGTTTGGGGGAATCCTCCATGAGTGTTTCTTATATCAGAATGACCTCCGGGGGGTCCGTCATGGTGCTAACGACCTGTTCTAGAAAGGCTTTGCGGCACCGGAGTCCATTTGCGTTCCAGTGCCAAATACGTATACTGGTCTTTTAACGGGCCATCGTTGAATGCCTGTGTAGTCTCGTGTTGTTTCCCGCCGAGGGTTCTGAGTTGTTTAGTTATGAATTGTTTGAGGTCTACAATATCCCTCTTTGTGCTGGTCGTAGTCTGCTCTATGTTAACGATCTTTTCGCCTAGTACTTTGATCTGTCCAGCTTGCTTGTCCATGCGCTTGCTGAGCTTGTGGATACGGACACCGTAGTTGATCTCCGCGTCATCCGGCGGGAGTCGGCACTCGTCATTGTTGAAAATTTCGGCGCTGCTGTTTCCAGTGTCCTCCTTGGGCGGCTCTTCCACCCTGCCCCCCTCATTGCCGGCTTCTACCATGCCGGTCCGTTTTCTCATCTTGATTGGCGGCTGCGATGGTGCTGCATCGCGATGGCCCGCCGGTGCGAAGGCGGGGGGTCGCGGAACGTTACCCAGCTGCCACGTCAATTGTGATTGTTGCGGCGGTGGCTGCATCTTCATGAGTTGGTCAATTATTTTCATTTGTTCCTTGATCGTTTCCTGTAACTGAGCTATCACTTCTCGTAGAACAGCGACCTCGTTATTTCCTTCTCCTCTCTGTGAGAGAGTGGATTTATCTCTCATTCCTCTTATCCGGCCCCCTTCCGCAAGTGGTCTGTGGCCGGGCGGCGGGGCGTTCCTGCGTGCAGCCATTTTCGCCCACATCATGCGGTTATTCTAATGACTACGTTTCCGCTCTTTGCTTTATTCTCTGCTTTTGCTTCTGTTGTTGCGGCTGAGCGAGTGCTGGCGTGTCCCTCCATTGTTCTCCTTCTCGACGCGCTGCAGCTGTGGGAAGTCCTCTTTCCCGCCAAAACTGACCGTGCTGACGTGGCCTTTGTGTTTCTCTGATCCCATTCGCCGCCATCTTGCGTTGTCGGACGAGGAAGGGGGTCTTGTACTTGTTACGGCATCTGCCCGTGGCAGACGGGTGGGGGCCGCCAAACAACTTGCAGCTCGGTTTGCAAACTGTTTCGTGATCTTCTGGGGGGTTCTGTTGCCCGCACGCGAAACAAACGTTCTTGTCCGGCCGGGGGCATACATCTTTTCGATGTCCAACCTCCCCGCATTGCCGGCAGACCTCTCTGTGTTGCTTATATATCTTGCATCTCACAATGATGCTGGCAAATTTGATGTGTTGAGGTACCACTTGTCCTTCAAAGAGCACCACGACCGCCGTAGTCGCCCCCATTCGGTGCGCGGCACAGTGCACGTGGCTTGCGCTGGACCTGTGGTCGGAGACACATTTGTGGTGGTAGCAGATGCTTTTACCAAGTGGCCGGAAGTGCGAGAATTGAACCAGCCACCGTCGGCAGCAGTGATTGCGGTATTGCGCAGCCTTTTATACTTTTGGAGTACAGTAAAAAATTTTGTCCTACAATGGCGCAGCTTTCGTGTCTGTTAAAATGCAGAGGTTCTGCATAGACAACAGATCCAGCCACATCCCCTCAGCTCCGTACCACCCTGCTACCAACGGGCAGGCATAGTGCTATGTTGGGAATAGAAGATACCACTGGCACGAGACAAGTCTGCGCCGATGAGTTGCCGGGTCGCGCGATTCTTGTTTTAGTAGAAAAGCACCAATCACCAGACCACAGGAACCACCCCAGCCATAGCAATGTTTGTACGGGAGCTTTCAACCCCCTTAGACCAGATCAAGCCTGCACCAGAACAAACTGAAAACTCAGAGAAGCTCCCTAATATTCAAAAGCTAGAGACAAGCGAACAGGTCATGTTACGGCAGTTTCTGAATGAGCCCAATTGGATTTCAGGAATCCTCGAGAAATAGATCGGCCCCCGATCTTGGAATGTCCGATGTCGGGGAGGGCTAGTCGTTCGACGACACCTGAGTGAAATAAGAAAACATTTTACCAAGAGAGTCACAGATAGCCATCAGGGACGCTGGCGTGGGACGTGTATATAAGTAACGAAGTTCACACTCCGGAACGGCGGTAAAAACTACCAAAAACAATCGTGGAACAACTCTCCGCTAGCTGCAACTACAGAACGTTTCCTTCGGTGACCTTGATGCCGACTGCAGTGGAGCCGGAGGGAGCCGCCGTCATTACAGTGACGTCATCGCCGGTTGGCGGGGGGGGGGGGTTCCGGTTAAGAACCCGACGCTGCTCCCCATGGAAGGTATGTTACGCGATAGATTCGTTTGCGGTATTCCCTACGAACAGCTACAACAGCGGCTCTTCGCCGAAAGAGACGACTTTCTCCCGAGCCTACCCCCTGGTGGTCCGTGGAGGGGGTGTGGTTCGTCAGCAGCAAAGCATCAAAGGATAACAGACGAAAGTAAACAAGGCAAGCAGCACTCTTGCGTTCAGAACGATGCATAAGAAAGGCAAAGTCACGGTGGAAGAACGATGCCGGCGCTGTAATGACAAGCACTGACCGAAAATGGGCAAGTTCGCTACGGTAACATGCAACTGGAGCCGCAAGCGGGCGCAAATAGAGTTAGCCTGCATCGCGAAGAACAAAGGATAGAAGCTGTGTCAGCAAAACAACTACTTTGGTGGGGCGCATGATCATTTGTCACCCCAACAGGCGGATCCGCTGGCTTCAGAGCTCTACGACCGCCACGTGGTTCCAAGTGAGGGCACCACGCCGAAGATAACGCTGGCAGTCAAGATGCAAGGCAAGCCGGTAACGTTAGAGGTAGATTCGGGGGCTGCCTGCACAATGGCTAGTCATGGGACACTTTGTATCTCGTGGCCTACTAACGCGCCAAAGCTCCAATGTCACGACATTTACCTACGCACTTGGTCTGGGCAATCGCTCGAGGTTCTTGCAACAGCACCGATAGGTGTCAAGAACAGTATAAAAATGTGCCAACTGCCACTTATAGTGGTAAATGGTTCGGGCTGCAGTTTGTTCGGGCGCAACTGGTTCGCAAAGCTAAGCATTCACATAGGTGGCTTTCATCAGCCAACTGAGCACCCACGCATTGCTGAGCTTCCACAGGAGTACCAGGGAGTGCTTGCGAAAGACATACCTGCAAAGCTATGGTAGCAGTACATCTGAGGTTAACAGAGTGAGCGAAACCCAAGTTCATAAGAGCGCGTCCAGCCCTTTGCAATTCACTTGGTGTATGAAGCTGATATTGACCGCCTGGAAGAGCAGGGGGATGCTAGAGCCAACGCAGCATGATAATTAGGCTACACCTCTCGTGTGGGTACGCAAGAAAAACGGCGAACTGCGCCTTTGCGGCGACTATCGCTGCACTGTCAATGAGACGAAAAGGAAGACTGCATACCCCCTCCCGCCAATGGAGGACGTGTTGCGTAGCATGCCATGTTAAAGGATGTTCAGCCCGCTGTACCTAGCTCAAGCATATCAACAGCTTCGGGTGACTCCAGAGATGGCGAAGATCCTCACCATCAACACGACAATAGGATTGTACAAGTCTAAGCGGCTACAATTCGGAGTATCAGGCGCACCACCTATTTTCCAAAGGTTCATGTATACGACATTGATGGAATTGCTGGTGTTTGTTTTTACCTCAATGGATGACATTATCGTCAGTGGCACCACCGAGGCCGAGCACAACGACTGACTTGAAGCAGCAAGTAAGCCTTCGACTAAACAAGGTCGGTTTGCAGTACCTAAACTACAGTTCCGGTTTCGTCAGTTTCGGCAGTTTCGGTTTGCTGTACCTAAACTACATTTTCTAGACCACAAAATCGATGGCAACGGGACTCACCCAACGGAAGACAAGGTCAGGGCTATCGTCGGAGCACCCGCACCGACAAGCAAGCACACCTTGCAGTCATTCCTATGGACGTTGGCCTTTTATGACCGTTTAATAGTAGGCTGAGCAGCGATCGCTTCGGTGCTGTACGAGATCCTGCAAAAAGATGTTCCGTGGAAATGAAGTCAGATCACCAGCCTCTGATTAGAATCGTGAGTCCAAAAAACGCAGTACCGCAGATGCTCTTGCCCCACATGACTCGATGGTACTTGAAACTGGTGGCATACGACTATGACTTAAAGTACCGGGCGGCAAAGTTGAACGAAAATGCGCATGGGCTGAGCAGGTTGCCGCTACCGCAGTGCCTTGAATGGTCACATGTTCCTGGTAACGCACTCATGTTTGAGGCCCGGTCACTGCCGCCAGTGACGGCAGGTATCATAGCAGCCTTAACACCAGAATATGAGTCTCTCTTAAAGCTGTTCACAGCCGTACAAGAAGGTACAATACAGCAGCTCAAGGGAGACGAATTCCCACAATACAATAGAAGAGGCTCTGAACTTGCAATCCACCGTAGTTGTATCACATAAAGGTCTAGAGTAGTCGTTCCCGTGGTAGCGCACAAACAAGCGACATCACTATTGCATGCAGGGCATCGTGCAGTTGTGGGTATGAAAGGCTGCGCATGCAGCTACATGTGGTGGCCTGGCTTAGATGGCGACATAGAGGCCACAGTTTTCTCGTGTGAGCCATGCCAGGGCACGCAGCACAACCCAGCGAGGGCCCGAATGCCGTCATGGAGACCGGCGTTAACGCCTCGGCACACAGTGCACGTGGATTTCGCTGGACCTGTGGGCGTACATACATTTGTGGTGGTAGCAGATGCTTTTATAAAGTGGCTGGAAGTGCGAGAAGTGAACCAGACCACATCGGATTCCGGTACTGCGCAGCCTTTTCGCTACTTTGGCGTACCGCAAAAAATGTGTCCGACAATGGCGCAGCCTTTGTGTCTGTTAAATGCAGATGTTCTGCACAGACAACTGGGTCAGCCACATACCCTCGGCGCCATACCACATTGCTACCATCGATCAGGCAGAGCACTAGGTAGCGGTTAGAAAATAGCACTGGCACGGGGCAAGTCTGGGTCGATGCAATGCAGGCTCGGTCAATTATTGTTTCGGCAGCACAAGATCATTTACTGGACCACAGGTATCACCCCAGCTTCCAACCCACTTACACAATATCAAGCCTGCCCCAGAACCAAATGAAAAACAGGAGAAGCTGCCGAACAACCGACACTTAGTGGGGAGCGAACAAATCATTCTGTGGCAGTTTCTGAAGGAGCGCAAGTGGATTTCAGGAGTCCTCGAGAAACAGATCGGCTAGCGATCTTGGAACGTCCGATGTGGCGGGGAAGGAGTCGTTCGAGTACAACTGAATCTAGTAAGAAAACGGATTACCAAGATATTCATAAGTGGCTGTCAGGGACGTTGGCGCGGTACCCTGATAAAATTAACGAAGTTCACACGCTGGAACGCGGAGGTTCTTCACCAAAAATAGTCGTGGAACAACGTCCAGCTGAACCCATCACGATTGCTGCAAGGTAAGGACGAGTGTCTGACATAATGAAGCCCAGAAGACTCAGCGAGTAATACAGAAGCCTCGCCGCTACCCTCTCTGATGGGGAAGAGATGTCATGTACCATTTTTCGGCACACCCCAGCTCAAGTACTGCGCTCTGTAAACCCATAACCGGACAAGTACCGCTACCTGGTGAGGACTACTTCAACAGTCACTCACGTGACGTAAACTGCGCAGGCCTAGAGCAGCAGTGCTCACCCAAGCATGAACGACACCGGTCACCTTGTGGGTAGCCCTCAATAAACGACCTTCTTTGTGTTATACCAGTGCGTAATGAGTCTTGCATCAGTTCGGTGATCTGCGTTCTTGTGTACTTTATTTGGTTTTTTGCGTTAAACAGATATTATTATAAAAACCATGAACAGGCTGGGCCTCCAACAAGTTTTGGTAAATTACATGTGTGAACACGTTTCGTTCCCGCAGCCATCTCTCTAGTCGCACCAACGCAGTTTAGATAATAGTGTTCTCAAGATTGCGCCGTTTTCTTTCTGAATAATGCAACGGCTTTTTTCACGGGCCACGGTAGAGGAATAAGCCTCCGCCGTGCGCGGGGCCATGACACCCTCAGTATAAGTGGTCAGTAAGCTACTCAGCTTACAGTGTTAAACGCTGCCCTATCGAGGCGTCAACTTCCTGTGCTGATTAGCTTTATAACGCACTATTTCACCTCACCTGTCTTATACAGAGCACCATCTAAAGGCAGAATGCCATGTTTAGGCGGATAGGACGCGTTCGTAGAGCTATGGAGGCTTGAGCTCATAACTCAGTTGGGAATTCCACGCCTCCCGTTTCGGACAGGGTGGTCATGGGCTCCAGTCCTAGGGCCGCCCTATCAGTACAATTTTTTCTAGCCATGTAATTTCTGTGGCAGTGTTGACGTCGCTGGGGTCGTGGGGTACCCCGGATAAAATATATTTTGCGTTAAAAAATTATTACAAACGTAAAAAATTATCTGAAAACATAAAGCCAGGAAATGTAATTGTTGTCTGGGGAAATGTGGAAAAAAATACACACCGAATGTTTATTAATTGCTTCTATGGAATTGTTACCTATTTTATTAAATCGCAGCACCTAATGACATTTTATTATACTTCCAAAGAATGTGAAAAATAACACACTATACCCTTAGAGACTAAGAGAGGGAGAGAGAGAGAAAGAACTTGATTTTTTAACCATTGGGTTAGTGACGAGTGGTGACCAGCGCTTGGAGGGTGCCGGTGTCCTGGGCTGCTCGTTCAGCGTGTTCTTGTTTTACCCGCGGACCCGAGGTTCCAAATGCCGCCTCCCAGTGCTCCATACAAGAGATGAGAGGGAATGAACTTTTAAGGGCATTGCCAAATGATATGAGCAACTGTTTTGTGGGCTCCACAGACCGAGCACTGGGGAGAGTCAAATACAAACGCATAAATTGCGTTTAGTCTGGGGTGACTGGGGTGGGTGTTTGTTTGGAGAAGGTACCAGTACCGTTCCTGGGTGATGGAGATTGACCAATGGGGTGGATTGTAGCGCCGGAGACAGAGGCGGCAGCATCTGGTAATTTCGCGGAAAGTTGGAAGGCTATCGCGCGTTGATTGGGCTCCATGAGAAGGAGTGCGACCTGGACCAGCTCGGTAGGTTACCTCTCGAGCTGGAAGATACGCCGCTTCGTTTCCTTCCAACCCCGCGTGGGCAGGATTCCAAATCAAATCCGCGTGGCAAGTGGCAGGATTTGGAAGGAGAATTTTGAGAGCTTGCGGGGAAATAGTCCGACGGGCAAAACTTCGCATGGCCGTTTTGGAATGAAATGTAACAATTCTTGGGGTAGGCCGATGAGTGAGCACTAGCGCAATTGCCGCCTCTTCAGTAGTGGCAGGGAAGCGCGTTCGGATATTGAGTGAGTGGTAAGAGGTTGCGTTTGGATCAAAGGTGGCGATGACTTCGTAGGCGTTGTGACCGGTATAACTAGAGGCGTTCAAATAGGCGGTGGACTGGCCCATGGGGTATTTCTAGGCTAGAACGCGTGCGCTATGTTAACGGCGTTTAATATTGTGCTCGGGTTGTATATTGCAGGAAGTCGGCTGCCCAAGTAGGTGATTGTGAAAGTCGGGTGGAATGTATCCTCAGGGATCAGTAACAATTGGTGCACGAAACCCGAGCGAGTCTACGATACATCTACCAGTAAAAGTAGTCGAAAAGCTGGAACGTTGACTGGTAGAATGGGCTTGTATGAGCTCTTAGCTGTGTTGTAAACACCGAGGCGCTCCAGTTTGGCAGTGGAAGTACTTTGCGGTAGTAAAAACTGCCTTTTGTTACATTTTTTATAAGGCAGTTGATTTTAGATAGCTCCGTTTTACGTGGGTTCAGGTACGGGAGTGCGTATGTCAGGCGACTAAGCACGAATGCTTGAAACAGACGGAGGTGCTCAAATTCTGTCATTCCTTTGTTTCAAGCTGTTATGCGATCTATGGGGCCAATAGTTCGGTTGACATGTGAGGTGAGTTGAGAGGTATATCGCGTAGTTGCTCTGTTGCTCTGTATGATCAAACCGAGGACTTTGGGAATAGGAACACATGGTACGGGATTATTTTTATTCGTATAGATATGTGTGGAGTGTAGCGTGAACGGCGGGGGGCAGGGAGGGTCAATTGCTCCGACTTACTCTGGGATTATTCAAGCGCTGCCAGTGCCGCTTCTGCTACGACGATGTCTGTACCTGACTGAAGCACCTCCTCAATTTGTGCATCACCACCTCCGGCGCACTACAGAGTAATATCATTACCATAGAGGCTAGGTCTAAGAAGTGGAAATACAGCTAAACACTCAGGGAGATTAAGGAGAGCCAGAGTAGAAAAGATAGGAGAAGGGATTGCGCCTTGAGGGGTACCAAAGGAGGGCATGTGAATGGTGTCCAATAATAGGTCACCCACATAAATAGCGGCAATACGATTAGTAAGGAATTCTTTAATATACGTGTAAACCCATCGGCAGGGGTTTGTCATTGCTAGATTTTAAAGTATAGCACTCTGTGAAACTCTCTCGAAGCCTCTTGTGTGATCTAGTGGTACAACAGCCGCTGTCTCTACTTTTGAAGATGGGATTATGATCTCATATTGAAGTTGCAAAAGCAGATACTCTGTCCAAAGAACCTTTATGAAGCCTAGCTTGGTGTAGGAAAGTGCATTTGTTTTTGCAAGGGGTTCAACTAAACGGGCATGTATGATGTGTTTAAGAAATTTCCCTACGCATGAAGTGAGGGATACTGGACCGCGATACTCCAATTTCAATTGTTTTCCCGGTTTAATTGTTATAGTTGTTTTAGCGTGCTTCCAAGAAGCAGGCAAAGTGCCTCTTGTCGAATAGAAATTGCAGTACCGTGTGAGGATGTAGATGGAGTTGTCTAAATTCGGAAGGAGTTGTTTGGTTACGCCATCTTGGCCAGGAGCTGATCCAGGTCTAATCTTTATGAGTGCCGCTCTGACCTCCTTGTCGGAGATTTCTCCGTCCAAGTCCGGGTTATTATTGCCCGTGTATTACGACAGGATTATACTATCCCCTTCAGCTATTCAGACAGTACAAAGACGGTCTAGGAGTTGTGTATCCTCCCTGGAAAATTGTTGACGTATTTTTATGACCCGATTATTAGTAGATATTCTCGAGTGACTGGGATCCAACATGTGTTCACGAATAGCCCACGTACAGCTCATGCTGAGATTACCTTTCATGTGTTCACTTAGCTGACCCCATTGAGCACGAGCAAGATCAGAGGTCTTGCGAGAGAGGCTAACGTAACTTTAAGGCGCTTGTTTTGCTTCTCCTTACGCCACCTACGCTGTATGCTGCGATAAGCGTCTTACAGATGATACATGCGGGCAACTACTTATTCCGCAGGTATTTTGGGGTGTATGGGATTGTCATGAGTTCGTTTGTTATCAAGAATTTGGCTGGCCTAGGTATAATACTTGTCAGAGGATATTTCAGGGGACTCTGACGCTGCACAGGTTTTCCTTAAGGCATCCCAATCTGTAAGTTATTGCGGCCGGGGGCGGCGCAAGATTTCAGATTGGAGCCGTAGACCAGTCGTATAATGAAGTTGTCGCTGCCGAGCCTGTGTGGTGCGCAGAGAAATTTAACTTCTGGGATTCCGCGTGAAAAATCAAGTTTCGGAGAAGTATCATTTTGCACGCTATTGTCGATATTTGTTGGGTGGCGGGTTTGGACTCGATTGTAGTGCACTGACCATGGGTGAGCTCCCATAAAAGACGGCCCTTGTGGATTGTGTGTGTTTAAACCCACGCTGTGTGGGGGGCATTGAAATTACGTAATTCCAGCGGAGGATGATGTTGCGAAGCCTGAATAGCAAGGAGAAAAAGTTGTTTGAATTTGTGGGAGTGTGCACGCGGGATACTGAACACGTTGATAATGTACAATCGGTAGGTTTTGCGCTTGGTCGTGAAGAGGACAACCAAAATATCTGGAATATCAGTGCTGTCCAATTGTGAGCGTTCACCAGGAACGTTACATTGAACCATTGCTGCAGTGTACGGATTATCCAGCGATTGGAAGGCCTGATAGTACATAAACTTGACGTTAGTTCCAGGTTCTTGTAGTGCTATAGCAACGGGGGCTCCTTGTTTTGTTGAGAGAAGTAACTGCAGGTAGGGGCGTTTTCGGGAAAGCCTCTACAATTCCACTGCCAAACCGAACACTCGGCGTCCGGCTTAGTCGTCGTAAAACTCACTAGGCGCAAGGGGAAATTTTGCAGCAAAGTACGGTCGATGGTAGAGGGACGATTCCCCGCATGCAGTTTTGCATATCGACACGAAGAGAATCAATGGTGGCCTGCATGGCTGCCTGGTTGGCTAAGACAATTTCGTGGAGCTCTAAGTTTTCTTCCTTCTGGTGCGCGAGAGCTGTATGGCATGCAGCCTTGATTCCTGCGAAACGGTCGCCTGTTAGGGTGGGTTTAGGTTCGGAGGCCGTAGGGTTAGCCATGGCTTTCTGGCTTATTGGTGGTGAAGTAGAAACCTCTTGGAAGGCCGGAGTTGATTGCTGCCCTGATTGCACCTAGAGGATAGCAAGACGAGTGTGCAGTTGTTGTTCTAAAAAGTTTTTTTCGCGTCTGAATGCTGCATTTTCTTGCTTCAAGGTTAGTATTTTGCCCAAATAGCTTGTAGTTCCTAAAGAATTGAGTATCAGTGAAGGAAACGTACGAGGAGTAATGATAATGACAATGGAGCACTGAGAAGCGCGAACTGGCAGCTCATCTCTGTCTTGTCGATGCCCAAAAGGGGGAGTTGTGCGGCGGCGAAGCCACACGGAAGGTCTGGGTGTCCAGAGGAATGAGTCTCTGAGGTCTTGGCAGGTTGCAGCGGTGGAAAATCCTGAAGCAGCTGCAGCCTTAGCGTATGACACGGCAGGTCGGCGCGGTTGGGAGCACTTGGGACACGGAGCTGCTCTAGTAGCATGATGGCCCTCATAAACGATGCGTTACGGAGCACATGAATGATTTCCAGGGGCAATGACATTTCCGCAAGTTGAGCACCGAGAGAGGGCTTGTGCAGCTGTGCAGATGTCGCGTCGATGTCCTGGCCGCCACCATAAAGATCAGGCTTCTGATTTCTTGCGAAATGGCTTGCAGCAATATGTTGCGGCGCAATACCGGACCCAGTGAGGGACGGTAGTTCCATCGAAGAGAGTTTTGACTTTGTTAGAATCACTCAGCCTCCTAGCGTCGAGCACTGCATGTCTAGGGTTGAAGTTGCAGATGCTATGGAGTATTTGTTTTGGGGTTTCGTCGGCTTGTATTTTGAAAATCACTCCCGTCAGTGTATAAAATGGGTTGGGTACGTGCGTGCACGGTGGGTATTCTTTTTCATTCAAAGTTAACGCCTCAAGCTTCGCATATTTCTTAGCTCGTCTTTCATCTGGGGTGCTAGCGATCCAGGTCGTCACCAACTTGGTATTCGGGTACGTACAGTTTTTTTTATTTATTTTTATTTTGAATACCCTAAAGGCCCAAAAGGGCATTACATAGGGGGGGGGGTGCAATTCAAACAACGCAACTCAACACATATGAATACAAACTACTAACGGCAGTCGGACACATATTTGTGTAAAAGGTTGAATTTACAAAAAAAAAATTAGAGAAAGAGAGAGACTAAGATGGCAATTAACATCTTCAGTGCATGACACCACTGAACCAGGCACTCGCGGGGGTCAGTTTTAGACAAAATTCACTGTTCAAAACAACACCACCACCACCAACAACAAAAAACACAGCAAAAAAATCAAAGGGCTGACAAAAGGGACGTTTGTACATCTAATAGATGTGAAAATATCTTATATTTTTAAAAACGCACCCAACGCAGATTGGAAAGCAGAAGTGTTAGTGAGAGAGACAATATTTTGAGGAAGAACGTTCCACTTCTGTATAGCCAACACCAGAGGGGACTTTTGAGGTTTTTTTGTCTTGGCAAATATGGGAGCAACTTTGCATGTATGGTCATTGCGGGTGGACACATAAGGGGCGGGAAGAATCTGAGTTGTTGAAAAAGATGAACTGCAATAGTAGAGAGAATGAAAAAGGGACAACCGGAAAACTTTTCGGCGCGTGCTCAGATCCGGAAGGTTAAGTGACTGTTTTAATGCCGAAACACTTTGATAAGGAGAGTAGGTGCGCAAAATGAAACGGGCCGCCTTATTTTGGAGGGATTCGATACAATCTGTAAGGGAGGTGGTGTGAGGGTGCCAAATAACTGAGGCGTAGTCGAGTGTAGCTCGGATAATGGAAATGTACGCGCGAAGCCTTGTGTCACTATTAGCTCGATATAAACTGTGCTTAAGAAAACCAAGCTTTTTCAGTGCCTTATTAGTGATGTGTTCTTTGTGCATATTCCAGTTTAAATCGGATGTGAAAATGACACCGAGGTATTTGAAAACAGGGCTTCGTTCAATTATGCTACTGCGCAGCGTATATATGTTAGACGGAGGCTTTAACAGGGAAGAAAAAGTCATGAGTTTGGTTTTTTCTGCACTTATTTCCATTTTCCATACGCGACACCTTTCCGCGAGGGTATTCAAATCTTTTTGCAGAATCGCTACATCACCCGCAGTGCAGATTTGTCTATAAATCACACAGTCATCGGCGAACAGCCGTATTGTTGAATTAATATTATTGGCTATGTCAATATTATATATAATAAATAATAACGGTCCCAACACCGATCCTTGCGGAACCCGTGATATAACTGGACAGGAATTAGATAGGTTATCATTTATACGTACTGACTGAGTACGACCGCATAGAAACTCAATAATCCATTGGCTGGTTTTTTTTTATCTAATTTGAGTCTGTTTATTTTCCTAATTAGCCGTTTATGGGGTACACGATCGAATGCTTTAGACAGGTCGATAAATATTGCGTTGGTGTAAAGTGATCTGTGCAAAGAATCGTGCAAATCTGTGGTTAGTTCGAACAACTGCGTTTGGCAGGAGTGCTTGTACCTAAAACCATGCTGATTTTCGAAAAGCCAATTATTTGCATTAAGGTGGCACATTAGGTGAGAGTAAATTATATGCTCTAGAAGCTTACAACAAACTGATGTGAGTGATATCGGGCGGTAATTGCTTGGACAGGATGGCTCACCAGATTTAAATATGGGGACAACATGACCAAACTTCCAATCATCAGGAAGGCAGCCGGTATCCAGTGATTGCTGAAATATTAAGGACAACAAGAACGATGATACATGGGAAGCTAGTTTCATCAGTTTTGTACTGATACCATCCGGTCCAGGACTGGAGTTTAGAGGGAGCCTGTCAATAGCGCGGAGTACACCTGCAACAGTGACGGTTATAGGCTCGCTTGGGTGCGTTATTGTGCAACTAGAAACTGTGCAGGGCTCATCAAGTGGTCGTTCATCGACAAAAACGTCACTAAATGTTTTGTTCAGAATATCAGGACATAATTCATTGGGCACAGTGAGACCATTTGAATCCTTCATAGTAACTACACCATCGACATCTTTCGGGTTAATTGTACGCCAAAACTTTTTGGGGCCAGATTTCAACAAATTAGGCAGCGTATCATTAAAATAATAACTTTTTGCTTCTTGGATTGTTCTTTCTGATTCACGAGCTAATTCTTTATATGTTTTCCAAGCATCGTCATTGTTGCTTTGAGAGGCCTTTTTATATGCTCTTTTCTTTTTGTTTAAGCACTGCTTTACCTTCTTTGTGAACCAGGGAGCACTAGCTTTTGATTTGAAGGAAATCTCTGGTATACACGTATTTTCAACCTTCTTAAGGAAGTCATGGAAGATTACCCAATTTTCATTAGTTGTGCGAGAGTCAAACTCGTTTTCAAAGGAGGCGGAAAAATTAGTTAACATGCAGTTCATTTTCTCGCGATCGACCTTGTTATAATTGAGTATACGTTTAAGCTTTGTTTTCTTATTAGGAAGAGGAAGTGGGTGTAAACAATGTATCACTCTATGATCGCTAATCTCATCAATAACACGTGTGACAGCATTATCGGGACTGTTCGTTAGAAGTAAGTCGAGGATGCGTTAGCCTCGCGTCGGTTCTTTTACCAGCTGGGTTAAGTGAAACAATCTTAGCGCGTGAAGAAAGCGAGACACCTCTGGTCGGGCAGGTGGTGATAGTGAAGGTGGTGTGGTCCAGTTTATGGTGGGGTAGTTGAAATCGCCGCCTAGCAACAGCACACACTTAGGGAATTTATTGTAAATCATTTCAAGTACGTCGGTCAGGTGATCTACAAAGTCTGTATTACTGTCAGGAGGACGATAACACACCGCAATAATACACGTGCTGCCCTCGAACTGGGTTCTAACGCACAGTAATTCAAGGAGGGAATCAATTTTTACAAGTGAAGGTTGATAAACAGCTGTTATTGCTATCAAAACACCACCCCCTCGGGAAGTTCTATCTTTGCGGAAAACTGCAAAGTAATCTGGGAGCAATAATTCACTATTGTGTATGTCATCTGTGAGCCAAGTTTCGGTTCCTAGTATAATATCAGCAGAACAAGTGTGTGTAATTGACAGCAAAGTATCAACTTTATTTATAATGCTGCGAAAGTTTGCGATAAGAACAGATAGGGTATGCACCGTGCTTTTAGTGGGTTCAATTCGGTCCTTTTGTCATTGTGGAGTACGGAATTTTGGCTCGTCTGCTTGGACAACACGTGCGGAAACAGTGTCATAGTAGTACATGTGCCCTGTAAGTGAGTTTGTTATAGCGTATGGAATAGCGGTCATCCTTTCCTTTGTTTTTCTTAGCGAAGTCGCGCAGCATTTTGCGTGCAAACTGTATTTTGGGAGAGAAATCTTCCTCGAGCCACACTTTCGGTTCAACATCTTTAGGCTGATGGAATTTCGAAGGATTGTGTCTTTCGTCTTAAAATTGAGGAACTTAATGATTATCGGACGTGTGAAATCAGGACGGGGCTGCCTGATTCGGTGCGCCCGTTCAATGTCCCCAGGTTGCAAGGTTATGTTTAGGTGAGTAGAACAGAAATCTTTAACTAACGTTTCGCTGGCCTCATAGTCCTCCTTCTCGACTTCCGCTAAGCCTTTGATTGGTAGGTTATTTCGGCGTGACCGGTTATTCAAATCATCCACCACGTCTTTCAGATCTCCATTCGTGCGTGATAAAGTCATTTTAACTTCTTCCAGGGAATCATTAACAGCCTTAACATCAGTGCCGATTTCTGGTACGATTGGTAGATTTTTTTCAACAGCGCAGACTCGGGTCCTAATATCGGCAACATCTTTCTTGATTTCTTGAAGAATGATTGCAATGGCCTCAAATTCCTTTTTGCTGGTTTCCATGAATTCCCTGAGAAGCGCATATACGTCATCTATCTTGGGACCAGGATTGGCCTCGATGTCCCCAGAACAGAGCAGAAGCAGCGCGAAGCAAATTGACAGTGCCAGAGAGGGTTTTGGGCAGAGAACGCAAAGTAAGGCGGCCCCTGCAGAGCAGCGCTCAGCAAGAGCAGTCTTGACCCTGCGACTACTACTGAAGGCACCAATACGGATCCTATACGTAACTACGTCGATCCCCATGGCTCAATAAACCCCACAAATGTCAAGCGGATAACAACAAAAATGGGGATCAGCAGCCACGGCAGAGATTTAGAAAACAAACAAGGGTTCAAACGCTATGACATACCTATAACAAAGCATGAAGGCGTTTAGCTCGTGTTGTGCGTGACCGCAAATCCCAGAGTGTCCGAGCCGAGCAAGTCCTTTTATGCAGGGCGGTGGCGCTGAACTCGGAAATCGCGTCACATGCGCAACAGGTTCCGCTTCCAGGAGTGCGATGACAGTCGATCAACACGTGGACCAAGGGCCTATCTTGACAGTCAGCAGCAACGCACGAGCAGCAGGCAACGGCGATGGTGAAGATCTATAACAAAGCATGAAGGCGTTTAGCTCGTGTTGTGCGTGACAGCAAATCCCAGAGGGTCCGAGCCGAGCAAGTCCTTTTATGCACGGTGGTGGCGCTGAACTCGGAAATCGCGTCACATGCGCAGCAGGTTCCGCTTCCAGGAGTGCGATGACAGTCGATCAACACGGGGACCAAGGGTCTATCTTGATAGTCAGCAGCAACGCACGAGCAGCAGGCAACGGCGATGGTAAAGATCTATAACAAAGCATGAAGCCGTTTAGCTCGTGTTGTGCGTGACCGCAAATCCCAGAGGGTCCGAGCCGAGCAAGTCCTTTTATGCAGGGTGGTGGCGCTGAACTCGGAAATCGCGGCACATGCGCAACAGGTTCCGCTTCCAGGAGTGCGATGACAGTCGATCAACACCTGGACCAAGGGCCTATCTTGATAGTCAGCAGCAACGCACGACCAGCAGGCAACGGCGATGGTGGAGATCTATAACAAAGCATGAAGGCGTTTAGCTCGTGTTGTGCGTGACCGCAAGTTGCTTCCAAGCATGGTACCCTGGAAGTGGCGGGGCGTATCTGCGTCCGTTAAAGGTTCCAGACAGTCGTAGGTGGGCGGTTAGAGCCAGCCATGCTGACCTCCGGCTGATGGCGGGGCTGATCAGCGGAACAGTCGAAATCGCGGGGTTCTAGGTACCTTAAGCCGGACGGGACGTAGGTGGTCTCCTTCGTCTTCGCCTGCGGTCATACTCCCGGCTTTACCGGCACCGGAAAATGTTACGGAAGAACGACGCAAGGCAGACCTGGGGAATGGCTGCCCTCAGAGGGGATGATAACTTTAATGACAGGGGAAATCTACATGATAATTCTGATGACTGGCGCATAGCCAGCGGGAGATTTAAAAAGGGCCTTTACGGCCAGAGACTTACATTATACGAGTTAAACAAGCAGAGTCAGCCCCTTTGAAATATTTCTTTCTTCTACTTCTCAGTGTCTTCGTTTATCTTTACATCTGCATTTTGTATTAGGTATTGTGCTCCAACGCGTAATTATGACGTATGAGAAACTTGTAGGTACATTATTTTAAAAAATTTGAGTTCTATCGAACGTTAGGCGGCAAAATAACCGTTTTTGAAACGTTAACCATCAAAACCAAATGCTTTTCAGGCAGCATCAAACAAACTTGCAATAGCACAAACGCTGCTGGAATCATACTTATCAGTGCACAGTGTAGGATGCACAATTTAGGAGTTTGCTGAGCAGTTGCCTAAGCCTAATGAAAGGTTTTTTTAGGGTCCCTGCCAACCTTTTTAGGGTTTTAAATTTTGTGTTTGCACTGATAAAAATTATAACAAAAGTTTCTTTGACTGAGGCTACACTCACCTTTTCTCCAATCTGCGTATAAAATGGATGTATATTTACTATCAACTCCTTTTTATGCCTAAGATGCTTCCTATACAAGGAAACTTGCCTCGTCGTAACCTAAGCACACCGAAGATATATACAGTTGCCTGAAAGAAATAGAATGTGTGACGAAACCTAGGTAAAAAATACATTCCGTGTACATCGGCACTATCAACTGAGTGTTTTCGTGTAGCATTGTTAAATATATCAACAATAAAGACTGGTCTAAACGTTCCGCACCATTGCTTAAATTCGATTGAACCACCAGGCACTCGAAAACCGTGAGAAAACCCGAACGGGTTGTCAGCGAATATTGTCACGCCACGGTCCCCTTACAGCGACAGGAGCATAATTTTCGCAGAGGTTGCAGTCGTGTGGGTGTATTTGGCGATCGACGTCCTGCTGGCGGGTCGCTTCGCAGAAGGTGCGACTACTTAGGTCCTGCTCCGTGGCGTGCAGAGCAGACACTTGCGTTGCGAATATCAGGGCTTGTGAGAAGCAAGAGGAAAAGTTCGTAGCTTGGACCGTTAATGTGTGAACGCATAAAAAATAAATATGTTTAGTGCAAAAACCAAGCACGGTACACAAGAAAAAAAATGAGCCAAGCGCTAACTTTCAACCGTACTTTATTTACCGCTAGAAGCGGTATATATAGAAAAAGGTCGAACATGCGCAGCACACGCCACAGAGAGAGCATCACATCTAGGCATATCCACCAATCTAGGAACGGCCGAAAATGTATTTCTCAGAATTAAAGCGGACCACCGACGTGTCGCTGATACACTTAAGTCTGTTTTTGCTTGATTTTGCTTGATATATAACTCTTCCAAGAACTTCCGTGCTGTTGCATTACTGCTCCTACCAAGAATCTTAATTTCAACCAGAAGTGGCTCACACATGCAGGCATCGCAATGAGATAGCAAGGGTGCATTTCCTTCATTTTTACTAACAATTCATTTTCTCGTGCTCGGACGTTGATACATTTGTTGGTGTGGCCGACATAGACTTTACCACATTTAAGTAGAATATGATATACGACGCGTATAATGCAGTCCACAAAGGGCCTAGCATGCTTCGTGTCGCACCGTTGCATTTTAAGCCCGTTGGAATAAGTGCATGCGAAGTGCGCGCGAAACATGATCGGAATCTCGCGCCCGTTGGCCCCCTTCTTGAGGTGATGGGTGACTTTGTGATTATACAGCACCATTTAGCGGTTTTCCGTATTTTGCGCTGGCTCAGAAGTTCCTTTAGGCAAACCTTTTTAGCCTTCTTGAGCATAAGTGAGGCTCGAGATATGTGGACGATTTTTTTTTTGTTTTGAACAAACACAACACTCTGACGCACACCAAACCTATTGACTTTACCTTAGCCCACTTTTGGTGCAATGGGAAGGGTTTAGTTTTTACGCACAAGATTTCTTTTGAGAACCTATTGCAGTTTTTAGGTACCAATTAGGCATCAAGCATGTATGCTGGCGTTATTGCCTACGGGCACAGAACGGGGTCCTCCATTTTCACTCGGCGCACTCCAAGACGGTGGAAAGAGCTATTGCTTACTCGTGCCTGGAATAGACTCTCTTGAAGTCGTGTCCCTACTCCATGCCGGCTAGCTTTGATAAACAAATTGAAATGCTGCTTTCAGCCGGCTTTCCGTGCATGGTTTTGCACTCGTTCTCTGAGGCCCACCTCAAGAAGGATAAACAGGCTCGCCGATAAGAACTCCTGAGCCAGCTCAAAATACGGCAAAACCCAAGTGGTGCCGTATAATTACAAAGTCGCCCATCACCTCAAGAAGGGGGCCAACCGGCACAAGATTCCGATCGTGTTTTTGGCGCAGCGTGCGCTGGCCTGACTTTTCGCGCCAATTCTTCCAAAAGGCTTAAAATGCCAGTGTGCCCCATGAAGCATGATAGGCCCGTTGTGGACTGCACTATACGCGTCGTATATCAGATTCCACTTAATTGTGAGAAAGTCTATCTGGCCAGACCGACCGATGTATCAACCACCGAGCACGAGAACAAGATTGTTGGTAAAGAATCAAGGAAATGCGCCTGTGCCAGCGGATTGCGATGCTTGAAAGTGTGAGCCACTTCTGGGTTGGGTTACGATTCTGGGTAAGCGGAGAGATGCGACAGCACATAAAGTTTTTGAAGTTTTTTTATATCAAGCAAAAAGGCCAAACTTATATCTGCGATACGTCAGAGGTTCTTTTTAACTTGGATAAATTCTTTTTTGAGTGTTTTGGGGATTGGCGCATATGTGTAATTGTGATACTCTTACTACAGCGCATGCTCCGTATGCTCCAGTTTCCATATTTACCAGCTCCGGTGGTAACTTTATTAAAATTTGCTGTTAAAGTTCCCTTTAATAAAGTTCGCTCGTCTGCTTTCTTGTGTACTCTATGTGGTTTTTTGCGCTGAACATATATTATTTTAAAAGTCAGGAACCAACTAGCCCTCCAGCAAATTTTGTTTTTTAAAAAACATAGGTGAACACGTTTTGTTCCTGCTGAAATGTCTCTAGTCGCACCAAAACAGTCCGGATGTTTCGCATGTTTGCGCCGTTGTCTTTCTGCATTATTGTAACGGTTTTTTTGCACGGCGCCAGGGAAGAGAAATAAGCCTCCACCATGCGCGAAGCGATCACACCCTCGGCTTCGGCGGTGGGTAAGCAACACAGCTTACACGGTAATACGTTGCCCTGTCAAGGCGCCAACTACCTGTAGCTTTATGAAGCACCATTTTACTTCATCTCTCCTATACGGCAGCGCCGTCTAGAGGCAGTATGTCATATTGAAGCGTATAGAACGCGTTCGTAGAGCTGAGGAGTCTTGTGTTCATAACGCTGTTGGGAGAGCATTTTATACCGCCGTTTCGGACAGAGTGGTCGTGGGCTCCAATCCTAGGGCCCATTCAGTAGACTTTTTTTCTGGGAATGTAATTTCTGTGACCGTTGTAAGGTGTTGAGGTCCTAGAGTTCCTTGAATAAAATATTTGTGTTAAAAATTTATACAACCACTAAAACTGTTTTCTGAAAACATAAAACCAGGTTATTCAAATATTTTCCAAGAAATTAACAAAAACACAGACCCGATGTTTAAATATTTTTTCTACGAACTTGGTTTCTATTTTAAAGAATCACAGCCGGTAAGGACATTTTATTGTACTTCTAACGAATGTGAACTATAACAAACTATGCCCTTGGAGACTAGGAGAAGATGAAATAAACCTTTATCTGATGTTAACAAAGTGTTAAAATTTATATAATTATAAAAAGCAATGACCACAAGAAAAATGTCAATTGATCATGAAATCAAGACTGCTAATAGAACAAGATAAGGTACACGAATATATTATACTTCAAATGTAATACAAGACAAAATTCTGAAACATTTACCCACCTAAAAAAATTATTCTTCTTTTATGACACAGAACAGAGCATTCTGGAAAATTTATGCTAGGAATATTGTATAATTCGTGAGGACGTTTCAGAGAGGCGTGGTCAATTGTACGGTCAGATAAAATTCACATTGTGTAAATGATTAAAATATGCTATTCGTTCGGACTGTGAGGCAACCAACCCGTAAGTTGTAAACGTGTAGACCGATGCTCAAGTTAGGTTCGTCAAATAGTTTTTCGAAGGATTGTTGTTCTTTACTTATGTTTGTCACTTTCTGTTATACTTTTGCCTTTTATTTGAGTATACAAACAAATGTGCTTTCGTTCTCGCAATTTTCTGCTTGCGAAATAAAAAAAAACAACGTAAAAGCTTCTCTACATTTCTACATACACTACATTCACTACAGAAATACCGCAGGTTTAAGTACAGCCCCTAATGCAGAGCGTATTCGTGGTCAATGCTTCCGTTCCGAACGCCGAAACAATGAAACATGACACATAATACCAACAGGTGGTCGAGCCAATGTTCAATTACCAGCTTATGATTTAGGCCATCCAGTGGAATTGCGAAACGGCAAATTCACCTTATTACGGTCACTGAAGCTTGTCAATAAACACCTGTGGCAATCAGTGACGTCTACGGCCAGAAACTTACATTTTACGAGGCAAACAAGCAGAGTCAGCCGCATTGAGATTTTTCTTTCTGCGTGTCTACTTGTCAATATATATGTTTATCTCTAAATCTACATTTTGCATTAGTCATTGTGCTATATCGAAAATATTACGTTTCCATGCAACATACCGACCAAATATATCCTGTAAGAACCGCTCTAGCAAGAGAAGTCTATACGTAGACTTTTGAAGCAAATTTGATTGCTATAGAACTTTTGCCGCCAAAAGCACCATTTTGAAAATGTTAACCACAAAAATCAAACGCTTTTTAGTCAGCTTCAAACATACCCACAAATGCACAAGTGATGCTGGAATCATACTTATCAGTGCGCAGTATAGGATGGAGAACTTACGACTGCTGTGCAGTAGCCTAAGGCTTGTGTATGGTTTTCTTAATGTCCCTGCCAACCTTTTGTTAGGCTCCTAAACTTTTCATTTACATAAATAAAAAATTACACAAAAGTTCTTTTTACTCAGGCTACACTCACTTTTTTTCCAATCTGAAAAAAAAATGGTGATACTATCGTATTAACTCTTTTTTAGGCCTATTCAACTTCTATGCATCGAAAGGAGCCTCGTCGTAAACTAAGCAGATTTAAAATATTGACACTTTCATAAAATAAATAGAATCTGCCACGAACACCTCGCTAATATAAAAAAGCAAAATATTACGTGTACCATTGGGTCTATACTGAGTGTTCAAAAACAGAGAACTTGGGAATTATTCTCAGGCATAAAACGGTATCTGGGGTTCTTATTCACTCTTTTACGTATGTTAGCATTCACGGGGCCTTTCCTAGGAGTGTTTCGCTGCTCGTAAACGTTATTTATTACACAAAAACTAATGACACTATCATTTACGGCCTGTATGGTTCTTACGGTATTCCAATCTGAGGGAGAAAAAGTTTTAACATGACCCTAAGGGTATTCTTTACTATTATAAGGAAGGTCATGCTACTCAGGTGGTGCTATTATGACTGAGTGATTCTTGTTGGTCACCAGCAAGTGTGCTGATTTGAACTTCTGCTACCAAAATTATCCCTAATAGTTTACTTGTTATGAGGAACTGGGGTAAATAAAAATCTCTGTACAAACCGATTTTAAGTAGGCGCTGAGCATTTATTGTTGTCATGAAAGAGCTAATTGCTGTATCGATTCCCAAAAATTCATCTATGGAAGTCCGTGTTAGTGTCATTGAAGTTCAGCTTATCTATAATGTTTTGATCCAGTTATAAGTACGTTACTCGTATACGAATTTCAAAAATGTGTGAGTGAAGACTCTACACGTTTTTCTATTCTGAGTGTAATTGTAATTTGCGGTGTTACATTCTGCCATTAGTGGCTACATCATGTACCATTGCTGGAAGTTAGGATACACCACGATTCCAATAGAGTTGGCTTGAATTACCGATACCTAAAGTATTTACCATATTCTCAAGCCAGCCAGCCATATTGCTGAACACGCAGTAAAAATGAGCAATTAGGTTCACCTTTGTTTTGATGCATTCCACCCAGATGGATGCCCTAAATATCTTACAGCCCAGAAAAATCCATCGCATTTATCAAAAAATGCAGTTTCTAATAAAAAAACTGCGTGCTTCCACAATGTACATATAGACTCTTAGAGCCGAGAGTTACCCTTTTGTACAATGTCTCTTTCCAACGCTGCATCGATTGAAACTTGAGATTTTTTACAGGTACGTTTTTTTTGGTCAACACTTACCCGCATTACAGTGCCTCTTAATTTATGATCAGCGTGGTTGAGAAAATAAAAAAAAACACAGTTGAAAAATACTTGTTTTACCTGTACCAAGTTACTTGCCATTCATAGGTATAGCTAACTATGACAAAAAGCATTCTCTTTTACAATCCGGACCATTGGTTGATGTTAAATAAATTAAAACTGCTGTGGCCATAATTTACGCATCGATGACATGCCAGTCATAGTCTTTCAGCGAACCATGCTAACGCAATTTCTGAGAATGGTCAGAGCGAACAATTCAGTGCCGCTTAGGGTATCTTGAGTATTTTATTTGTCCTCTTTCTTGTGTTTTCCTTCCGTACCTTTTTCTTCAGGTGTAACTCTTTATTAATAAGACCCAGATTTGCTAAATATAGCGTCATACCAAGCAACGTATTAGCGCTTCATTTTTCTGTGCCGCACAATACAAAATTCGGGCAAATTTTACAAAGTTTGGGTAGCACCACAACTACCGGCACATTGTCTGTGTTTGATTCTTGATTTCCGCTTTCATTACACTCATCTGGAATGCAACCCATTTTTTGCTAACAGCACCCTGCTACCGTTTATTACGCACGTAAAAAACTATGCTTTTAAATACCCGAAATGTTTTCACTTTACTTTTATATGAATAAAATAAGGAAATCTTAACCTTTTTAAGAACTTTCAGTGCCACATACAAGTCTCATGGAGGTTTCAAAATCACGGTTTTTATTTTTTCTCCTTTGTGTGCACTGAGGTGTAACCGATGTTTTCATGCCTAAAACCACTTTCTCATTATTCATTACATAAAACATTTATCACATTGAAGAGAAAAAAGTGCTTTAGAGAATGTGACAGAAAAGTATACAACAAAAAAAACTTGTCAAGAAAGTTTCAGTTCCGGGCGAAGTGCCTCGCTACGTTTATTATGACGCCTCTTTATATTTCTCATCTGATATTCCTCATCATAGTGCTCCTTATTTGCTTGACGTAACAGTTGCCTCTCATAAAGTGAGTGAAACATTTACCCTCTTAAGCTAAGTCACCACGAAATAATTTTGTTTAAATTTAAAACCTCAATTTTATGGTATATATAAAAATAAATTTCGTGAAAACTATTACATTTACGCTCGCTTATTGTACACAAGTGCCAATCTTGTCTGGTACACGGAGATTCACATCTTTCGAATTGGTTGTAATATAAAACTTTTTGATGCAAAGGTAGCCTGCTACCTATACTCTGAACTAACTCTGATCTTCGCTATTGAATGTTTGGAAATAAAGTATTGTAAAACAAATAAAACCTTTATTTCCGCTGCAATATCTGAACGTGGTTAGAAAGCAAAGGTTTAAACGACCCCCCAATGATTGGCCATGTGCCGTCGCTTGAATTCACAAACATTGCTCTAAAATGAGTGAAACCAGAGATTCTTCTTGCCGTTACCTGGAATTCGCTGTTGCGGCGTCCTGAACGCCGCAGCACAATCGGTCACTGCCGGGCTATAGTGGCGGACGCCGCCTGTGTCGGGCCATGAGTCGTGAGAAAGACAATGGAAAAGAATTTCGTTCGAAGGGTGACACAGGGGAAACTGGCCACCCTAATGTGCTAGGTTGTGGCTACACCACCACTCGACACAAGCGCACACACCAAAACATTTCGGTAATTGAGCTTAGTGATTTTCGTTTATACCGATTTAAAATATTTAGTTTAGTTTGAAAATGGCGAGAAAGCGGAGAACTTATAATCGCTATTTACCGAACCAGTTGCTACTTGCGGCTTCCGCCAATTAGGATAACGGAGTCCCATTTGTGGCAAGCAGTGCACAAAAACAAGCGTTTCTCTAGCGAACAGATATCTGTATGTAGTTTTCACAGGTTGTTTTCCCGCCCTTCAAACCAATCTTTAACGTATGTTTGCCGTACAACCAGTGAATTCCGTCGTGTGTGGGTTACACTTGAGGTGCTGTCGAACAAGCTATTCAAGCTGGTAAAAAGCACCACGCAATGAACACGAAGGTGCAACGAATCAAGCCCAGTACAACCATCTTTAAGGCATACGACAAAGCCGTAATGCCACGGCCGCCACCGGCGAGCAGGCGCTTCCGCGTGTGGAACATGGAACATTCTGTGGTATTTATGTTAAGGTATTTTTTGTTACCTGCAGTTTGGGGTGGTAGCCAGCGCCACTTGGACAGCACGGTGTGAAGGAGATCTTTTTTGTAACCTCCCGGCCGTGACCCGAGAGTCTACAACGTGTCGAGAGTGGTCGACCAGCGTTGAACCCTCTTAAGCTTCCCATGGCTACACGACTGCCCGAACAGATGCCCTCACTATGCATGTAGCGAATCAGAGTAGGAATTCACGGACTCGTTAAAATAAGAAAGAAATGAGTGTTGGCAGTCAAGAAAACCTTGGAAAGCATAGGGGAGGATGTGATAAGTCACTGAAACAGATGAAGAATTTCGAAAGAAAGAAAGAAGTTGTAGAAAAAATGCCCGCCGGGTGTGATCAGAACACGCGACCTTCAGAATACAGTCTGGTGCCACGACCAGTACGCTACCAGAGGGGCTATTTTCCCCTACACTTTCTGGGGTATTTATGTTAACGTATTTTTGTTTTCTATGCTTAGGGTGGTAGGCAGCCCCACTCTGAATTGACGGGTTGAAGGAGACCTACTTTATAACCCCCGGGCCGTGACTTGAGTGTCTGCAACATGTCAAGAGTGGTCGGCCAACGTTGAACCCTCTAAAGCTTCCCATGGCTCCACGACTGCGAGAACAGAGGCCCTCGCTATGCATGTAGCGATACAGAGTACGAAATGAGGGACTCGTTAAAATAAGACAGAAATAATTGCTGGCTGTCAAGAAAATCTCGGAAAGCAATAGGGGGAGGTTGTAGGTCACTGAAGCAGATAAAAAATTTAGAAGAAAGAATTTGGAGAAAAAATGTTCACCTGGTGTGACCTGAACCCACGACCTCCAGAATACCAGTCTGGTGCGATGACCACTACGCTACCGGCGGGGCAATTTTTCCCTCCACTTTCTTGGGTACTTATGTTAAGGTGTTTTTGTTTTCTGCGCTTGGAGGTGGTATCCAGCGCAACTCGGACAACATGGTGTGAACCGGACCTCTTTTTACCGCCGGGCAGTGACTTGAGTGTTTATGACATGTCGAGAGTGGTCGACCAGCGTTGAACCCTCCTTCTCATGACATTAACACTGTCAGACGAGAGGCCCTCACTATGCATGTATTAAATCAGAGTAGGGAATGATGAGCATGATGATGGTTGGGTTTTTTTGCGCAAGGCCGACTATGGGCAAATAGTGCCACAGAAGAATTAACGGAATTGTGATGAGACCGTAAATACTAAATCTTTGGACTAAAGTAAAAGTGACGCCAAACCAAAAACAATGGAGATGGCTGGCGTATAAGGCCAGGATAATTACATGTGATAGGACAAGAGCTGCAGAAAGTTTACCTCAGCTAAAAACGTAAAAACACATTGACTAAAAAACATTGTTTCGTCGGCTAAAAGCATGATGGGTGCAGTGGAATATGTCGTCTGTATATTGCAGGGAAATGTTTTGGTCGTGTTGTGTCTAGTGCCTTGCATGTTATTAGTAAGCGGGCTACGGATAGGTCCCTTTCACACCTGCTACACATGGGTCGCGAAGATCTAGTGAGGAGGTAGGAGTGCGTTTCATGTGTGTGGCCTATCCGCAGCCTAGCAAGTGCTACTTTAGTGTATCTGTTGTATAAGTATGTTGGGAAGCGTCCCAATTGTGATTTTATTACATGTTGTTTGTTGTCTATTTGTTGACTCAAGTGTAATCGCCATGTGTTACGACGCTGCCGTCTTATGTTTATCTTTCGGTCGGTGTACCGTACTTTTGTCATGTCAACTGTAGTCATGAGAGCAGCAACACTAGCCATTTGATCGGCGGCCTCATTGCCAGAGATTCCACAATGCCCCGGTACCCAGCATACAGTTATATCAAGATTTGAGGCATGTGCAGTCATTTGTACATTGTAAAGAGTATTGATTACATAGCTTTTAGTTGACCTTTCTAATGACAGTTCTTGTACAACTCTTTGAAAGTCTGTTTACATGATGGACTTGGGAATTTTATGTTTGATGATGTGGTTTGAAACGAGTAAAATGCCAAACGCTTCTGCGTTGAAATACTGTTATGATAATTATTTATTTTGCTAACTCTAACATTTGTCCGTACGCGTCACGACAGACAGTACAACCAGTTTTCGACGCGTCGCTATACAATTCTGCGCACCTATATTTGCCCTGAAGGAACAGAAAGTGCTGCTGAATCGCACTCCTGGGAACCGTATTTTTTCTAGTTGCGTGAATCACAGGTGGCATGATGTGGGACGAAGATGCCATGGTGGAATGAAGTTATAAATGGGCGTGTTGTGTCTGTCTGCAAAGGCGACATTTTGAGCAGAAGCTTCCTCAGTCACTCTGAGAGAAAAGGGTGAGGAAATAGATCAACTATTTAAAACAGTTGCAAATTTGATCTTTTGTTGGTGATGGGATTAAAAGGATGGTTGGTCAGAGACATAATATTATATGCTACAGGAGGTCAGCCTATTCTCACTGATGACCTAGGCACCATTTGTCACACTCGACATAAAGACTTTCGACAGGGCTAGTTGATTGATTGATTGTAGGGTCTTACGCCCCGACGCATCGCAGGCGATGAGCCGCGCCGTAGTGGAGGGCTCCGGATTAATTTCGACCACCTGGGGAAGTTTATCGTGCGCCGAAATTTTGTACACACGGGCGTTTTTGGTTTTCTCCTCCATCAGAAAAGCGGTTCGACAGGGCTAGTGCGGAAAGGGCCGCATGATATGCGAAGGCAAAGATGCAGCACTGGGTCAAGCATTTTCAGTGCTGTCTTTGTCGCCACTTTGTCGCCACTACATGACAATGGCGTAGTCGAGCCGAGACCCCACCAAGGCTGTGTAAAAGTGCAGCAGGAGCTGTTTGTGAGCCCCATAAGATTGATGTAAAAGGACACTAATAATAGTCATTGTTTTTTAGCATTTCCATTTGAGCTGTCTGATATGAGGAATGAATGTACGTTTTTCTTCAAATAAAATACCTAAAAACTTGTGCTCCTTTTTCACAGGGATCGGCACATTCCCAAGAGTTATGTCTGGAATCGGGTGGACCCCACGCTTCCTCGAGAAGGAAACACAAGACCTATTTCCAGGATTAATTTTAAAACCATTATTTTGAGCCCAGCTGGAAAGTTTGTTGACACCAAGCTGGACCTGCTGTTCGCAGATGGACAATTTACATGATTTAAACGATATCTGCACGTTGTCTACACACATGGAATAAGAGATTATAGGTGGCAATGTCTTTCCATGAGAGTTCATCTTTACTATGAAAAGAGTGCAGCTCTACCCAACACCTTGTGGCACGCCATTTTCTTGCACATGGACTTTGAGAGTGCCCAGCCAACACTCACTAAAAACGTCCTCCCGACAAGCAACTCACGAGGGTGTTTAACATATTACCAGAAACACCGAATGCTTTGAGGTCACTAAGGATACCGTAACGCCAAGCGGTGTCGTACGCCTTCTTGAGGTCAGAAACACCGTTCAGCTATACTGTTTATGCACGAAGGCATCCTGTATATATTATTCAAAAGCTAAGAGTTGATCGTTCGTTGATCGCCCCCGCTGAAGCCTGCCTGGCAGCTCTTGTGAAGACCGTTGTACTCAAGGTAGTACACGAGCCTGCGATTTTTCGTATTCTTCAGTAGCTTGCGCAGGGCTCGTCTGGGCTATGGGACGGTAACTTGAGGGGGATGACGGGTCCTTCCCCTCTTTCAGGAAAGCTACAACTATAGCCCCCTTCGAAGAGTTTGCGATGTGCTTTGAAAGCCATCTCTTGTTATATAGGTGGAGGACGAATAGAAGAGTGTCTGAATGTAGCTGCTGTATCTTTCTATATCTGATGTTGTCTGGGCCTGGAGCTTAGGGTTTACAAGTGCTCATCGCGGACCTCAGCTCATGAAGTGAAAAGTGGGAGTATAGGAGGATGCTGCGTTGTCGTTATCAAGTAAAAACTTATTTTCGGCTGATTGTTTGTGTTTTGTGGGAGTGTGTAGTGTACTGAAATGGACACGTGTTGAAAGTGTTGTACAAGTGTGTCAGCCTGTTCTTCGAGTGTGTCGCCTGTTTTGCTGGCCAGAGGTAGGCTGTGTGCTTGTTGTCCCTTGAGTTTGCGTATTCTTGTCCATAATTTTTATGTATTTGTGTAAGAGTAATTGATGTGATGAATGCACGCTAACGCTCTCGTTTTTCCACACGGCGCACACGTTCTCCAATCGACTTTGCTCTTTTCAAAAAGAGGAGGTTTCCCAACGTGGGATACTGACGAAGGATACCCCCCACCTTGTTCTAGGCCTCCCGCGCCCTCCTGCAGTCATCATTCCATCGCGGTCTTCGCTGATTGCGCGGGGAACCAGAGGCGTGAGGTTGAGTGCCCTTCGTTCGAGCCACGACCACCGATTGCGTCAGGAGCGCCCCGGGTAGCAATGGCGGTGCGGCGGGGGTTGAAAGGGCCCCTGGCTCCTCCGTCTCAATCTCCTCTCTGCCCTTGCATAGGCTTTCGTCTGGTGCAAAGGAGCCCCTGGATGCAGCGGATTCCCCAACCGACATGGTCGCCCCAACAGCCGCTGCCAGCTGAGCGAGTGGTGCGGAGGCTTCTTGGGCTGCACGAGACAGCCCAATGGCGGCGGGAGGGAGAGAGGGGCGGGATCAAGTCTGAATCGCGGTACTGGGTCCCCGCCAAAACCAGACGCTGCTCCGCCCCCCAGCGAATTGCGTCGGTGTACCTGCTCAGGGGGAAAGAGGCTAACCTCTTTCGTGCCTCTGGGAAGGTAATGTTTTCTCTTACCTTCATGTTTAATTTTTCCATTTCAAGTTGAAACCTCTCGCATTTTGGGTGGTACGGTCGTGTGGGCCCCGACAGTTGATGCAGAGTAGTTTTGAACTGCACTTATCTGTGGGGTGGTCATGTTGGGAGCACTTGGCACATGTTATTTGGTCCCTACATGAGTTAGTACCATCCCCAAAAACTGGCACTTGAAACAGCGCCACGGTTTCGGGATGTGAGCTCGGACGGAGCATCGGATGAAGCCTGCATTGATGTGATCTGGAAGAGTGGTCCTGTCAGTTGTGAGGAATATGTGCCTAGTGGGTGTTTCCTTGTCTTCTCTTCTTATGGTAATGCGCCGAACTGCCGTCACATCTTGCTTTCTAAGGCCTTCAAGGAGGTCAGCCTCGGTCTCGTTTCATAGATTTCGCTCCGAAATAACGCCCTGGAAGCTGTTGAGGCTGCGGTGGGGCGTGAATCTAATTGCAGATCGGCGATGCGGGTTTGTGCAAGGAGTTTATTGGCCTGATTCTGTCTACTAACCTGGACAAGGATTTAACCAGTTCGATACTTTTTGGCCTTATACAACTCTCAAACAATACTGACAAGAAACTTTGATACAAGAAATACCGACAGTGAAGCAAGACAGTATGATTGGTCTGCCCAATCCATCACCTTGAGGCAAGGGGAGTTGTTCGGTTTCACAATACACAAGTTAGGAAGTGGTAGGAAAGAAACTTTGCTGTGACCCCCTTTTGTGGGGCCGGTCACGTTTGGGTTGGGGTTTTGAAAATAGCATACAGCATAGTATAGAAGCAGAGAAGGGGGTACTTCCCTTGCTCGGGTTTCCCTGACACCGAAAGAGGTCCCGGAGCTCCCTGCCTGGTAAACAGGCAGGGAGCTCATCCGCCGGAGCTTGACCTGGGCTCAGACGGCCACCGTTTGAGATTTCTACCATTCACGTCACAACACATCGCCACGGTTGGATGCAGCTTATGTTTGGAGCCTCGTGGTCCGCGGTGTCGCCAACATCGTTACCAAGATTGCTCTTGGTTCCCCGTTCAGGCCAGAGTGGGAAATGAGCAGCTCGTTCAAATATTACAGAAATAGGGTTGGCTGTCAAGAAACCCGGGAAAACAAAGGGAGGATGCGGTAGGTCATTGAAACCGTTAAACAATTTGAAAAAAAATAAAGAAAGTCGAGAAAAAATTCCCGCCTGGAAGGATATGAGCCCATGACCTCAGGCATACCGGTCTGGTGCGATGACCGCAACGCTACCAGCGGGGCTATTTTCCCATCCACATTCTGAGGTATTTATGTTAAGGTTTTTTTCGTGCGCTTGGGGGTGGTAGCCAACGCCACTCGAAATACGCGGGGTGAAGAGGACCGTTTTTTTACCCCCGGGCTGGCGCGCATTTTCCCTCAAACTTCTTTCTTCTTTTCCAATTTTTTTATCTGTTTCAATGACCTACCACGTCTGATTCGCTACATGCATAGTTAGGGCCTCTGTTTCAGAAGTCTTGGTGGCATGAGAAGCTTAACAGGGTTCAAAGCTGGTCGATCCCTCTCGACATGCCGTTAACACTCGAGTCACGACCCGGGGGCTAAAAAGAAGATCCTTTTTACCGCGTGTAGTCCGAGTGACGCTGGCCACTACCCCAATTTCAGGAAACAAAAACAACTTACTATGTATAACCCAGAATGTGGAGGATAAAATAGTCCCACTGCTGTGGAGTCGGTATCGCATCGAATCGGTATTCTGGAGGTCGTGGGTTCGAATCCCCTTTGGCGGTCATTTTTTCTCCTCTTTCTTTCGAAATGTTTTATCTATTTCAATGACCTGCCTCGTCTGTTGCTTTACGCAGTTTTCTTAACTGGCAACCCTTATTTCTATCCTATTTCAACGAGTCCCTCATTTCCTATTGTGATTCTTTCTCTCCCTATTTGCCACGTTTCCTTGATGACTGCCATGTTATAAGCTCAGTCTTTCCTTTTACATGCTTTCACCAGTTTCAAAAGCTCGTAATGCAGTTTGATCTAGCCAATTTTCCTCTTTCAGGATCTTACTCATGGCAATTATTTACTTTGTTTTTTAGTTTGTTGCACTTTGTATTCTGCAGGCTGCCTTTCTCACAATAGATGCTGAATCTTTGATTGACTAGGTATCGTTGTCTTTTACACTGTCTACACTTTCCTCGTTGTGTTCTTCTAGAAGCGCGAATTTGTTTTGTAGAGTCCTTAAACTTCTGGAATCTCGCTCTGCTTCTGCTTATGCGGGAGTCCCCAGTTTGCACAATATTCCTGCTTTCTCTTTCGATATTCAGCGTCGGCTTTCAGCTAATCACCTATGATCGCTGTTCCAATACATACTTAGCACCTGTACGTCTTGCACAATACCTGAGTTGTCACATAAAATCAAGTCAATTTCGTTTTTGGTTGCACCATCAGCACCTGTCATTTTTCAATTATCCATTTTTTTAATTCATGGAAATAATTTGAGACGTGGATATTTTGTTCAAATATTACAAGGTGTTTCTGCGTGCTCTTCAACAAGGAGCAGGCTTTTCGTAATGTGGTATAAAGGATTTTCAAGCGGAGTAAAGGAGAAAATAAAACACAGAGGCAAAGAAAGCAAACATCCTAAGGCGTTGTTGCATACCTAACATGTCGTGAAGGTGTTCGATTACCTTTATATTTGGCAAGTGAAAATAATGGGAAAACATTTCATTACAGGAACCCGAGCGTTTGTACGAGTTCTACAAACAGGAGCTCCTGAGTGTTAAAACCAATGCGCAGAACAAACAAGAAAAATGAAAAAACGACAACGACGAGCGCGCTCTCACAGGTGAAGTTTCATTGTTTCGATTAGAGACATATACACCTACAAACGTGCGCCACATCATCACCAAACCTTCCATACACTGCAGACAAGAAACAAGAGTCAGCTCCGGACATTGCAGCCAAAATGATAGCCGCGACCTTTCTTTGTCGAAAAAATCTGGAAGGTTGACTTAAACACACGTTTTTCCACCTAGAAATAGAAAACGTTTCGAGAATATCCCTCGCACTTTGGCAATGATGTCTAACCAAAACAACTGCGTTTTAAAAAGAGGTGTGCTGCAGCGTTTGTTTTGTATTCCGTGGCTAGTGAGACAAAGCGCATCCTTTTGAAATCGATCATATTTCTGCATCCTTATAACGCACCTTCTAGCTTGCCCTATGTAGACATGCTCACACTTCAAGGATATCTTGTAGGCAACATATTTAGTACATTCAACAAACAGACGTTTGTGACAACCAGTGCGGGTTTATTTCCTTCCTCGTTACGCTCCAGGGCAGGTTTGACCATAGCAGGCATGCAACCTATCTTGTTTCACGCAGAGAACACCACTGTCACTTCATGGTTCAGTTATTAGAGTGCGATCGTCATTGTCGTTTCTTCTTTGTTTCAGACTTCCAATTCGGCTGGCTAGCGGGGTTGTTAAAAAAATATTTCGCACATGAGGTGTGTGCATGTAGAGAGAAAAATGAGGAGGCAGAAGAATAATATCCGGACGTGGTTGTTGGTCTGGCACTAACACAGTTGTGGACGGGCCTAAATATCATTTAGTTGGATAACTGTAAATAAAACCATAAATATTTTTAGAACAAGACGCAAGGCTTTTTGCGTTTTCTTTGAATAAGATTGGTTTGCAGTATTAATAAATAAGGAAACCTCCAGGGGTTCTAAAAGGACAGATGTATGAGTACCAGTGAAATAAGCGCAGGCCGTCGCTGCGGCCCGCGAATGTTCGTAAGTGGGGATCAGATTTCCTTCATCATTAGTCCTATTAAAAGAAGAGGAAATAATAGGAATAACATGATGATAGAAAGCGAGGTGCTTACACGTTTAGTGAAGCAGAGGTTGTTGCTGTAGCAATAAAAAGTGACACCTCAGTGGCGCAACCCAAACAAAAAAGATGCAGAAGAAATCCCGCTCATGTCTTGATGGGGCACAACAATGTTCGAGAAGAGGTTTCAGATATTGTTTAAGATTCATTCGATAACAGCCGAGCGTAAATATTTAGCTTAATAGGAGGCAAGAATTTTACGTTTTCAATAAATGACTGATTGCTACTGTTATCAACAAATTAGTGACACCCCGTTGCACCCTACAATGGGAAAAAGTTGAAGGTGACAGCTATGTGTATGGGTCTTAAAATGTTAGACGAAATAGATTGAGTTCGACTCACAGGGTGCGTATTCAAATGCAGTTGCGGTATTTACAACGTATGCTTCGCGAGAGCAGACGGTCAATAAAGCGAGAGATAGCACCAGCGATGGTTTTAGTTGCCGTGAAAAGAGGCAAAGTCCCGGCGAGTTTCTGTGGTTTAGGATGTAACTGTAAAAGGTTGCGGTTGCAGATTAGGTGTTAGCTTGTTTGAGCGAGAAGGTGTCATTGTCACTGTCTCAGTGTGTTTACTCTCTGATTCTCAAGTCCAAGTGAACATTTTGTTTTTTCCGCAGGGATAGAGAGAGCATGAAGATCTTTCTAACGGAGGAAATCGTTGAGCTTCAGGAAAAAGGGGCATTGAGATTGAATTGAGCTCATGGGTGTAACCTGCAGTCTAGGGTAGCTGATGCAATAGCTTCTTCCTTTACACTCTTATCAGCTCTCGCTAATTTTGAGGTAACAAGGCGATGAAAGTTGCCTTAGATGTGTTGATCGACATTGAAAATGGAATGTTTGAATTCTCCCCTGAGCCGATATTGTTGGACATAGCTAGTTTGCGCGGAAGACGCTAAACGTATCACTTATATGAGCAACGTTATAGTTAATGTGTGATTTTCCCACCGAACATTTTCGCCAACCTACATTTTTAGATACTTGCGTTGGTTTGCGCTCTATAGAGTCGCCGATTTTTCGGCATTGAGACCACCTTGAAGCAAGACAAAAATTTTGTTCCTAGGCGTAGGAGGCGGAGACATTTTTGGCGCTTTTTTGGAAGGAAGAGTAGCAGTGGTGTCAAGTAGCACGGTATATCCGTTCACTTGTGCCTCCTGATCGGTGGCTCATTCTCTTTCAGACCCTTGTGTCTGGGCGTAAGGGTGACGTTATTATTTTCAATCTTTCGGAAGGGAGTATCTCCGAGAGGGGTTTAGGTATTCTGCCTGCAACCAACCGCCTAATGCCCTTTGAGAGACTGTATTGACGTTTACGCATTTATTCGTCACTTCCGGTAGCCGGATAGTGAAGAGTATATCTCTAACTTGCGTTCTTTGGTTCTTATACGTCCAAGGCCCATGCAGTGAACAAGATTGCCTAAGTAGCCAACCACAACTGCTGCCTCGTACTTTCGTACGGTGCGAAGTGGGTTTATACTGTGGTCTCATAAGTTTTACAAACATTGCCAAAATTAACTTCGTCCTTTCATATTGGTTCTTCTTGTGTGCGTTTGGAGCCAAGTTCTTGGTAGAAGGGAGTTTTCATGACGAGTCGCTGAATTGGTGACCTCTCTGTAAAAGGCGGAGTCGATTCTTTTTAGAGGGGTAACGTGTGCTCTATACGATGGTGGTGGCCCTTCCGGATTTTGTTTTCCGAGCGACTAATTTTGAGCTTCAGAATGGTTTTTCAAACTTATTCTAGAGCGTTATGAAGACAGAATTTAATAACCTATTAGTCGTTATCACCAAGCACATCCTATTAAGGTCGCCTTTAGGGGAAACGCATCCCCCATTGACATTCACCGCTCTTCTCCTGCGCTGGCGCAGTCCATTCTTTGCTTCTGAATGTTATTTCATTCGTCCTTCGAGTTAGGCCTTCCCTATATTCTACACCCATATGTTATTCTGATTAATCACCCATTTTCATTTCATTGCAGGGTCAAAATTGCGAGGTTTAGGACTAGCTTATACGCTGCCGCTATAACGGTGTTTCTTTGATTTCCTTCGGGCAGAAAAATTGGTGGTACGGTAAGTTCTGCTATATCCAGCTCATGCTGAATGGCTTAAAAGGTTTTTCCAGTCGTTCTTTCTTTCATTCTTTTTTATTGGTTAATCCTTTTCTGTGGGTAAATCGTTAAGGATTTTCTTTTTTTTTGTAATTTTGAGTTAGATTCTCCATATTACTTCCGAGCCCCTCCGAGAATCCTCAGGTGACGGCTCTGTAGGAGCACAATTGCACCTATTTTAGGGTGATTTTAACATGGTCGCGTGGCGCCCTCAGTCGTTTGCCAAACGGAGCATTCAGCGGAGACACAACGACGCGATTATCTATTTCATTATTTTATTTGCATATACTGTAGCCCTCTAAAGGCTATAGCACGAGTAGTTGAAATACAGAACACCGATTAGAAGTGCATCCCTTCACGGAACAAGAAATACAATCTACAGCTGTACAGACGTTGCAATTCCGTTCAGAACGAAATTACCATCCTGTAGATGCCAATGGACATAGTATCATTGTTACTCGTCCAACGTGTGGGCACTACACGAGCATGCGCACATACCAACACAAGAACGCAAACTACTGATTAAGAGGACTTCCAAGAAAAAGCTGAAAATAGTTTATTAATGCGCTCCTAATCTCACCCGGCAGGAAATTCACTGTTCTGTCTTACTTTGGGAAAAAGTTAATTTGAATACATTTGTGTGTGCATTAAAAGGGTGAGGCTTAGGGCATGAATATTTGGAGTTATGGTTAGAATAGCATATTTAGGATAGTTGTTATCGTAAAGGCCGTTAACCGAAGTTACGACACCACGCAAACATTTTCGCCAGTCGATATCGCGTCGCGTAGAAAGTGAGGTAAGGTTTAAAGTTCCAAAGGCGGATGCAAGCGAAAAATACGGTCATAGGAGCGAGAAACAAATGAGATTCCTTTTTTCCCCATGGATTCCATTTGTTTGGTTTCTGCTTTTTTTATAAAGACACCAAACGATAAAAGCATAATCAATAACCGGACGAATTAGAGTTCTGTGCATTAGTAGATAGGCTTCGTCTGGGGATGTTTTGAGAGTACGTCCCAGGTAACCACATTTTTCAAGAGATTTGGTACAGAGTGAAATGATAAGTTAGACAGGATGGTATTGGAATTCACGCGAAAATATTTAGAGTCTGGAACCCTTTGGAGCTTTAGGTTATTGAAAGAGTAGTTTAAAACGAAAGTATGCGTTTTGATGCTGAAGTACATTGAGACTGTTTTGCATTGATAGATATATATTGCCATTTATCACGCCGTAGCAAAATGCACCAAACGAGTTATTCAGAAGGTGGTGATATTGAACGAACGTAATGGTGTGGTGAAAAATACAGTCATGATGGTAGAGACGTTGTGTAGAGGTACTGAACTGTAGCAGGTCAATAATAAAAACCAAAAACAACAAAGACCAAAAACGGCTCTTTGTGTTACCTCAGATGTGATTTGAAATAACTGTTATTTGCCCGAGTGAGAGGAAACGTACTCGGAGCGATTGAACGAAAAATCGGCCAATAATATACCACACTTGACTTTTGTAGGGCGGCACCTAGTTTATTAGGCAACTTATACTGAGGAACAGTATGGAAAGCTTTTACGAAATCAATGAATATTACGTCGACCTGGTTGCCGTAATCAAGACTTGAGGAAATGTTATGGGTAAATTCCTTCAGTGGAGGTGACGTGCTAAATCTTCTTTAGAAGCCATGCGTCAGATTGAATTAAAATTTTAGCCTAAAAAAGTCGAATTTGTGTTTTTAAATGATGGGCAGGAACAAAGTGCCGGAATGTGACGTCAGCGACGTGGGACAACAGATTGGAAAAACCTGCTTGTTACCACAGCTATAAATCGGCCCAACCTTGGCCAATTTCCATGCATCGTGAAAAGTACCCAAGGCAAAGACTTCGGAAATATAATTGTAAGGACACTAGGACCCGCTTCCACGAACACACGTTCTTATTGGCAGTCTCATTCACAGTCTAGTCTTATTCATGGCCATCAATAAGACCGACAATAAGATTCGAACTAGTGCGCTTGCTCGAAAGCACTCGGGCCAGTCTACAGAGCGGTCTTATTGAAGACTATAGGGCCAGCGGGTACCTAGATAAGCACGACAGAGGCCCCTTAGGAAAAGCGGGGAATACGCCGCAAAACTGCTTGTTGCCATCACCGACGTTGAGCAAGCGTTTATTTTCATCCAACATTGGATAAATTCAAAAACTGCTTACCACCAACGCCGTATTTGGTCCTTGTGACATATACGTTACAATGAACCATCATCCTTGGTACGCCAACTCACGCGGGCGGGCCTCGGTCGCCCGGCCGCGTAAAACAAGGATCGTCTGCTCGAAGCGTGGGCCCGAGAAACCCACTGGGCTGACGCAAAAAGCAGCCACATTGTCTCACGTTGTCGCAACACGAGTCGTGCGTTTCATGTCACCGTAAATAAAAAAGTTGCGAATTCGCTTCGGGTTCATCGTCGCAGACTCGTATGCAACGAGCACTCCAGCGGCTCAAGCCGCCTGGAAGGGCGACAAGATTGCAACAACCAGCTGCATAGCCGGCAGCACGTTAGCGAGGGCTGCAGCTGTAAACAACCGCGTTGTAGAATATAGCCGAATGTTGGTATTACGCATGCTGATTTTACGTATCGCTTGCGGATCCCATTTGCTCAAGCAGAATGCGCAATCAAATTACAAACCCAAACAATCAAGCTTCGTAACCGCCACTTTCGAAGGGAAGGATTACAGTCTACTAGAAACTCCTATTCTAGTACACTGTAAGAACGATGGAAAGACGCGAGTCTGCGCAGCTTCTCGTTGAAAACGCGATTTTATTTGAAGCTCACGGGCAGAGGTACTACAAGCTGCTAGCTTTTTGCTCTTGTGTTTAATTTTATTGTCACATTGTAGTTATAGTGTATACGCCTGTTTGTTGTTCCTGGGTTAATGGGCGTGATTTTACAAAACAATACATTTGTTCCTTTCTCTTCGTGCAGCCTTTTCGTAGCTACTGTGGTGACAGCTAGCATAGGAGACGATCACACATTCACACCGCGCGCTTGGCTGCCCGATGTCTGCTCGGGACTAATATGGGGCCGCACCCTATCATTCCTATCTATATTTCATTGACCTGAGGGAGAAAAAAAGCCGCGCTACCAGGGAAAAACAAGCACACGCCCATAGCGCGCAGCGAAATTTGAAAACGGTGGTTGGCTGCAGCCATCGGTGCCACATCAAAGTAGGTAGGCCTTGCGGCTTCCGGCGCCGGCGTTTTCTTTCCCTTTCCACCCCCTCTTCCGACGGAGTTTTCAACGGCATCGATCACCACGGAATACGCATTTATTTGTTCCAAGCAGACGGTCTTACGGCCGCCGCTCGGTATCGTTCGCCCCTTGTACGGCTACTGCACTCGTTTTTCACGGTACGGAGGTCGAGCTTTGTGATGAAATGACCGACCACGTCAGCATAAGACTGTGAATAAGACTGCTCGGAGCAGGCTTATTCACAGTCTCATTGCGTTCCTATTTAAAGTCTCATTCGCTGTTTTATAAGTTTCCGGAAAGCGTCTTATAGCCTAGGGTACATAAGACCCCGAATAAGACTGCCAATAAGATTAGACTGCGAATAAGACTGTCTTCTTTGGCGTCGAGCATGCGGGCCCAGATGTCCATAACGCATACCGAAATAGAAAAAAGTTTGAAATCCCATCACGACCATCTTCCTTCTTGGCGTGTAGGTGCAGAATAAGATGCAAAACACCTGCATGACTGATAGTTACATGTGAAATTGTGCCCTTATTGGAACGACTGGTAAAAGCAGTGGTAAAGTTACTATTAACAGAAAATAGAGGGGAAGTAAGTATTGAACGCAAGAGAGATTTTCTGGCCATCATTAAGGGTTTCACGGCTAATCAAGAGTGAAGAGTATGATTAGCTACTAGGAAGAAATCATGTACAGAATTTATTGTATTACCTTTTAGTAAAGAGTGTAATTGTTTGGCAAAGAATTATTTTTTGAAACTATCATTGTTAGAAGTTGCTTTTTCTGAAAGAAGATTTCTGAAACTCGTTCCAATGGTGTTTCAACGTTCTTGGGACGCCTCAGCCTGTGTACACCACGGGATAAGTGAAGAATAGCTATGTTCAATACAGAAAAATGTGTGTTTGTTCCTAAATTTTCTTGGAAAAATGGATGAATGCAAGATTTTACAGCATTTCAAATTACGTCACAAAAGTACAAACCTCACAGTTGCTGCTATATGTTCGAACTGAGAAAAGAACAACAGCAAGGATACGATTATAATCCGGAAATGTTTGTGACGAAGAAAAGGTATGGAGCGCCGGATAGGGCAGCGTCCCGATGACCGCCTAATCCGTTTCCTGTCCAACAAAAAGATTTAAAAGAATGACCAAAAGTACTTAAATTTGGTTTATTTAGCGCTTCGTAATGATGCTTCCACAAGTGAAAATGCAAAGGATGGAGTATTTCATGGAGAAAACAAATCCACAGATGTGTGTGGGCTGGGCTTCTATGGGTATGATCTGCCGGTATTAAAAATACCTAAACTGGCATCAGCGCAGAAAAACTGCATTATTGAACATTATTCATTATTCTTATATTGTTTTCAGGGGAACCTATAATACGAAAAACATTTTGTAAAAATAAATAAATAAACCTATAAGTAATATAAAATAACTATAGTTTATATTGTTATCGCAAGTAATTTGAGAACTATTTCAAAGTTAAGGCACAAGAAAACATTTGCGAATGAGCCAGAACAAAACAGCAAATAAATGAGGCACCAATAGAGCAAGAAAAAATTACTTATCGCTAGCACTGCAGTGCATGAGTCCGCCACCCTGTACGGCCCAGCAAAATTTTCGTGACCCGGAAATCTCAGGCCACACATACGTGCGGGTGCATTTTTGAAGCGTAATGACCGAACACACGAAAGGAGCGGGTCTACTTTTTTCCGATCGTGTTTTTCTAAGTACTGCAAGTCGCGGCTTGCGCTTGATAAAGAGATATCAGTTTTTATCTTGAAGGCGGCTAGCGTGACCGCAACGACTGGGGCACAGTTTTTTGTGATTTCTCGCCTCTTGATGGTGAATTTAGTAAACTACCGAGACCAACGGAATCTCGAAAACGTTCGCAGGGACTACCCAGGGCGGTTAAACCACAATCCAAACAGATGTCTTATATCAAACGAATATGTTGACCCATACGTTTGTGTGGGCTGGGCCGCAAAGAGTTATGATCCGAAATACCTTCGGCAGTTTCACATACAAATCTCTCTTCCGCAATGCTTGAACTGACAAACATTAGGTCGGGAAGTGCGTCCAGCGGGTGGCATCACTAACCAATGCACCAAGTCAAGCCACAGCGAAAAATTGATTTCCTCGTAGCTAAGACCAGCTTCCCGACAGGGCGGTGTGAGAGAACGCCAATGAATGTCGGGTGCATTGAAATCTCCCATACAGACCATAATAAATGAAATTATATTATAGAGTTGAATTTAACTATTAAGATTGTGTATAGGATTGACGGAAGTGCAAAGTGGGTGGTAGTAGACACCAATATTGAGAGGATGCTTGCTTAGTAGAGCTTGCACCGTACCGATTCAACATCTAAAGCCGCAGACTAAACAGAGAACTTCAAGTTAGACCGGAAGAGTAAGTCCACACCCCTGCGTCTGCCGTTCTATGGATCATTGCGAACTAGAACGTACCCGGGTTGAATTATCTCACTTTCATAAACGCGTTCATATAGCCCAGATTCCGTTATAGCTACTATGTGTGGAGTAAAGGTGGATACTAGCGAGTCAAAGCTCCAAAGTTTATTTAGTAGGCTTCTTGCATTGACATTCGAGATTCTGAGGTCCTTACATGTAAGGAGGACTAGTTAACAAGAGTAAAATCTAGGAAGGGGTGCTCGTAACGTGAAGATTGACGGGAGGGGGCTTTAACAAGCGTGTTTCTGGTGGCATCTAGAATATACTTAATGATATGAACGTAACGTTTACCGAAGTGCTAGCGTACTTCAGAGCCGGTGTTACAAAATCAAGAAGACGCATACCAAAGGTATTTTGGAGCACCCGCACACTTTGGCAATTACCTTCCGTAACGAAGCAGTGGGAGGCCTTATTCTTGGAGACCTTCTTCATAGCCTTCATTTTATCACGATAGTCTAGACGCTTCCTAATAACGGGCTGTAAATGGTTATCTCGGGACCAACCATGCATATGGCAGAATAATTTATAGTAGGTTTTCACTAAGTACTTGTGATACTTTAGCCGGGAGAAGGTTCTATTTTCGTCGCCTTCATTTAAGCCATGTAAATTAGGTTGTTGGGTTGCATGCGATTTTCGTCGTCATTGTTATTTATGTTAATGAATAAATATCTTGGCGAGCGCTGCAACCTCACTGCCATATGGTACCAATGAAGCAACCAGTGCATAGATAATATGGGCTGATCCAAGGGCCATAACACGTTTATCCAGATAATTCAATTTAACGTTGATTTTATTGTGATCCTTTTTATTTTCTAGGATATCTTTGGCCATTTGATTTTGACCATCGAGATGTCTAGAAATCATTTGTTCCAAAGAAGATATACCATGCACCTAAGCAGTGGTTCCTTCAGCCTTAGCACGCGTCCTAGGTCCCGGAGCATTCCCATCACTGCTGAACACGTTTGCCGGGGCCAGAAATTAGTTCAACACCCCTCGCCAGAAAAAGGCTACGTAAACATTACACGGCCTGAGGGGAAGCTCTGACGAAATTGCTAGGGCAGAGAGGCAGCTGGAAACACCGATTGTCTGTGCGAAAACACTTGTCATGATCAAGATAACATACCTGCAGAATAAAGCGGTTAAGCATACCGGCAGCGCTGCCGCTGCCAGCCCACTGGCGAGTGACACCGCATCCGGAGGTTTTATACTTTTTTTCTGAAGGCGTAATAGAATTATGTCTGTCGATGAATGGCTGGTCGGGGTGGTCTCGCGCATGTACCACTCCGGCCAAGCAGCCGCAGAGCACACCGGGGTAGACATAACCGCGCGCCACACAACAGTCCGTGTGACAAAGTCTGATGCTGTTCGTCCAATTCCCAAAAAACGATAACGCAGCAGTGGTCGGCACATGGTCGAAGCAGGTCGATACAAAGGGGTGGTGATTTGGGGCCGTCAGGAATACGTAAGTGTGCAGAATAAAGGCAAGCGCTTGTGAAAACGTAGGCCGGTCATAACGAAATTTTACCATTTCAAAGAAAAAGAACGTGCAATAAAAACTAGTAAGCTGAAAGGCACTTTAATTAGCGGTAGCAGCGACTATGCCAATGAAACCGTACAAGTACGCAGAAAACTGTGGGTTAGCGCGTGAGCAGATATGGCTCAGGCGAAAAAACCGCACTTGTTCAGGATAAACTAAAAGAAGGTAGCAGGCTTTATGGCTGGGGCAATACACCGAAAAAATGTTTCGCTTTGCTGAACAAGCGCGGCAAGGGCGATCAATATAACGCACAAGAGGCATGAAATAAATCTAACGCCTCACACCGTGCTCCTGGTACAACCACTGGTGGGCGACTCGGGCTAGTTTCGTTTTCCGAAATTGTGGCGGTCCTAGCGCTAGGGTGCTGCGGCGTGGCCCTTCCCTTTCCCTCAGCGTTTCTTTCTTTCGACACCGTGCATGCTTCCGCGTCTCCTCACGCATGCGAAACAGCTCACAGGCGCAAATATTTTTTTTTTCTTTCTTTCGGCGCCCGCGGCGGGCCAGTTCGGTGCGTGCGTTAGCGAGCCGGCGTTCGAAAGGTTGCGCGGGTTGCCTCAATGCCTCCACGGGCTGAAAGTTTCGCTGCATTATAAAATATATTCGAATGTATTCTAAATACGGGGGTGCGGAGGAAGGACTGTCACCAGTCCTGCGTAGCTCTGTGGTGCAGCAACACAGGGCGAAACAGTTCGGCCAAGTTTCTTGTCTTCTCCAAAGATTACAGGTAAGCAAATTGCCGTTGTACAAGGTATAGTAATTTCCAAAAAAGCCGACTGATCGCACTCTTCTGTTTCCAAAATACTTCGCGCATATAACGGGAACTTATTGAGACATGTCAGTCATCTTGGAGTGGAACTAATGTGTAAATATATCCCAGCCTTGCAGGTACAAAAAGTTTTAGTAGAAGTAAACGCGCGTTCGGCGCGCACACTCTTGCTCATAAGGTGAGTTTGAGGCGGCATTGCCGTTTTAAGATTGCCTTAGTAACTGCTTGGACATCGATTCAGGATTCTTATCAATGTATTTTTTATTGTTGTTTCGTGCAGTGGTTTCCGTCTGGCTGGGGCCCCAAGTCGAGGAAGGTTTGAGACTTCATTGGCCGTTCCCTCTGTTGAATCTGAACCCCTGCAAAGTCATCACGCTGCACCTGCTCACAAAGATGGCAAGCTCAACTGTACGCGCTTCTTGTCATTGAATTCGTACCTATGACCACGGCGATTGTTGGCATGGGGGAGGTGTGGTCTGACCAATTTTTTCTTTGCCATCTTGCTCCAAAAATGGATATTTGCGGCAAAACGTCTGCGAAGCGTTGCTTCAGTGCACCGAAAAATCTTGCGAATACCGCGCTTTTGAATGCCACTCGATTTGCACAGTGATCAGTGGAAGGCCAAGCCGAAATACATGCGTTGTCTTCAGCCCCCATTGCAAGCGTTTCGCTCATTAAAAACAAAACAAAAAACAAAGTAGCATTGCCGGCTTTGCTTTCAATCTAACGTGCGCGCCCGCGCCTTGTCATCTTATCGCGAGTAGCCTTGCTGTTCCATAGTTCTAAGTCAGAAGCGTCATGCCGTAGCGGTCAGGATGAGGTAAGAGGCGCGGCCCAGGCACAAGCTAGAGAGTAGCTTGTGACAACCTAGCCGATATCTGGAAGTACTCAGCACGGTACATTCGGCTTGCAATACAGTAACGGTTTTTTTTTCTGCGCGTCTTCCCCCCCCCCCCCCCCACCTGGTAATCAAACTGTTCACGGCCATTAAAAGAAAAGAGGGTGCGTTCGATTTGTGTTGCGATTTTGTTTTGTGCTGTACGACGTGGTTCCGCATTTTTTTTTGTACGCATATATAATGCAGCAATGAGTTGTCAATAGTGCGGTTGTTGTGTTGCAACACTTTTTCATCGCTGCATTTCGTTGGTGTGAACATGATTTCTCGGCAGTGTATGCAGGTTAATGTCCGGGATAAGGCTTTCTTTCAGAGTTTGCGTTAACTGGCCAAAAAGGCAGGCTTGAAGCATACCTGTGCGTGATTTCTTTTAATTTATAGGTTCCCGGTTACTGTGTTTGAACTGAAACGAATTTTTTGAATGTCTAAGAATATTCCTGTCTCGAGGCGAGCCCAAGAAATAGGTATACATTGAGTGGGACCTTTCAAGTTCTTTTCCTCTCCCGCCGAGGTGTGCGCGAAAAAAAAAATCTATGGGGACTAATACTTTCGAAGTTATGCTTGCGTAATCAATTATTGTGTATTTAAATGCGTATCTCCCACGTTTTGTTTTCTATTGTACAATGTTATATGCCTAAATTTGCATGGCATAATTTTACTCAGAGTCCAATAGTGTTTTCATAACATGTATTTGCAATATATGAGAGTATTGCATGTTTTTTATTACTTCGAATCAACGATGTCCTCATATGAATTTTGAATAAAAGAAAACCTGAAAGAATGTTAGTGTAACGCTCCAATAATATCGCCACAAAGACAACAATTTGACACAAGAAAACGGACTATTACCTACATGTTTTCTTCGTTCAATTATTAAACGCGTTACTGCACACACATACCTAACGACGGGCGGCGGCCATTCCGAGACATCGCCGCCGCTCGTCCCTTTCGCGCCTAGTGCCATTGCCGAGCGGCCCATGAGAAGCGGCCGGCGCGAAAGTAGGAGATCTTTGGTTGCTGCGGCCGGCGGCTGGCGGCCCGGCCCGGCTGACGCGGAAATAATTACGTCAGAAGCGCCCGCGACGTCACCAACCTCCTTTCCCACCTCTCCAGTCATTGCGATGACGATAAATGCAACGTTTTTCAGACGCCACGTACCACTAGGTGAGGATTTGGCGCTTTTGGCGCGAATTACGCGGGACTACTGTGGATGCTAGAGAGGCCACCCTGTGGTACAACCTCGTCATCAGCATAGCTAACTGTCGTCCTAGTAAATGCTCGTAGCATTGCCAACAAACTGATCTAAAGTGTTTCATATTATCTCGGGCTCTTCATATAATAACCATAATGGAAACACGGCTCAGCAAATCTGTCCCAAGCTCCTCCATTGTTTCGGTGGGCCACACCATGTTATGGTAGGGTCGAGATTCCCGAAGGGGCGGAGTTAGGATTGTCGTGAAATTTTTTATTCGCGCAGCACTCATGGATTGCACATTGCATGAGTCCGTGTGGCGTAAGGTCAATTACGAAAACCTGGTATACCTAACTGGAGCTGTTTATAGACCCCCCCCTACATCGTCTGAAATTTTAGATGTATTGAATAATTTACTTTGTAACAATGTGGACGATAGCACACGGTTGTTAATGGCTGGTTATTTTAACTGACGGCATATTAACCGGAAAACCTTTTCCTCTGCTAGCATCCAAATTTTAAGCTTAGATGAATTATAAATTTGTTGTTATCACACGATTTTACGAAAACGTGAAAGAAGGTACTTGAATAACTACTGAAACCCAATCAAAGATCGGCCTTGTGTTTTAATTAGGCCAGTTGATGACTACATGTTATCAGTGGAAGAGGGCATATCATTCAACCGTCTCGTTGTTGTCAACCTTAATAATATTAAGAAATGTTTTGGCCCAAGTCTGCATCCAGAAAAAAAGGTAAACATTTTGCGGCAGCGGATGACACTAATGCATTAGATTTTTTTTAAAGTCGCCTTTAACAAATATAGGTCCACCTCAGAATAGAAGTCCACTGGGATAATATGGAATCAATTTAAGGCAATCGTGGACAAAGGCGTAGATAGACTCGTCTTGTCTCGTACTACAAAGTAAAACAACGCAGTCATTCGATAACTAGGAATATATTTCACATGAAAACAGGAAATACAGACTATGCAAAAAATGAGGAAAAGTAGTAATTTATCTGAAGCCCTTAGAACACTAAATATTGCCTTTCCCGAATCGAAGAATACGTTTTTCAAACATGCCCTTCCGGAATTTTTGAAAAATGTGCCTCAAAAGTTTTGTCTTTATATGAGCGCCCGAAAAAAAATTCACAGATTCCTGCCGGATCGAGAACAGTGACGCAAAAGATTTTTATAGCAGCTGAGTTTAACAGGTTTTTTTCAGTCGGTGTTCACAAATCCACGAGATGTGTTCCGTAATAGCAACTTGCATTGTAATAATTATTATTATTCAAAGTACCCCACAGGTCATCACGGCATTGAGGAAGGTGTGATTGTAGAGGAAATCACACCAAACTAATTAACAAAAGCTATACACTAACTAGTCATATCATATACAGACAACAAACAAGTCAAGTAAGCAGTTCAAAACAACATCATCACATCATCATCACAGCGTTAAATGAATTATACAAGGAATAGGAATATCAAGTAAAGCACAATGCGAAACAAAGAAAAATCGATGACAACGGAATCATTCCTTTTTAATCTGAAAAAGGGATGTGCAAGTGATAATGAAATATTTCCAGATTACTCAGCGACGCGATTGTATTCGGAAGATCATTCTACAAGCGGATAGCATGTGCGTTAGCGGTGCCGTAGATGCGTGGAAAGCTACGATGTTTGTAACGGACGAAATGGTTGAGCTTTAGAAAAAGGGGCATTGAGATTGAATTGAGCTCATTGATGTAACCCGTAGTCTAGGGTACCTGATGCAATAGCTCGTTCCTTTACACTCTCATCAGGTCTCTGTTATATTGAGGAAACAAGGCGATAAATGTTGCCTCCCATGTCTTGATCGAGAAGGAAAATAGAATTTTTGAATTCTTCTCCCCTGAGCAGATAATACCCTGAGCAGACATAGCTAGTTTGCGTGGAAGAGGATAAACGTATCTCTTATGTAAGCAACGTCTTAGTTCATGTGTGATGTTTCCACCGAACATCTTCGCCAACCTAGATTTGTAGATACTTGCGTTGGTTTATGCTCTTCAGGGTTGCCGAATTTTCGGCATTAGATCACCTTGTAGCAACGGAAAAGTTTTGTTCCAATTTTGTTCCAAACAGCTCCAATTAGGAATATTTCTATGTTACGCAGCGACAGGAGGGAATTACGAAGATCATTCCACAAGCGGATAGCACGTGTGTTCGTGGTGCCGTAGATACGTGGAAAGCTACGATGTTTGAATATTCTGTGTGATGTGGAAACAGGGGTTATACTGCAAAAAGGTAATATCTATGAATGTGCTATGAAAGTACTTGTTAAAAATGCACAGGAAAGTGATTAGCCGGCGCAGACGCAATGGTTCTAGAAAAAGATCAGGCTTTGTTTTTGTTATGCTTGAGGGGAAGTCATACGACCTGGTTTAAAACCATCCCCATAGGAAATTAATTCATTGCGCATGCCCTATAAAACCGCATTTATTTGATCAAAAAGGTGTTTAATACCTGCCTTGCCGTAGAAAAATGTTTTACCCGTCCCTACTAGATGTTTTGTGATGCAATAAGAGGCACGTCCACAATACAGTATCGGCTGCAAATCATTCCGTATGCTGAAGCAACTACACGGCACCCCTGTAGTCCTTGTTTTTGGGAGAAGTGCATGGTCGCTTACAGCCCTTTGGCGAGGCTTTGTTTTTGCGGCTACTGGGATACATTACAATTAGCCGGCTGACAAACATACTTCGTGCTGGCTTTGCAAAACAGTAAATTCTGAGCAAAGGCAACGTTCAACTTGGAATATATTCCGCGTATGTTCCCGATATATATCGCACTAACATTTACTGGACAAGAAACTTTCATCAAGGTGGGGTCTTTTGGCATATTTTCTTAAGATATTATAAGCTTTTGTGTGCAATACAAAAACAAATTCGCATGAATTGGCTGCATTATGTACACTAGTCACATTGCTGACATTATACACAAAAATAATATAAAGCGTATCAAAACGAACAGTTTCTATGTATATTATATGGTATCAAACTCCCGTTGCAAAAACTACCGTATTTGATATACACGAAGTAGGTTCAAAATAACGTGCCTGAAGATAACGCTGCAGATAAAAACTTACTTTGCAAATCTGAAATAAAAAGCCACGCTACGTGGTATACATTTTGGTTCAATTTACATAAAGCATGCTTCCGGATACAACAGGCTCTCTTTATCTTCAACGGGCCACCGCCTATGTATATGGAGACACCGAGGACCGGACCGCCTATTGTACAGCGTCAGATGCGAAAGCAAATAACCCACCCCTATTATTAGTAAATGTAGGAAGGGGGATGAAGGAGGTCGTTCTAATGATGATGTAGAAACAAACACCTATCGCTAGTGCGGTTTGGAGTTGACTCGCCGTGCAAACTAATCCCCGTTTATATTTTGCTAAACAACGCTAACACTTGACTTCTCCTAGAACGGCACATCCGCCTGGCAGCAAATCAGTTTATGTTAAAACACTTCAATGACTTTTCGTCGACACGTGTATACTTTTAAAGCTATGATGGTGACAGTCCCTTCGAAAATCTAACGGAGTTACTTTGTCGTTTAGCGAATAAGTTTCTATGTTAATTACGCATAGATAATTGCAAGACTGAATACATTTCTTATACGCCTGGGTCATATTTACATGATTTAGAGGAGCACATCTTCATAAGGACCTAATCCTGCTGAGCGATTTATTGAGCCACGCAGCTTTTTGAGGTATTAGGATTTTTAGCGCGAGAAACTTTACCTCTCGGCAATGTGAGGCATGAGACGTTCGTAGGTTTGTTAATGAGATGATACGTAAACATTCTCTCATCAAAGGTGTGCAAAGCGCAGTGGTCAAAAATTCAGAAGAACTCGCTGTACCTGGTTGTATACTGCCGGGCAGTGGTATGAAAAACAGTTACAAATATCAAAAAGAAAAGCCATTGCTGATAGTGTTGGTTATTGTGCATAAAATGTACGTTCTCAAATGGTTCGAATAAACTGTTCCGACAACACGTTCTTGTGAAGGGTGATAGCCTCATGTCCTTTTACAGATAGTGTAGCGTAAGAAAGACTGAAGGCGCACAGACGTTTCAGCTTCTCGAAAGGAGTACGAACGCTGTCTTTATCAGGGATATACACGAGGAACATATTTGTGAATATTCGGACGTAACTAGAGGTACATCTGTGCGGAAATACGGGATTGCAGTGCAGTGACAGACACAGGTTAACACCGTGTCTGGCTTCAAGCCAAAACTGCCAATTCTGTGATGGAGCACCGAACATCCACCGCTGGCTACTTTATTTTTCCCGTATTTTTCAGTCAGCACTCCTCGCCAGCTGAGAGCCTTCACGAACGTGTGCTGCCAAGTTCTCTTATCTGGAGGGAGGTGGGCCTTTTGCTTTTAGATGAATCAGATGCCATGTTAGTATTGTGGCTTTTAAACACATTTTTTTATGACAACCGGAGTTAAACTTATTTGCGACAAAAAAAAAGAGGGGACTTCTTAACGGCAGTTTCAGAAGATGGTGTAGGACTCCGACGTCTTGTTTAAATCACGGTAGAATCAAGTCTCAGAGGGCGCAAGAAACGTCTTTACAGCGATTTGCCAAAGAAAAACGTGCTTCTCAAACGCAAAATGGGTGTCCACAAAAATGCATTGGTTAGAACACTGTGGCAGTACGATACGCTGGTTCTGAACGCCTTGAAGCTACTACACAGGTTTTGGCGCAGAAGACACATAAAAAAAAACCAGGAAGCCATCGGGTGTTCCCAAAACAAATTCAGCCGTAAACACCCGAGATCCTGGCAAAGGACAAGGTGCCGGCTGAGACGCATTGTAGGAATTTAATCAACCAAGTGCTCTGTGTACACGCGCTCAGAGAGGGCAGTATTGAGCCGGATATGGAGGAGCACATCAATGCTGTTGGCACAGGCATGGTTTGATGTGGTTCGGTAGGGCACAGACCCTAGCCGAACGTTCAGTGAATTAAAGAGAGTACACTCACCTGGCCTGCTTCTAGCTTCGCCTGCCCGTACATTGCCTGGTAATACCGCCGGCTAATCCTAAACTGCAAACCCAGGTTGAAACAAAAATATTGAATTCGGTTTCTGGAGTGATGTTCGAAATGGCACCGGCATCGGACGGAGGGGTGAAACGGTTTATCGTTATCAGAAAGCACCGAATACCCTGAGGGAGACAGGCTAGCAGAAGCTGGACATAAAAAATTGGAAATTATTGATTTTTTACCCAATATACGGGTGTGTAACGATGATATCTCCAAAATACGGCATTATAGTATCGAGTACGTTCAAGCCATTCAGATAAATGATCCCTGCAACAATTTCTTTTTTAGTAACATTCAGAGCGAAATTTTCAGTTACGAGTGTAACTGCGTACGGCTACGCATTTGTCGCTCCTATTATTTCCAACCCCCCAGAAATACTTAATGCCTTAAACCAAATGCAACCACCTCCTGGCTCGATATCATTCACCAAAGCCAAATAAAAACGGTTGCTCAGCTCATTTCAGAGGCACCATCTTATAAAAATGAACTGTTTAAAAATCGTGCGTTTTCTGAGCAACGTAAGCAAAGTACAAATATTCCAGTCTTTAAAAACGGTGATCGATCATTGCTTCCTAACTACAGGCCCATATGCATACTTCCATTTTCGTAACATAATTGAAAAACTAAATTCAAATCATCTAGCAAGCTATTAAAGCAAATGTATTATTCTTTGCGCCAGTTTGGTTCCCGTTTCGGTTTTTACACTGATCCAGCCATCCTTTCGTTTACCGACAAAGTAAAATCATTTACAGACGAACGCTGCGACGCTGGTTCAGTTTTTATCGATCTGTCAAAACAATTCGATACTATCAATCACTCTATCCTTCTTACGAAACTCGAATTGCTTAGAATTTGTCGACCACTCTTATTGCGCCTTAAAAACAGCACGCACAACAAGCGAACCAGTGTTGCTGTGGTATTCTTGGGTATGTGTGCGGACATTGATAAATAAATAACGATGGTCATATAAAAACGGCAGAAAAACTCATATTTACTGCAAAACAGTACTTAAAAATCTTGCCCGGAGAGTTGGGTAAAACCCATTGTTTTAAAACATGACAACCTTGTCTTGGGGTTAAGTGAATTCGGTCTACAAACAATGTGCCTCTGAAATGCTGAAATGGCGACGTTCGCAGGCCGTGTAGACAGCCGTTAGATTAATTGCGGACTTCGCACGTGGGAATGTTCGTTCTAAAGTATTCGCAGGCGAAAATGCACCGCGTAGGCAAGGCTTCACAGTTGTCCCGTTATAGCAGCGGTCACTCAATTCGCAGTCTATGCCTGTACACCAGCCGGAGAGTTCCAAGTCAAAAATTTACTTTTCATGCTGCTTTGTATAAATTCGAAATATATTCCACTCAAGTAAAGTCATTTTCTACAGTTTTTTATTGTTTCGAAGATAAACGTTCTACCTAAGTGCATTTTGTGGAGTGATGTGTCGCATCGCTGCACGCCAACGCTTTGTTCTTATTTCGTTGCCTGGACATCATTCTCATGCTGTATGATTTGTTCCGATACATTTCTTGCCTTTTCAATCCTCCGGGAGGAGCACTCGGCGCAAGAAATCTTGAATATGACAACGAGCGTATCTTGTACACGAAAAAAACATCGCTGTTCTACACGGGCCTAATGAGAGACTGAGACAAAAAGAGGGGGAGGGAAAAAAACATTTAACGAACACTGAGAAGACCATCATTTAAAAGTACATTTGAGGCAAATGGCCTTCAAAAATCCAAATACAATTTGAACTGCACGGATGTATCCTTTTTAAAAATTCTCAAAGGCATTTCAAAGCTTCAGCGTTTATCTGCCATGTTTTTTTGTCATTACTGCTGCCCAGTTTCGTTGTGGGAAAATAACAAAAAATATTTTACAGGTAAAATAGATAAAAGCGCACAAGTATTTGTAATAAAATTGATAACAACAGTCAAAGGACCACAAAGCAAGCACAAAACATGCTCCTTTTTTATTTTTGCATGGCCGGTGCTGAGAGTACCTACTTAACTTGTATTCGTAGAGCGAATCCGGGAAAGCCAAAACAAGTGGGAACTTAGTAAGCTCTTGCACATAAAAAGCAAGTTTTACTAGTAATCATTTTTTTTATACGGCATGTGGAAACTGCGGCCGCGAGTAAGAGCGTTCACTTTTCAAAGGGTTTTAAGAACCTTAACTTCGTTGGTGGTGCTCCTGTGGCTAAAATGGCATTTCAACTAAACGCCTTTAAAAAACGTCCTGTAGCAGCTCAATGGTGCCACTGGAGTCAAATGACAATCGGTTAAAATGGCACTCGAGAAACTCAATGCCAAACGCAGGAACCACTTGAGCAAACTATGCCGTCTAAATTCATATCGTACTGTAAAAAACATGGAACTGCTGCTGCACGGCCGCCATGCAGCTCGTGCGTATATGTGCATGGTACAGCCCTGTTGACCGTGGCCGCCTCGTTTTTGTGTACAAGACTCCACATGGAGAGGATGGGTCAGGCAAGATTGCGCCAGTATGGAGGATCGTTTGCACCATGTTTTATAGATGAAATGTCCTAAGTTTCCTGTTGAGGAAGGCCCAACAAACATTGGCGAAAATAAATAGGTTCATTGCACCGATCGCCTAATAAAACTTTCTGGATTATTTGTTGCCGCTATAACATGGTTTGTAAGTGGTTCATTTGGTACATAGCTGAGCGAGTTTTCTGTGTGTTTCTTAGCGACTTTTTTTTGCTGTGTTAATCCCTCAACAACATCAAGTAGTAATAGAAACCATAGTATTTGTTCGACTCCCCCATTTGTCCTAAATGTTGCTTTACCATGCATCAACAAAAGAGTCGAAATCGTCACAGCACTGTTTCTTATTACTTGTAGGCAGCAACTGTTTTCAGTTAAAAGAAGTACATGGCCTTTGGGAAAGAAGAATCCGATGCACATTTGTGCACACAAATAATAAAAGCTACGGTAAATTCTCCTTCATTGCATGCCGCGCATTAGATCGTCAAGCTCCATGTGTTACTCAACTTTGGCTCGCAATTTCTGTTGCAGATGGAAATCGTTGATTGTGTTGGGATTCATTGCTGCACATTACTCATTAAACAGCTAAATGTTTTATGTTGACAAACCATACTCGCCTAATGAGAATTTAAGTTAAAAACACCCTGCATGGAAAATATTTTCTGTATAAGACGACTTCACTAACTTGCTCAACAAAACGCAATGCCCTAATTTACGAATGCCAGCACATGTGGTATACCAAGTAACGTTACATATGAATATGTTGCTCAAGGACACGGAACACAGACAATACTAGGGTAAAAAATACGACAGAAAAACGAATGCGGATTTTTAGCATCAAATTATATACAAAAAGTAACTGAAATTGTTGTTGAATTTAAGCTTAGCTGTATTCCTTATAATGTGGAAGGCAAATATCCCTCGTGAGAATGAACAGCCAGGTTTACTGCTTAATAACATTACATAGATTTACATTGCTTCCCTGGAATCATAAGGTCGATATGGGCGCCTACACGTTAGATGAGTAAGGCTTTGATTGAGACTAGTTCTTTGAGAATACATTATAAAAAACACGAGTGCCCGTCCACTCTGCAAAGACGGGTGAACTGGGAAGCTGGACGCAGTACACGAAATGCACGAAAGAGAACACTTTTTTTTATCTTACCTTCGCGCAATTAGCAATTACCCCAATGAAACTTTTTAGGACTCGAGATTTAGTCTAGCGGGCTAACATGGAGCTGTAGCTTACCCTTCTAAATTTTATGAACCTTACTTTCCGCGTAACGCGCAAACCCAATCCGCTCGACCACTAAGGACACCGGAGAGTTGTCATCGGGTGGAGGGGGGGGGGGGGGCAGGCATGGACGAACACCTTTAAACATTCCGCCAGCACAACTGACACGTCATCAGTGAAGGCATAAAACCTAAATTCGCGTGCACGCCCCTTTCCACCCCCACCGGCCCTCCACCCCGAACCCGTGCCTGATAAATCGGAAACCCGTTATGTGCGCTTGCTTAGGTGTGAAAGGCCCCGCCAAAATCGTCGCTCTGAAAGCCCTTCAAGCTAAACAAGAAATATAGTCTCATGTCAATATAGACATTAATCCAGGGTAGATTCCCAGCTACTCGGCCACCTAGAACCTACGGTGGAAATGGTGGTGGCAGCGGTTTTTAATATTTTCGCAGGCATTTGCGGTGCTGTTCTGGCAGACGCTCCTTCGATTCCCGCTGGTTTCTTCCGAGTGAATGACACACTTATACTGATAAGAATTTTAAATATAGAAGTAATCGACCGTTATTCTAGTGCACAAACATGCGCCCTTCTTTTTCAGTTTAACGTCGTCGGCATCTCATTGTCTATGAAACAGTCGCAAACAACTCGACCATTTGGGACACCTGAGAGATCGCTTGGCGCAGCGAAACTTCCACGTTTAAATTTCCAAATGGCACATCGCGCACATCATCGGTAGCAATCTCAAAACTAGTTTTGCATGCACGACACCCTACTTTCATCCCTGAGCAGCGCACGCAAAAATTGGCAACCCCTTATGGGCGCTTGGTTAGGCGAGAAATACTTGGCGAAAACGTCGCAGGGAAAGCGTTTCATGCTGCAAAAGAAATATGGGCTCGGGCCGCCGTTCGAAACTGGCAAGTTGCTCTCGTAACGCCTCAAAAGGCGCATCCGCCGTTCTGAGCCTATTGCGCAGCTTGTGAAAGACGCATCAGTGATGGCTAGGGGAATAGCAGTTGTGAAAGTGGTGTCGGCGAGGAGCGCCGACATGTCACGAACAAACCCCACCAGCCTAGACTAATCTGTGATGGACAGTGTTCTGGATGGAATTCCACTGTTCAAGAAGTCTCCGCGCCTAGAGCTAAATAACCGAAGACCAGACGCTGCGGCATTCGACTCGCCTACGTTCGCTTGCGAATGACGTTTTGTTGACTGCTGCCCCGTCGCCTGTGTATTGTTTGAGTTGTTTGGGGAGCGCAGGTTCGCTCCACTGAACTTATTTTTCTTGAAGACAACTGTGTCGTCTTCCAAGCCAAGCTGTTATAATTGCATTCCATTGTTTTCCGAGTACCCCCACGGCCAGGACCGTGTAATGCCATGCATTTTCACAAAAATGATGATTTCGTGGAATTTCTTGCTCTAGTCTTTAAAATGGCATCAACGGATATAATTCGTCCAACAGAAATTTGAAAAACCAAGCATGAGCAAAATGTCAACCAAATCACGCATACATTTCTCTAACGACAACGTATATTAAACGCGAAGCTTTCTCGGGAAGGATAATCGTTGTCTTTACAGAGTGGGGTGCAGTATTTTTATCGATAGTTTGGCTGTTGCATGCTCCCTCTTAATATCCAAACAGCTAGACCACAGCGTTCAATGAGAACACTTCAACAAGAAATAAAAATCGAAGCAATCGCTAGAGCAAGCGCATAAAAAGCATTAGCAAAAGCAAGAAAGCCTTCAGTGCTGTAACTTCAGTGCTGTAATGGTCACTGGAGAAAGCCAAGAACAGCAGGCGTTTAAAGAAGAGGAAAGGGCCACGCAAGCAAAAATTGAACAAATAGATGCTGAGTGTTTTAGATGCTTAGAGCTTGTCAGAGGGAGAGCTGAAAAAACCGCAGCGGGCAAAACGCCCCCAAAGAGAGTGCTGGGAACGGGACAAATAAATGCTCGCCGTAAGAAAATAATGGAGATTCAATATAATGACGCAGTTAGCAAAGAAAGCATTGATATTGAACGTGCATTTTTTTAACACTACAGAACATTGTTTTCACGAAGCCCTAATAAACTGGCATAGTTAGAAAGCGAACTTTTGTCCCTTCGGCCCAAAATTGATGATGCAACCGTCACTTCTAGTATCCCTCATCACTGTCGAGAAGTTAATGAAGCTATTGACTTAAACCTGGGAAAGTCACCCGGATCAGATGGCCTGAACGCTGCTCTCTATAGGTCCTTTACACATGCGATATCAAATGTAATAACTGCTAAGTTCGAAGAGGCCTATATATTAGGAACGCTGCCACCATCAGTTTCGGCTTTCAAGGGAATATTTATATCCAATAGAGAAGAAAGAATCAAGCTCCGCCAAATCACATCGCATGGGCCAATAACCTTATTAAACTAAGATTATAAAATACCAAAGAAATGATTACCTGGGAAATTGCCGTCTGTAATACTCATCATATTGGGGCCGCACCAAACATCTGAAAAAAAGGCAGCTGCAGTTTTACGAACATACACAAGGCGTTGACTGTACTTGAGGTTTGGGATTTGAGGAATACAGAGGTGCAATGCTACAGACAGACCTAGAAAAGCGCTTCATCGTGTATCACACGGCATGCTGATCGCGGTCTTGGAACATAATTACATCAGGTTAGTCATTTTAATGGGCGTACGCATGGTGCATAGCTATTGTACAACTAGTCTGTTAAAAAAGTGATTGAAAGATGTATAGAACTACAAAGGTCCGTTAGGCAGGGGTGACCCCTTTACCTCTCCAATTTTGCATGTATGATGCAATAATATGTTCAAGACTAACATGGGAAACAATTAGTCGTACATATGTATTTCCACATATGAGGCTAGATTTAAAACATTTCTTTTTGCGATTGTCGCAACCGCTTTCTCTTTGGCGATATGTCAAAGAGCCCTTTTTGCGCAACTTTTGCCACAATAAATTAGTCAGGGTTTTGCCTGAGTTGTGTGTTACGACATGGTGTTTGCGAGAAGGTATCAGTAGCCATGTAAAGAATTTGTGGAGTCGTTACGTGTTCTACGTGTACGATTTACTTTCAAGTATTTGAAAGAGACCGTCAAACCATTTCTCAAACTAAGTCAAACTAAGAAGAGACCGTCAAACCATTTCTGCGAATGTGTCTTTGCCACTTCTACGTACCAACTTTCACACTCTGCTGGCACAGATTCAGATGCGTTAACGTGTTAAAAATGCCAGTTGCACCGGAATGTAAAACTTTTTTCTAACTACACACCGGGACACTCGTTGTTAAAACATGAATGAAAGAAAAGGTCCTTTGTAAGTAGTTAGACTACCATTTTGGTTTGCGTAAGTATATCACGCTGAAATTCAAAACAGCTTCGATCTGCATTGATAATGTGAAACAATATCTCTGATAGCCTTATTACACATGCCAGAATATAGCATATTTCGAAGGCATATATTACGACAACCAAGTCCAGTCATTGGCGACTAGGGTTGCGCTAACGCATACTTGATGGCCATATTAGATATCCTTGTGTGGGGGTTGTATAAGTATGGCTATAAAAACACTAATTCATAGATGGAAGCAATTCTTTCCTTTTTTATAACAAAATTGTTGTGACATATGAGCTGCTCACTTTATTTATTAATGCAGAATTCTGATGTTTTCATAATTTTTAAAGTACACCGCTGCACTTGTGGGCCACACACTTCAACTGTATATATTCCGGAGTATGTGCACATACACTTCTTTTTATTGCCAAAGACATTTTTGACAAACTACCCAAAAGTCAGCAGCCCAAGAGTTTTGCACAACTTACTATTGGCCTGTTTTCTTGGCCTCTCTAATTTGGCTGGAATGGTAATAAATTTGATACCAATATTAATTTTTCGCTATCCCCGGACAAGACACGAGTTTCTGCAGGCCGCCACAGGACGCGATGCGTCGCCTGCAAGTAACTGACTGCCCTAGACCAGGTACCTTCAATTGATGTAACCCCAACCCAAAAACAAGAATAGTATTTACAAGTGACATTCTCTTACATTTTTACAGGTAACACCCATAGTTGCAATAGACCATCCTAACGGGCTGGAAAGCTTTTTTATGTCTACAGAGGAGAATGCAGCTTTCTATTTACAGGGGTTCACTTAAGTATTTTGGCCTGAGGTAAATCGGTTTTCAACAAAGGTACCAGAAGTCAGATTACTTGAGTGGAACATACTTCCATATTTCATTCAGCATAGGTTGCTGTAAACCTCAAATTTGAGCAATTCGACTGATAAGAATTTCAAAGTATTGTTTTATCGTTTTGTTTAGTTTTTTCTCCTCGTTCAAAACCTCGTGGGCTGAGTTCTCTTCAGGCCAACGTACCTTGTGCTAGGCACGTTTTCCAGGGATGGCTTTTTTGTCACAGACAATATTTCCTCGGCAGTTTCATTTCGTGTCTTTTGTTGTTCCCAGATGTCATGTTATCAATACTTGCTTAAGCAATTACTTTTTGTTACTTGGTTAAATTTTGCAGAGATAAAAAAATAACCAGGGGCATACAAACTATGCGAATAACGCGCCAGCTATAAGTCAGATAATTGGATGCCTTCATTCGCAAGATCAACAGTGATCATGAAAATACTGTAAACGACAAGGACAGGGACTTGCTGAAACAGACGTTTCAGGATGTTCAAGATTGAAAAAAAAAATATGTTGGGCGGACCACAAACGGGCAACTTAGGACCTTTCTGGTAAGGCTCACTTTACACTTATTGTTTGAGCAAGAGGTAAAAAATGAAGGAAGCTTGCACCGACGCATAAGACTTCAATGTAGCGAAGCTCTGCGGAACGTTTACGACTATCTCGACAGTTTAAGTAAGCGATTGCTACTGTTTTTGCTTCTTCTTCGCTGCCCCAACAACCTTTACACCATCATTGTTGCTTTAGGTGTGAGGTTCCTTCATTTTTTTACAGTCATAAACATTGGACATCACATTGAAGGGGTCTACGCTACATCGAGTCTTTGTCGGTCCGAGCAAGTGTTGCCTTTACCTTGGAAAAAGCTAGATGTTTTTTTGCAAATCCTTGCCAATCTTCCTAAGTGGGGATGCTTGGCTTGGAAACGTGCACTTGGACGGAGGGCGGTAACCGGAGGCACGCAAAGACGAGAACTCGGCATGTTTTGTTTTTAGTAACTGCTGGCTGTCGCTGCCATATTGTGCAATCTCGTTAGCCTGGTACTCTTGCCTGAGAAGGATACGGCGGAGACACTGCGCGGTCGCCGCGATAAATGCAGAAGCGCGTGCTCAGCATTTTCTTTGATTTGTAACTACTTGTTGGTCGCCGGGAACCGCGCGCTCACGTGCAGGTACTCACGTATTTCTCGGTATTTTCAACTGCGTGCCTGAACAATTGTGTTTTGCCAAACAGGTTCGCGGTTAATTTGTCGAATTCGTTTTTTAAGAACACCAACTAACCGGTCCTAGTGGTTCGGCCACTGCACCTAGTAAATGTCCCCACCTTCATTTCGCAATAAAAGTGGACCTCGTAACAATTTTTGGATGTGATGAAACAAAAGTTTTCTGAAGCAACACAATTTAAACTTTGGAGCATCATCAAGACGTTATCGCAAAAATTGGCATAAAGTTGAAAAAAAAACAGAAGCAAAAACATCAACAGATAAAAATAAAGGTATTGTGTATTACAGATTTTACTCTGCTGCTAAGCTCACTATTAAGAGACGAACTCAAAATAAATGATGCCGGCGGTGAATATTTATAAATATCCATTCAGTGGTGCACGCTTGCTCATTTGTTTTCTGCTAATTTGGAACGTTATGATATTGGCTGAAGGCGTGGCCTACGAGGCAGTTAAATACGGATGCCCAATTAGGCTCCCTACTGCTGCTGGACAAAGGAGCAGTCAGGGTCAGGGCCTGTCATAACAGTCATATAGACTGTTATGACACAGGTGATAACAGTCCTTTAGTCAAATAAACTGCAGTTGTGTCTTGTTACTGAACGTCTTGTTAAGCTCAGAATATGGACCATATTTTCAGCCTGAAATTACGCCATGCAGGTCTGCTTGTTTAATTAGGACGTGCGGTCCCGTCAACCAAAAAGTTTTTAGTGAAGAGATTGAATTGATATTGTCATATTTAACCCCGGATCTAGTGGCCAAAAAGTGAATACGTTAAATTGCTTTTCTTTTTTCTGGCAGTATAACAAAACAAGCGGACAAACCGCAAAGAATACAAAATGACGCAGTATATTCTGGGATGACTCGTAGCTTCATGTACGTGAATTACGAAAATTGCGCTAAAAGGACACACAGAGGAAGGACGACAGACAATATCTCTCTGTCTGTCTGACATTGTGTCTCGTCCTTCCTCTGTTTGTCCTTTTAGCACAATTATCGTAATTTCCAATGCACTAAGTAGCCAAACAACACATTTTACTTAATTTCATGTGTTCCTCGACAGTCACTTTTGGGAACAAAACATGATTCAGTAAAACACGAGTGGGTAACAATAAAAACTATATCTACAGACGCCGCCACTATACGTATTATTCCATGACATCGAAAAATTATATTGAGATCATTCCTTATTTTCCTATTTTCGGAGTTTATTGCATGTTTCCTTACTAATTATTCAGTGTAGATGACGTTTGGGACGCCGGGTTATAACATACTGAGGCGATAATTTTTTCCTGGAAAGTATAAATTGATTTCACTTGCCATGTGCACTTTAATCTTGTTGCGAATTCCGGCCAGTTAAATTTTCCCTAGAATACATTTCTTATAAGTCTGCCTCAGTGTGAAACATCAAAGGTAGCATGAAAGAGAGTGTGCCCGGTACAGTGTGTGGGAATATATTTTGTGACAAGGACCTTCTGTTTTTGGTTTTTGGGTATCTATTTGTGTATTGTTACGAACGGAATAAAAATAAACTACAAAGGCGACAAGATGTACACATGAGGATGTATTGAGGGTGTCCTTATGCCGGACGCATGAACAAATTAATATATTCTGAGCATTCTTAGAGACTGCCATTAGGATATCCCAATTTACGCAAAATGTATTCCTGTGGATGTCCTTGCGGTGTCCTAGCGGTGCCTTTGTTTGGAAAATTTCACGATAATCCTCAAACTTCATGTTTACATTCAAAATGTTCTTGTGGTACACACATTTAAAGAGTTACATGGATTTTGTTGTTTTGAATAACCAAAATTCGCCACGTTTGTTTTAATTTATCTTCACAGTAACCGTTGAAACCATGTGTATAACGCTGTTGTTTAGTTTTTGGATTTGATCACAGCACATGCGTAGAAGTGCACATTTTTACTATAATATATTGGCCCCTCCATTATGCAAACAATTATGTTCATAGTGACGTCGAGGTAATGGAACACTTTGCGTATTTCATCTAATCCTGCTTCTGTATTATGCAATTCAAACTCAAGAAAAAAATGTGCAAGATAACAATCCCGAAAAAAATATAATTGCAAGAACTACTTTTTAGAAAAATACAAACAAAATCAACGTACAAATTTATGCTGAAAACAGAATAATATAGATGCTTTTCTAAAGTTTCGTAATTTCGTTTCATGACATTTCTTTTTTTTCGGAACAGTGATTATTCCACACCTTCGGAGTGGCTAAACTTCATTTCTCGGTTTTCATAAATACGCTTCTGATGTATTATAACTAGATAAATGTAGTTATCATTTGTTTTGCACTTTTATTTTGTAATCATGGCAGACTTTTTTTAACTGAGTATGTCTTGGGGCGTCCTTATTCGCGGATAGCAGTCCTATTGTCGGTACTTTCTCACCAGTTCGATCAGAGCTGACTGTTTCAAGAAAAAGGATATTTTCTTTACAACTTTATACAGGATCTTACTACGGTGGGAACAATTTGGATAGTCTTAGATCTAATAAATACAATCTTTTATGCCTTTTTTCAACAAGATGTTCATGTTTTGAGAGCTCGGCCTAATATTTTTTTGTGCATAGTTATTCGAGCCAAATTTAACAAGTCAATGTTATTGTGGAATAGCAAGGGACCAGAATGAGGAATTAGAAGTGGTAAGAATAACAACAATGGATAAGAAAAGCAGGGATAAGAAGAGATGTGGGGTAGCTTAGGCTGCAGGTATGTATTCGCTTCAGTTTGTGTCAATTTATTTCTGACAAGCATTGTGTACTGTTATAGTATATTCTAAACACAGCAGTAAAATACACACTTCTGTCAAGATAGGCGACGCCAACGGCGACTACCTCATGGCTGTCAATACCTCGTTTCATGCGTTTTGCGTTGCTATGGAGCATTAGAACGAAATAACACAATGGCTCAGCGTGAGAACAAAAGCATACATCCGCTTCAAAGCCCAATTCACAAAATGCTTTGAAAGCTCTATTGAAGAAAGCAAAAAAAGCATCACCGGGACCAGATTGGGCAGCTACCAGGCAGAAGTGGTGATGATAATTTCACGGATGCCCCTTTGTAAGAGGTTTGGGGCACTCTACATAGGGCAGGTATTTTGGGGCATCCTATTCTTGAAGGGTTGCATGGTGTCATCTTTCATACCTCAAGCAAGCTGAACATTACGATTCCTCAGAAAATTCAGAAAACACAAAAAATTCAGAAAACGTCAAGATTTCTCAGCATAACAGAAAAGTCTTCAGGAAGCACTTGCGTGCTCCTTCCACGAATGAACCCATGTTGGCTGGATGAAAGGACGTCATTTATCTGCGGAAAACGTGTCATGGTTGGCAAAAACATGGCTTTCCAACAGTTAGCCGGTGCATAATAATACAGAAATGGGCCCGTAGTTTTCAATTTTGATGCGCGCGCCTGTTTTGAACAGTCGACGCACATACATCGGTTATCATAATAATAGAAATGACGGCACTGGCAATAACAGCATTGAGTAGGGTTTACAAAACGTGCCTAATGGTAGCAAACTTTCTGCGCAGATTAAGGATAGAAATACTGCCTATGCCCGGCCATTTGTTTAGCTTTAGGCTATGAGGAATTGTTCTGACTTCATCTTTTGTCAGAAGTGGAAGATAGGCCGAATTGAGGATACATTTTGGGAGGCAGCATGACGGTGCATTTGTCTTACGCTATCGATAAATTGGGAAAAATACTTTTTCAAGTTATCTGCGAGAATTTCCCCGGGTGAAAAAAAAAATGCTCAGATACAAAATCGCCATTACCATTCTGGTAAGTTTTACCTCTCAGAGAGTTCAGCAACGACCAGGTTTTCTTCCTGTTTGAATGGCCGCCAAAAATCTCTTTCTCAAATATTTTTATTAGGCCAAGGGGATCACAGCATTTGGTCGATTTCTGGTCTACCTCTTAGATCTACACAGTTAGGGGCTCGTTTTAACTGTCACAAAATACGTCGTTGTTTTACTCCAGCAAAAATTTGTGAGTCATCCAATTATTGCGCAAGACGTTGCAGGACAGTTACAACGCGTGTAGCCAGTTGCTTATACTGGTTAAACAGACCAACAAAGTCAGCGTAAATTGTTCTGGTGGATGTAGGAAAAAGCAACCTTTTGCAAATCATGTTGTTCGGCTAGTTTATCAAAGACCGCTTGATCTAGAAATTAAATTTGTATCTTACGACTACCAGTAGGTGGTTTGGCAGATTCCTTTTTAAACAAACTACAGATAATGTACCATCTTTCTGTTTAGTGAAAATAATTGCCGACATTATGGTAAGACTGCAAACCCGGACATATATGTGCTTTGTGCATGATGAGACTAAGGACCAGAAAGCATTTCCTCAAGTGTTTTGCTTTGAATAAAATTTTGTAGTCCATATTTAAAACAATTATCTGGGTAATCGCCTACAAGAGCGATGTTTGGGCGAACGGTGTAATGGTAATATCACCAACCATACATTTGTTGTCTTCAAGAGCAAGGGAAGCTCTTGCACAATCACGGTCCTCTAAATACAAGCGACCGGTAGAACAAGGTTGGCCGTAAGCAGAAATTAAAACCAAAGACAACTCGGGAGTGCAAATGCTCAAGGCAACGACTTCCGATTTCAAAAACGCGAAAGTTCTTTCCGATCGCGACCAGTTATCTTTGTATAAATACTGCCATCCCCCTCCCTTCAAATAGGTCGGGTGTGACCGTATGACTGGAAACCAGGCATGCTATACTGCGGTGGAAGAAACCAAGGAACATTCATTTCCTTAAGAACCAAAACATCTCAAAATGAACAATATGGAGTGGTTGTTTAGACCCGGAAAATGAACCCTGCGCCTGTGAGCACTATGGATGTTTATGTGTGCTAGTCGAAAAGATTGACCCTGCCTAACTAAAAATATGTATGCGCTTCCGCAAAGGAAGAAAACGTGACAGCGTCAGCGTAGTCGCTACCTAAACAATCGTTTCAATAGCTGATAGCTGCGTTTGCTTCGCCAGCACTTCGTCATTCCACGTCCACACGAACTTATACTTGAGCTCTTTTCCTCGGGAACGGGACAACCGATGGAAGTTTCTGTTCATGCGGCCGAAATTTTCGTTGAAGTAGAGACGAGGAAAGGAGCATTTCTGCTGCACACCAGCGAGACCTTTTTTAGCGCTGAACCTTTTCTGCTCAAAAGAAAACCTTGCATCAGCGCAAATTTGGGCGGAACTCTGTCATCACTAATGGGCAAGTGGTGCACGTCATTAACTTCGTCTGGAGTGAAGTCTGGTATTTGAAGCCTACAAGCCACGTCTCACAAAAGGACACTAGATCCGCGTTAGCCTTGTAAGGATAACCATAAATTTCAAATTTGTAAACACTGCTGTATTCCTATAAATTGTTCCTCCACGCATTCATGTCGTCCCGCTATTCAGAATTGTTTGCCACATTACTGGAAATTGCTTCTACTTGCGTTTGCAGTTTAGAAATAGGAGTTTGATTAGCCATTACTGCATAAAGCACGGAGTCATCTTTACTGGAGAGGTGTTCAGCAAACTTCTGAACATCACCTACAGACTCAGGCAACTATCAACAAACCTCTGACCGTCAACCACTCCCTAACGTTCGTCGTTATAGCATGCACAGTGTTCTTCAAAGAATGTATTTTTTATGAACTGCGGAAAGCATTTGAAGAAGCATCACCCGAGTCGAAACCGGTCGTTCCCAGTTTCTCTGTCTCTGTTTCGCATGCCTTACATTCCCAATCCTGCGCTTTGCTGCTGATATCTTAGCAAATTTGCCATCAGTAATAATTAAACAGTTGTTTCCTACACGGGAGCCATCAATACAGGCAGTGCAGGTCAAGTATTCGCATAAGATGTCAACGGTTCTCAACACGCGTCGCAGAGACTGGACATTTATGGGCAGTCAGCGCCAAAGGTAAAATAAAAAAGATGAAACAAGCTACTCGGCTAACTCACCCACGAGACAAAGGCCCAGCAAATTGAGAACAGGCAGTGGTTTGCCGCTGACTGAAGGATCCCAGGTTATGGCAGGTGTTAAGCAGAAGGCGAATTACTCCAGCGGTCACCAGGCGAACTTGAAGCTGAAGCCCTGCCCGGAAAGTTCAAACAGCCAGAGCAGCTAGTCACTGCACCCGTCATGCGCAGTGGTAGTCCACCCACGCACATCCGAGGTAGCCATCGAAAGAGCAGCCAATGAAATCACAGAAGCGTAGTTCGTTCATCGTCCCGGCATGTAGGTGTTTCCCCCCAAAAGCGCCAATCTATTGCGCTCAGGCAGTGAATTGACGCTGACTTCAAGGTTAAGAGGTGGTGGCAGGACGTAAGTAGTAGGCGAAGGACTCCAAGCGGTAACCATATCAAGTGGAAGCGGAAGCCCAGGCCGGCAAGTTCATCCCGTCATACCAGCTAGCCACTGCACTCGTCATGTGCTGTGGTTGTCCAGCCGCGAACGTCCGCGATAGCCAACAAAAAGTAGCCGATGAAATAGCAGAAACATAGTTCGTTGACGGCTCTGGTATGTAGGCCGGTGACTGGCATTCATAAAAGCCAAATGGGTACTAATGAGGCAGTAATGGAGATTTTAGCTATGTTAAGGGTAGTAAGTTGGTGCTGCTCAGGAGTTTTGTGGCATAATGCTGGGGCAAGCGCTTCTTTGTCCGGGAGAGTTACCGAAAAAGCCACGTTAGCGATGCCTCAAGGCTAATAGCTGTGGCTTACAGTTCAGTTTGCGGGACCTCTGGTGTGGAGAAGTATTTTGCTTTCTTCAGTACCATTATACCATACGCCTTTAGTTTGCGGTTACAAATGGCAGGCTAAACGAATCTTTGTTGCTTGTTTGAATAAGCCTGAAAGATAAAAACATCATAATTCATGCGGCACTGTTTCTTGAAAAGTTGCAATTTAAAATATTCTTACCTTCTCTTACAGTAGGCACCCACAATGTTTCGGCACCCCATATACCGGAGAAACATCTTTTTCGCGCCTTTAGGGAGCAGCAACTCTCCTTGCTACATAGTTAGAGTGCAGTGAAGCAAATACAGATGGCTGTCTGAACTTCAGATTTAAATAAAACCAGCGAGTACGTGCCCTGTATCTGCATTTTATTGTTTTGTTCATTATACAAAATATTTCCTTTATCTCTTGCCTCTCCCCTTTACTAATCTTGCATATGTCAACAATATGTATTTCAAGATTGCCGTATTATTTATTCATTTACAAGAGCCCTTAGGGCTGAAGAATTATAGAGGGTAGTTGTAAGTACAAAAAACAATGTTGGGCAGTGAAAAATACATCAACATTTTATTCAGCTAAAAAACAATAACATTCAACATTGAAGAGGATTTATACAGTACTAGTCCAAAAAATACACCATGGGCAATTCGCAAAATAAAATGTTATACAAGGCTATGCGTTCCAATTTGACAGGTGAAAGCGGACCTGAATTTATTAACCTTACAATAGCAGCTGTGGTGCCGGGAAGGAGGTTCCAGTCAGTTGAAGTCCATGGAAGAAAGGAAGTAGCATAAAAACGAGAATGACCCCAGGGGACAGAAACTGTGCGCACGGTCTAGTTCTTCGGACACGTAAGCGTAGGCATGAACAAGTTTGGTTTTCCAGAGCGGGTTATGGTAAATTGTGTGGAAGAGACACAAAGAAGAAAATGTTCTACGGAGCGCTAATGTTTCTAAAATAAAGAGAAGGTGAAGAGGTTTTAGAAATAAACGAAAAGCTGCCTAACGGCAAGTACACATTGAATAGGTCGCGCGTACGAAATATTTTCACAATACATGCAATACAAGCGGCGCAATGCCCACATAATTGTAGCCGGATTCCCCGCCCCCATCTCGGCGCGATGCCGGAAGACCGAAGAGCGCTGGCGAAAACCCGACTAAAAACGTCATGCCTGGACGTCCGGCCGGATCGACCGCCTCTGCCAATGATCTTTTCGCCGTGCTTCCGGTAGAGGGTCACCACAAGAATAATGATAGTTGCTGGTATAGCACTTATTTGTGCAATGTTCAGGTTCAAAAGTTTGCACGAACGCCAAACTAGGCATACGTTGCCAGGCCGTATTCTTAAGCAGGAGAATACCACGCCGGGATATTTTATACCATACGCAAGCGACGACCGAGGGGGCTGTGCTTGGTGACAGAGAATATACTACACTACGTTAGATACTTTGCAAAACCCTCCAATGCGTTTTCCTATTTTGTTTTGATTCTATAGACATGAATGTTGACATTAGATGCTAGAATTATGAAGGATGGTGAATACAGCTGTAGTTTGGCCAGGGATGTTTTGTTCCGTTCAGAAACAAAGTTACAATTGTTCAGAAAATAATCTATATTTTTTTATTGATTCGGTGTTACCCATAATAAAAAATACAAAACAATTTGTGAAACGAAACCCGCTCAAGCCAAGATACGGCAGGGTACCATCCAATACAAATAAATAAAAAGGAGCGAGAGGCCAAATATACTTGTTCCGTTAAATGGGTCGCTTTTCTTTTCCTATGGGTTCAAACCTGTGTTGAAAAACCCACTTTTAGGCAAAAATAAAACTAGGGGCCAATCCTGATAGACGTTCCCTCCCGGGAAAAAGGTAAAGAGTATTCCTACAATGTAAAAGAACCAAGACAACCACATTACTTATTTCGCAAGTATACATGCCATGATAAGGTAATATTTGTCTGAAATGAAAAAAAAACACCGCTCCGAACCTCTAACGTACAATAATTTCTGTTGACTGCGGGGACATAAATCTTTGCCCAAGATTCCGTGGGCCTGATGGTGGGCCCAAGTTGGTTCGTGGCAATATTATAACCTGGAAAGCACTTGTTGCCGCTGAACCAAAGCTGTGCTCCAGCGATAGTAGTTGATGTATATAAGGATGTTACTAAAAAGTAGCGGCGAAGAGTAAAACATTAGTGCCCTTCCACTCTGTGAAGAAGGATCACCTGCAAAGCAAAACGCCGTCCACGGACTGCAGGAAACAAAACACGCTTATCGTAATTCGCGATGGAGGAAACTTCCTAGCATATTAGCCGAGTGAACCCCTGAAGCTTTGTTCTTGCAGATATATATGGACCTGTCTGTGCTATTCGCGTGTCGTGAGGATCTCACGGTTCTGTGAGTTAAGGTTCAGACATTTGCGCAACTGTCGTAATAACTTTGAGGAACGACGTCATTTCACGTCTATGCCACCCGAACTGCGTGAGATGCCATTTTTTTCGTCCATAGCTCACGATACTGCTTTTGCGTCGGTAGTATGAACGTAGGTTAACACAAAAACCCAATCCGCTGTACCACTAAGGACTCCGGACTCTTCCCTTTGGGCCGTTTAACTTCCGCGTTTACACCTCGCACCGGTACAACGGAAATGTCCTCCATCATTACAGGCCTGAAACCTATAGATGCACGTGCACCTCCCACCTCGTTCGCCACTCTATTCTCTACTACCAACCTGCGTGCACATAAACTGGCAACCGGTCATGTTGGCGTGCTTAGAAGTGACAGACACGGTCGAAAATATCCCCTGAAAGCCCTCCGAAGAAGTGAAATTTTCCACGCCGCCCTCCCAGCCGGGCGAATTGCTGTTCACCCTGTTGCATTCGCTGGTAATCCAAACCACGTGACGTTTACGCAGGAAGTTCAAACACGATATGAAATAACATGCTCGCTGCTCCCTTGTGCGGTGCTAATCCGAACCATTGACATACGCGCCGGACGACCAAACAGGATTTGCAACATGTTGGCCGTTGGCGTCGGCGCACTACGAGGTAACAGCAGAGTAACGCATGGCGGCGTGCGTTCACAGATCGCGCGAACACTTAATGGGACGCAGAAGAAACGCGCCGTCACCAAAAAGAATGCAGCGCGCGCTGCACACTATTTTTATAATAGCGAGTGTACGAATTGTCCGTGCATTTTTTACGCCGATCGTTGTAGCGAGTAGGAAATAGTTGTTAAATAGGTGTGATCGGTGGTGAGGACGAGCCCTGGAGTTACGCTGAGTAAATCGATGACACCAGAATGAAAACTTAGGGGGCTAGAGATATACTGCTTTCAAGTAATATCCGGCCGTTGTCCGACTAGCGCGTTAAATGCTTTAATCTACAAATGCTGAAGCAAGCCAACGATTGATTATTACAAACGTTTGGTGATTGTTACCTGCCAACGACTGATTATTACAAACGTTTAGTTATTGTTACCTAAAGTAAGGTAAATAGACCAGGACGAATTTTTCCACAACTGCGAAGTTTCTGAAGAAGCTATATAGCTTTCCTTTGTAGCCATTGGCTACCTTCAGGTGGACTTCCAACTTTCCTTCGCAGATAATTACTCCACCTTGGTGATTTACCCAAAATCTGGTCGATTAACACGCATCCTTTACTTGTAGTTGTTGATCAATTTGTTGTCGTGCTACAAGCGACTGGACTCTTCGTCAGCGAAGTTCATAGAGCGATTGCACTGGTTAAGCGGTGGTCCGGGTTCAAATTCCAGACCAGGACGAATTTTTCTTAAACAGCAAAGTTTCTGAGGAAGCAGCGTAGCTTACCTTTGCAGTCGCATGGCTGCATTCAGGTGGATGGAAAGATTTCCTTCGCAGAAACTTACTCCACCTTGGGGATTTTCTCTAAATCTGATCGATTAACACCAGTCATTTACTTCGAGGTGTTGATCTATTCGTTCTCCTGCTGTGAAATAGGTGTGATCGGTGGTGAGGACGAGCCCTGGAGTTGCGCTGAGTAAATCGATGACACCAGAATGAAAACTTAGGGGGCTAGAGATATGCTGCTTTCAAGTAATATCCGGCCGTTGTTCGACTAGGGCATTAAATGCTTTAATCTACAAATGCTGAAGCAAGCCAACGATTGATTATTACAAACGTTTGGTGATTGTTACCTGCCAACGATTGATTATTACAAACGTTTTGTTATTGTTACCTAAAGTAAGGTAAATAGACCAGGACGAATTTTTCCACAACTGCGAAGTTTCTACCTTCAGGTGTACTTCCAACTTTCCTTCGCAGATAATTTCTCCACCTTGGTGATTTACCCAAAATCTGGTCGATTAACACGCATCCTTTACTTGTAGTTGTTGATCAATTTGTTGTCGTGCTACAAGCGACTGGACTCTTCGTCAGCGAAGTTCATAGATCGATTGCACTGGTTAAGCGGTGGTCCGGGTTCAAATTCCAGACCAGGACGAATTTTTCTTAAACAGCAAAGTTTCTGAGGAAGCAGCGTAGCTTACCTTTGCAGTCGCATGGCTGCATTCAGGTGGATGGAAAGATTTCCTTCGCAGAAACTTACGCCACCTTGGGGATTTTCTCTAAATGTGATCGATTAACACTAGTCCTTTACTTCGAGGTGTTGATCAATTCGTTCTCCTGCTACAAACGACTAACCTCCTGGTTAGCTCAGTTGGGAGAGCAAATGCTCCGGTTAAGTGGCGGTTCCAGGTTCGAGTCCAGGACCAGGACGAATTTTCTTGAGCTGCGAAGCTTCTGAGGAAGCTGTATAGCTTTCCTTTGTAGCCGTGTGGCCGCATTCAGGTGTGTGTAAGACATTCCTTCGCAGAACATTACTCCACATTGGCCATTTGCTCTAAATCAGGTCGATAAATACAACGCAACTGCCTTGTTTCACTGATCTGTAATTATACCGTCGTGGTCCAAATTATGTAGCAGTATGCGCAACGCACACGCATAGGTATTGCCCAATGGAATCGATAATGCGGCAGAGGCACCACAATTCATAGTGTTTTCAGAATTATTGCAAGTAAAGCAGCAGAAGCTACTCATCGACGTTCAGCTAGTGATTACGGATGCACCTTAGAGCTGCCGCAACGAAGTGTTGGATGGGGTGGGCGACAACAAAGAAAGAAAATTGGAAGCAAAGTCCGCTTGTTGGTATTGCGTCTACGGACAACATATGTATCGCATATACATTTAGAGCACAGTAACGCTATTTTTTCGCGCCGTGCGTGTACGGGCTTTTCGCTGGTACATTTTTTATAAAACAGCGCCTAATCTTGGGCATAATTTTTTTCGTATACAGTAAAAACACTTCAGGGAGTTTGTCATGTGTTAACACGAACCCATACCCGAAGTTCGATTGGCCCGAGAAGAATATTATGGAAGAACAGACAAAGTCAAAGAAGAATCAGAGTACGAGATGCAAGAAGGATTTGGAAGGGGCAAATGAAGAACATACACGTAGTGATTAGGAGAAGAGGAGGTTATTTGACCAGCAAATGGGAGCCTGACACGATAGAATGCGGGGCGAAGACAAGGACGACAAAGTTAGAGTGGACAGAGTGGAACGGGTTCTTTGGAGGAACGGTGGCAAGTTGGGTCCGGGCACCCAACGCACGAGCGGCACCGCACCGTTTGGCAGCGGGCAGCTCGGAACCACCGCTCACCAGCAGCTTCGCACTGCTGGCGTCTTGCTGACCGGCGTCCTGCTCACACCCGTGCCCCACAACGCACCAGCCGCATCGCACCGTCTGGAAGCGGGCAGCTCGGGACGACCGATTACCAGGTGCTTCGCTCTGCTGGCCGCCTGCTTAGCCGCGCTGCTCAGCGAAGCCGTGGAATCGCACCATGGTCATCAGGACGACTGACGATCAGCACGCGCGGTCGCGACGTGCTGCGACTTTCGGCAACGGGGAAGCCACCCACCGGGACATGTCATCGAAATAGCAGCGGCTTCGACGTGCTACAGGGCGGGACTGGTTTGAATTTGGTATAGACAGTTAAAGTGCTATAGTTAGTATTTGATTAGATTTTTGGTAGTGTGAGGTCGCGTTTGTGTTTTTTTTTGTATAGTTTGATATGCTTGTGAGTGTGCTATGATCGCATTTGTTGGAGTTTTTGTTCGGCAAATATATTGTGTGGTCATCGAATGAATCAACTTGAGCCTCATTTCTCTGCCGCGTGAAACGCGTGACAACATTTGGCGAGCCTGCCAGGATCTATCCTTGGCCAACCACACGCCTCACCTGGGAAAGAGATGAACCTCGAGATGATTTTAACCTGGGCTAGTACATTAAGTTTGACAAAGGAGGAGGTTTTCAGCTTGTACAAACAAGAGAGTGCAAGGTTACGAGAGAGGGCACAAGAAGATGAGAGAAAAGCCGTGCCGGAAAAGAAGATTTTGGAACTTAGGATACGCCTAGCAGAGGTAAAGCGTCACCGCAAGGAAAGAGATATAGAAAGAACGGTGAACGCGCCGCACGTGAGTATGAATTCACGAGGGTCGCAGACCGCTCTGAGGCACGAGAGAAAGAAAGAACGCAGATAGGTGACATCGAAGAACCACCTGCAGGGCCCCCATCCAGATGAGGGCCCTGCAGGTGGGCCTCCACCACATCCACCACCTGCAGGGCACACCTAACGGCGTGGAACTCCTTGAGCGCTACCGCAGCCGGCCCAACTCTCGGATGGGCATGCTGCTCAGTACGTACGAGAGCCACATCGCGTTGCCGCAGCGGTCAGGCCTGGAGCCACTACTCCCAGGCACGGGGCAGGCTCTACGCATTGTCACCACATTGCCGGGGGTCCGTAGTAAGGGGCCGACTCCACCCCAGGCCGTCCACCAAGAGGTGGCTGCCCTGCTGCAGGGCGACTCTGCCAGACATCTGCAAGTGTACACGGATGGATGTGAACAACAGTCGATGGGCAGAGCCGGAGCCGACTGCACGGCCCTAGAACTCGGCACCAGCAAGGTGTGCAGCCTGCCCTTCCCTGCCTCATACACCCACGCAGAGCTGGCTGGACTCCACTTGGCTGCACATCTTCTTCTCAAGCAGGGCACCCAAGCCCTGGGGGCCATCATCCTGACTGACTCACGGTCTGCCCTCTTCCGTCTGCGTGCCTCCGACCAGCCAGCCAGCTCTAACGGCTACGTTGAGCGGTCGCTGGCGGCCAAGCTTCATGCGGTGGAAGCACAGGGGTGTCCACTGCGACTGCCATCGCACGTGAACATAACGGGCAACGAGGTTGCAGACGCCTTGGCCAAAGGCTCTGCTCGCCAGGCAGGGTTTCCAGACTCCCGGGTTATGGTGTCATTTGACGCTGCAAGGACTATCCTGGCACGAGTGGTAGAGGCCATGCATCCAGATGCCCGAGTAGTCAGTGGCCAGGCCCCACGGGTCTTGCCTGGATGCATTAGCAGAGACGCCCGGTCGCTCCTTCTCCTGCGGCTCAATTGCTGCAACGTGGGATCGCGCTTGCACCACCAAGGCCACCGAGCACCCCCCACCTGCGCCGACTGCCCAGAGCCCAAAACGCTAGAGCACTTGCTGTGCTCTTGCCCGCAGCACGACACCCCAAGGGCACAACTCCGGGCCGAACTCCAGCGACTCGGTGTCCCAAGCCACAAGCTAGAAGACTTCCTGTTCCCCACGGGACCGGACCCCATCTGACGGGAGGTCTTCCAGCACCTAGGACTAGTAAACTTCCTGGTTACAACAGGACTAGCGCTGTGTTTCTAGCCATCGAGTCATGGACTAAACGAACGCGATATAGACTATCTCCCACTCTCCTACCGCTCTTCTCTTCCCCCTTCTCTCTTCCTATCCTTTGAAGCGCCAATCCCCTTCCCTGGACTGGGTCGTATGAGGGTGAACTCCCCGTTGAGTTCAACAATATCCCCAGGCCTTTTCTCTTCCCTCCTTTGTTAATAAACACCCCCCCAGAAGAAGCACGTGCTGTTGAGAGAACGCGGTTTGAATGACGCTGTGATGGCAACGAAAAAATAAAAGGAAGAGTGGTCTCGCAAACAAACGCTGAGGAGAAAGGCGAGTTAAAAGTGCAAGGAGGTGAGCGGGCCGGGTATGGCAGAACCAAAGGTGAAGAGCCTGAACATGAGTGCGCTAAGAACACGCTCTGCGAGGACAGCGCGCTGCCGCCTAGTCTCTCTGTTGAGCCAGTTTCTTTTACGGTCTCTGAAAGTATAATAATTAGGACGGAGGTACCTGCCGCTCCGTGAACTGGCAGTGATAGCCTTCCGACAGAAAGCTCTATTGCTAGTCGGGTAGAAATGCCTCGCACTATTGAGAGTACACTTTATCCACAAATCACAGTGCAAATTCTTTAGACGGCTCAGTGAACCGCTCAGCGTCTGAGATGAAAAACGGGTCACCAATGCGCTGTCAAGTCAGTGGAGTTAAGAGCAGCTAGGACAGCTCCCTCAGACTCAGCTCCTTGTTGTTGACAAAGAGTCCCGGGTCGAGAAAGTTAGGCAAGGCACTGGACCGGGGTTAGACCCCAGCGAAAGGCAATGGCCAGCACACCATAAGGTTGCTGAGACTCAAGAACGCCAGACAAAGTGCCCGCATTTTTCGTAAAAGTGCGAAGCAGAGGTGCAAAAAAAGTTTGGGTCTTAGGAAGGTTCGCGTGCATGAGCGGAGTTGTGCGAAAAGTAATGTGGTAGCTGGGAAGGTCGTAGAGTTAGCGCACGCTACCCTGATGACGCGCAGACATCCAGCTAAGGCCCATCAGTCGAACGGCTGGCTCCTTAGTCAGTACCCCGGCCAAGGTGGCGTCGGAGAAAATATACGCAGTGAGATATTTTCCGGGAGTAGCCGAAGTAACAACGTCAGAGGAGAGCAAAAGCGCAGACGCGCACAGAAGACAAAATAGAAGAGACCGTGCGAGTAGTGCACAATCGAGAGAAAGCTTGCAGTATAGAATAACTGGATACAGGGAACAAGTAATAGCGCAGCGAGACGGGTGAACATGGTTGGCGGTTCAAGCACAGATGTCAGTTTAGTGAAAGGGGCTGAATGGATGAGGCGCAAGAAGGTGAAGATGAAGCCGGGTGAAATCTTTAAGTTGACTGTAAAGACATAGGACTCATAGGTGAATATGACAAATAGGTTGTGTATTAATGTAAAGCATAAATGTTGTGGTATGGTGCAGACGAAAAGGTGCTGTGGGAGTATGAAGGGTACACGAAAATGTAATTGAGAAGTGTAGATTGGTAAGAGTGTTTGCAAGATTAAGATTTGTTGATGTGTTTGATTTTGCGAATGTTACAGCAGATTGCATGAGTAGATTAGTGTATAAGGATGAGGAAGAGTTGTCTGTTAGTGTTAAGTGTCGTGATTGAGTGTAGAATTAGAAGTTAGTTTTGGTAAAGAGTGAACTTGGTATCTGATGAATGTTAGTAGTTTAGTAGGACTGATATGGTAGCTTAATAGGACTGATGGACTTGTGATGTGTGGACTGAGGACTTGTTTCCCACGAACAGGTGTGGTGTGTAGCAGTTTTTTTAAAGACAAAAAAGCTCTTCCATTTCGGTGGTAATGTCATGTAGTAAAAAGAACCCATACCCAAAGGGGGATTGGTCCAAGAAGAAGATTAAGGAAGAAAAGACAAAGTCAAAGAAGAATCAGAGTATCAGATGCCAGAAGGATTTGGAAGGGGCCAATGAAGAACATACATAAAGTGATTAGGAGGAGGCGGAGGTTATTTGACCAGCAAATGGGAGCCTGACACGATAGAATTCGAGGCAAAGAGGAGAACGACGAAGTTGAAGTGGACAGAGTGGAACGGGTTCTTTGGAGGAACGGTGGTAAGTTTGGGCCGTGCCCCCAACGCACCAGCGGCATCGAACCATTTGGCCGCGGGCAGCGCGGAACCACCGATTACCAGCAGCTTCGCACTGCTGGCCTCCTGCTGACCGGCGGCATCGCACCGCCGGCGACCCGTCGAGCCGTGCCCCACAGCGCACAAGCGGCATTGCACCGTCTGGCAGCGGGCACCTCGGGACCACCAATTACCAGCAAATTCGCTCTGCTGGCCTTCTGCTGAGCCAAGCTGCTCATCGAAGCCGTGGCATCGCACCACGGTCATCTGGTCCACTGACGACCAGCACGGGCCGTCGTGACGGGCTGCGACTTTTGGCAACGGGGAAGCCTACCCACCGAGACACGTCATCGAAATAGCACCGGCTTCGACGTGCTACAGGGCGGGACTGCTTTGAATTTGGCATAGACAGTTAAAGTGCTATAGTTAGTATTTGAGTAGATTTTTGGTAGTGTGAGGTCGTGTTTGTGTTTTTTTGTATGGTGTGATATGCTTGTGAGTGTGCTATGATCGCGTTTGTTTGAGGTTTTGTTCTGCAAATATATTGTGTGGTCATCGAATGAATCAACTTGAGCCTCATTTCTCTGCCGCGTGAGACGCGTGAAACAGTTCCTAATTTTAACATAATAGAAACCCCTTATGCTGGTTGCCTATTTCAGAAATAATTTGACGGAAGCCTCTAGCCGATGCCACAGCCACTGTTTTGGGGTTCTTTTCGTGTAAAGCAAATTTAGGCTCCAGGATGCTTCAACCAATAGCACGGGAAGTTGAAAAGTACACTTGATGTCATGTGCGAACAATAAACTGTGCGCTAAATAGATGAAAAGGCAAGCGCCACTGCCGTGCTATTGTTCCCCATGCTTCCGACAACCCACTAGGCAGAAGGATGTCCTCCTTTGACGTCATGACGGGTGCAACAATGCTGAGGTGTCAAAGCGCGCGTCTTTCAAACGTGACCGCACCTTTTGCAAGATAAATGCCTGTTGGCCTCATGTACGATAAAATAAATTTGTTATTTGGAGTGAGCACGCAAAAAAACGATATAAACGTGCCTCTAACTCAATTTTTTTGTGAAGCGCTTCTGCTTTCCTTTAAGTGTTGTATTTATACAACTTATGCTGGCAGCTCTAGTGTATTTAGAAAGAATTAAACTGGTAGCATTGTTTTGAACCATTTCCAGTTTATAATCCCAGATTGAAGCGGAATATTCAAGCTTTGATCTGATAATTGTTTTGTAGAGAAAAAAGTTTTACGGACGATGTTACTTTGGAAAATTTGACTGATAAATCCAAAAGTACGGTTAGCATTAGCGGTGGTGTGATCGATGTGCATATCCCAATTGAAATTTTTAGTGATATGGAATCCTAAATATTTATATGACGCAACTTATAATAGTATCTGTTTAACAAAGTACATAACAGTTAAATTTGAAGTACTGGTTATTCTGATTGCATTGCATTTAGAAATTTTGAGTTCCATTTGCCAGTTATCACACTATGTAGCTATATTACCTAGGTTTTCCTGCAAGGTAGGTACATCGGCGCACTTTTATAGACGATAGTCTTTTTTGGGCTACTTAAACCCAAGAAATTTTGGTCTGTCGGTCTGTCTTTCTGTCTGTCTTTGATCGATTTAGCCACCCGGCCAAAAAAAAGCAAGGTCAGCTCAATAGCCTCATACAGTCACACCTAAATATACCCGTCTAAGTCCGGTGTAGTGTTCGTACTTGTCAACGCTGTTGAAAAAATAGCAAGATATTACACCAATATAAGGCCAGAAATAATTACAGAAATGACATATGCAGTGTTCCTTTATAAAAAAAATCACACAGGCTTCATTTTTGAGAAATTAAATTCTTCATCAACTGCAGGAAAAGAATCTCCCCGCCGTCGCCAGGTGTCGCCAGCGCCACTATAGCTTCTTGCGCAATTTTAAGAAATAATTACATACAGTTACGAAAGGTTCCACTAGAAAGGATTCACGTTCTGCTTGGAAAGCACGTGGATTAGGACAACGCTATTCTATAAAAGCTGAAATAGGGCGTCTCGATTCACACGCGGTTCCATCGTACGGCAGCGTCGGCATCGAGACACCCGGCTTTGCGCAGTTGAACGCTATTTTTAAAAGAATTAAGCAAACATAAGGTGTTCATGCCTTTGGAGGAGCGCGCCAAAAGAGAAGCAACATTACAGGTGAGCGGGAAAACAAAGCCAGGCAAAAGGCGATAAAGACTATCGTCTTTTGTCGCCATTTGCAACGAAAGGAGCCAATACGCCGCCAATTTTTAATTTCACGAAATACACCGCAATAATCAGCAAACAGATGAGTAGGGGACGAGACACAATACCGAAGGTGATTCAAAAATATCAAAATAATACTATCCCTTAAACTAAACCCTTCGGGAATCCAGATGTTACGATTGTAGGGAAAGAGTTTCAAATATTGCCTGAAACAAACTGTTGCCGGTTAATAACAAAACATTCTATCTCTATAAAAAAACTACCGTCGAGGTTTACGCTACGGAGCTTTAACATTATTAATCGGTGACGTACCTTTTCAAACCCTTCAACAAGACCAAACATATGCAATTTGCGGATGCAAGCGCGTCAAGAGCAACATGAATTTTGTGTGTGAAATATAAGAGTTGCTTTTCGCAAGAGTGGTGTTTACGAAAGCCGTGTTGAGCGGAATGTAAGAAAGAATTTATTTCGGGAAATCGCACAAGGTTAGAGTAAATCATGTGTAGGGGAAGCTGGTGAGAGATATTGGACGATAGCTTCTAGGGGATACAATGCTACCGGTTTTAAAGACTTTAACCATATTAGCTATCTTCCACTCAAAAAGGCAAAAATCCTGATTCTAAGCATTGTTGAAAGAGCTTAGCAAGAAATATCGAAGAGTACTTCCATATGCTTTTGAAAAACTATGCTTTTGAAAAAAAAAAGAGAGAGAGAGACAGAGAGAGTACTTTTTTTTGTCCAGTTATTTGTAAGGAGGCCTCCTTCCTAACGGCAGCCAGCAGCCCTTGGGCCCTGGCGGCGTTTTCAGCCAACTGGACAGCCCAGAGTTGGTCTTTTGGGTCAGAGCTGAGCAGCATGGTCTCGCACTGCTCGTCATTCGCCATCTTACGGCCTTCTTGGGTCGCCTGAGGACAAGCCCATAGTATATGTGACACAGTCCGCCCGGTCCTTACATAGTGCGCACATGCCTGAATATTGGCCAGGGTACTCGTGACTGTATGCCACGGGGTTTGGATAGGTATTCGTTAGGAGGAGACGCCAGATCACCGACTGCCATTTGTTTAGGGATGGATGAGCGGGAGGATAACGGGCCCGTTCGAATCTGTAATGATTAGTAGTTTCCCTGTATGAGACCATGCGGTCTCTTTCCGACCTCAGCGGAGGCTGCTCGGTGGCTCGGCATGCGAGTCCTCGAGCCGTGTTGTGAGCTGCCTCGTTGCCCGGGAGGGAAGAGTGTGCAGGTGCATATAAAATTTGGACTTTCCTCTGGTCTCGGAAATTTAGCAAAATGCGTCCCGCCTCCGGCGATGTACGTCCTTTAATAAAATTTGAACTGCCGTTTTGTAGTCACTGATTATGTATTTAGCTGTCGTGGAGGCATCGCAAGTGCGATGGCGCACTCCTCCGCTGTCTCGGATTTTGCGGTTACGACCGCTCCGCAGAAGGTTAATTTACCTTCACAGTCTACTGCTGTCATTGACATGGCATCACACGTGGCATATTCTGCCGCATCGACGTAGATCACGTCCCTAGAATTTTGAAACCTTTTCTTAATGGCTTTCGCTCGCTCTTGCCGCCTTCCCTCGTTGTGTTCCGGGTGCATGTTCCTTGGCAACGGAAATATTTTGGCACACTCGCGTATTTCCTGAGGAATGTCCACCTTGGTGCCTTGTTGTGCCGCGTAGTTAATTCCGAGGGAGTTGAGTATGTGTCTTCCCGTTTGGCTGTGTGTAAGTCTTTCGTATTGTGCCACTGTGTGGGCTTCTATAAGCTCTTCCAACGTATTGTGAATTCGTAGAGCTAGTAATCATTCGTTAGCCATACAGGTAGGTAACCCGAGGGCTTGCTTGTATGCCCCTCTGATGATACGCTCGATTTTAGCCTTTTCGGCGACTTCCAAGTTGAGGTGGTATGGAGTAACGTATATAATACGACTGACGACGAAAGCCTGCAATAACCTTATGAGGTTTGCTTCTTTTAATCCGTAATTCCTGTTGGCGATCCTCGAGATGAGTCTCATCGTTTGATGGGCGCTCTGCTCTAGCAACTTGATGACTTCCCCATTGTGTCCGTTCGACTGCAGTCGGAGCCCGAGGATTCTGAAGCTTTTAACGATGGAAATCGGATTCCCGTCCGCAACTAATTTAATGTTTGGGGTTTCGGTGGGGCTTTTCCGTCCTCTACGTGTTGGTTGATAGAGCAGCAGTTCCGATTTTTGCGGCGAACATTTGAGACCTCTGGCGGACACGTAGTGTACGACTGTAATAATGACCGTCTGTAGCGTTTCTTCAATTAGGCCATCGCTGCCTCCCGTAACCCACAGAGTGAAGGGCTCTGTGTATAAACTATGGTACAGCCCATCTATCTTGTTGAGTTCTGCGGGTAATCCTAACATTGCAACATTGAAAAGAAATATAGAGAGGACTGAGCCTTGCGGCGTGCCTCTGCTCCCGAGGTTGATACTCTCTGATTTTACTCCGCCTATAGTTATTTGCGATGAACAACCGGAGAGGAAGTCTTTGATGTATGTATACGTTCGTTTTCCGACTCCTACGTTTTGTAAATTGTCCACTATGGCTTTGTGTGTGATGCTATCGAAAGCCTTTGTGAGATCTAGGCCAAGTATGACTTTTATATCGGTCGATTGGGATTCTTTGTCAAATATTTGATGCTTTAATTGTAACATTATGTCCTGGGTGGAAAATTTAGGTCTAAAACATATCATTGTGTGAGGGAATAACCCTTTATCTTCCATGAAGTTGCTTAGTCGGGTGAGGACTACATGCTCTATGTGCTTTCCCATGCACAACGTCAGTGAGATTAGTCTTAGATTTTCCAATTGAAGCTTTTTACCTGGTTTCGGTATCATTACGACTTGTGTAGTCTTCCATTGTTGTGCGATGCTGCCCCTCTCCCAACATACGTTTAGGTATTTGGTGAGAGCCTCTATGGATTTGTCATCTAGATTTCTTAAGATTATATTAGTGATGAAGTGTGGACCGGGTGCGGATTCAGTGCGCAGCTTGCCTAGCACCGCTCGTACTTCCACTACGGTTATGGGCCTATCTAAGTATTGGTTATCCTCGCCAGCATATGGATGTTGTTGGTCGTTGGGTGTGGTGTCGCGTACATATATCTCTTGTATATCTTGTAGAAGGTCTTTTTCCGTACCCGGATAGGAATGAATGATTTTGCTTAGGTTATGGCTTTGGATGGTTTTACTGCTTTCCGGATCGAGTAGGTATCTTAAGAGGTTTCATGTTTTAGCTGACCCTATCTGTAACTCCATGCAGTTGCACGTATTTTCCCCGTTTTGTCTGGTTAGCTTATTTGCGTAATCTTCTGTTTCCCTATTGAGTAAGGCTAGTCTTCTCCGCAAAATTCGGTTGTGTTTTTGACCATGAAGGCGTTTCTGTATACTGGATTTTGCTTCCCACATGTGTAAGGGCCTGCTGTCCGCTGTCTTGAGTTCCGCTTCCTCAGGGATGGTTTTTCTGGCCTTTTCTACGCTTTGGTGAAGTTTTGTGGTCCACGATTCTATGTCGTCTATCTCTTCGTGTGTCTTGCTCTCTGATTTTGCGAAAGGAGTCTCAGTGTACTATCTTGATTTCTCTGCCCTTGTTTTTGGAAGGACCCGCCCGGATAGTCGTAGCTACGCTATAATGATCGCTGCCCAAATATTCTAGAGTATTGGACCATGTATGATTGGGAATATTTTTAATTAAACTGAGGTCAGGTGTGGTGTCGTTACACACACTGTTACCCAATCTGGTGGGAGACGCGGGGTCCATTACAAATGTTAGCCTTTCCTGTTTGGCGTTTAACCATATATTGCGTCCTTTGATGGTTTCCTTGTTGTAACCCCAAGCGGGATGCGGAGCATTAGAGCCCCGACCACGATAAGCACCTGTTTGTTGGCTATGCTTAAGGTTTTGCGGAAGAGCATTCCGAAGCCAGATTTTTGTTTGGGGCTACTATATACGTTAGGAATATATATGCTGCCTTCATTTTTCCAAGTTGGAACTATTTCATTAGGACGTGATCGACGTACTTAACGCCAGTGTTGTGCTCGATGACGGCTAGATTTCTTTTCACAAGCACTACGACGGGCGTTTTATCGTCAGAGGCATTACAGCAAGGTTTGTACCCCGATAATTTAGCAGGTCCCCCCGTTTCTTGCAGGGCAATGACGTCTGCAGCCTTCTTTGTGTCTACGAATTGCTGTAGGTTTCCTCGTTTCCGGCGGTACTCTCGACAATTTCATTGCCAAATTTTGTACTCGTTACGCGGGGCCATGTTTGGTGATTTGGCTCTCCTGCACTTTGTTATTTTCCGTAATTACGGGTCTGTCGTACGGTTTGGATGTCGTTTTGATTGGACTGATTCCAGCACTTCTCGTTTCCCTTTGAGAATTCTCAAGTATTGTTACTCTAGTGTTCATATCCGCTAGCTGTGCCTGTATGCTAGCGAATTGTTGTTGCATTGTTTGAGTCAGTGATGCGAACATTCCTTCGACTTTTTTTTTCTATTTGGTCCGAGATTACGCTTGCTATGTCAGGTGTTTCTCCGGTTTTTATTTTTGAGGTGGCGCCGCGTTTTCCAGCGTACCTTGAGGAGGAATTGTAGAGAGATCTTGCTGAGACAACTGCGACCCAGCCTGTTTAAGTTTGACGATTTCTTCTTTGAGTTTCTTATTTTACTCTATTTGCTTAGTACTTTCACGAATAGCTTGCTCTAAAAGTTGCTTAATCTTGGATAACTCCTGTTCTACGGCGGACCCGTGTATGCTCGATGTAGCAGTGCTGGAGACCGCGTCTGCCCAGCTCATCTTTGATCTGCGGTCTTCGTCTCTAACGAGGCCCTTCTGCTGGCTGTGGGTGGTTATGTTCCTTCTCCTTGAGCCCGAAAGAGATCTGGACTGGGATCGATGCTTTGATCTTGTCTGGGATCTTGACTTGGAGTCCAGTCGGGACTTGGATTTGGATCTCGATCTGTGTTTTTGTTCTTCTTTGCTTGAAGGGAGTCTTGGAAAGAAGTTGAAACGGCTCCGGATGTCTTCGTCATTGGGTTTTGATGGCCCTAGTCTTTCTTGCAGTCTTCCCTGCCGATTCTCTGAATTGAATCTGGTAGATTGCTGCCCATATTCCTGTCGCTGGCTTCGTTCTTCCTGCTGTTGGCGTTCCCACTGACGTTGTTTTGGGATCAACGGGGTATTGAAGCGTTCGCGACACTTTTTGTCCCCCGTGAGGTTCCCCTTACCGCACAAGGAACACTTGGGTTCGCACGGATGGTCTTCGGGTGGGTGTTGAATTCCGCACCCGCGGCACTTCCTGTCGTTCGGTGTCGGGCAGACGTCGCTGCGATGACCCAGGCGTCCGCAGGTGTTGCACGTCTCGTATTTCTTGCGATGAAGGAGGCAGCGATATTCGGCGCCCCGATTGTAGACATAGTGGGGAATTTTCTCTCTGTCAAACCCAATGACCACAGAGTCAGTCCGGCCCATACGTCTTGCGTGAAGGATCGTTGAGATTTGCCTATTCACCAGGCTATTTTCGATGTCTTGGGCCATGTCATAGTCCGGTACTCCGTGAATGACCCCTTTGGAGGTGTCTTCCGGCGCCGTTATGTAGGCGGCTGTGCTGTAGGTCTGGGAAACAAGCTGAATCGCCTGTATGTGACTGTAGCGCAAGGCATTCTCCTTCTTGGAGGTGCTCACGACCATGGTATTCTGTCTTTGGTTTAGTCGAAGGATATCTTCTGCCTCTTCTTTTGCTACTGTTGCGGCTCGTAGAACGCCGTCCTTGATATACGCGACAGGCAACTGCGCCATGTCGAGCCCGCCTCGCGGGCGGTGAACGACCTTGTAGTCTTCCTCCGGCAGCCGCGGGTGCCGCGGTCTCGGTGGCCATCGCATACCCCGTATGCTTGCGCCTCTTTGCGTAACGGGTTCCCCCCGTCTCCTGTGTACTGGGCTCGTTCGCAGTGGCTATGGCACTGCATCGCCCTGCTTCGACGTTCGTGGGCTGCCATCCAGCCCGGCCTATGGTATTCTTCCTGGGAGATCGTCTCCCCCTCGACTTCCACGACGTCCATACTGCGGCTCATATTTCAAAGTGGGCTTTCAGCGGCCGAGCGGGGGCTCGCACCGCACGTGGCACCGCTCTCTGCCCGAGCGCAGCAGAGGTCGTCGTAGGCAAAGTTAGGGTTAGCCAGTTCGCCGGCATGACGGCTAAGAACCCGTCGTAAAATTCCAAGTAATGGTCTACTTGCCGAAAGTTTGGTCTCCACGGAGGGCGGTGACCTTCCGACACTGGTAGCAATAGTCGTTCAGGACAGGTCTGTGCTTTTTTTGCCACAATCATAGAAAATTCACAGAGCCCATGGGAGACACGTTCGAACGGCTCGGCCTCCTAGCGACGCTCCTGGAAAAAAAAGAAAAAAAAGGGAAAAAAATGTTTTCCGATGCCAGCAGAAGAATACATTCTTAAGAATTATTTATGTGCACATTGCCTGCTGGGCCTATCCAGAGGGGCAGAATAGGATAGTATTCGTAAACGGGAATCTCTGGAAGTTGACAGGCATCAGTAAAAGTGGAGTGTGAGAAATTGTTTATGAAAGGTAAGTTTAAGAGTGAAGGACCATCCCCGTCTAGAACATTGTTGTCATCACCATTTAGTAGCGAGATAGCTTTACTGTGACGATGCTTTATACAATTTTAAAACATTCTAGGGTTTTTAAATTACACAGTGGGTAACATGTTTTGCAGGAAGTTAACTTCGGCGGTCTTAACCGCAGAAATGTATGACACAGATGCATCATCATACGCCAGATATCGCTGATTGTTTGGGGATTTTTTTGCAAAACGATAAAGAGGTTTTTTTGGTTAGCTAACCTTTTGATATTCCGGTTGAACAAGGGGGAATTGGAATTCAGAAAAATTTTTCTCAGGGGAATATAATAATTTGTTAGTTCAGGCCTCTCTCCTTTACACATATCCCTGTTTTCTTGAACAATACGTGCTTCAAACACAGCGATAAAGATAGAGAGAAAGAGAGAAAGACTTTATTTATGGCCAGCGGGGAGTGGGAGGTCGGGATAAGCACAGCCTCCACATCCCAACCACGTTCATGACGTCTTCGGGACTAGGCCCCGCCGGCGTCGGCGGGAGCGGTGCGCGAAGGTACTCGGGAGTGCGCCCCTTTCCCCCCCCGTCTGCGACTCGCTCCGCTTCTGCCTGGCGAGAGCAGCCTCGAGCTGCTGGACGGCTAGAGGTTGTGCGTCCAGGTCCGTCGAACATACGGCACTCGTTATGATGTCCGGCAGCCGACCGTAGAGATTGGCAGCTTCCACGGGGTGCACTGCAAAGTCCCACAGGATGTGGCCCAAAGTTCGGCGATGTTGGCCGCACACGCTACACAAAGATATAAAGCAACGAGCGAAGGCTGGTCTGATTGCATCAAAGTCAGCTGAATGGTAGTCCCTAATAAGTTTAGTGGTATTTCTGGTGGTTTAGCATTGGGGCCAACAATACAGGTCAAGAAACAATGGTCACTAAGTCCATGAATGTATGTTTTGTCTGAAGAAAGGTAATGGGCGGTGGTTAAAACTAAATACAGAATGTTGCAAGCAGTCCCAGATATCTTGCTAGGCTCAGTGACAATTTGAGAGAGATTCAATATCGAGCACATATGAAAGAAGTCCTTGCCTGGTGAAGGACACACTGGGGGACTGGCTACATTGCTGGTCCATTCAGTTTGGGGGAAATTAGTCTCACAGAAGAAAACCGGGAGAAGTCGGAAAGCGGGGGTGACAGTATCAATTGCGGCATGTAGCTCGTCAGTACACGCGGCGGTGGCCCGGGATGGCCTATACCGTAATCCAAATAATATTTCTCTACTGTTAGTTTCAAGAGCACACAATTTCTTTCGAGACACGAGTAAATGTGTATCGGTGATAATGTAATGCTACTTTTACCGCGATAAGAGTTCCCCTTGCATACATTAGCGTGCCGTCACATCTATATAATCTGTAACTGCTAGGTGACGCAAGATCTCGATATCAAGAATGGTGTGGTTCAGCCAGGTTTTCGTTAGAACTAAGATATCAGGAACGCTTGTGTAAGTAATTGAATTAAAAGCGATACGCTTGTTTGTTACATTAGGTATGTTAGATTAGGAAAAGATAAGTTTGACCAGCACGTACCACGATGCTTCGGTGTTTGCTATGAAGATGGTCGCCTGATTTTGGAGACGTATTTTGTGACGAATCGTCAGTCAAGAAAAATTGAAGTTTTTTGGCGAACTTTGATCCTGGCAGTAAGCCTGTCTCAAGCCAAACCCTTTTTGTTCATATGCAAATGTTTGTATTTAGGCTTGAAAGCTAATTTCACTAATTCTAATTTCATTTACAGGCCAAGCTTGTAATAGCTGAAAAGACTACAGATATAATAATTTCCGTCTTATTCATTTAGGTAAGCAGTGATAAAAGTTTTTATATTGCCTTCCGGCAAATAAATTTACCAATCCCGGCACGGCACTGAGATTGAGAGTGTGAGCCACGTCGGTGCGCAAGTTTTATGCTGTCTGTGTGAAAACATTGTACTGTGTAGCTGCACAACATTGCTACAACCTTGTTATCGGTTTCCACCCATGTTTCTTTACAGTGGCTACAGTCGCGGATAACACAAAAAATCACATTATTCCTACGAGAACGGTCTTCAAGGTCGTTTGGGGCGGAACCGAGAATCGTACTTTGTAGCTAGGTTTGCAATCTCAGTTCGCGCCTCATAGACTTCAGCGGAAAGACAAGATTTCCAGTGATTTTTTTCAACCTTTTGTGATTTTTTCACTCATGTTGTCTAGTTTAAGCATAATAGTTTTCTGGTAGTCTTTTATGTCGCAAACATTTCAGCTAGTTTGTCATGCCTTGCCGGGTGATAAAGTAATCCAGTCTGAATGTCATTCAGCAACCGTATGATTTCACACAAGTCCGACGAACCTCTAGCATTTTTCGTTACTTCGGTGCTGTTGTCGGTCGGGACTGCTTCTGTTCCAGAGACTGCATCAAAAACTGCAGTACCGCGGGTTAGTCTTTTATTAGTCTTTTAACTCTGTCTTTTTATTAGTCTTTTTAACCCTGGAAGTATGCGTGATTTCTTAGATTTCCTCGATTTATTCTGAATGAGGCAATTTCGTAGTAAGTAAAATGTTCAACGTTTTATGTTGCATAGAAAAAGTCAATCACGCGGCCATTTCAAAATCCAAAAGCGCTCACATCTGCCGAAGTGCTCCACGCTGTGCTGTATTTTTCTACAACATATATTCTACAACATTCACTACAACGCTGCATACATTGCATCATGTGTGTCCTGAACAGTTGTTATACATTAGAACCTGCTATAAACTAGACCCTGCGGACCTTTTACGACACAAATCATACCATAACAGCATTACAACATTACACAGATTACACTTTCACTTCTGCGACAGGTCATGCTACTTCAGTTTCGTCGTGTGATATATCTTCCAGATGTCGCAGAAACGTTAGGACATACGTTGCAGATCTTTACGATACGATACAAGCTGTACAGCCTCCGTATTTTTATATATAGAGGGAACTACGACGGATCCGCTCGTCAGCGCCTTATGACGGCATTCACCGTCAAAATAGGAGAAAGTACGTGCACACAAATACAAGTATCTAGTAGTACGCGGCTCTCATAGCAACACACCCTCGGTTTTTCCTATTTTGCAAGGTAGTTTTGGTACCACCAAAGGTAGCTAATTAGCAGAGTGGGGCAAAAGTTTTATTTTTATCAGGTTTGTTATTTATTGCATTATATCGCGCAGTGGCCAACGGTCATTCCCGTCATCAAGCTGGTCCTGTTATACTTTTATTTATTTTTGCAGGGGCATTCCTCACAGTCTGCGCGGTGAGACATCTGAAAGAAAAATCAAACGTGCTTTTGATATGCGGATGCACTTTAAATACCCATGGTTTCTCGGAACAAAGCCATTTGGATGCCGTGGAAGGGGGTATACCACTCTTAAGGAAACGGCGTAGCAGACGACATGCATACAGCTGGTAGCCCTATTAGCGTGCCGTACCTTCGCGCATTTACCTGTGAACACCATGCCAAGGCGCCGACTTACGTCCCGCTATATTATTACAAAATAGGGAGGCTGTACGTGTGATGCCTCGAAGACCTATAACGTAACTACTTGGATATCGTTCATAACATAAACATCCTACCTCACCAACCTTGTTCAACATCAACATCCTCGTTCAACATCGTTGACAGTGAATTCATGGCCACGAGAGACAATGCTAACTTGCGCTGCGTGCCTATCGTAGGTTGATGCCTTTTCCCCTCTGCTCCCGTGGCCTGTCTTCCCTAATGCTGGGGGCTCGACAGTCATCCTAAAGCGGAATCGATTTGTACATCGGAGTCGCTGCAATATCTGTGCAGACCATTGATTGATGACACCAATTTCCACAGCACCCTATGGCCCTACATAAAGAACGAAGCATCACCGACTCTCTGGGATTCTCGGCCACGAGTGACAGATGTGCCTCATTGTTTGAGTGTGTATCTTTGTATTGTTCCTGTTGGCGGAGATCCTCCTTCACGCATTATGTGGATTGACCCATGCTCTTACCGTGCCCGCATCGGTCCTTTTGTCATATGGCGGGATCGTCTGCTCAACTATAATAAACGCCCCTCCACTGGTTCTCTTTTTTTGTGAGCGTTTTTCCCGATACCATCCCTGGCCCTGCTTTCTACGTGTACTTTTCCGATGTTGCAGTGCGCAGTACATGTTGAGTTAAACCCCCACCCGCCTACGCTGGAGGATATCATCAGCAAACTTAAAGAATTCGTAGCAACAACAGAATAGCCCAACAAGAGCACTACTTCTACACCTAACAAAATCAGGGAAGGTTTGTTTGACATATAACGTTGTGTTTGTGCTATCAAGAACATCCCGAAAAGTGCGTCTCAAATCGTGCCTCAAAATCATTAATGGAATAGTGGGAGAAGTAAAGATGTCAATCACCGAATCAAGCGAGAACGTGTCGAGGTTGTCGATGATCGAAACAGTCGCATGAGAAGAAATAACGTGCATGTATAGGGTTTAGCTCAACAAGAGGAGGAAGACTACGCAGTTACAGAGCGCATTGTGCGTGACTTCTTTTTCAGTTAAGTAAACATGGAAGTTGGCAATATAAGACGCACTCATCGCCTCGGCCACAAATGACCAGACTTTCATCGCCCCGTCATAGGTAAATTTCTTCACCTAAATATAAAATGGAGGCTCTTGATAAACGGCATCAACTAAAATATATCTCGCCGAAAGTGCGCCTGGCAGAGGAATTATCCTTAAAAGTTTATTTTGCTAGGAAAAAGCTTCGCAAATTTGGTGAAAGCCACTCCAATAAAATCAAACGATACACAGTTTGTTACAATCGCTCCATAAAAATGGTATGATGTACCAATGCAATTCGGCTACTGGTCTTGTCGTACAAGTAAACCACGCCCCTACGTCCAGCCAGCTTCAGAAAGACGTCCTATGGCGAGTATACAAGATGCTGTAACGACACTCGAAGTGTCTGTGCTAATGGCGAATTGTCGTAGCATATTCTAAAACTTGATTATGTTCGTGCTATGTAGCACACGTGCTAAGCGGTCGTAGTGAGAAGCAGGGAAACTTGGCTTCGAAATGGCATAGCAAATTACGAGCTCCGTTTCTATGATGACTTTACATTATTCGGAAAATATAGTAACGTCTGTCGATGAGTCGGCCTAATGATCGCCGTGAAAAATGCTTTCCAACCATGTACCACAACTTGTGCCGCTAACGATGAGCTTCTTCGGCTAAAAACGTGTTTTGGTCCCTATATATGTGTAATTTGGTGCACGTTACCGTCCCCCAAATTTACTTCGAGTTTTTGGACTACGTGGATAGCTAACTTAAACTCATATTCGCCCAATTTGGCCAACGTAGTTTATTTCTTTGTGGAGCCTAATTTCCCGACTATTTCCTGGGAGACACCTGTAACCATATTTAGGGGAAGTGAATGTGGTCATTTCACGCTTACATCAGGCATTTTTTATCTTTCCCAGCTGGTGCATGAACCAACGAGTGGTGTGCTCATACTAGACTTAGTTTTCACGATTACTCCCAGTAACGCCAGTTCTCGAGTTTTAGAAAACATCAATGACCATCATTTCGTACATTCTCTTGTGTCATTTCACTCTCCCTACAAAATTAAAACTAACAAGCAAATTCTGAAGTATGCCCAAGCTGATATCGACGAAATCAACTACAGTGTTAATGATTTTGCTGTTTCATATAAACATTCCTTTTCCACGCATACAACTAAACAAAACTTGTAATGTTTTGTGATAATCTTTAAAAACTAGAAAACACTTGCATACCGAAAATAAATATCAAATGAAAAACACCAGTGATTCATAATTTACAAAGACGTAAAGACATGTTTACACAAGAAGAAGATCACTGATGGCAGCTGGAAAGAATTCTTTTATTGAATATTTGAAATATAAATTGGTGTCTGCTACCCCGGAATAAATTATCAATACAGCTAAAACCCACTGTTTTAACGAAATTTTCTCTAATCAGTGTAAATGTAATACTAAAAAAATTCTGGCGCGCGGTTAACCCGGACGAAAATCAGTCAGAATCTTTCCTTCCTGAGGAAGTGGGCGTACTCTCTCTTTCTAGCAGCTTGTTGACAGCTGTTTAACACACACTTTAGTGGTGTGTTTACAGGCAAAATTGCTTTTCATACTAGGCACCTCTTCCATTCTTTGTTATCCTAAATTCTAATGTGCTGGAAATATTATCTGCAAATGATGTGGTGAAAGAAATTGAGCGCCTTTTCCTCTTCTGTAGAAGAGGGCCAGAAGAAATTAGCACAAAGCTCTTGAAAATGGCTGCTCACATGTCGGCCATTCTATTATCACTGATTTTTAAACACTCATAGGGCACAAGTAGTATACCGAATGATTTGAAAAACGCGCTTTTAAAGCCTGTATTAGGGTCTGCAGATAATACTAATACAAACATATTTCAACCAATTTCCCTAACTTCAGTTTGCTGCAAGATACTGAACATATTATATAAACCCAAATTTATTCCAAACACATTATAATGACCCAACTATCTATTCCCGTAATCACAAATGGAATGGACAGAGGGTGGGTAGCCATCAGCTCATCCAATTCCCCGTCGTGCTCGTCGTCGTTTTCGTCGATGATGGGTCATGGAAACATGGGGCATTTTCCGCCATGTCCCTTCACACTAACCATGACGGTGTTGCCATGTCCGCGGAAGGGGGAGGAAAACATCTTGTAAAAGGATGTGGTTACGTGGTTTATTTCTATTTTACTTTATTACGCTGCATATGGTGAGACAAATTTGACGACAATAGTACGGGAACGAAGCACAAATAATAAGCTGTCTTAACCGTCTCAATGGTTTAACCAGTCGGATTAGTTCCCCCGGTCACTGAATGCAAAAGGTTAACTAAAGAAAATGTTGCAAACCGTTTTGCTACAACGATAGCAAGACGGGCATTGATTGACTACTGTCAAAGTTGAGTTCATTTAGCACCTATTTCTTTGTGGCTAAGGTTCAGGGCGTATAGTCTAAGGTTTCCATCACCTAGTCTAGCAAAAATAGTTTGGTGGTGGTTACCGTGTTTGTGAAAGAAATAGTATTACCTTTAGCGAGTATATTTTGAAATTGTTTACTAAGGTTGTAGAGAACCCGCATTCTAAACTAAAAACAAAGAGTGGAGCGCTTCCTGCAGGCTGCATAACGAACTGCAGAGAGGCAACCACAGCTTCCGAGGGCATTGCAGAAGAGGTAAAAGTTGTTTCTGATCAGTGAGTTTTTATGCAACATGGAGCCTCTGAAGTCTAAGCGGCAGACCGTGAATCTCTCGCCACTACAGTCATGCAAGAAGGCGTAAGCTACAGCAACAGGAATCTTTGAATCTTCGTTGTTTTACTGGTACATGGGTTTACCACAACGCGATGAAAACCTCGCGCATGATTTAGCTACGTCGATCGTAAGCAAAAAGCACCTGTCGAGCCACAACGTGCCACCAATTACTTCACAAGATACGTTTTGTGCGGTGATTCCGTAATCTACTTCATGACTTCCATGCACGGCATAACATTATGTGGCGGACACGGGTAGGTGCCTCAACGTAAGAATACATACGCCCACTAGATTGTGTCTACAGGAGGGAGTGGGCATTTGGGAATGCACTGCTGGTATTTTGGGGATGGTGCGGGGCTTCGGTAACCGCCGAGTTAACAGAAAACCTCAATTGAGGTGCGCGTGAAAAGATTAAAACTTTAACATTATGAACAAGCAGTGAAAAGTGTGTCAGAACAGCTTTAACTTTACTTTTCAATGAGGAGTTTGAATATTAGTAGCGCAATATGGAAAAGGCATCCGAAACAAAGTATCACGGGACCTGAAGTGATAAGTGGATGCAGTGCTTGGCGTCGTCAATGTGACAATTTTAAGTCGTTGAGATTGTTTTTTAAAGCATCTCATCTTTTCTAAGTTGTAATCTCCTGAGTATTCATGCTGCATGTAATACAAAATTCTTTTTGTTGCAAGTTAGTCCCATGTTTGTGTCCTGCTTTCGGTTCTCGCCTTTTTATGTCAAAAAATAGTAACGTTTTGCACAATTTATGTCCTCGCAATATCGTTCTTATTTCTGTGTTACCCTGTCAATGCGTACAATAATTAGTATAATATAAAGGGAAATCTACCGAACCAGTCAATGCCCAAAATAAACATTTTGACTACTGCAATTTTTGCGCCTATATTGTAAATTTTCTAATGCATCTACTTAGGCTAGTATTTTCTGGAGCAGTTAAGATTGTTTGTTTTTCTTTGCATCTAAGTAAAATGGAACATTTGTCGGTTGCCCCATTTCTTGTTTGCTACTCACTTTACGTTTTAAAAAATCCAATCTCAATCATCTTTTAAAATTTAAATCACCTGTGAAATCCAACTACATGCTAATATTCGATAAATCTCCACAAGCTGGTTGTTTTTTTTTCGGAGCGACAGTTTGCATAGCTCGTGTATGTCTGTGATAAAGGTGAATTTACAAAAACATACAAATATAGCCCAAAAGTTTCTTAATGTCGGAAAACTAAAAGAAGTTTACATGACCGGAAAGAAAAGAAATGGAGGATCTATTATTAAATGCGAATGCATTTCTTAGTCGGGGGTGGTCGTGCGTTGGCGGGCGTTGCCCTAACAACAGCTGTGGCGTGCCTAGCAACCGGAGCATGTGGTAGCTCGGGCGGGAGTAGCGGAGGGCAAGGGGAGAGGAGGAGCGCGCTCGGCGTGTGAGGGTGCTCGCATTGCGGAGCTCGGGCGGAGTAGCGGAGAGTGAGTGGAGAGAAGGAGCGCGCTCGTGTGTGTGAGGGCGCTCGCATCGCGGAGCTCGGCGGAGAGAGCTCGCGCGCAGGCCGGCGTGTTGCGCGGGTGTCTCTCTCCTCTCCGCGTACCCTCTCTCCGCTCGCTGCGCTCGGAAAAAAATATATAAATGCAGTGGAGCGCGCACCCGTCTCCGTGACTGCTTGCCGCAATGCACTCATCGGTGCACCCAATGCATTCGGATTTCCGCACGATCCCCTTCGGGGAGGTTGGGGCAGTTTTTTCTACATGGTATTTATTGTGTTCCAAACAGTCGAAGTTGTCATCATTTGAGTTCAATTTGAGTTCAATCAATTCAATTTATTTATCTTGCCTGCTTGGGTGTTAAAGTATAAATAGAACGTGCTTGTTTGAACACCAGTCATCGTCATCATCATTATCAGCACCAACACCAAAAAATACAGTGGAAGTCCATTCCACGACGAAGGCCTCGGCAATTGACATCCAGGCGCTCCTTTCCTAAGCTGCTCAAGTCCACAGTCGACCCCAAACTCTGCGTATTTTATCCCCCCTACCGTGTCATTGGCCTTTCTTTCTTCTAGACCGGTATCTTAGTATCCACTCTCTTACCAAATTTTCTATCGGTTGTAGATTCATGTCAGTATCTGTACGCCCAATCTCGTTTTTTATATTGATTTCGCCTAATATATCATCTACCCTAGTTCGTTCTCATGACCAGGTAGCTCACTTCGTTTCCCTAAGAGCAGCGCATACCATATTGCTTCCATGCCCAGTGACAGCGACCTAAGTGTGCTTACTTGTTGCTTTTAAGGGATCCGAGTTTACGGCACTCATTTCATTACCCCGAGCATGGACTTTGTGGTAGTCTTCCTTTTGAGTGGCAGAGGTAGCATATTTACAATTTTTGTTCGTGCTTAACTCATAAATTCTCTGAGCTGGATTTCTCTCTTGTGGTGGGGGGCAGCACTAAGCTCCTCTCCGAGGTAGTTACGTTCACCTACTTCTAAGGTTTTGTTTCTTCAGTTGAAGAGGATGTATTTGGCATATTGTTTTTATTACTGTTGATTTATTTATATTTATTTTACCCCGGTGGGCGTGGTTTCGGATGGCAGTTCCTCAAGCATTGTTTTCTTGTGTTGTGAAGTATCACTCAGTCCGACGATATTGCCATGAACCATGCCTTGGCTTTGTCTGGCTAATGGCGCACAGGTTTTCTCATTCTGATAGGGAGAGAATTTGGCTTAACGTCACCACCCCATAATAATCTTCTTTGCTTTACATTGTTCTGGATACAAATCGACGGTATGCCTGCAGAGCAGACACAGGCGTATTCGACTCGCCGACGCTCACCTGTGCTCGTCACTTTGGTGATTGCTTCTTCTCCGCCTGCGTAATGTTTGAGTGGTTAGAGGAGCACAACCTCGCTCAAATAAACTTGTTTTCCGTGAAGGCTACTGCTTCGTCTTTGGCTTCATGACATCTGGTAGAGGTGCTGGGTAGCACCATTCATGCTCTCTACGCCTTCTAGATACCAACAATCCAGCCCAAGCCGAGGAAGCCACCGACTTCGAGGTTTCCCAGCCGAGTTTGGTCTCCTACCAGAACCAACCAAGACGTGGTGCAACATGGTGCCACATGGCGCAACATGCCACTCCTCCCATTGTCCTGCAACCGCCATGGGAACTATCATTGTTCCGCGGATGAAACGATGAGTACTGGTTACTCCGTGAGACACTGACACCCTGATGAGACCCTGAGCACAGGTGGGAGAAAGTGGACCAACTCCTGGTCTTTAATAGGTTCGTAAACTGACACTTTCCGCCTTGTTTTCTTCTATTTGGTTAGAGAACCACGAAAGCTCCTTAGTCGACTGCACTCTCTTTAAAAGCGATTTTCTCAAGACATTCGCCACCATCGTGCGGAAAGAAGGAGCGCCACTTTTCTTAAAAACGCGCACCCAACACCCTAACGAAGGGGTCGTAATCTTTATTAGGGGATGAAGAGAAAATTTCGCCGTGCAGACCCTGAGATGACGGAAGAAAATAAACTCAAGTTTCTGATGCGAGGAGGTAATCAAGAACTCTTTGCTTGCCTTGTCCGCAGCCCCGTACCTGGTACCCGAGTTCACGTCCGAGGCTGACGCTTTGGAGAAGACGCTGTAAATTTCTACGACGCAGCACGACCGCCCCATCAATGCGCTTCCTTTGGTGCTGGGGCGATTAGCTTCGATTCGCTACGCGAGACAAAGCGTGCAGTGGTGGAATAAGTGCTCCGTCAACTTTTTCCAGCGATGGCGCAACTTAAATTTGCCTGCCTTACCTACGTGATCCGCGAAGTTCTACACGCTTTATACCTTCTACGCCTTTCGAAGAACCGCGCGAGCACCAAGCGATGACCTACTCCACCAGCTAGTCTTCGACCCCCTCCTGCTCCAACCCATCGGCAAGATGCCCCGCCATACAGCCATCCACTGTCAGCCGCCCTACCCCCGTAGTCGGAAACCATACGCCGAAGAAGAATGACGCAAGGCGAAACAGCGATATTTGTCTGCTGTGCAAACGTTGCGCAGAGGCCGATAACATATATTGTCGCTGCCAATACAGAATACTCGGACTGCGTTGTTTCTCCTTCGACGCACCTCGCCCGGTCTGTGGCCAACAACCCTCTGAGATGGAAAACTACCTATCTCAAAACAGCTGTGGCCCAGCCCGTTTCAACTGTTCACCATCGCCCTACCCGTACAAGTCGCCAAAACGCTGTAGCAGTGCTTACTAAATACGGGAAAGGTCGCCCAGACCACGTAGAGGAAACTAAAAAAAAAGAACCTCAGGGGCTGAGGTTGCTCGTTGCTCTACTGCGGAATACCGGAAGCTCTCCAACGGCGCAAGGACGCACCGAACACAGTGGTTTCCAACATGCCTTTATCCCGACGACACCACCTAACTCTGACGACACTCCCGAACACGATGAAAACCACAGGGTGCGGCGCGTACCCGACATGACCAAGAGTGCTGCTGAGAAGACGACAGCGACAACGCACAGTGCTCGACTGTCAGCACGTACAAGCCGAGATGCGATGCCCCGACGCACCCGGAACTCGAGAAAGGCGTAGTCCGACGTCATGGTGTCCATTGACCTAATTGATGTACTCGCCCTCATAAACGCTGTAGCCGACTACTCACAAACAAGTGCATCATTCGAGTCTAAGCTGAAGAAGGTTACGACTAGTTGGGACGGTCAGCACATACGCACAGAAGGAGAACACCTTGCAAAACCAACTTGTTGAAAGTGCACATCACGTGTCACCTTAGGTGGCACCACGTACCCTGCTGCATTCGTCATTTTTATGAACTGCTCCCGCGACGTAATTCTCACAGTAGACTTTTTTGTCGGGCAACTTTTCGATATCTGGCCTGCCGACCAAGTCAATAATTTTTTCCTCCAATCACTCAATGACGCCGGAAGCGAATACCGAACACTGTCTTGCTGTAAGGATCGTCAATGATTACGGCACCCTGCCACCGAACGCAAGCTTGACGATCACCGTCTACCCTGAGGATGGTGTCCTTGACGACGATGCTATTGTAGAGGGATACCAAAGTTTGCTTCTCGACAATGATGTTTCCGTCGCAAAGGACATTGCGCGCTTTGTGCAAGGCAAATTATTGTTTTTGGTCACTAGTTTTACAGAGAAACACCAGAATTTAAAGAAGCGCGCTACAATAGCGTTTCTCGAAGAAACGCAACAAGCAATTGACGTGACCGCCGTCGCCAGTTTTGAAAGGGCACCCGAAGATTCCTTAAAACTTCTGCATCCCTTCGACGTGAACTCGGCCCTACTGCAAAAAAAACGGAAAATATTGTTGTCTTTGCTGCGTCGCTACACCGGGAGTTTTTCGTCGAACTCAATATTATGTCAGACAGCACTAGCGAAGCACGGAATTATAACCGACCGATATCGCGGAGTACCCGACAGTCTCCGTACGGCGAGTCTTCACACAAGCAGGAAGCTATCCGGACGCAGCTTCAAGACAAGCTGTGCGACGACATCATAGAAATATAAAAAGCCCCTGTGCTGAGCCGGTCATACTGGTGAAGATAAAAAATGGCCCATTAAGGTTCTGCATTGACTACCGACGACTGAACGAAATTACCAAAAAGACGTGTATGACCTCACATGAATTTAAACACAGGTTACTGAGAAAATAGAGTGGACAAGAGAGACCGAGCGAAGACGGCATTCATAACCCCGGACCGCTTATACGAGTTTAAGGTTATGCCGTTTGGGCTGTGCACAGCACCAGAAACGTTTCAAAAAGTCAGGGGCACTGTGGAAGCTGTCCTAAAGTGGCACTCCTGCCTCGTATACATTGACGACGTTGTGGTATTCTCCCGTACTTTCGACGAACACCTAGCAGGGTTGGGGTCTGTACTCAAGGTCATGCGTACTATGGGATTAACGCCGAACCCTGAAAAGTTCCGTTTCGCGTACGGGGAGCTTAAGTTTTCTGGACACGTCGCCAACGCCACCGGAGTGCTTCATAAACCAAGTTGTGCTGTGACATGGAGCCCTTCAAGTCCTATTCACGGACCGGGAACGGCCTGTACTGCGGAGCTCATGGAAGGAATCCTATTCTACAGCAATGCGGATAACCGAAGAACGACGTCGTACCACCCCTAAAGGAACGAACTAACGGCACGTCTAAAGAAGACGATAGTGGCTATGATGTCTATTTACGTCGACGTTCAAAATAAAACCTAGGATAATGTCTTTCGGTATGTCACGTTTGCCTACAACTCGGGTATCCAGGAAACTACGCAGATGACACCGTTGGAGCTTGTCTTTGGAAGACTGCTGACTTCGATGCTTGACGCCATGCTTCCGCACGGAGAAGACGACGACCTAAACGCCGACGTCCTAGGATACCTTCAGAGGGCGTAGGAGGGCTGCCCGCTGGCTCTAGTTCGCACAACAAACCAGCAGCTGGGGATGCCGAAAGCTGAAACTTCCGACTCCGAGATGCAGAGTACCACCCTGGGGATCCTGTGTGGGTCTGGACTCCCTTCCGACTACGTAAACACTGTGAGAAGCTTTTGCGGTGGTATTTCAGAACCTACTGGATTCAACAACGTGTTTGCCAACTTACCTACTTATCACGACGACGCACGCGGCCCGAATACATCCATGTGGTTCCCTTAAATCCTTTCGATGCAAGATGACGAACTTATTTTATAGTTGTTCTGTCTGTAGCCTATGTAAGCTACAGTGCGCTACAGTTGGGTTTGTTTATTTAGGTTTTGCTTGTACGTCTGGCTGCGTCAGTCTGTGTTTTGCGTGGGCCAAGGGAAGTGCGTGTTTTATGATATGTTTCTATGCCACATGTGTTATATCTTCTCACATGGAGAGCGTTCCTAAATAACGTGAACAGCCCAGAATATTCTTCTTAGATCTAGTGTTCTGGATATATTTCGACTATTTCAGAAACCCTGCCGCCGAGTGATGTATTCCCGCGGAGCAGATGCCGTGGCATTAGGACTCACCGACGCTCGCCTGCACACGTCACTTAGTTGACTGCTCCGTCGCCGCCTGGGTATTCTTTGTGTTGTTAGGGGAGCAGAAGTTTACTCAAATAAACGTGTTCCCCGTCACGACAACTGCGTCGTGTTATGATTGGTGACAATATTCGCAATGTCTATTTGTCCGGTATGATTTGCTGTTTCATCATGGGCCTTAGGAGAGCACCGTTTCGAAGGAAAGGATACGTCCTTAGAACGACCATAATCGTCGACTTTTGAATTTTTTGGTCGATGACTGTTTTACGACGACTCCGGCACAAGATTTGTTCGGAGGCGGGCTACAGTGAGCTGGTATAAAGTTGTAAAGACGAGGTCTGTGCTTGGGGAACGTTCGCGTAGACTCGTAACTTTCCCTGAATCTGCACCATACTGGGAGCAAGATTTGCGGCCTTTCTCTTTGGGCAAGCTCGAAATAACGCAGGATGCGGGCCACCACAATTTGCGCATCGTGGTTTGGGCTCGTTAGGTGCAGTCTTTGTATGAGTGAGACTCAGAGCAAACTTTACATCGTATTGGCCCACTGCAATTTTTAACGATCTAGCCATGCCTCTGGCATTTGCAACACTCCATGGCTGCACCCATGTAATCTGTAAGGGGAAAGCTACAGAAGCAGAGAAATACTCTTGCAGGAAGTGGTGTGCCCGCGTTGAATTCTGGGATAACGGATCACCAGAGGGTTTCGGCAATGACATTGTCCTCGTTACGCGAGTGAGAGACTTGCCTGCGAGCAGAAAGGACACCTTGGTCACGTAGCTAGCTCCGAAGAACCTCATCCATGTATTCTAGAGGGTCTGCTTGAATACTTTCATTTGTCGTCATTTGGATTGGGGAACCCGAACGTGAACTACAATCCCAGCCAGGATTGACACCTGGAGGGCACGACTGGCCGCAGAGAGAGAAGGCACGTTGATAACAAGGCTTCCATTCTTGTGCAACTCATGATTCAGAACTTTTTTCTATGCCACGGCCGCAACCTACACTGCGACGACATACGAGTTGGCTCTCCACAGACTGCCTCCTCCTTCTGCCGGTTCAGACACAAGCAGAATTCCCGTGAATTGCTTCTTCTTATGCGATACGAGAATGAACGTCTGATACATTTCTTCTATGTTGGCATCAGAAGCATCAGCATCCTCTCAATGTCGGTCAATTGCACGCTTTGGGGGGCTGGGGGGCTCTTTAGGGTTAATTGCTGATGCAGGTGCGGCACCCGACACGGCTGGAAGTTGTTCGTTCAGCCCGGAGGGAGCGACAATGATATATTTAGCTTAAAGCGTCCAACACGGCGGAATAGAGCGCAGGCAGCCGCGGCACCATGCCGAGCAGCAGGGTGCAGTCGCTGGTCCCAGCAAGCCGCTTGACGCGGGGTTTTCGCCACCGGGCCGCGTCCGCGCGATTAGAAGGAGTCATAGCGGTTGAGAACCGGTGCTGAACACGGGGAAGCATAAAAAGCGAAGAAATTGCAAAGCAGCAAGAGCAACCAGGAAGCCGTAACGACTTCTTTCTCTTCTTTTTATATTGTACTTGACCCACAATTTCATTCCATTGCGTATCATTAAACCAACTCATGATAAGATAAACCATGGCACAGTATTGATTTCCGATCAAAGATAATAGAAAGGATCGTTTGTGTCGAAAGTATTGCTGCGCGCCTAATGCTGGGTTGATTTCAAAAATAAAGGAGACATGCAGAACGGTGAAAACGCTATGCGCAGACCACAAGAACGTACCTTGACGATATGGGCTAGAATACTAAAATCAGCCCTAATGAAGTGAGGAAAAACGCAAAAAATAATAGTACTTTTAGATCCACTTTTCTTCCCATCATGGGCAGGATAAATGGCTAGTCCATCACGGAAGCCAAAGCTGAGGGTTTGGCTTATACATACTTTCACTCAGTGTCATCAGATCCAGTTACACACGTAGTGTATGTCCGAATGTCGGCGCGCTCCGAACGCTCAGAAATGTCCCAACGCCACGTGCTGTTGTTGCAAAAAAAATGTTCCCTGTGATCCTGATTCTGATTATATATCCGATTTCGTCTTGAAAAACTGCGCAGTGCCAAGCACCCCCATTTAACACTCATGTACAAAACGTCGCTTTACCAAGATTTACAAAATGCGAAGGTAACTTTGGTATATATAAATGCGGGTATAAAACAAAAAAGGTGTAGCTACAAGCCAATTTCTTTGACAAGCTTGTGCTGCCAGACATCCATCAAATCATTTACAAAAACTTTATGAATCTTCCCCAAACTAAAAACTTCTTTTTCCCATTGCAACACGGTTTCATGGCGCATTTTTTGCGATACTCAACTGGTCGAGTTTACGCACGACATTGCACTTCTATTGCTCAGGTCGTCAGGTTGACTACCTTTTTCTGGATTTCCAGAAGGCATATGATTCCGTGTCACATGTGTTTTTGTGCAAAGCTATGTTGTCTTGGCATACCCAAAGCGCTTTTGATAATGATTGAAACGTGCCTTTGTGGATGACAACAGTGCATGATTCTTGATGGTGTGTTATCATCAACCATCTATGTATTGTAATAACTGCCGGAAGAACCTTGTTCGCGGCACCTGCTTTTTGTCATGTTTCTAAATTATATTTCCATAAAACATCTCTAGTAGTGTTAGACAGTACACTGATGATTGCGGCATGGACAGTAGCAATAACTGTGGAGCGGTTGCCGTTCACTTGCAGAATGACCTCACCTGGGCGGTTTCTTGGTGTAATTCGTGGAAAGTGACAATAAATCTGTCGAAGTGTAAAGTGGTGATATTTAGGGAATAAAACATATCCTCCAATTTCAAATTACGTCATGGCTGAATCTGTATTTCGTGTTGGAACAAAATATAAATAGTTAGGAATGATTTTTTGTGGCAAACTGTTGGAATGAATATATTGATTGCTTAGCATTAAATGGTAGCCGCGTGCTAAATCGGTTGGGGCGCAATTTTAGACAGGGATCAACTCAGCTGAGAACACATATTACATGCCGAATGTGCGTCCCATATTATTATCTGATATCAGTGCCTGTGACCACTCAACGAAATCAAATATAGCAGCCCTAGACTGTATACATTCACGAGCAGCACGCTTTCTGGCAAGTAAATATAACTTCACGCTAAGCTCAGCCGACACGCGTCAAGAATTACAAAGGCCTTGCTATCAGACCAGCAAAAATATCCCAGGCTGTCCCTCTTTTACAGCATATTCATGAACAGGGCAGGTATTGATAAGGAGCAGTACATAAATCAACATACTTTGTGTCACCCTGTACTGACCATTCTTTAAAACGGCGGACACGCGTCCTGAACCAACATATTAAAGTATGCCTTTTTTCCAGGGAGCACGCATGAGTGGAATGGTTTGCCGGATGAAATTGTCTCAGTGCCTTCCAACATCTTCTGTTAGAAATGTGCACAATTTTTTGTTGAACTTATCATCACTGTACATTTAGTGGGTTCCGTACTTCTTACATTTTCTAAGCCCTCTTTAACCTATAGCACTCTTCCCTTTTAGCTCCTTTGCTTCATGTTTACAATGTGACGCCTTATTTATGACAATGTATATCAACACTTTGTTGATTCAACCATGCAGCCTTTGTCATAACCATTTTCATTTTTTAGCAACTGTATTGTATTAATTTGCTTGTCCTCCCCCCTACAATAATGTTCCTCAGCGCGATGTAGGTACCCGCGTAAACAAAATAAATAAAAGTGAAACGAAAGCAGCTTGCAAACACAGAAGTTATTGAGCGCTGTTTGTGAGGACCGTAGATATATAAGACTTTAAATAAATTCAGATCTAGGGAAAGGGTCATGAACATTAAAAAGGTGTATATACAGATATAGTGTGTGGTGGTTACAAGGTCAGTAGAAATTTACGCGCCGAAAGATTTCGCACGTAGTGAAATGAGAGGACAACAAAATGACAAAAAAATTAGACATATAAATTCTTGTGTCTACGAATACACCAAAAAGTTACACTCTTCAATATTTCACACAAAGTGATATGCTTTAAGAACAACCGGAAAAAACAGAAACCCAGAAGTGATTGATTAATATTTGCAACAAAAAATATTTACTGCAGCACATATTTTCCATCGAGTGATACGACCGGGGAACAATAACACAAAATAAAATGTCTTGGAAGCAGAGAAATCATTCAATGGTCGTTCAATGGTTGACGCCGCCATCAGTCATTCATGACAGGGATTCTTGCAAAGTTTGTGTTCTGTTCTGCGGTGCGAGAAACAACCAAAATGGTTGCATACCGAAGGGTCAGAAAGAGGGCAAACATTTCGTGCTCCAAACGATGAAACGATTATAATATATTTTCTAGCAATAAACACAAGAAGGGCTGACACAAGAAGGGCTGACAATATAAATCTGGGCCCTATACCTTGTCTGGGTAAAGAATTTGATGTCTGTATATCTTGTTACACACAATTCAAGATGCCATTCCCAGGTAGGAAAAAAGCGTGCTTCCCTTTTTCCCAAACCAGGAGAGCTCCTCTGCCAAGTTCACTGTCAAGAGTAGCATGAGCAGGTGCCATGTGCAGGCTTGTAACGTAGCACCACCCTTGCCATCCAGTTCTTCAATACAGAAACATCTGCGTCGTTATTACTGCTTTTAACACTTTTATGATACCGAATGGCAGCCTACCCTTGTCCTTGAAGACGGAAGTGTTTGATCACCTAATACTCACGTACGTTCTACTCACCTACAGTGCAAAAATTGCAGGCCCACGAAAAGAGTTCAACTTTAACTAGGGATGACAAACCGGGCAATGGATGATATATGATGGGGTTAACAGTAACTGACTGGAAGAGAACGGAGTGGGCCAGGGAAGAAACCCGCGTTAAAGGCATTTTAGTAGAAATGGGTTGAGTAGGGCATATAATTCGAGGGCGAGGTAACCATTGGTCATAAAGGGTAACAGAGTGGGCCCCCAGAGAAGTCAAGCATGCCAGGAGGCAGCTAAAAGTTAGAGGGTCACATGAGGTCAAGAACTTTGCAGAGGTAAATTGGACATTGTTAGCATAGGACAGGGATAGTTGTTGATCTATGGGAGAGGCGTTTGCCCTCCACTGTGTGTACATTGGCCATTGCTGCTGATGATGATACAGAAATCAACGGTAATGTTCATTCTAGTTTTTTACGCGCACACCAGTTACTTTCAGTGTCTAACCAGGTTACCCTACCAAATGTATGAAAAATAAAGTCGATGACGTGATGATGATGATTGATCATTATTGTGACCACTGAATCACCAGCTGTACCACTAAATGCATCTGTAATCGTTCAATTAGAATGTGGTCGTCTAAAATATGGCCTGTTTCTTTGGGCGGCCACTGCTAGTAAAGCAGCCAAGGACATATTTCATTATTGAAATGAAAAAAAAAGAACCTGCCACCCTAAACAGTACACACGGTCCTCTCCTGAAACTACGCTACAGAAAAAAAACCAAGGCATGCTATCATTCACACATTTCATTTCATACCACAGGACAAGTCCAACATTAGGCCAAACTTGAACTGACGAGACACCGTGCACAGACTTTATCTTAAACAGAACAATGTGCAGCTGCCTGTAACGCTGAAAGCAAATAAGGTATCAAGCAAAATAAGTAAAAGATTGTGTTCTGAATAGGGTGCAGATTGTGAGAGTATATGATTTCTCGAATTTGGAATGCACATGTACGGTTTTGATGAACAGTAAAACACTCGAGTGGTTGATGCAAGTAGGTATGTGCATGATCATGTTTCGTATATTTTGTCCTAATGTAGTGCGTGCGCAATCACGACATGGTTCGACGCACTAAACGGGCAAAAACATTGAAATTATGTGGATTTTACGCGTTAAAGCTACACCAACATGGTTAAGCTCCATTGAGAAGAACTTGCCCGAAGCTGTTGTCGCCCACAGTGCGCTTATGCTGTAAAAGGGCGGAAGGTTAAAGGGCAACTTAATGCAGCACTACCTCTGGGCCAGGTTATGATCACTGAGTGTGTGGCATTGTGAAAGGTTGATTCTCACTCCCTTTGACCCCTTCAACTGGTGAGAATCAGCAGGCTCTATTGATGACACCGGAGCGATACCAAGGGCTGCTGCATTGGGTACAGTCACGGCGAACTGGGAAGTTTTTACCAAAACAGTACTTTTCATTTTTCCACACGTTTAAAATTGGCATTCAAAACAGCATTACAGCTTCAATATTCTGAGTAGAAAACATTAATGAAGCGTCTAAGAAGGAATTTGATGAGCCCACATAAACGTATCGCTATGTTATCAAGGCTGAAAGACTATGCCTGTACTTTCCTTTAGGCTAAGAATGGCGGCTTTTGGGAGACAGTGGGAGTAGTCATTATTATAACTAGTGAGGTTAGCCTCGCCAAGACACCCAGCTTGTCTTACACGATGTATGAAAAATGAAGTCTATGACGTGATGGTGAGGATTGTGGTGATGGTTAATATGATGACCATATTGGACACAATAATAGAGTCCTGTTTAGACAGACTGATCAAGTCATGTGCTTCGCAGGAAAGACAAGAGAGCTTCTGTCGCTAGAGATGCTTGTTTAGAGTTACCCCAAGTGCCTAACACACGATCTATAGTTATTAATCTAAAAAGCGGAAGGCCCAACGGCACTAAAAGGACATCCAAGTTACTCTATACCTTGTCCAGTCACATAATAGGTTGTTCAAGTCTTTGCTCACCTCACAAACAGCCCAAAAAGGGAAGCGGCCGGTTTCACCTAGAAGCGAAAAATACTTGTGTAAGCAAAATTTCCCCGCTCGTAAAGAAGAACTGCTCCGTCGTGCTTGGACGGTCTGTCAGGCATCATAAAGCTCCAGTGCGGGTATCTGGAGTGAAGCGGCGTGCAATGTTGCGCCGCAAGAGACAACATAAATTCCTAAAAACTCAAAGCAGCCTCAGATGCAACAGCAGAAGCCTCTTGTCTGGGAAATGATTTCAGTATGACGAGGGAAACACATTGATTAGTTCTACTCTCCAAAGCACAATTTATTGATGACATTGACAAGAATTTTTTTTCTTTTTCACTTACTCAATGCACTTTCTATTTCCCTTTTCTGCTTACTTTCACTTGAGTTAAGGAATACAGTTACTCCGCAATTATTGCGTGTTCAACTTTCTCAAAATATCAGGGAATACTCCAAACGAACTGAGGCTTCAAAAATTCGTCGTACCCACGTACCCTCTAAAAATAGAATAGACTTCGTGCGGAGTTTGTAGGGGGGGTTGTGTGCAAATATTTATTTTTGCAATCAATAAACCCAAACAGTCCTACATGCCTCGGTATCTGTGTAGTGCTTGTTTGCGTCTGTTTGAGTGCTCTACTTGTCTGGTGGTTTATAGTTCATTCTATATAATTTGGCTTTGCTTCTCGCACTTGTTGATTTTATGTTGAACTGAGTGAAACAATGTTTGTCTCTATGTTCCCCATTCGTGCATTTTTTGTTACTGTAATATTTTGCCATGCGAATAAAGTTTGTTCGTTTGCTTTTCATTACCGGTTATCTTGCCTAATTGCCTACGACTACTCGTGTTCTCTTTTGTTTGCATAGAATATGATTGTGAGTTCCTGCCTAGGGCTCCTTAGGAGAAAGTGGCAGTATCATGTAAATGAAAAATAAACAAAAATAAAATAAAATATAAATAACTAAAGAGACATATTATGATCCTGGAGAATACGGATATCATACCACCAATACACACCAGCACTGTTTCGTTTTAATAATTTGCTTCTGAAGAAAGACAAGGTAGCAGAATTCTCTCGAAGCAAGTGTTTGCGATAAAGAGTAGGGTTTTCATTATTTTAGTCTCGTTTCCCTTGAAACATTAAGGGTTCGACGTAATGTTGTGTGGTCAGTCATGAGAACGTAAATACAAAAAGAGAACACTGAAAACAAATAAAGATATACTTGACGTTTCGGAACCACATGCGGGTTCCTTGTTCACTACTTTGTTCCTTGTTCCTTGTAGTGAACAGAAGAACCGTAAATGGTTTAGAAACGTCCAGTATATTTTTATTCATGGTCAGTTTTCGCTTTTATTTTGTACGATCCCATTTTGTACGATTTTGTGTTTGTATTATTGTGTACGATTTTGTGTCTCATACCATTCCAATTCAACCACCTTTTGATGACAGAATTTACGTAGGCCACAATTACCCCGTTTCCAACGTCACGTTGCGAAAACCAGCAGATTGTCGTGGTTCAAGAATACATGACGCGCTACGCAGAGACCATTGCGTTTCCGACGGGTGCTACACAAGAGTTGTGACGTTCTTCATAAACCAAGTTATTCTGCGACACGGAGCTCCTGAAAGCCTAATTACTGACCGCGGAACAGCGTTTACGGCGGAGCTCATGCCAGAGATCTAACGCTAAAGTAACAGGGATAAAAGAACAACAACAGCATACCACCCCCAAACGAACGGACTAACGTAACGTCTGAACCAGCCTATCGCGGATATGTGTGCATGTACGTCGACGTTGAACATAAGACGTAGGACTAAATCCTTTTGTATGCAACGTTTGCGTACAAGACAGCGATCAAAAAAACTACGAAGATGGCACCGTTCCAGCTTGTCTACGGAAGTCGGCCGACTACGATGCTTGACGCCATGCTTCCCCTTGTAGAAGACGATGACCTCAACGCCGATGTGCATGCATACATTCATCGTACGGAGGAGGCCCGCCAGCTCACTCGAGTTCGTTCGACAGACCACCAGCAGGTGGTTGAGGGACATTACAAACTCCGATGCCGAGACGCCGACTACCACTCATGGCATCGTGTGTGCGTTTTGGCTCCCAACCGACGACGCGGCCTCAGTGAGAAGCTTCTGCGATGACAATTCGGGCCCTACCACATTCGGCAACGTGTAGGCAAACTTACCTACGAAGCAATCCGTGATAGTGATTGCGGGAAATCGCGACGACGCACGTGACCCGAAGTCATCTCCGCGGTTCGCTTCAAACGTTACTGGACAAGATGACTGATTTCTTCTTGTTGTTTGTTCTTGCTGTCGTTTTATTTTAGCTTCGGTCGGTGCACTCTTAAACTGGGAGTAATGCCGCGAACTCTGCATTGGGTCGTTTTGTTTGTGTTTGGTTTTCACTGCACGGCGCGCCCGGTTTTGTTATCCGCGTCCCAATCGAACCGCGTGTTTCATTCTATACTCTTATTCCCCTCAGGTTATCGCATTCTGATAGGGAGAGCATTTCGCCCTAACTTCACTGTCCTGACATATTGCTCTTTTATCTGCAATGTACTGAGTGTAAATCGATGGTTCGAGAAGCACTCGCGCCGATAGATAAAAGCCTGCACCGCAGACGACGCGCTATTCAAAACACCGACGCTCGCCTGCGTTTGTCACTTGTTCACTGCTGCAGCAGCGCCTCTATATTCATTTATTTGTTAGGGAGGAACATGTTCGCTCCAGCAGATGTGTTTTCCTTGAAGGCAACTTCATTGTCTTTTGCTTCGATCACCCTGAAACTAAAATGGCTCAACTAGTTTCTCTTTGTCATTAACCCTAGTTTTTTTCTTGTCAAGCAAATAAATACCAAGTCCAGGCGTGTTTTGCATAGGTTTGGCGAGATGCTATCTCCCTGTCTAACTTCCTTTCGAATTTCATAATTAGCACTTTGCTTGTGGACAGCTTACGGCCCGTGCATTCCTTATATATGCCCTATAGAGATCTTGTGTAGTTTTATTTATAGACTCGTCTTCTAGTGTATTCAGCGCTGTGCAGTGAATGCGAAATAAATTCTTCATCATAAGCTTTATATTTATTGTACACCGGTTATTTGTGCTCTCCAGATTTTTCTATCACTTGATTGACAATCCGAATTTGATGCATGGTTGTGTACCCTTTCGTAAACTCAGCCTTCTTTCTGGTCATCAGAAATCGAGGCTGTCGCCTATGCAGGTAATGATAATCTTGCTAAACAGCTTTTAAACAACTTAAAGTAGGCGGGGGGGGGTCCAAAATTCTTGGTGCAATTGCGATCTCCCTTCAAAATGATAACAAATATTCGCACTTTCCATGCTATGGGCACCTTTTCAGTCTTCAATCATTCCGAAATTAGTACAGCAGGATGTTTTAGTACAATATATCCTCTCTCTAAAAAATCCGTAGTTATACCGTAGTTACCTACAGTTTGTCCTATTTTCATATCTGTGAGAGCCTTTCCATCATCCTTTTTAGTTACTGGAGGGATATGGCAAGTTGGGCTTGTAGTCTCAGTAGGTTTCCCATGTCTTAATTTGTGGCATACAGCCAGATGTAGAATCGTTCTACTAGCATTGTTATATTGGCCAAATATAGCGTAATGTTAGCCGGCACGTCTCTGAGTGCAGAAATCCTGTTTTTAACCTTGGCTGGATTTCTCTTAGCTGCTTTCCTACTTCACCGTTTTTGCAGTTCTTTCTTGATTACTGCCCTATATGTACGAAAGTCGTTTGTTTTACTTCCTTTAGGCAGTTTCAATCTGTATCACGGTACATTACACTTTCGTGCTCTTACGTTTAGCTATCAGTTCCTTTGTTTTTTAGTGACTTTTCCGGTTTGTTTTAAACATGTTTCTCGGAAAGATGCTGCTGATTCGCTGAGCGCCCATGTGAGGTTCTCTGTAGCCCGTCTGCACTGACACCGGTTCGCTCTTTCAGGAGCGAGAATTCGTTTCTGACAGTTATAATTACTCCTGAGATCTGGCTAGGGTTTCTCAGTTATGCGCTGTTTTCTTCTTTCTTTTTGATATTTATCCTCAGCTGGAATATAACCATCTTATGATCGCTTCTCGTAATCTAACTTAGAACCTCTTAGTGTTGCACGATTCCTAGGTTGTCACTGAAAACGAAGCCAATGTTGTGTTTTGTTTTCTACTGGACTTTTGAGTGTCCATTTCCAATTCTTTCTTTTTTAAAAGAACGGGTTTGTCATACTTAGGTTCTTCGTCAGCAAAAAAAGCATTGTATCTCCTCGACAGTTTGGAGTGAATGTTCTGGCGTTTTTCATTAGCATTTCGTGCATTTGCTTCTTTCTGATCTTCGTGCTATTCACATATCAAAACTTTGAACAGCGGTGTTGTGTTCATTCTGATACGAAATCTTTGTAGATGCTATCTACAGCTTCATCATCATAGCTTGTGCTTGCTGCAGAGTGCAGAGGCCGGTAGTGTCTTTATCCTGTTTGCTATGTTTATCCTGATCACAATAACAGGGATTCTCTCACTAATGGTGACAAACTCATCCATGTTTTCTGTTATTTCACTGACCAATGCGAAACATATTGCAGAGCTACCCGATATGGAAATTGTCTGGATTCCTGGGCATCAATCCATCGACGGTAATGAGGCGGCTCACACCACCTCCCGTGCGTACATACACCGGTAGTTTACCCTATATGGAATGTTTACCGCTGACACCAAAACGGACCCACTTCTCAGGCATTCAGAAGTCCTGGAACATTATAGGCTCGGCGGAACAATATTCCCACCACCTCATCCTCGGTTAACAAGAGAAGATGCCACCACTCTTCGACGATTGCAGACCAATTCTTATCCCCACTGCACCCTCCTTCATTCCATCTACCCGACTCAGTATCCCTCCCTTTGCAATTTCTGTCCAACGCCGGTCACCCTGTACTACCAGATAGGGGAGTGCGAACAAACTCCAAACCTACCATAAATTCCCTTGCCAACTTTTGAGTAGTGGATGGGTCGTCTTGTCGATCCGGAACTGAGACACCAGCAAAAACTGGTCAGGAGGGCCTTGACGCAAGTCGCAGCCTGGGTATACCGGAATAAGGATGCCCTCCACAGGGCAAGTGCCCTCCAATCTGCACTTGCGCTCAATAAATGTTTATTTCACTCTCCTCCTCCTCAGCAGAAAAAAATCCGACCCTGTTCTTTCTTTTCTCGTGGTACACTATAGTGCAAAATATTCCCGTTTGTGAGTTCTATGAAGCTTTACCCAGCGAACTTCACTCAACCCTAATATATAATAATTATTTTCTGTAGGAACCTCCAGCAATAAAGCAAAGACCATTGCGAGGGTCAAGTTCCACAGGCACCCTGTCCGGATCCAGACAGTCTACTACCCCTCTGCTGAATCACTGTTCTCGCCGCCATAGACAGCAGCTGTGGACTGAAGGCCGAAACTTGAGTTGGTCAATCATGGGAGTAGCCGGCCGACTTCTACACTAGGGCGGTCCAATTCCTCTTTGAAAAAAGGGGCTCTTTATGTCGCTAAGAGCCTTCCTAATATGGCTGAACCTTTCTAGCTTAGCCTCTTCGCTATCCGGGACCGTGGTTACTTCTGGAGCAAGCAGCACTACATAGCTGCGCAAGGCCAGCTGAGAGAGCCACGAAAAACGTGCGAGATAGCGGGAAGTTTACCATGGACAACGTTGCCACGCACGCCTGCAACAATATTGAGCCAGCGCTTGTCAGGTATGTTTTTCCTACGACTGGTACTTAAGTAATGGGCCGATTTGCTCACTTACTGTTGATCTCCACGGACGTCTGACTGTTGGAAATTAAGCCGCTGTGAACCTCAAGTGTAAAGCTATGAGCAAATGGCTAGTCCGATTCTGAACTCGCTAAAATGGTGGTTAGGTTGTGTCATACTCTTTCCTAGACATTTTATGCTATTTTTGGTATAAAAACTGTTTATTGTTCGCTCCGCCAAACACGATCAATATTTTGCTGTCATGCGCTGACGTTAGGGAAACCACTGATATCTGAATTGCCGAAGCATTGGCACCCCGACAGAGGTGCACATATTATATTTCTGTGTATTCTAGATAAGAAAAATCTTCACATAACTATGTAGCCCTTGCTCGGGTAGTCATGGCAAGTGGTTGTACTTTTCAGTGAGCACACGGTTGTCCTATTCTTAGCGGGGTGTCGCCATAGCGTTTTTGATGTAGCGCTGAATTTTAAATTTTTTCTGCTCGGTAACGTATTGTTCGATGCTGCAGAGCATGGTCTTCAGCTTTGCCAACAGTCTTTGCCCCGGCTTAGCGAATCTTCGTTTTTTTCAGTTAACCCCCCTTGTTTTGGTGGTAAGGCTTGTGGTTTTTGTCGGTGGTTTACATTAGGTTTCAGCAAGCACATTTATTAGAGGGCATTTTCTTGTTCCGAGGTTGCCTGTATGCTGCAGCGGAACGAGTTTTAACCTATTTCAACTGTTTACACGCCCCGCTGGTGGCAATATTTTCTCGTTCTGCGACTGTGCACAGGCAGCTTCGCAATTTAGTTCCGGTGGCTGTGGTGTTCATATTTGGGAATTCGGAGTATCTTTATTAGACTTGCGCCTGGCCCGCTCGTTTAACTTCTCAAACCGTCACAGCAGCTGCACGATAATGCGAGGGGAGCCTATATGAGGTCAGTATCTGGCGAAAGTTAGGTAGGATTGTTTTACTCGCTTTTTCACAAGGTGGGACGCAATGCAGCTGGATCCCCACCAAAAAGAAGACAACGTTAGTAACTCTAAGGGTATAGTTGCTAGGAGGTTCACATTTTGTACGCATGTGCTTTACAACTGTGTGATAGTCGGCTACTAAAGGATTACAACTTACACTGCAGATGTCCTAACTAAAAATTCACAATGATAGTAGCTCCATCGAGACACACCCGCAGTGACAGTTAGGGTGTGAGAATGAAGAGGAATAAAGAAAATAGCTGGCAAATGCATTTAAAACCAGACGAATTATTGGGCATTTGGCAAGGGCTTCAGTAAAAAGAGCAGTCATTGCTAAAACGGGTTTGATTTTGTAGCGTGAGCTACACTGGCCGAGGTTGAACAATTTCGCGGGGACCTTGAAGGGTCGTGCTACGCAAGCGCGAGGAGTATTGAATCGGAGTGGATTTGCTTTAGATTGGATTAGATTAATTTGGATTCTATTGAATTTGATTGAAAGTTTAATCCAATTGGACTACGGGCGCACGTAGAATTGGGCCTGCATATTCGCCGGTCTGCGCATTCAAGAGGAGTGACATCGTAGCCGCGGCAGACGCGCTCTGGTGCTGACGCGTGCATATCTTGCGCCTCCGTTGCGCAGTAGCCAAGTTTGACGCTGCGCCGGAGCCGCTTGAAAACTGTTTTTCGTGGCTCCTTTCGAGCAGTGCTCCGCATGCGCGAGGAGCACTGACATCAGTGGACTGGTCTGGAGTGGACTGGAATGAACTGAACTGGACTGGACATGACTGGACACTACTGGACTAGACTGTACTTCATCGGATTAGATGGGATTGAACTGGAAATTGTTTAGCAGCAGTAAGCATGATTATCAGCTAATCCTTGTGAACCAGGAAAACTCAGAATAGCCAGCTGAACTTTAGCTCACGCTACGTATAACGTGGCATAGCCGAGCTAAGCCGCTTGTAATTTTCTTTTGCATATATCCTTAACATTGGCACTACGAGAACATCTGCTCAACCCGCCTTGGTGCCTCTGTTGCTAGTGTTGTGCTGCTGAGCCCAAGACGCCCATTTATTTCCCCGCCGCGGCAGCCGCTTTTATAATATAGGCGAAAAGCGAAAACACCCATGTTTTCGATATTTAAGCGTACGTTAAACAACCCCACGTGGTAAAAATATTTCGGAACCCTCCACTGCGGTGGGTCTCATTGCTGTCTAGCGTCTGCGCGTTAAACCTCACAATGAATCAGTGGGCTATATAAACTTCAACCAGAAACATTAACACCATTAAAGCACGTTCGAAATAGGACTGTAAATAAACACACTAATAGGGCAATGGGCAATTTGGAAATGCCATAACTAGTTCCGTCACCACCGGAGCAGTGAGAACGTTTTTAAAAACACATTTTGGTAGTGCAATAGGCGTTGTGTTTCCAATAAAAAATTAAAATATTTTGTTAGTATGTTGATGGAATGTTTTGTAAAGACGTGCGAAGATTGGTCACATAAAACAGACATTACGAGGAAGATATTGCAAATGTTTTTCTGTATTTAAAAATAGGTTTCATAGAGTTACTTACCGCTACTGCCTACAATAAGCATGACACCTCTGATGATGCCTAATGTTCTTTCGGTATACTAAAGCGCAAGTTTTGAACACGAATGATACATTATTCCTGGAGCCGAAGGACCTCTCATAACAGCACTGAAGGTGCTCACGGAAGAAGGCCAACGTGTTTTACATGCAAAAAAAAAACCTATTTTATCCTCTAGAGGAGTTTCTGGTGGCAAGACATCATGAGAATACACATATTATCTTTGGCCAGGCTGAAATGAACTCTAATTATAATTTGAGGATTTTATTTTCTTGTCATACAGATTTATCAATGCTTATTTCACGATGTTATTAGTACAGAAGTAGAACCCAACATAGAATGGTTGAGGGTACCTCCCGATAATAAGCGCAAAGATATAATACAAACCAAATGGGCAGCATATGTTTAAGTCAATCTAAAAAAATAAAATAAATAATAATGGAGTAACACCATATACAATATTGGTTCCACGTTGTAGGGACGCAGCCCCTACGTGCGGCCGCGGAGGGTGATTACACTGCAGTGAGTGCCGGACGAACACTGATAGTGGCGTCAGTGCATCATGGTGCCCGTGCGCGCATGTATGCGATGAACAGTGAGCCGCCACGGACACGTGTAGTGCAACAGAACCCGGAGCAAGCGCACAACCAACAGAGTGGCTTAAAAGCGGCGCTCACAGGAGCAGCTGGACAGTGCGAACCGAGGGACACGCGAGAGCAGCTGTGGCCGCGGGCGGCGGCGAGCCACGACCATGACGCCCGGACCGCGAGGAGCAACCAGCGTCCGAGGCGGACGCTCTTCACCCGACGTCGGCACAAGTAACTGAAGACGTCGTCGTGAGTGTAGAGCACCACGTTGTACCTTTCTGGACAAGCAGGGTTTCAACCACCGCAATGTTTTCTTTACGCGCTTTCGGCGCTTGTTTGCTGTACTCTCTTTTTGTTGCCTCCCAACCTGCCTTGTTTGTTTTTTCCTGTTTTGGTTTTCCCGGAATAAACCGGTGATTTGTTCTCATGCGGATCGGCGTTACTTCGTCGGGCAGGTTCGGGCTCGCGAACCCTTTACGCTCGAAGGGGGATCCTTCAACGTAAACATGTTTCACTACCCTACACCAGGGGAAAAACCGTATTTTTAGCCCCAACTTGTTATTAAAAATTTCCTTAAACTGCGCCAACTGAGCGATAGAATGACGAAATTGTGTTTGTCATTTGTATAGTATTTTCAATACGTTTGCCTAAAACTGGCTATTTGTTTCCTGTAATTGGGGCCTACCATACCTAAATAAAAATTTGATTTTGCGTGAATATATTGAAGTTAGCTTTTGCGAGGTTGGAATTCGAAAAAGCATCCTAAGATAATGTGGTGTGAATTACCCGAAGAACTAGACATGCTAAGTTTCAGAAGAAAAGTAATTTTTGGCTGAGGGGTGGTCAGGTTGGTGTACGTGGGATGTGCTGATGCAGTTCAAGTCTTAAAGTAATTGGGCAAAAAGGTTGGTTGTGCAAACGATAAAGGCATGAAAACTGAGTAGGATATGTATGCCCGTATCCAACCGCGGAATAAAAAATGACTGTGGTAAACTTCAAGTAGAGATACAAAGATCAACATCGTCCTCCTCATCATCATCAGCTGACTCAGGTTCAAACCGGTACGAATTCATTTCGCATTGCCCTCCAACCTCTCTTGGCCTGCACAGCTCGATTTCGGTTAGCCCACTAAGTTTCGCATTTCACCCCTACAGTGTGGTATTGAACTTCCCTTCTTCTAAACATATTTCTTGGCAAATACTATTTAACTTAATTGATCAGGGGTCATCGGTTCGTCTCAATGCAAACCGAGGTGAAATAACTTTATTTTTTCATTTGAACTGGGATATCATCTACTCCACTTTTTTCTGTGATCCAAGTTACCCGTTTTCTGCTCCTGAGTATTATTTCTAATATCATCCGTTTTATGGCGTATTGAGCCTACTTAAGTTTGCTTTCTAGGTGTTTAGTAAGGCGATCCTTGTTTAAGCTCCGTATGTCGTCACCTGCAGTATGCAGTATCTGTTAATCTCTCTGAGTGCCAGAAGTAGCTTTTTAATGTTTGGGATTGCCTAAAGAGTGCTCCCTAACAAATACCTATTCTACGCCGGATTTTTTTTTTCGCATTTAGGGTGAGGACAAACAATCTGCGCGAGGTAGTTATATTTTCTTCCTACTTGGAGGTTTTTGTTTACTTATTTATTTCCAGTTTAATTTCAACTCCATTGCCGCGCATTCTGATTCCGCTTCCTGAAGCTTTGGTCGCATGTATTCCGCAGTCTAACTGAGCGAGAGTATACCGTCGACAAGCCACAATTGGTTCGATTATTCCTCGTTTATATTTATTCCTATGTTTTCCAAGTCAAGCTTTTTAAACATCCCTGAAGACAAGTTGTATATAGCATGCCGAGATAATATGTAAAGGACTGGAAAGTTATGGCCTTGCTTGTGGAGGTTTATCCTCCCCGTGCATTCCTGATATATGCCTTCCAGAAATCCTGTGTAGCTTTCCTTTATTTCCTGATCTTATAATTCTTTTAGCACGCTTCTTTAAGTTTGTAAAGAAGCGGTTATTCAAAATCTTCAAATGTCTTGTAAAAGGATTTATTGTACCCTCTATATTTCTCCATCACCTGATTCACGACATAAATTTGATTCAAAGTTGTGTACCCTTTCCAAAACTCAGTCTGCTCTCGAGGTTGTCGCGAATCGAGGCTGTCACCTATGCGACTAACTTTCGCTTTGCTACATGGCTTGTAAACAACTGAGTGAAACCTGGTACGTCTGCAATCCACATGTTTAAAATTTCCGTTCTGATGAATCTGAAGAATGGTTGCATTTGTCTTTAATTCAACTTTTTGAACCTTCAGGCATTCCTAAAACAGAACGGAGACATAATGGAGAACATTGTCAGCTCCCTACTACAAAAGATGAACGGTGATGCCGTTGGCACCTGCAGCTTTGTTTCGGACTATTTAAAGCCTTTACAAATTTCTCTTTATTTTTAGTGGGACGTCGGAAGTTCATCTTTTACTCTCACTAGTTTTCTCTTGTCTAATGTCCATCATATATGGCCTGGTATACAATCGTTCTCCTACTTTTATTCTTTTGTCCGAGATGTGCGAAATGGTCTCAGTCTGACTTCTGGGTGCCTACATCCGGTACTTCCGATATCCAGCTTTCTCTCATTTGATTTGAGCTTCTCTCCATTTGCAGTGGTTTCCGCAAAAAAACATGTTTTATGCACAATTGTTGTTAGTTTTACGTTTGTTCACTAGTATTAACCATTGGGCTACTGTAATCTGGTCCTGCATACATCCCCCCTTCAGGTTCTTATGTTTCGCAGTGAGTTCCTTAGCTTCCTTAGTCAGTTTTGTGGATTGTTATTTACATGTTACCTCTCCCACAGCTGCTGCTGATTCACTGAATGTCAATGTTTGGCTGTAATTTAGCTTGTGTACACTGAACTTTTTCTGCTCGTTCAGAAAGCCTATTGGTTTTCACGAGGTTTTTTTAACTCCTGCGACCTGGTTCGGACTGACATCATGAGCAGTTTTTTTACATTTCACGATTTTGTTTGGTCACCTTTGGCGTGCATCCAACCTTTCTATGATCACATCCGAATCTTTACCACTTATTCGTCTTTCACTACAACAGGGCTTTCCTTTAAAATGATGTGAATTTCTTTTTTTTAAAAGCAACCCTTTTATATTCATTTCTTATTGTTTTTTTGTAGGAGAATGTGCCCATCACTCTCAAGGTATTTCTTTCGCCAAAACCAAGAAGTGCATCTCCTCGTCTGCCACGAACGCCTATTTCGAGTTTTCTGACTGACCGTACTCCTGTTTGCTTGTTACTGACCATTGCATTAGAACCTCCCATCGAAATCGTTATCCTTCTTCATTGCTGAATCGATGTCCTCGTAGAAGCTATCTACGGCTTCATGATTTATAGCTGTTATTTGGCGCATTGGCTGGGACTTTTTTTACCCTGCAGTGCTTGTTTAGCTTTACCAAGACCATTGCGGTTCTGTGACAATTGCGGCAAAACGCCCCCACATTTCCCAGTTTTCATGTGTTGAATTAAAGTCCCACCCGCGGTTTTTTTCCTCTTGGGGTTCATTGTAGCATAGAATATTCCCGCTAGTTAGCTCCATGAAGCATTCTCCTATTCCTCTAACTTCGCTTACAACTATATTACCGTAAAGAATATTTGCAGCTCCTGTAGGAATATAGCAAAGCTTCCCTTACTAGACAGGCGGCGCGTGTTAAACATTGACAGGGTTCATTTAAAAGGCGTTTTGTCCGGATCAAGGGACTCTAAGCCACCTCTGCTGGATCGTGGTTAACTGTCGCCGTGGACACGTTTTCTAGGGCTTCTAGGGACTGAAGGCGGATCGTTTAGTTTGTTAGTCTTGAGAAGTAGTGATAAACTACTACATCTGGTAGACCAGATCTTTCTCATGTAGGGGAGTGCCGATTATTTAATAAGTGCGTTCCTATGAAGCCTTCCACCAGCACAAAGAAGATTCTGGGCACGTTATTCAATGATGAGCTGAGTAACAGATTGAGTGATTGAATGGTTTTAATAAAGTTGTGATTATTACTTTTAATATAATAATAAATTTGAAGTTGCATAATACTATAGAAAATTTTAAAAAATTACGTTTTTAGACGTGGCAGAATGTTAAACACACCACGGAAAAGGGTGCCGGTGTACCACTTGCAGTTTTTTTGCTGAGTTGAGTGCCTTTGGCGTGGTGTCCTGAAGACCCCAAAAAAGTTTCCTGGCGCTGAGGTAGGGCTCAAGAGGGGCGAATGTCTTCCCTTCGGTGAATTCTATATATCCACGAATGTTTTACCTAAACAAAAACTGAACACTCACTTCTGTCAAAAACATTTCAAAAGCACACTCAAACCTTACGTTATTATATTTTTGGACTTGAACTCCAGGGCCTTTTAAAACACAAACCATTTTTCAATCGCCCGCGTCCACGTTCCAGAACTGCAACACAAGGACTATTGTGGTAATTTTCAGGATGTGTGCTTCTCTAACTTGAAAAACATATATGTATGTCTATCTGATATTTCTCTTGTACACCGACCGGCAAGTTTCCCCTTTTGTATTGTCTCTGCCATGGCCGCCGCCATGGGAGCCGCCAAGACAGCGCGGAAGCAGGCAGCGGGCAACTCGCGCTTGATTTCTGCACCAGCGCCGATGTTTTCCAGCGGTGCTACACGATGGTTAACGCGTGTGCTGCCCGCTAAGAAACGCATCAGCTGGCACTGTTTCTTGCGTGTGCTGACACGGTTTTTCGCGTGCATGATCGCTGCTTCTAGCGTTCGCTGGCGCTGGGTTAAGCTACTCCTGCTGCTGGAACTCCAGCAGAATATTTCCTAAATTTACAACATTCCCTTTCATTGCATCATCTCTTTACACAGAGTATCGCTATGTAACCAACTCTTCGCGCGTTAATATGGAACTCTGTTGTCCATGCATACAGGCTTTATTTTTTATTGTATTCATCGCTGCAGACGTATTTGAAAAACCCTCGCTTCTCGGGTGTCTTCAGGACTATGCAATCTCTTAAAAGAGAACCCCATATACCACGTAGAGGTGTTGCTGATTGCGATGAACTTTGCTCCAGGCACGTCCCTTGTCTTTTTTTGTCCACAAGTTTCCCTTTGCACATAAAAACAAAACAAGGCAAAAATGAGATCTACTGTCCACAAATACTGCAGGTAAAGAAAATTTCACTGATTACTCGCTATGTATGCTTGCATATGGAGCCACAAAAATGACGTTACAATTATGCCGAAAGATCGGAAGCTGCTGTGAAATGCAGGCAATTATAGAACGGTGTGGCCTCAGGTTAATTGTTATCGTAGAATGTAGGAGAGTACTTTTTGTGTATTCCATGAGGGTTGTCACAAACTCTAGCGCATGACGTCTAAAAGTGCCGTATAAATTTTTCATTTGATTGTACAGCGCCTAATCCTTCTTGCAGTCGTAGGATTCATTCAGTTCGGCTCTATTCACCCCGAGACAATGCTGGACCTTTCTCGAACGAAGAGGCGGTATCACGGCCACTCGCCGGCAAGAAAATACCAAAATAACAGCTCCGCCGCTCAGCTTACACCAAAGCTTCGAGAACTGTCAAGGAGGCACGCGTAGCCTTTTCAGTGCTAAAGCGCTCCGATGGTTCTAGAAAGGAGAAAGGAGGAATTTGTTCACTGAAGGCGGCGGGCTCGTTGTGTGTTGTTCCCTATGTCTACGCTCCTGCCCGGTTTTAAAAAGAGAAGCGGCGACTAAGCGAACCAGCTACGCTTGGACGTCGTGATGTGACAACCGCACCTGGCAGTTTGCTCATCACACCATCAGCGAACTGCGCCCTGGATGACTCCAATGTACTCCTGAGCCTCACATCACCGTGATCGTCTCGGACAGCCTGGCCTATAACGAAGCCACGCTTCCCAGGTAGCCGAATCGCATCTGGCAGCGGTGCATCGTCTGGTCAGGTTGGTGAATATTGTGGGCCTCTGTCTCTCATATGCATCGAACAGTTCGTTTTTTTTGTTAACTACTCCGCTTCGTAATATCCATTTGTTAACGCTCCTGTTCGTATCATTTTGTTTAATTTTGAACTGTTTCTTGCATTTGAATTGGATTTAGGTTGTCTGTGATTATCGATTCGTTACCTCAAGTTTGTGCAGTATTTTTTCTGTTTATTATTAAGTCTTTGTGCTGTTTTTGTTCAGGCTCTTGCTCATTCTTGCCGCTCTGGTCGGCGAGAGCCGTACATCAGACGGCCACTCTCTTTGTCACCTGTGCCCAGTGAATTCGGTGGGGTTTTTCGGCTTTATTGAGCAGACTCCTCATATCTCCTGACAGTGCCGCCCCATTAAGGAGACGGTGACAATTTCTGGCGTCCGCGACAGGACACCTGATTTGAGCGGTAAGCACGAGAAAGAGCCTTGAACTTTTTTGGCCTAGGTTGCTGCTGCCTTTAAAAGTTGCTCCTCTTGCTGACGTTCTCTGTGTATATATACCTAGCTAGAGGCTTGGGTATTGTAACTAGATTGCGATACATTTACAATCATGGATTTAGATAAAATTGTACCGTGGGGCTGCCAGCTGGGCCTGTCAGGGGCCGAGCTCCGAAAGTGGGTCACGCCGAAAGAAAAAGACGAAAAAGGAGAAAGCCCAGGACGCTCGTGAAGAGACTGAGAGAGAAAGACAGGCAGCAGGAGAAGAGGCTGGGAAAGTAAGACGGGCAGCACGAGAAGAGCCTGAGAAAGCAAGACAGGCAGCACGGGAAGAGGCTCAGAGGGCTGAAAGAGAAAGGGAGAAAGAATTACAGAGACAACTTCAGTTGGAGCGAGAGAAAGTGAAGCTAGAAGAGAAAGCCCGCCTGGCCGAAGCCGAAAGGGAGCGAGCGAAAGCGGAGCAGGAGCAGAAAGCAAGCAAAGCTGAACTCGAGATTCTAAAAAAGCGACTTGAGATACAATATTTGAAGGCGCAATCCTCATCAGATGGGGAAAAGGCAAGAGAAAAGAACAGCAGCCAAAACACTAAAACGCAGGCGACAAAGGAAGCCCAGGATATCTCTGAAAGCGAAGACGCGGATTTATTCGCGATCCGCAAGAAGGAAACGCCTCCAGATATGTGCGTGCGAAAGCGCACCACTTCCCACCTGGAAGGATGATAATCCTACAGGTGATTCGGAACTTGAAGATGGTGGTAACATCCCGGTTATGAATACCATCATGACATTGGGGCCGAAGGCCCTATGCGAGAGTGTACCCAATAAAGCGGCGTGAGTGTTTGAAGAAACCGTTGTCTTCCCAATAGACACGGGTAGAAGCGCACTTATCGTGCACAAAACCCCAGGTCGAGAGGGCTCACTCGCTGGGCAGACTGGCGCCGCGTGCGTTACTGACAGCTCGATGAGCAAAGAGACCTACACTGCGGTCAAGATCGTGGTCCCCGTGCGAAGCTGGGGGCTGCACTCTATATAGAGAGCTCGCCGTACACAAGCGTCGGACACGGTGCTGTGACTTCGATGGTGCGAGAAAAACCAACCGCCGTCCCGAAAGAAGAACCAGTAATCGTGGCAGCCCGATTCGATGTCTCGAAGAAAGGCAACGCCGTGCTCGTCGTAACACGAGCACCGGCAAAAGCGAAGCAGGCACATTTCCGGCGATTAGAAACTGCGGCACTTACGACGGAACCACCTCGGATGAGGAAGAGGTCCGGAGGGCACGGAAAGAACAAGCCATTGAAAACCGGGCTTAGAAAACTCGGCAAGCCCGTGAGCTACCAAAAGAAGGAGTACAGGTTTGAGCTCAAGAGTAAGAGACAAGACCTCTACAACCATTTGTCCCGACGGGCAGGAGGGAATAAGCGCCAAACCGTTACTAGCCACTTCGATGTTCGCCAGATGAAGGCCCAGACACTGAAGCATTATCAGGACCCGGTATCACAGCGGTCATGCAAGAGTTTGTCACTTCGCGCGACATTTGGAAAGGAACTTCTCCGAAGAGAAGAATTCTGCAGGCGCAGTTATGCAAGCGCACGATGGACATGGCCTACGCAATAAGAATTAAAATTTAGGTCTGCACGTGGGATATGAGTGGAATTGTGTGAGGCAGAGTTGTATTTTCGCGTTGAGTAATGTATACTTGATTGTTGTATTGATTTTGTCTGGCTCGCACTGTACCAGAAACTTTTATTTATTTTGTCACACTGGCTGTACAGTGTATACAGTGTATATTCACATACTAATTGCATTTTGCGTGAACGTTGTTTCTTTTATTTCACTGTCACTCTACTGTGTATTATTGGGGTAATAATTGTCGCATTCGTGAACTTTGCGGTTGCAAGTTATTGTTTTTAAACAGCATATTAGTTATTGTTCTTAGGAGTTTTATTGTTCCAGTGCATTGTATGTATTTCTGGGTACAGACGTACACATATTGTATTGAAACCTACGAAACTTCCGAACTGGAGCGCACCCTGAATTTTCACTACCGGTATCTCACGACGTATTTTCACGACTGGTATTTTCACGAGGCGGTATCACGACCACTCGCCTGCTCGCCGGCAAGAAATTACCAAAATAAAAGCTCCGCCGCTCAACACACCGAAGTGGCGGGCGCTTTATTTGTTGTGCCCTCTCTCTCCGCGCCGGCGTGGTTATATAAAAAGCAGCCGCGGCTAAGCAAACCAGCTACGTTTGGACGTAGTGATGTGTCAACGGCACGGCCAGTTAGTACATCACAACATCAGCCACCCGCACCCTGGAGGACTCCAACGAACTCCAGGGCCTCGGATCACCATGATCGTCTCGGACGGCCTGGCCTACAGCTTGTGCTTCGCGGGAACCCTAATACATTTTTGTATTCTATCGATGGTCACGCTTCATCATCCGTAAATAAGAACAAATACTTAAAATTATTATTTCACTCCGATTTGCGTTGGAACGATCATGTCAGGTACATAAAAAACAAAGCCATGCTCACCTTCCGGTAACTAAGAAGGACATCGAAAACGTCTACAAAAGTAATCAACTACTAGCAGACAAAACCAACGTCCAACCAATATTAGAGTATGCCTCAGTGGTCTGGGATCCTTACACACACGTCAATATAGCAAATTTAAAAAGCCTACTACGAACGCCATCCAATTTGTCAACAACAGATATAGCTGGCGCATTGGTCCCAGTGTGCATTTAGAAAACTCGGAGTTAGATACGTAACAGTCGAGACGGTATTAGGACAGCCAAGAAAATCTGTACCTAATTTTTTATGTCAAAACATGCATAAATAAAAATACGTACATGGAACCAGTGGTTGCCTGTTTTCCACGCTCACAACGCTCTGAAAAACAAAAAGTTCTCTTGCAGAAAGGATCCTTTACACAATCGTTTTTTCCGAGAACCATTTGTGAGTGGAATAGCCTAAGAGCAGACATTGTCGAATGTGCTTCCCTTGAATCTTTTCTATCAGGGTTAAAAAGTAACTCTTAACTTATATCCCCTTGTTCGTTCTTTTCCTAGACTATCATGTCGCACACGCACAACGCCGCAACGTCTACTGCTCGTCCTTCGCGAGCTGCTAAAATGTTATTTCAAAAGCGAATTATGTGGTCAGCGTGTTATCTTGTCGTTGAAGGCAACGATAAGAAAACACACTTCCTTATCTCTTGTGTTGTTTAGTCCTGTTGTAAAATGTTGCTTCTCCCTGGCTTGATTTTGATTGAGGTGCTGTATGGTACGCTGGCAGTATCCCAGTCAACTGCTTTCATAAACATGTTCATCTATGTTGCGTCATCTGTATTGTGTAGCACTCAGTCCTGCCAAGGACCTTTCTTGAAAGGTCGGCAGTATTACAGAAATAAATACGTATTACAGAAATTAATAAATTTGCTAGTAGTGTGACAGTTACACGCAATTATGTGACCTATGCGTTTGCTACTTTTTGCATTGTATATGGGGCACTTAGTCAGTCAAGCCGTGCCACCGATTTCTCATTGTGCCCCAAGCATCAGAAACTTGTACTTGTTGATGTCCAAACATGCATTTGAGAGGGATGGCGGGATACACTCTTCTGGTGGTGTTGCCATAATCGCCCGTAAATCCTTGGCATGCCACCCTGTGAATTTGAACACTAAGCTCGAGGCTGCAGAAATTCGGACAATAAAAGTTAATAGGTTCAAAATGGTATGCTCCATATACATTCCTGCTGAGATCGAATTTTCAAACACTGACTTCGAGGTGCTGGTTGAAAAGCTGCCCGAACCATACATCCTGAGCGTCGACCTTTCTGCACACAATTCTCTTTGGGGCTCTTCTCACACAGATGCCCGAGGTCGCCTGATAGTGAAGTTTTCCAGATCCTCTCGAGCATGTCTTCTCAACAAGAAACAGCCTACATACCATAACATAGGTAAAAAAAACACCCTCACTTCCTAACTTGGCTATTGCCTGCGAAGTTCCCTTTTCTTGTGTAGAGTGGACACTGACCCATACGGCAGTGACCACTCCCGCTACTCCGTAATATAAATAGGTAAAAGCCTATGCAGCCCTTCTTCCCAGAACAGGTTCCATGAAGCAAGACCTAACTTGATTACCTTTAGAGGGACATCCAAACTACACTACACAACCCTAATATGCCCACACATTGCAGACGTTTCGAAACTTCTCAAGGCGCAAAGCATCAACGCCGGCAAAAGTATTTTCCCCATGCTTGAGGGCCCTTGCGGAACTAGAGGAGGCCATGGTGGAATGAGAAGGCTAGGCGGGCGCTAGTGGCCTAGAACAAGATGTGGGGTATCCTTAGTAGGTAACCCACGTAGCGTAACCTCCTTTTATGGAAACGTCCAAAGTCGTTTGGAAAACGTGTGTGCTGTGGGGCAATACCAGAGAGTTTGCACACCATCTTGACATCCATAAACTCATACACGGACATACAAAAGTGTGGACACACAAATGTAGGCTCAAAGGACATCAGTCACACCGACAGCCCCAGGTGAGCACAACAGGGGACACAATCGAAGACAAGGCTAACACTCTCACAACACTTCGAACCCATGTCAAGTTGAGCACAGTACGCAGACACTTTCATGTAACAGAAACCGTCTGCAAAAAGAAGCCCCTGTGTGAACATAGCAAGTCGCACACTTCCCGCAATTCTCTTTTTTGTGTTCATAAGCTCAAGGCTGCTATCACCACACGTCAGTCTTTAGGTCCAGGTGCAGACGAAATTACATACACCCTCATACGACACCTGCACCCAGGCACCGTTTAAACACTTCTATATCAGTGCTATAAAATGTCGCTTTCGGGGCACATTCCACGCTCTGGGAGGGAGGTCATAGTAGTGGCGTTCCCGAAGAAACGGAAGGACCATTCCTCTCCTGGAAGTTATCGGCCCATTGCTTTGCGAAGCTGCCTGTGCAAGCGCCAGGAGAAGATGGTAAACAGGACAGTGAGTAATTTTCTTGAGTAGAATGGGTTTCTCAAAAGCTGCTAGGCAGGCTTAAGGGCAGGGCAATCCACTAATAATACACTTGTCGTCCTTGCGTATTAGGTAAGGGATGATTTTATTTATAAACAGTTTTGCGCAGCACTCTCTTTTGAACTTGAAAAGTCCAATGACACCGTTAGTGTTACGGGTTCCTCATTGACCTGAAGTCATTTGGTGTTTCAGGCAATATTGCGAACACTCGTGCCAGTTGCCTAAGCAAAAGAATATTTTATGCGAGAGTTGGTAGTGCACTCTCAGGGGCTCATGTGCAGAAAACGGCGTTCTGCTAGGTGTAGCGGTAATTGCACTCTGCTCATAGTTAAGATGAACTCCATTGGGCAGGCATTGCCAGCAATAATTTCTGATTTAATGTATGTGGACGACGTGCCGGTATCTTTTAAAAATACATAATGTCCATCTTTGAGTATCAAGTCTAGCTGGGTGTAAAAAAACTTGCCATTTGAGCAGAAATAGCGGTTTTACGATACATCCTCAAAAAGCACTTGTGTTATCTTTTCTAGGAAGCCCGACATGCATAAAGAACAAGAAATTACCCTAAATGGCGTCTAGATTACTGTCAAAACAGAAAACAAATTTATAGGTCAGCTGTTGCTGTCGCCGCGGGAGGACTCTATCGTTGCACCCATCGCTGGCGAGACGACTACTGCGCCACCTGGGGACGAGCACGAGGGGCAGCCTACTGCCACTACTGTGCTCAGCCGGCTGAGCTACAGGGACGAAGTTCGGGACGCAACAACCCCGCCTCACAGCCGCTCGCGTGGAATAACCTCCGAGGGGAGACGCGGCAGGCTGGCCGGGGCGCACATCGACCACCCCGCAGCGGCCGGTAGTGCTGAGCGCGCCAAGGGCTCAGCACAGCAGCGCAGCCTCCACCTCTCGGGGCCAGTGGTGGAAGCCCCCAAAACAAACAAGCCCACGAAGGGCCCTGGCAGCTGTCTTTGTCGCGCTCGAAGCGCAGGAAGGCCGCCCGCAAGATGATGAACGATGGGCCCAAGCTCCCGGCCGGTCGCACAGCCCTCGGTACGGTCCTCTTTCGCACGAAGGTCTCCTCTACGGCGTTCGATGAGCAGAAGAGTGACGCAATCACCGGGCGGCTCACGCATTTGCCTGCGGTCATCCACGTTCGCGTAAACACTCGCCGCAACGTAGTAGCAGCGGACGCGCCCACACCGGACGCTCTGGAGGCTCTCCTGACCAAAACTAACATCTGTGGCATGGAGGCAAATCCCCGACAGCCAGAGTCGCGCAGTACGTGCGTCATAGTGGTCGACGACGAAACGATCACAACCGAGGACATCGTCGCCTGCCTCGAGACGCCTGTGGCTGTACAGTCGGCTGTTCGCAGGGAAACTGCGGTGTATCTGCGCTTCGCGGCTCGATAACCCCTTCGGTATTCGCGCTATGCAAGCGGCGACGACCGGTAAGGCCTTGCAAACCAAGACCGCTGCAGTGCGGCAAATGTGGGCAGCTCGATCACGCCACCACGAGCTGCAATCGCGAGAGGAGGTGCTGGCGATGTGGGGGCCCTCATGTGAGGGCGGCCTGCAGGGCTGAGAAGCCCTCCTGCTCAAACTGCGGGGGTTCTCACGCGGTGCTGGACCATTCTTGCGCGCACCGGCAGGAATAGCGTATGTGAAGCGGTAGCGCGGGTGCAGGCGCCTGCCTCTCGCGTCGCAGTTCGTGCGGCACTGCGAGCGGCGGCACAACCCGGGCCGGCCCCTGCCACGGCCGTTACGACGCAGCAGCACCCGGACAGCAGCGACGGCAACAGCTGACGTGGAGTGGTGGCCCAGCAGCAGAACAAAGTCCAGGCAACTCCCGGCAGCATCCAGGCAGCATCTGTGCGGCGGAAACGAGGACGATGGAGTCGACGGCAGCAGCAGGAGGGCCTGACGCTCGTGCTTCGCACCCTGGGGGAATTGCTGCCTGCTGACTCTCACCTGCGTCCCCTGTGCGCCCAGGCTTCGCAGGGACAGCAGCACCCCGAGCACCGACATGGCTAGGAGCCGCCGCACGCAGCCTCCAGTGCCCACTGTGCTGCAGTGGAACGTGAACGCTCTTCGCCCTCGTCATGCAGAACTGAGCGCATATCTGCTGCAGCACGGAGCCGACGTGGCAGCACTGCAGGAGAGCTACGTGCGTGAGGAAGAAGGCTCGGAGCTCAGGCTGCCTGGATATATGGGCTACCACAGTCCCACGGCTTGCGACAACGCGCAATGCTCGTTGGTGGCGTGAAGCGAGCCAGCCCATCCCCCAGGACCCTCGCGCGCGTCCGTGTTCGTGCGCGACTGCGTGCAGCACGTGGTTCTGGACACCAGTGGGGTGACAACAACTGCGCAAGAGTGCTGGCAGTGACATTACGGCTAGGCACGGGTAGTGACATGACTGTGTGCAGTGTCTATGTGCGTCCATGCCAGAGCTGGGACTCGGGCCTCCTAATTCAGCTGGTGTCTCTATGCGCAGACCTCCATGTCCTCTGTGGTGATTTCAACGCCCACCACACTGCTTGGGGAGATGGCAGGATCGACACGCGGGGAGAGCAGCTCTGGGACACCATGCTGCGCTTCAAACTCACTGCGCTGCACACCGGTGAGTGTACCTTTAGGCGTGGCAGTCGCACTGCCACTGCCCTCGACCTCTGCCTGGTGTCAGCCGAGGTTGAGGCCACCTGGAGGCGGGAGCCCAGCACATGGGGCTCCGACCATTACCCGCTGCACATTGCACCACCTGGGAAGCCGGCAAGACGACCCACACTGCACCACATCACCCACTGGGACCAGTTACGGCGCTGCCTTGCTGAGGAGGAGCTCGGGGAGGGAGAAGAGATGTTTCGGGGCTTGGTTCGCTGCGCCAGGCGTGCCACTCGGAGCTGCACCTTTACCGAGGGTAAGACCACCATGCCAGACCTGAAGCTACTGCAGCTGCCAGCAGTACGGAACCGGGCGGAGCGGAGGGCGCAGCGCTCGGGGGACAGGGCAGACTGGACGAAGTACCATCGCATGGATGCTGCCTGCCGGCGACATGCCCACCGCCTCAACCGGCAACGGTGGACCGAGCTGTGTGTCAGCTCGGAGGCAAACCCGCGCTGCCGTCGACTCTGGAGCATCTTACACTCCATCTTGAAGCCACGGATAAACCGCAACCCCTGGCCGCCCTGGCCATCCCCATGCAGGCAAGCTTTGGGGAGCTGGCCGAACTCTTTGCGGGTCACTTCCTGCCACAGCACCACACGGAACCAAGGCCCGCGGCTGCCCTGGAGGAGCCCGAGGGACGTCACCCGCTCAACAACACCCCCATCACGGAGGGCAAACTCCGCAGTGCCCTCCGAAGCTGCAAGCGCAAGTCGGCGCCAGGGGCAGACGGCCTCACCTACCAGATGATCCGCAACCTTGACGAGGTGGGCCGCATCTGGGAGACGTGGCAGCCAACGCCCGAGTGGCTGCTCGCCATCCTGAAGCCCATCCTCGAGCCAGGGAAAGGCCTTTGCGCGGTCATGGCATATCGCCCGTGGTCCTCACCTCCTGCGGGTGCAAGCTGCTGGAGAAGGTGGCGCTGCGCAGGATGGAGGCCATCGTGGTGGAGGAAGAGGCCAACCCGGAGCAGCTCACGGGGTTTCAGAAGCACCGAGTGGCGACCGACTCCATCACTGACGTGGTGGGGGCCATGGAGCACGACCGTGCCACCAGGAAGGGGGCTGCCCTGGTGCTGCGTGATGTGAAGGGCGCTTTCGACAACCTGCAGCGCCCCGATATCTCTTTTGCCATGGAGGAGGTCGACATAGCGGGGAAGCTGTGGGGCTTCTCCGAGGCGTTCCTGATGCGGCGAATGGCGCAGCTGCAGGTGGGGAACGTGTTGTCGGCACCTCGGCCAGTGGATGTCGGCACCCCAAAAGGCTCCGTCATCAGCCCCTTCCTCTTCAACCTGGTGATGGCAGCCCTAACAGGCTGCCTGTACAGAGGGGGGCACAGGGTACACATGTCGGTGTACGCCGACGACATTGCCCTGAGGTTGCTGTGACCGAAAGGAGACGGCAGGGCGGTCGTGCGGTGCGGTACAAGCTCGAAGGTGTCGGCGGTGCGGTACAAGCTCGAAGGTGTCGGCCTGCAGCTGTAGGCTGCAAAGACAGAGACCATGCTTGTGCACCCGAACACAGCCACCCGCGGACTGACGAGGAAAGTCCACATAGACGGCGAGCAGCTCGAGTAGAAGACCAGGGTGCGCTACCTGGGGCGCAGCCTCGACCACAGGGTGGACTTCTGCCAGGCCGCCAAAGCTACGTGCCAGGGCACAGCCGGCCACCTCGGCTGTGCGGAAGATGGTCGCCCGAGACAAAGTCTGCTCCCAGCAGACAGACCTGCGGCTGTACAGCGGCTGTACAGGACCCATAGCTGGGAAACCAAAAAGCTCTTGTGGCGTATTTTTGGATTTGAATAAATGACTCAGAGGGGCTATCTCATCACTAGAACCCAGAACCCTTTATTATATATGCCCTAATGTTATGCCCCTGAAGGAGACCTTTTATTTGGTACCGCGTCACCCTGGCAAGATTATTTGAATTTGTAATCCAATCTGACTAACAATGACTCTCGTGTCTCAATGTAGTCTCCCATTCCTCACGTGGGGGTTAGGGATTGGGGGATGCTCTGCGATCGCGGACCGCACAGGGGTCCGATCGAGGGAGCAGCAATAGCCCACACTGGGCGCTCTCTTGTTGCCTTTGCGGAGCTTGAGCGCGAGGAAGGATTATTTGTAACTCCCACGTTTCCCCCCTAACGAAACCTTCAAATGGCTACCCCACAAGCTTTAGCAGCCTTACCTTGAACTTTAACCCAAATTACAATTCTCCATGCCTATCTTATGAGAAAAGCGACGAAGCCTTTTTATCCCACGTTATGCCCTATTTGACACCCTACATTTGACACCCTACACTCCCGAGCGGGGTCTCTTCAAATAATAACCCGATGTAAGGCTCGCCATAACTATGTAAAAAATTTAACGAAGTAGGACTTTTTCATTTGTCCTTTACCCCAATCTATGACTAAACCAAATTTTACCCCAATCTATGACTAACCATGACTAGAACACAATAACACCTCACGGATTTTTTGACCATCGTGATTCCCTTTATCTACATCTTGAATGTTATTCACCACATGCCAACACGGCTTTATTTTGAATTCTATGCCAATGAAAGACTCATTGTGACTTTCACTTTTCTTTAAACTGAAACCATTTTTTAAATTTATCCTACATGATTCCGCCGATTTTTTAATTTATTTTATATCTTACACGCCCCAGCAGTTTGAATATCAATTTTGAAATATTCCATTACACCCCATGTAGCACTATCTCATAAAGTGTTTTCTATGACACGTAACGGGTGCCGCCCGGTCAGTTCACTTGACAGTTCATTTAAAACACCGTAGGGGACAGCCGCCACCCTTCAACTCCTGGGGCTCACTCCATCCCTTTTGACCGATCGCATATAAAACGGTCAACCAAGCAGGCGTACATCCAGCAAGCAAGCACTGCAGTGTGCTTCCCCACCAGCCTCTACACGTTGTTAGATGATCCATCGGGACGAAAACGTAACCCGTTTTGACTTGGCCAGTTGATTATCAGTCAGACGCCCAGCACGTAAATCCTGGTAGAGAGCATGTGCTGAGAGTTATAAAAATATACAAGTAACTTTTCTTGATCAGTCCTCCCCCCTATTATGCGGATCACGAATGAGACCCTGACCGCAGGTTACCTCAATCAAACCCAAAGCGACCCATGAAACTTAACCGCCACCTCTAGCTGCCTCCTATGCCAGTCATATGAACTCAGAACTCACATGTAGTTCTCTAAAACATTATTCAAATTAATCCAAACTCAAAATGAATGCAAAACTCATAATGATCTCAAAATTTCGAATGATATATGTATATATTTATTTATTTATTTAGAATTCAAAGCTCACTAGGTCTCAGGCGTACTAAAACACAGTCGGGCTCACTTGGCTCAAACTCAATCAAGCTCAAACTCACCATGCCACACTAGCCTCGCGCTCACTCAAACTCTAACTCGCATGAGTTTGAGTCCAAATGAGTCTGAGCTAGTGGACTCATGATTGAATCCGCCGCCATCTGATTGGTTGTAGATAATTTTAAGTGATAACGGTAGCTTACTTTTCCGTGTTTGGAAGCGTTTGCTAAGGTCTCCCGAGCTCACGCCTATTCTGTACCGGATTTCAATCTCGTGAATGGGATCAGCAAAGACAAGGTGTGCGAAGTAGTCCATACTTTAATTGCTTGAGGAATGTGTCACCAGTGTGAACAAGCCCTTCTGGCATCGTTGTTGATCATGAATAACGATTTAACACCACGATAGTGTTTTATTCCCGGCTACACCAAGATTTCGGTGATGTGATATCCGTCACGGAAGTGGCGTCGCCAGAAAAAGTGCCATTGATGCGGCGGCACCCAATTTCGATTCCACGACTCTCAGGCCGCAACGGGAGGAAAGAAATGCGCTCCCGACTGCGCTGTGAACCGGCGCGTGAATGGGACCACAAGAGCGCCTTATAGTCTTCCTTTTAGATGGTGCTGCGTGGCCTCCGCGATCTGCTGCCGGCGGCGCGCCAGGCCACTGCTACTTTGCCCCTTTTGCTGCAGCGGGCCATGTGGTACGAAACGATTCGCTCACATACCGTTTGTTTTCGTTCGCAAGGACGTTTTCCGAGCGCATGTGGTTTCAGTAAGATTCACGCAATGCTCCGGCTTATGCAATTTAGTGTCCAACGTTGATGCGTCTAAAGGTGTCATACCGACTAAATACAAAAAGCGACGTGCAAGTTCATACCGAAGCACAATGAACATTCAGCTGCTCCTGTGAATGCACATTTCACTTTCGTGTTTTACAGGTTTCAATGAAAGAGGAAGCAACCACATTTCTTATATTTATTTTAGCGCCATAGACTTGCTTGGTTATTTCAGTTCGTCAAACAATTTTTGCAGGTGTTCTAAGACTCGCTTGGGCAAACTGTGTCGTGTGCACATCTGAAAAGCTCTAGTATTTTCCGTTTTCCCACAATCTTCACATTTTTGACATTTCAACAACTCCATTTTCCATATTTTCCACTAACGCCTGCCGTCTTTTTTCTTGATATCATTGTTTGCACACAAATGGTCGATATCCAATCTGAAGGCGCCGTCTCCTGTTCTAACGTCACCTAAAGGATTTGATAACCCACGTAAAGCTGATGCATTTTAAAATACATAACCCAGAAAGCTTTCACAAGAGGACGCAGGGTGGCCATGAAGTAGGAATAATTCACATGGCGACATTCGACATCGTTGATCTAAAAAAGACACCTTGCGCTTGACCCACCCAGGGCAACATTGGCGATTCAGATCTTCCTTTTTCCGATCCCATTGGCACAAAGTGTAAATCCGTAATACACGCAGAGGCATCATAAGGGAGCATATTTGTCTATGGTTCGGGTATAAAAAATACATGGCGAGAGTATCTGAGGTAGCGAATCTCTGTGCTCATCAAGTACTTTTTTTAAAGAACCGTTCGAGGTGTATTGCGGCACAAAAGCTGATCTGACAATGAAGTTCATTCATATTATTATTTTACAGAACAACATTTCTTGTACATTTTTTCATACTTTAAATAAAGTATAGTTTCAAAGACAAACTTACTGTTGTCATCTGCGCAAAAAAGGGTAATTGGTTGCGCATTGGTTGAATCGCACGCACTCTCTGAAGCAAGATTACACTTTGTCTTTCTAGTGCCTCTACACATCATACTATAATTGTAAAGAAAATAAAAGATTGTTCAAACCAGCAGGCTAATTCTCACTAAACATTTTCGGTCACCCTCAAAATCGAACTATGTTCACTGCTGGTCGAAGTGCTCTCTTATCGACTTCCTACCGGTCCAATACCATGCCGTAAGAGTTTACTTTTAGCCTAAGAAATTTGGTAATTTGTCCCTTCATCGACAAACTATCCTTGCTCTTTTTGTGAACTTTTCTCTCGGTGTTAACTATGTCAACTTGGCAGTCCACCCGTTGTCATATCGCGTATGTGGCCAGGCCAAGCATGTTTTTTTTCATTTGAACTAAGATATTTTTTACTCTATATTGTTGTCTTATCGAGGTAGTCCGTTTCCGGTTTCAAGGTGCTACTCTGCCTATTATTCCGTCTTTAGCCTCTTGGGCTGAAAAAAGTTTGCTTTCAAGATTTTATAAGGCACCAAGTTGCCACTCAATATGGGATCATCAGCAAAACGGAGTAAGGGTATATACTTCTTTAGAATGAAAGAGAATGGTTACTTTCCTTATTTCCAGAGTGTTTGCCAAATGCAACACAGCCCATACGAATTTTTTACTAGATATCTTTACCGTGGTTTGTATCAGCACAGATAACCTTATCGATGAACCTTTACTCGTCTGCCTGTGTTAGCGTGTCATCACGTATGCTGGACCGGGCGCTTTAGGAATTTTCATTCAACATTACTGTAGATTTATTCATATTCATTTTATGACCACAGCCTTGCTTCTATAACTACTAGTTTTAGCATTTTTTGCAGGTGTTTGCGCACTCGCTTAACAAGGGTATGTCATCTACAAACCTTAAATGACCTTTTTATTACCCCGTTATACCAAATTCAGGTGTTCTTCCACTCAAGCTTGATGAATACCTTCTCCGGAGCAGCTGTGAACAGTTCTCATGAAGTGGTATTGCCCTGTCGTACATCTTTACGAATGGATATTTTTATGTAATGAGAAGCATTGCCTGCCCGCAAATTCGCAATAGATGCCGTTTAGTAGACTTATGTAGGTCTCATTTATCCCCTTGAAATTCAATGCTTCTTTCAAAAGGTGGTGCACACAGGTTATAACTTTTTTCTAGTTGCTAAATGGCACGTAAAAGGGAATATTAAACTATGCATATTTTAAGTCACTTCATTTACGATTGGGGTGTTTCCCAGCATTGAGTAACCTTTCCTAAACCAAGCTTGTTCTGTGGTGAGAAGAGAGTCTAGGCGGTTACTTTTTACTATTTTGTGTAGGCTGCTTGTATACAATAGAGTGCAAGGATGGGCTTGCAGTTCTTAAGGTGCGGGGTGTCCCCATTCTTGAGATTCATCTTTTGCAAACACAGCATGTAAAATTACAAGAACCGGCACGCACTTCTTTGAGTTTCCGCAAAAATTACCCTGATGACAGCAGACATAAAAAAAACCAGCTTAGAAACAGCGTTGAGCATTATGTAGAGATGTGCGTTGTTCAGCACGTGTGTCCAGCATACCAGGAAATGAACGGATTAATACGGGGGAGGCCCAGTGCTCCGCTGGACACCCCATTTTTTTTTCTATGAGCAACCTCTTCTAAAACTCCTGCTAGGATACCACGTACTTATAAAGAGGCGCGATTACTGAGCTTTCTACATGTGTCGTAAGACCTTGGAAGGTCTGAAGTTGCAGGACGCAAAAAACATCTTAGGAGTAGCCTAATAGCTTAAAGCAGTAGCTGAGTGTAATGGCGTAATGGCAGTAGCGTAGCAGTAGCGTAATGGCAGTGTATTCATTTTGGTGAGGGCACCTACGTTAGGGCAGTTGCGGAGGTCAAACAAGAAACTGTAACGTGAAAGACACACAACTTTCTTGGCCTGAGGTCTTGTTCGCTCGCTGCACACTTGCGTGTTGTATGCCATCAGCATTGAAAATTTCGGTGAAACTGCGAAGGTTCAATTTCAACCGTAAAACCCTTCGAAGCTTCAATTTAAATCCTTCAACCTAAACCCTGGTGCCGTCCTGCAGTTCATGTCAAAAAATGGGCCATTTGTACCAGCGGAGCCGGTTGTTGTCGTCACAATAGGCGACCTACCAATGTCGGAGTATAGGCCGACCCATCTAACATACTCCGCCAATGTAGAAAGCATGTCTTGGAAACACACCCTTACTATGCAACGTCATGAGCAGTGTATTTTTTCCAAAACACTTCCACCTTAGCTTTACTATCTACTCGCCACGCGAATACTGGACGGAACAACTTAGCATGAAGGCAGCGCAATCTGCGACCCACACCAAGCCAACCTGTGTAACGCCCTTGCATCCGTCCAAAATGCGGAACCAGAATCAACCTTTCAGATTATTCGTGTGACTCAAGTATCTCGGCATTAAAATCGCAACTTCTCCTCCCTTCTCTCACCCTCCCGTCGACAGATAGCACGCCTGTCTCTTTATAACCGGTTCTTTTATACACTGCCCCCAAACAATCATGATGATGATGATGATAATTTCTATTGGTTTCCCCTTTGTATCGGGGTAATGACATGTCATCTTACCAAAAAAGACTAATATACCTATGTTTTACACTTTCGGTTCAATACTAGCGCTGCTTAGGGCAGGCACAAAAAGCTTATTAGGCACACAATACTTTTTTTTTTCCTGTTACAAGTGGTAACTGTCCTAGGCAATATTCCCCTCTCTGCTTTTCGTCCACCAGCATTCTAATCTTCTTTTCGTCCCCTCGACAGCCTTGAAGTTAACTTCCTCTGTGATACCTTTAAATCCTAGGGCTTCTGACAGCCCAATATTCCCTCCATGTAGATTTGGATGGATACCCTCACATTCTAGCACGATGTGCCGCATAGTTTCTGTTTCTTTTCCGCAGACCACGCATACCTCATCACCACGCAGACCACGCATACCTCACCACGCATACCTCATCAGTTCCTCCTACACCCTCTAAAACCTCTCGCCACAGCCATCGTAACGCTGTTTACCCACCACGCGTTCATGCTACAACTTTTCAGCGTTCATTTGTTGTTCATACAGCTCAAGAATGGACAGAGAGAATAAAACTTAATCGAAACGCCTGCAGTTCCTCTGCCCCAACCTGTTCATGCGGATTCTTGGATCGACATGGCCTTACGTCGTCCCGGAGGCGAGGCTAGAATCTTGCGGGAGTCGGCTTCCGGGAACTGGTTGCTTAGGCGCTTGGCCCATCCGGTCGCTGCCTCTTGACCACCTCCAGAATCTGCTGGACGGCCTTCTGTTGCTCTTCGTAACCATTCGATCTCTTGGCCGCCTCGAACGGCGGTGGGAGAGCATCACCTCTGGTTGTATATTCTTCGTTCACGCAGTCTCTCATGATGTAAGCCAGTGTGGCCCGTTCACTACCACACAGTTTGCACACGTCAGTCACGTACACCTCCAGCCACAGGTGTTTTGCGAGCACTGGAGTAATCACTGAATTGGTTTGCAACTGCCTGGAACAATCTTTCTGCCGACATCGCCGTTATTACCGATAGCAATCGTTTTAGGTCTTCGATAGAAGATTTGTCCCATTACCTGTTACCCTTATTGTTTACATCGTTGCACTAAATTTTGCCTGCCTTTTTTCCTTCCCACCCCTCAAGTTGTGCCCCAAAAGGGCCCTTGAGGTACCAATAAATAAAAATATGCTACTTTGCCCGCGAAATACTCTTTCAATAGGAAACACACTGATTTCGGCTGCAAAAACCGGACCCTCTAAGCCAGCAAACGCTTCGCCACCAAACCAGATGCAGTTCGACAAATTCAGTTAGGCATCCTCGCCTTCTTCTAACGGAACCCTTTGCGTGTCTTGCCAAATACGCCCGAAAAAAAAAGAATTAAGCGGTGCCACCGATGTCTTAAGCAGTTTTAACCTGGCAACAGACGCCTCTCCACAAATCATACCATGCGATAGTACCAGCGAGATAGGAGCGTCGAGATAGACGTCATCGCGACAACTTCAAAACATCTCATTTTCGGCTGGCTGAAGAATTACACACAGATATGTCTTACTTTTCTGGGTCTACAGGTTCCGCGAAGCATTCCCTACACTTCAGAGGGGCCAGGACTTCAAACTCGCGAGTGATACAGATTCACGAGTCGCAAATACCGCACCCACATCTACTTCACCAACAGCTACAAAGAACATGCAGGCCGATAAGCGATGGTGACTGAGCAAGAATCCAAGCACTGGTACAAGAAAAAAAGGTACAAATACCTATCTGCTCTGCTACGACAATCGATCTGCCATTGTTGCGGAAGCGTTCTTGTTCCTGCTTCGCGCTGCACCATTTTGTCATTGACCACTCCGCGTCGTCATAAGGAACCGTGGTGGTAAATTTACAGCAGCCGTCGTTGATGAGCTCATCTGTGTCTGCCAAGTGCTGTTGCGCCAGTCTGCCTCATACCATCTGCAACCGAGTGGTCTCACCGAGAGAATAAACAGCAATTTCTTCATTACTTTCATTATTCTCGCAATGCAAGCCGCTTCTGACCACAGAAACTTGGACGAGATCTTGCCTTTTCTTACGTAGTCCTAAAACAACGCCAAACATAAAACCACTAGATACAGCCCAATATTGGTACTTTGATTTATTTATTCATTTTTATTTAGCAATACCGCTTGCCTCACCATGGGGCATTAGCATAGTGGGTGTACATGGGCCAACAGCCAAATCAACAGTACAATACTGAAGTCCTAACCCAGAACCATGTGTTGAATCTCCCGATGGGTATGCGCCAGTAACCATCATCATCATGTAGATTTCCCGTGTCATTAAATCGGTCATCCCCGCTAAGGGCAGCCATGGCCCAGGTCTGCCTTGCGTCGTTCTTCCGTTAACATTTTGGTGCCGTTAAGCCCGGAAGAATGAACACGTGCGGCGAAGGAGACCACCGACGTCCCCTCCGGCTTGAGGTTCGTAGAACCCCACTCCTTTGACTGCTACTACGCTGCTTAGCCCCGCCCTCAGCCGGAGGTCAGCATGGCTGGCCCTAAACGCGTAGTGAGGACCGACCGAATGCGTGCGATCGATAAGCTGCGCCGGCATCAACGTATCCTTCGCGACGCAAGTTCCCGACTGCTAAAGGCAGCAAACGATCTTCTTGAAGCCATCTCAGCGACTCCTCACGACCTTCAAGAGGCCATTGACCTTCTCCAAAGTAAGGACAGCGCACTTTATGAGGTGGAGCAGGGAATCATCAATCTTCTTGACCCTGAGGATGTGGAACGTGCCTACTTCGACGCATTGGCGTACCGAGGATATATATGTCGCACCCTCAACAAGCTGCCCTCTGCATTGAAGTCTACGAAGGCTGCTGGCCTTAGACATAAGACCGACAGCTATTACGCCCATCCAGATGACCGTCCACAACGCGGCTCACACACATCGACCTGGGCAGCTGTCTTGCCGAGGCTACAAGTTTCTGCTTTTTACGGTGAGCCACGTGGGTCCACGCGGATTGAGGACCATTTGGAGACTACGGCCTACAGTCACCCGAACCTTCCCGATTTCGCCAGCGTGAGCACTGTAAACCGTGTGGAGATCAGCTTGCCGGCGCAGCAGACAGATGTCTTGACATTCACGTCCCTGGCGAGCGAACGAAACAAAGGCAGATGCGACCGCGTTGCCCCCACCTTGACGTCCGCAACCTCGACTCAGGGTAGCGTGAGGCCAGAAACTTCTCTTGCGAACTTCTGCTCTATGGCGGTGCAAAAACCCATTCTGTACAACGCAGAGAAGGGCTGCCTACCTCAAACCGGCTGCATACCTGAAACCGAACAAGATCAGGCGATCAAGAACAATTTGTCTAGTAACGTCCCGCAAGTCCTTGTACAGGAGCAAGCCGTCGTTGCAGCGCAAGATCGTTCAGACCAAAAGGCTGAAGATTGGGCTGAACCCAAGAACTTGCAAGATGAGGCCTTCTTCAAGGTAGCATCGACCGTCCCAACACAAGACGGGTTTGAAGAAAGTGAGGCAACGCCTGCCGCAGACACGGACGACTGGGCTGCTTCCGCCCAAGCAGGCGACAAAAAACGTGAGGTAAAGGACGTGAAAGAAAACGTAGGAGCCACACCGTACCTGTCCGAGTATATCTTCGTTGCAGAATTCATGAACAGAGAGCCATTACTCGAAGATTTGGAAACCCGCGGTAGGCACAAGACCGGCGTCAGAGCCCCGCTAGACTCGCTGCACAACGAATACCGCAAACGTGAAAGTTCCAGTGTTGCACGTGACCTTCAGCGACATAGGTGCATCACTGAAGGACGGCAGAAGTTTCAAGGACCTTGCAGCGCAGTTTCGTTGGTGACCGCTTCAGCTTGGCGGCCCTTGGCGGTTCTGAAAGCGGAAAGACAGCGCAAGCACCGCTGGAAATGGAAGAGAAGAGAGTTTTCTAACAGCTTCCTCTGTATTGAACTGGATCGAATAGCAAGCTTTCGGATTGTGGACATATTGGTCGTCGTCGCACCATTTATCTCGCGGGCGGAGGTGACAGACGTGGTCGGTCGTGTCAGCAGTGCAACCCCAGATAACGGGGCCCATGTCTGATGACTGATGAAACCCTGCTGACTTTATCATCCCACTGTCTCACTCCACTCGCAAGACACCTGAGCAGAGGGAGCATTCCGCCAAGAAAACGAACGCCATCGCAATTCGCTCGAGCAGGAAAGTGGCTGACTTGGCTAGAACGACGCGCAAATGATCCGCGCACTCAAGATGAAACCGCAACGCAGCGTGGGCACGTCGGAAACGCACCAGGAGCGACGCATCAGATCGTAACGCAACAAGGTGTCCAAGCAGCCACAAGAGCTATCGAACGACCTAGGGATATTGTTGCGCAAGCATCGTCCGTAAGGAACGTGTTACAGGACGCAAGAAGCGATCGGTTTGCTCTGCAACGCTTGTGCAAGAACATTGAAGGACTCTGCTTGTTCCCCTTAATAGCAGACGTTAATGTTGCGTGCGCGGGAGTGTGTTGAATCTCCCGATGGGTATGCGCCAGTAACCATCATCATCATGTAGATTTCCCGTGTCATTAAATCGGTCATCCCCGCTAAGGGCAGCCATGGCCCAGGTCTGCCTTGCGTCGTTCGTCCGTTAACACCATGCACTTGAAACAAAAAAGACAGGGCTTCAACTGCAAACAAAAGCGGGGATTGCTAGTCAGATATTACGTTTTCAATTTCCCCAATACTGGTTGCTTCCATAAATTTACTATCAAGCTCATTCCATTATATCGCATTGCGCGGAAGATAGGCATACTTGAAAACATTATTTTTGTGCTGGAAAGGAACGACGGGGTGTTTGTGACGTTATCTGGTAGAGTGACCAGGAAAAAGTTCGTGTTCGCCTGTGGCACCATTCATTGGACAAATAACCATCTTAAAAAAGAAGAAAAACGGGCAATTCGACTACTTTCTGAATTATTTTCAGTCCTTCTTTGGCAACTAATTCACAGACTGACGTTGGGCCGTATTTGTTGAAAATAAATCGGACAGCCGTGTTTTTAATTTCATATAGTTTGTGGATATTGACTTTGGTGTAAGGATCAGAGACAATGTTTCCATTATTAGGAATGGGTTGGATAAGAGATTTGTATGCCAAACGTTTAGTGTCCCATGAAGGATATCGAAGAGAACGTCTCAAAAAGTGTCATTTTATGATTGCATTATTAGCTATGTAGTTGATATGTCGACTTTAGTGGATGTTGCTACATATATGAAAGACCAGAACTCGTACTGAGTTACTTGAGTTAGGATATTTCTATTAGATGTGTAATTATAAAACAGAGGACACGTCCTATTTGTTATCAACATAGCAACACTTTATTCGACATAGCAACACATGGCAACCCTTTTTATCAACGTAGCAACACGTAAACCTCGCTGCTGCATAGACAGCACCCTCCCTTTTGGTGCACATAACAAGCCTTCATTACCTAAGAACATTTCTCTTGCCGAAGATGCCCGTAGACTTGCGGGCGTACGCATATTAGCATGCCAAGACAGCTGTAAACAGCGATCTTACCGTCATCAGTGGCACATACTTTAAGACCAAGGCTTTCTAGCCTGGCTATGAACTCCACCGCATGGATGCGGCTTTTGCTGAAATCTTATCTCCCATTACGCCGGTTGCTTTGTTCTTGCGTGTTAGCGTAGTTATTCACGTACTGTCAGTCCTATTCACTAGTGGTCGACCGCCGAAATAGACCAAAGTTGCACATGTGGCGGGTCTTAAAGTATACAACTCCTGCACAGCACTGTAAGTTGCCCAGAGGAATTCGTCTGCGACGGGGGAAGTGTTACTCTTCAGAAATTGTGCTATGTTGGCTAGGCCAAGTTGTTCACTCTATCCCGCTTTGCTTCGATCAAGAAAAGGATGTGGGCGTGGCAGCCGTGCTCTACATAAAAGAAGAAGTCGAGATTTTGATTCCGTCGTGCTCTTCGGTACTTCAATCTTCTCTGCCTTCAGAAACCTGCGAGCTTGCCTCAATAATTGTCTGTCAGACATAAATTCCCTACAGGCCCTTACAGGGCATTGAGTAGGGGGGGGGGGGGGAGGTACAAGAAAAAGAGTGTTAAATTAACAAGAATCGTCTATGGCACAGAAAAAGACAGTTAAAAAATCAGACATAAAGTGAGCAGAAATTGTTTATTTAGACCAAAAAGAGCTATATCTTGCGCTGACATAGCACGACATCCCTCAAATTCAACCCAATACCGGCAATAGCAAAGAGACACTTCACACGCAAAAAATGGTTACACGAAATTTACATAAAATAGCAAGTAGCAGTTGAGAATCTTATTACAAAAAATACGAGCTTGAATACGGTCACGGAATGTGCCATGCTTAGATTTGGCGGAAATGTTATTAGGAAGACCGTTCTAAAGCCTGCCAGCCAGTGGAAGAGGAAATAAGCTAAATGCATCTATTTTGTCGTACTCGCGGGAGAGACTACGTTGACAATTCTCCCCACGTGAAATAATAAATTGAACTCTAAGATGAAGCATTGAGTGTTCTGCTTTGTAAATATGTGAAAAGGCATAAAAATAAATGTTCCGTTGAAGATATAGCGGGTTAAAGGTGTTCTGCCACCAAATTTTAACTCTGTAAAAAGCCTGCTGTAGGCTTCCTCTTCATCCAACTACCCTCAACACGAAGTGCTGGGTACAGCAAGCGCTTAATATATATTTTAATTCGCTTCTAAAAATTACCTAAATGCTCTTCTGGAAATCGGGACCCATCGCTAGCGCCACTAACCAAGACGTCAGGGAATTGCCAGCGTAACAAAGTTTGTGTCGTTATACAACGTTAGCGACGCGAGCGACGTCAACGTGAACTCCAGTTACCACAGTTTGTTTGGTCATTTGGTCGTATCAGACACACTATGCCGACACGACGGCGACGACGACGCGACGCCGACGACTCGCCAAACCATCGGCCAACTGCCGAATATCCAGACCGCGTTGTCACACTACGCCGACGGCGACAGAAACACGTCAGCCGATGGAAAGTCGCCGTAGTGTGACTGACTCGCCGACCGAAGACGCCAACAAAACCGGTCGCCTGACTGGTCGCCCGACGCCTCGTCGGGAATCGACCGAGAGAAACTGCGCCCCGACAACATTCGTGCCGCAATGAACGCGGCTTTATTTTGTTAGCTTCTGGAGTGTAATAAACTCAGTAAGTTCAATGAAGCCCATACAACTCAACACTAGCGCTAATGCGATCAGTACTTTGGCGTTCGACGCTTCGCCCGTACTCTTCGGCGACTCCGCTACCCCGGAATGCGTGTGCTATCTGCTCGCCTGTAGAAAATAGTTTCGTGCAGAAGAACAGTTACGAAGGGTAATTTGGGTAATAAGAGATCAGTATCGGCAAAGGTTTTTAAAGTAAAACGTACAACCAAAGTACGGCAAGCACTATCCCTTTAGTGCAAAATCGCAGTCGCAGCCGGGCACACTTAATTTTGCGAGCGCTTTCGCAAAATAGCAGAGTTGATGGCGATAAGCTGTTGCGGGGGCTTCGCAAAACCTTGCTGTGCAAGCGCTATTTAAGAAATTTGAGTTTACAAGTCAGGAATTCTGTAAACTAGCTAGTAAACACTGACGTGCGTCTCCAAGGATGGGCCCCCATCTAGTACACCTGCTATATCGCATTGGCAAACCAGTTCTTCGGTGGCTCAGTGGTTTCGCGCGTCGCGTCCGCCCGGCCGACGTTGCGAGTGCGATTCGCGGGGAAAGTAACTTTTTTTTAGCGTTTTTTTTAGCATTTTTATGGTTTGCATATTCATGGTTTTCATTTGTCTGCATCCGAGGATGCAGAGAAAGAATCCGTGTCGGAGCTGTCGCGGCTTGACGTGACGAGTCGGCGTGTTTACTTCCGTGGTGAAGCACGTATGTGGGGGAGCAGACGCCGCAGTAAAGTCGCAACGTACCGCAGCGCCGTATGGTAGACACGCGTGGCAGAGCGTCCGCGCAACCATAGCGTCCTATATAACCTACTAAAGGAGGCTATGGCGCAACGCTGTGACGTCACTGCTTGAATCGGCGCCCAGAAACCGAAACCCAATCCTGTTAACATGAATCGTGCGATAATAAATTTTTTACTCAGAATATGTGCATGTGAGAGCATGTATCATGCTTTCCAATGAAATATAAAACGTTTGCAACAAAGAATGCACAAGCAATAAATTTGGTGGCACAACACCTTTAAGTAAAAGATTTCTTTTATCTCAATTAAAGTTGCGAGGTACATGTATTTGCTTGAGATAAAGCTTACAGTTCTCTTCTGGATTGCTTGAATCATATTATCTAAATATTGATGGTATGGTCACCAGATGGGTGACGCAAAATCGAGAGTCGAGGTATGGTGCAATGTATGTTGTGCAAGCGGCTTTGCAAATGTCAGCACGAGCGTGACGCAAATTACCACGAAAGAAACCGTGGCGCAGATGTTATATGTATATATAATTATATATATATATATATATATATATATATATATATATATATATATATATATATATATATATATATATATATGCAACGTAGAAGTACGCTCTTCAGAGACTTTATTTCCAAAGTTTCTTCCTGAAAAAGGTCTTCCTCAGGCCTGAGGAAGGAAGACCTGTCTCAGGTCGAAACGTTGGAAATAAAGTCTTCGAAGAGCGTACTGCTACTTTGTGCGCATTCCTGCAGCAACTAAGGACTGTACTTCAAGACTATATATATATATATATATATATATATATGTATATATATATATATATATATATATATATATATATATATATATATATATATATATATATATATATATATATATATATATATATATATATATCATGATCACGTTGAACATAATATATATATATATATATATATATATATATATATATATATATATAGTGACAAAAGTCGACTGACACGTTTCCCGTTTTTGTTGCAAGTTTTTGTTTTGTAATAGGGACAGCCCGCCAGGGCAAGCAAAGTGAAGAATTTGGTAGGTTTTTATTAACCCTTTTACATATACTTTTTTTTACAGAAATAACAAAAGTACAGAAAAACATCCCCCCTGGGTAGAGATAATACCTAATTTCTTTAAAGGTGTGTCTGTAAAATGATGCATACAACTGCAGGAAGAAGGGCTCTGTGGTGTTGCACAAATAAACAAATCCGGGTGGAAAGATTACAGCATCCGATTGGGAGAGGCACAAAAGAAAGCTTGCATTATGCTTCGTCATCGTCCCACCTCTCACAATGAGATCTTGTTCTCACGCAAGTTCTTCTGCTACGCGTATGCGCTGTGATGCAAAAAGTGATACTTGACGGGCCTTTTTATCTTCAGTAATATCAAGAATGCACACAAAGTCGATAAAGGGTCACGAAACCTTGAAGGAAAACAGAAACATTGCCTGCCCTTGGTGAGCACAACTCCTGTCTCTATCGAAGACAGTTTTGCACTCTTTCACACCACTTCGAGCCTATATTCATTTATGCGCATCACGAAAACATCATAATAGACAAGATATCTACAGCAATGCGTAGCCGACCTCAACAGGTTGTCGCCTACATGAAGGCATGTCTCTCGGCGTTTCCCAAAAAGAGCACCCTGCTGAACGCTACAAGGTACCTCCTGGCTCCATATTCGAAGGCTACAGGTGGCCCCACGCGAAAGAGAAACTGTAAGCGCACGATAGAAGCGTCCTCGAGAGAAACAGTTGTACGTCACATTGCTGTAAAGCACTAAAACGGTTTTCCTACACCTGCGTATCCGAAAAGTCGACATTTACCACTTTATGACCGATTAGAACAATCTCATCGCTCTTCCCAAACAGCTTCAGACACATAAGCAACAACCCTCAGCCCAAAACACCTTAATGAAAAGCAAGAGCAGCAACTTGAGGAAACGCGCAGCGCATCTAAAACGACCCCCATCCTTCCCCAGATTCTGCGTCGGCCCGCACTGTCCACGTACACCAACACAACTTTCAAGCGGTCCATGTTAACGCTGGCGCTGGTATACCTGTGGCTTTCGAACACGTGCTTGTCTGTCTCGTCGCCGTCAAACCTCCACCAAATTGGGGCGACTCTTCAGAGGCCACCGTCAAACCTCACCGAAATGGGGAGACTCATCAAAGGTTCGAGTTATGTGCCACAAGACAAAGTGCAGTTTTTTGGCAACCATCAGCAAGGAATGGAAACGCTGCGATCATTCGAAAGATCCATCTCCACACTCGCTAATAGATCGGGCTGCGCGACCTACTCGCAAGTATTCCACATAAGCACTTTTACCTCCTTTTGAAGACTGAACTTATCCGAAGTGTTTATCTTTAAGAAGACAAATTGAACTCTAATAGTTCAGTAAAAACAGCCTGGTGAAAGCATGACATCGCCGTTCCTGCGCAACATAGGTGATGTAAGAATGGGCATTCCATCGTAGGCACCAATGTTGTGACTCGCATCAAAGCTTGTTACCGATGTTTGGAATAAGCATTTCCACCGCTGTCACCACTCTCGGGACTGAACTCTCTCACTTCCGGCACAACTGTTTCGACTGGCCATCCCAGTACAGTCACCCGCGCAGCGGTGTTCCCTTTCTTCGTCCTCTATGGATGCGGTGCACAGCAGAGCGAGGAAGTTCTCGAGCCTACAAAAAGTTCAAGCAATATTTATATACAGCATGTACAAGAGTAACAAAGCGTTGCATTTAGAAAAACGGCCCCAAAAAACGATACGATAGGGAGTGAAACAAACACTGAGCTGAACTTCCAACTGAGGTTTATTTAGAAGAAAAATGAATGTAGACTAGAATCAAAAACAAGGAGGAGAGAAGGGAATCCATAACATAAACACACAAAACACGGAAGTTTATAGTGGAAATGAAAGCAGCCACGTGTAATGCGTTGATCATGATTCTAGGTATCTTACCTGCCTGTCATTAAACCCGATAGAGGGTGGGCTCACGCAACTATCTCCAATTGTGTGGATAACGAATGCCTCGTGAATCTCCCTCGCGCGCCGCTCGCGATACCGCCTCAGGATTGCGGTGCGATAAAATGCTGGTGGGGATATTTTGCATCGGTCGCACTTTGTAGAGTGTGCAGCTAGATTGCTGCCAGTGCCTGTCCGTATCGTGTTTGCGCGCTCCCTGAGCCGGTCATAATGCAGCGGCCAGTTTGCCCGACAGCTTTTGCCACACGAGAGCTCAATCTGGTACACCACACCTATACAATCCCGGAAGCAATTTGCGTGTTTCTTGCTGCATTTTTTTGGCTGTTTACCGCCCGCACATTCACCCGGCCGCACATACCGCTAAGTATTCTAGGCGCCGAAAAAACAACACGCATGCCCGCGCGACCACCCTCCTTAATCCGATGGGACACGCAATGGAGATACGGTATCACCGCAATTATTGGGGCCTTTCTTCTCTTGTGCATGGTGTGCGTTGCTTGTGGGTGTGCGAAATCAGTCTCCGCTATCGCGCTGAGCAGCTCGCGCGGAAAACCTGCATCGGTCAGGCTTGCTATCTGGTCCCCAATGCTTTCCAGCAAAGCATCAGGGCACGACCTCTCTAATGCATTCCGCATTGCCGAGAGAGCAATGCCACCCTTCACTGACTTGGAATGGGCTGATGTGTACGGCAGCAGGCTCTTCGCTGAACGAGGCGCGTATTTTCAGCAACCATGGTCACTGCTAAATTACAGCACTAGATCAAGAAACCTAAAGCTGTTCGTGGTTGGCTTATCCAGGCATTTTACTGCCTTAAACATTACAGAAGCGCGGTATGGAGATTATTAGGTCCTCGAGAATGATCATCTAACGATAACGTCGCATGTCAAGCATGTTGTTTCACCAAACCGAAACAAAACTTTTTTGAATGGTAATATTTTATATCGTCTAATCACGTAGCACCTTTTCCTGACGTCACTGCATTTAGTTGGTGCAGACGCTGCTAACCGCGCATAGTAGTTCTTCTTTCAGGCTTTATAAAGTACATATCGCCTTATTGCCAGGATAAAATATGAAATTTGTGTTTATTTGAGCCATTCCACGAAGAGCAAGCAAAAAACGCAGTTTGACAAATTGACTTCACTGTCCCTTTAATGTCTGGTGGAAAGGTGGGACGCAGGCATGGAGTGAAGGTGGGAAAAGCCTCGGGCAGGATGCGTTGTAGGCGCATACTATAGGTTACTTAGGCTATCGTGGGAAATGCTCTATCATCCGGTTTGTGCAACAGTGGTAACTTTGGTCCGGGAACACTCAAATACGGAGGACTGCACGAGGATCCCGAACAGATTCACTGAAGTTGCCCAAGGCAGTTTGCGGATAGTTCATTCCCATGCAACTCCCTTACAGCTGGTCACATTGTCACTGGAAAAATGTGCAGCTGGGGCAAAGACCACCTATCTTTGGTTGCCATTTTTTACATATGAAGCGCACTGAAGCCTACAAGACACAAGCACGTCCATCAATCTGGAAAATATATACCACCACTCCATCCAACGTTTTATGCGAAGTTTCTAAATTTTCTAAGGTTTCTAAGGTGTTGTCGATGTTCTAGCTTTATTGAATATTTTATTTTTTTGTTTAAACTGCTTACCACGAGTATACAAATTTTAGCAATATTTAAAATCTTGTATAATATTATGTAACTTGTAACTTGTATTGCCCTGCGAAAACCATTCCTTCATCCTTAGCTTTCACGTTACGATGTTTGAGAATGCTATGAAATATAGGAAGGGTCCTGTGTGGGGTTCCGCACAAAGCTGGAGTCACTGAAAATGAGGTGGCCAATGAAAGTTCGGCTCTTGCTGCACCTAGAAATAAAGTAAACAAAGCAAACATCCAAAAACTAACCTCAAGTTATGTATTAGACAACTATTTCAAACTTACCAAGTAGAAAGACCACCAGCTTCGCACACTAAAATCGAAAATGGGACACATACACTTCTGGCTCACACAACCGATTTGCGAAAGTTGCCTTAGCTAGAATACGAATAGGCGAAATACACAAGATGCACGCCCGTCCGCTCACTGTCTCTTCAATATCCCCTTGAAGCTAGGGGGAAACCCAAAGCCTTATTCAATAATTTAATTCAATGGAAGGCACTCGATACAACAACCAGAAAGAGTTTCGAAAACATTACAAAATACATGTTCGCCCCTGATTATCACTGTTTTGATTCAAAAGTGTTTCACATTTTTAAACAGGGCTTTAGTGATTTAAAACGAACTGCCTTTATATTTACCAAAAAAAGTATTACACCAAAGAACTGTTTGGTGGTCAATTTTTCCCCTGTGCTTGCTCTGGGCTTTAGGCTATTAGTGCATTGGAAACTGTGTAGTAGTAAGAAAAAAAATTGACAAGTATCTCAAACGTTGCAACTGGATATGCATTTGTCACACTTGTGCAGTAAACCGCATTTTTCTTCCGTTTTGTAATGCGAACATTTCTAGTAAAACAACTTCGGCTGCCGTGTCTATTTGGAAAGGTTCAAGAGATCTGGAACTGCATGTATACCTTACATACACCTGCCGAAATAAAGGAACACTAAAATTGGGGCCCAATAAAACAACAGTAACGTGATTTTAGTTAAAAACTTGCGTGAGCATGCTGCAAAAAAAGAGACACACGAGCCATAGAGTTATTTTTATCTTTACGAAATGATATGTGGCTACATTTGGTTTTGTAAGGTACCTCGAAATATTGTGAGCTACCTCGAAACTTTTATTTTAGGCAATCAGAGCACCGCGGAACTCTCAAAACTGTCACAAACACGAGTACATATACAAAAAAAAAATGGCAAACTTTACAATTGAGAAGCAAGGGCTCAAAACACTGGTGAGCTATGTGCCCTAATTAGATTTTGTTCGGATTGTCAGGCCTGACCCATTCCTGCATAAACACTGTCACCGGACGGGGCGAGCTCCGTGGTGCGATGACCCACCACCAGGGATGACGACAAAGAGCTTTGTGCGCGACGCAGCCAGGCCGGGATGCGTATCTCCAACTGCTTTGCTGCACAGAGCACCCACGTGACATGTCTGTTTCTGCGATGCGGAACCGCAATAAAACGTCGTCATTGGCTGCGCCCCAAATCTAACGCGACCTAAAACATACCAAACCACTATTATTAACAAAAACAACCCGTTTATTTGAGTTTAGAAAAAAATAAAATGTAGAGAACAACAGAGGGAATTCAAAAAAAGAAAACTATGAGATAAACATGCTGGGGCACTAATCAGTACTGTATATCATGGCCACAGAACCCGAACAAGGGGTTGATTTTAGTAGGAACGTAAAAGAATAGCGCGCTTAGTGACATCACACATGTCACGTGGGTGCTCTGTGCTGCGAAGTGGTTGGAATCACGCGGCCTGGGCTGGGTTAAGGCTTGATGTAACTATTTCTTCGACATTATGTAAACACATTCTTTATCGCTACACGGTTCGTGTCACCTGCCGCCACGTTATATTTGGTGAAGGTGCTGTGTTCGTCATTCCCATCCTGGTCCCAGCATCGCACCGCATAGGCGTAGAACCAGCTGCGTAGGACAACGAAGCCGCGCTGGCCCGCTTCAGCCAAGTCGAGACTACAACAAGAGGACGACCCCCGCCACGTGTTCCTCAGCCCGAACGACCTTAATTGGGACCAGACGAAACGAACCGTGCCCAGGAAAGCCTGGGATGCGTTCACCCTCCCTTCCGTCCGACGTGGCTCAAGGACCTCTGGTGCTTCTTCGTTTTTGAAGTAATTGCGGTGGCTGGGCCAGGCATCATCAACGCCATCATCGTCATCCATGCGGCAAGTGATTATTAAAGGCATTTTTTATCCCTACACTCATCCGCCTTCAATCTTCAATTTGCCTCGGCGTCGACCACGTCGGTCGCTATCAACCGGGGAGGCGATGTCACGGGACGGGACGATCCCGTTTGTGCAATGGCCCACCACCAAGGATGACGACGATGACATGTTTCCGCGACGCAGCCAGGCCAGGCTCGGTTATGGCTTGATGTAAATGGTTCTTCACCTTTAATTTAATACATCCCTTCATCGCTACATGGGTGGTGTTAGCTGCGCCCTATTACAATATCGTTAAACGCCAGCTATTCTTTGTATACACTGAGTAAAAAAAAGTCCACAATTGAACCTCTCACTGTAAAGAAAAGGCTAAAGTACCAAGACGTAGTCAACTACACCTCAGCAAAACTCCAAAGCCAACAGCAGCGCCACGAATCATAAGAAAATGATGTCCCCCTACGTGCGGCGGTAGCGTGATTGTAAGGACGCCGAATGTATAGGGCCATGTACCAAATTTACATTCAAACTATGGAAAGCCTTTTATGTTTGTTTTGCTGCCAAATAATTTTTTCTCGTTGCGGCAAGCTCCATAGCTACTTCTCTTTGGGGTGGCCCAGAAGCCACTTTGAGAATGTCTAGTTCCCAAATTCCTTTCCCAAAACTTCCCTAAAAACAATTTTTTCATGACCCGCACTGCCGACACGTGCCTTAGGGATCCCTGTCTCCTCACCAGCTACCCTTACTTTTCTTGGTTTAGCTATTTACGCTCTTCACTTCGCCACTAAATATCTCTGGTTTCAATATGCATGGAAAGAAAATATCTTCAACAGCTCGGGTCTTTTCAGGAGACAAATAACAAAAACCAGAAAGCCGATGAAAATTTCCTCAAGTATAGTAACTGATATTTGGGTAAATATCAGTGTACAGTTTTTATGCCATCCCTAACAAGCAACATAAAAAAATGTATGCCATTGGGAACAGCCTGCCTGAGACCAATAATTGCATTATAAATACAAAAATTACGGAAAAAAGGAACAATCAAATTCTAGTGTTGTGCACCTTATGAAAAAGTATTTATGAGTTGAAACTCCACATATATTTTATGAAACGTTTAGTCGTTCATTTAAATAGGCATACAGATGATTGTCATCCTAAACAAGACAAAGGACGTGGGAAGAAACTTAAAGCCTGATATTATATTGAAGCATATACCATTCCCTCAGTCTTGTGGAAAGAAAGCACAATATTTCCATTTTAACCCATATTGTACGAGTCTTTGCAAACTCCGGCATCAGAAATTGCAAGGTTTGCTTGTACAATATGAAGCAACATGAGCAAGCTGTTTGTAAATTGCGAGCATATGAGGGCTTCTTTGATGAGCTCTAGATATGTTTGTTTTCTCATGAACGGACATTTGTACATGCAATAACAAAAATATTAACAATTTGGGCGATGACAGTATCACCCAAAACAACTTGTGAGCACAGAAAAATATTCCCGATAAAATCGCGGGTCATGAAAACGTGCTCTTGCGGTTGAACAGTACTTCAATCGCTCCGAAAAAAGAGACTTTTTTTTTCAGCCTGTTACATGCTAGCCAACATGTTCGTATTTACTACTCAGGATTTCATTACATTCGTAAACCACAGTATCATGCTACATGCGGTAACAGTGATAGAAGAAAATATTTATATCAAAACGTGTGGGCTGCCAAAATTGCTCTGCAAACAGGGCCATCCGCTCCTACGCTATTTAAAATGTCGTGTGTCGGGGAAAGAGAAGACACTGACACATCTGGCAAACCGTACAAAGGTGCCTATGTCAATAAGAATGGTACACACTGACCCCGCTCTGAACACTCTGAACACCACACTGAACATGCACAGTACACGAGATGTTTTTAGAGTTGCGGAACAATTACAAGGTGTTATCGGCGCTGGAACATTACGCAAGGGGATATAAAAAGAGTGCTTTCTATATCTTTCTGGGGCATAGAAAGAGTGCTTTTTAGATCGACTAGGAGTGAAAACAGGTACAGATCGGTAGAACAAGTAAAACCACTGAGAAAGAAGGTAAAACTGTGGGATTTCCAAGTAGCGGAAGTGCCGTTCAATTGACGAATGAACGCCAGAACATGACCTGACAAGACAGGTGTTTACTCTCAGTTTGTACTTTTTGTACTTGTGGGTACGGGCGGATTTATCAAGTCACATAAATATGCATTATTCCTCCTTACGACAAACTACTACCGCTAACAAAACAAAACAGACAGGCAGAGAGAGAGACCGAGAAAAGAAAACGTTTATTAACACAACAGGGACGGGGTAGGGGAGAAAAAGAGTAAGCAGCTGCGGGCGGCTATCCTATTCCGGTAGGCCGCTTTCCGCGGCTCCCATCCTTGCTACAGAGATCAGAACACCACCTGGCCTTCGAGCTAGCAGCTCTGCAACGTGCATTCCCACTGCTCAAGGGTAGGGGATCCGGGTGGAGGAGGGTTGGTGGGGCATGTCCATACGAGATGAGCTGCGGTGTTAGGCTCATCGCATTGGGGGCAGTTAACTGGGTAGTTAGTAGGAGAATTGTGGTAGAGATGGAGCTGATTTTATGATGTGTTGGTTAGAAGTCGGCGCCGAATGCGGGCGCCAGCGGTTGAAATGGAAGGGTGGAGAAAGGGATAGGTACGTCGGGTTTCTCTTAGTGGTAGAAGATATCGGTGTACGTATGGGAGAGAGGTGTTAGGGAGTTAGCAATGCTGGCTGCGTTGTTGGTCTCTTCTGGGAATGCCCGCTGAAGGATAGCTCGGGCGGTGCGCGTGCCACCTCGTTCATGGGGAGGGCAGTGTGGCTGGGTGTTCACAATGTTCGGGAATTAGGGAGGTTCGGGAATTAAGAAAGGAGGGCCAGAATAAAAGCCGAGACTTGCCCAAGTAAAAAACTATGGGAGTAGTTTGTGAGACCAACAGAATTGTGATGCTGGGTCTTGTGGCATGTGTCATTCTCATGGCAATGGCGGCTTCTTCGGGCACGGTAATAGAGATTGTGCCGACATTTGCCGAGGTGAGGAAGGCTTTGTCGAAGAGGGCCACAGTAGCGACGTGAGAGAGTCGTTGAGTGTAGGGAGAGGTGTCCGTATAGTGGGTGGTTGCGTGGCTGTCGTATTTTCTGATGAGGAGGCGTGTACGATCCCGATGACGGCCGGCGTTCTATGTAGGGTGCATATGGCGCGGAAAGGGAAGGACATGGATGTTGCGTCCCATAAATGGAGTTATTCGTTGAGGCCAGTACGGAGTTTGCACCACCTTCCGGTCTGGCATTTTGATGAGATAACGACGGGAAAGGATGAGTGGTAGGCGTTGTAGTTGGTTTTGGAGATCGGCTTGAATATTTTGTGGGAGGCTGTTATGTAGACCCAGTATCGATATTCGATTGGTAGAGGAGAAAGTGGGCAGGCCGAGGGCTTTCTTATAAGATTCGCGTATGAGTACATGGATCGTGGCTTTTTCTTTTAGTTGTAAGGTTAGATAGGGTGCCCCGTAGGTGATGCGTCTGATCAGCATTGCTTGTATTATCCGGCAGTTATCTGCATTCTTGAGTCCATGTCGGCGGGAGCATATTCGCTCAATTTTGTGTTTAAGATGGGAAACTGCTCCTAGAAGTCTTAGGAGATACGCGGCCACGGAGCCATCGTGGTGGTAGTTGATTTCCAGATGGGGATCGTTTGGACGGTGGGGATTGCTTGCCCATTGAGTGTCAGTGAGGGGTCGGGTGTAGGGTATGGTGGGCGTCCCCGCGTTTGTGCGCGGAGGAAAAGTAAGGCGGATTTTGGTGCGGCGCAGCAGAAGCCACAGGTCTTGGGATAATGGTGCGTGGTGTCGATTGCCTCTTGAATACTATATGGCAGCTTTCCGGAACAGATTGTTTTGGACCATATGATGAGGTCCTCTGCATCGAAGGCGTGTGACACTTAGGGAGTTTTATCAAGTACTTTCGGGAGTCCCATGAGCGCCATACTGTTAAAGTAGTGGTGAGACAACCGAGCCTTGGGAAGTGCCCTTTTCCGGGATGTGAAAAGTCTCTGTCTGGTAAGTGCCAATGTGAAGAGTAGAAGTTCGATTTGTCAGAAAATGCTCTCACATAGTTCTATATAGAGGATCCGCCACCCGTGGTTTGAACTTGGCGGAGAATGGCTGTGTGAGTTACGTTATGGAAGGCACCTTTGATATCAAGATTAAGGACGGAACTGGGGTGTACTTCTCTTAGGCAGCTGAGAACCCGTTCTTTGAGTTTCAGATGGACGTTTTGCGCCGATAGGTGAGTACGGAACCCGTACATGGTGTGAGGTAACCGGTTGGTGTCTTCAAAACAGTCCGTCACACGGCGAGTCACCGGATGCTCAAAAGGTTTCCCCACACGGGATGTTGGGAAGATCGGTGGCAAGTTGTCAAAAGGGATGGGTTTCTGAGGCTTTGGAAGTAAAGTGATATCTGCGTGACGCCACTGAGGGGGTACTGTGCCATTAGTCTAGTGGTGGTTGTAACAGGCAAGGATAGATTCTAAGTTGTTGTCGTTAAGGTTACAAAATAGGTTGTACATTATTAAATCGCGTCCGGGTGCTGTTGGGCGGGTTAGCCCCGTAAGTGCTTGTGTCAGGTCGTCATTAGTAAAAGGGCCATAGAGCTGAGGATTTGGGGTGCCGGCGTAGTCCGGGTGCGAGAGAGCAGTGAGAAGTGATGCGCGTCTGAATAACTTGTGACGGATCTGTGATAGTAGTTGATAAGATTGTTGAGAATGGTTTTGGATAAGTGGGGTCATGTTTTGCGAAGTGGAAGTTTTGATAGGGGTGTTTCCCAGTAGGTGGCGTAGGATATGCCAAGATTTTTTTGTTGCAAGAGTGCCATTTGTTTCGTCACAGATGCCACGCCAGTTTTGGGCTTGCAGTTGTTTGGCTTATTTGACAGCATCTTCTATAGTCTGCGCAATACGACGCTTAAGCTTGCGGTTTTGTTTATTTTGGTGCCACCGGTTGAGAAGGTTACACCTTGCCATCCATAGATGGTCGAGATGGTTTTCTACTGCGGTAGGTCCTGCGTGAGCGTGATTTTCTTTGTGTGAGAGTTTTGTTGATGAATGAGTTCTTTCCTTCATTCTTCTAGGTTATCTGTTGGCAGTAAGCTTCAAAGTGGAGCTTCGCGGAAGGCTTGCCAGTTAGTGACCTGCGCCGTACCCGTCTGCGATGGATACTGCTGAGTGGAATGGTCAGGGCAATGATGTAGTGGTCACTTTTTAAAGTGTCTGATCCTAGATTCTATACAATGGCGGTGGTGTGGATGGTAAATGTCAAATCCGGTGTGGTGTCTTGTGTCACGCTAGTGCGTAGATGTGTTGACTATGTCAAATCTTTGTGCAGGGTGGTGTGGTGGTGCCGTGTGGCTTGTAGCATAACCATGCCTTTTTTGGAGGGGTGGAGATAGCCCTCTTAAACGTGAGGTGCGCTGAAATGACCCAGGATTGGTTGTTGCGAACCTGCCGCACCGCCGTGCTGAGGAGGGCTTCGGTTGCACATAGAGGTTTTTTTTGGGGGGGGGGGGCGGTAGACATTCAGCATGCGTAGGCTTACTGCTTGCGGCTTATGAGGAAGGATTTCAACGAGGACGTGGTCCATTGGCTACGTATTTGGTATTACCTGGACTGTCAGTGACCGGGCAATGAGGATGGCAGTGCGCTGGTGAGTGGGATTGGTGTATCATAACCGCGAAAGCTAGGGCATGGGGTGTCAGTTTGGTGCAATACAATGAACTCTGGCGGGTTTGGGCCAACGTAAAATTCCAGGGCTGCTTTTTTGCTTTGAAAAGATCGGCAATTCCACTGGTTGATGGTCAGGGGCATTCGTGTTGCAGATGTATTGGTAATCAGGTTTGGACTCCTTGCCTTGAGGCTGGTTGGTCCTGTAGTAGGGCTTGTTCAATCGAGGAAATTCGTTGTAAAAAGAAGTTCGAAGATACTTTTGCGGAGTTGGTTATCAGTTTGCTGAGGTATTCTGCAGACTGTTGTACCTTCTGCTGAAGTTGTGGGATACAGCGGGGATACAGTATTTCCTATACGTCGGCTACTGTTTGGGGAGGGGTAACCACAGTGACGGGCGGGGGTGGCTGGGAGTGGGGGGCTCGCTCAGGTTGAAGGGCTTCTACACAGCGTGATAGGTCGGAATTTTGTTGTTGCCGGTTTTTGATCAGGTCGAGGAGTGGCGGGGTCGAGGGGATAGCGGGTTATAATTTTGTGTGTCGCGCTGGAGATAGAGTTAAGCAGTGGGAGCACGAGAGGCAAGAGCAAACCAGCTTACCTTGTAGGCGGCTAGTGTGGACGTCTTGCTGGTCGTCGAGTTGGGAATGATGCGACGTGTACAGTGTTCTCCCGCCATGGTATGCGGTTAGGAGCACAATAGGCATTTAGGGATACACGTATGGTCGATTGATTGAGTGGGTTGTCCGCAGTGGAGGCATTTTGGACTGTCAGGGTGAGGGTACACATCCATGAGAAGTTTAGGAAAAATATAATGTGAAGAAAGTTACAATTTCCTGTAGTTGTTTGTGTATAAATAACTTGAAGGCATGCTGTCGATGCAATCGATTTTACAGTGCGCTGTGCGTATTGCTGCGCCACCCCTTTCTAGCCACCTAGCCACCCGTTTGTAGTTTACTCATTCTGTAGCATTCACACGAGCTTTGGCCTATGTCACACTTCGCCCTTCTAGAATGGTTGATGACGGAGCATTGTCTTCATTCGCCCCACCTTTTGAATATTATCAATTATTTCTCTGGTTGAGTCTGGCTCGAAGACGCTGCACGATAGATTAGTAGCCTGCAAGTATTTCTCCATATTGCTCGTTTAGGTATCTAGGTATGAACCTACCCTTTGTTGTGAGAATGTGGAGCCTCTTTTGCCTGAGCATATGAGACATGGCATACACGCGGTAGTATACTGAGGGATTCACATTCAAATTGGGGCCATCCATAATGCAAATGGGGTTATTCTTGTGTTTTTCACATGCGTCTTTACGTCTCCGCAGTTTAGCAGCGCAGTGCAGTAAGCGACCTCTTAGCCACCTCCTTGTCCGCAGTTAGACCATGATTTGGTAGCCCTCCAGAGAAGAGACACCTGATTTCAGAATAGCCCGTAAGAGCGCCTCTTTTGTGTGCTTAGTATTCTCCAGAAAGCCTTTGGCGAACTGTACTCCAGTTTCTGCTGACTGTAAACTGTAGGATACCGGGACCTGCAAACACTACGAGAAGTTACACACGCGCGAAAAACTTCAAAAAGATTTGGAGGGGAGTTCCAAACGCCCATTGCTATATTTCACTAGTGTGATGCTATGTTTAGAGAAAATATTTTCGGTGTATTTGTTGACGCATTCTCTTGAGGACTGCATTGGGTGATTTATGAAAGGATAGTTTGAATATTCATCAATACGCGACCAAATATGGAGCCCCTGTGTATTCCCACAGATCAAAGGAAACCCTTTCCCAATGAAAGTCTGCAGCAGGCCTGTATACAATGAGCTCATAAGGCTGGCAATGAGAAAACTAGAGGACAATGTGCACCTCAGTAGAGTTTCAAAGCTATTTCTGCATACTAGGCTAAGACATTGGAAACGGCACTCTTGATTGTTTTGTTTACTGGAGCAGTTCCTATAGAGGGCGTTCTAACATCACCTTGCACAATCGCATTGAAATAACCCCTTTGGACGCCTTCTAGTATTCTATCTGCACGTTACTGCTCAGATTCAATTGCAGGATGAGGACCAATTATTTAACAATTTTTACGTTTCGTGTGACTTTCCTCGGCTCTTCCTCCTGTTGCGTCAGAGTTGAAAGCTTTTATTTTTCGCTCACAAAGCAGGCCAGTACTTCAGGAGAGTGCACAGTAGTATCCTCGTTGTCGGTTGGTCGAATGTTGTCTTGAGCAGCAAGTCAGAATAGTAGAAGCGTTTTTTACGCCTTACTACAATGGGACTTAAAAAAAGATCAGTGCCCAGAAAAAATCTCTACGGAGAAAAGGGCATTGCACAGACACAAAATTCCTTTTTTAACATTGGTAAATAATATGACGATAAGGATATACCGCATTCGTAATCCTGATAGTGGACTCCAATCATTTTTGCACCAAAAAAAACAAAATCTAGCGCCTCCTATTCAATCGGCGCGGCTCTGCTAACGCTTTCAGCAAGCGCACGTTACGGATACAAATCTGGCGGCCAGCCATTAGGATATAGCCGCATAAGAGCTGCTTCGAGCTCCTTTCACGATTGGGTACTGGTAACATCGTTTTTGTTTAGGGATCAAAACTGCTAGAGAAGGTCCTCTTGTTAGCGACGTGTGAATAATTCCTCATTCTCTCTCTGTCTGTCAGCTCCAGTAAAATAATCGCTTTTCCGCCATAAACGCAGGAACGTCGCCATTATTTTTCAGACAAGCAAGGAATCTCCTTTCGAATATATTGGTTTGCTTCTAGCATTGCTTTTCACTTCATGCTTTGGTAATGCGGTTGGCACTTTGGTGGCACTCTTAACGAGTTAGTCGTTCGGATTGATCCTTCGCCTGAGATTCTGCCTGGAAAATAATTTCCTTTCTTGCGAGCTCAACACTTAAGTCTACCTGTTTAACTTAAAACAGTCCTACCCTTAAATATATTTTGGCTCTGCTTTTGGCGTTACCCGCTACAGAATGTTGTCAATTAATCCTCACATGCTAGGTGTTGTCAAGCACTTCACTGAATTCTCTGTAAAGTATTTCCGGCGGAAGATTTTAAACAAAATTGTGTTTTTTGGGGCGGAGGGGATCCTGATGGCTTGTATGTCACATTGACCATGCAAATGTTTGATGATGGGTTGTGCAATGGTATTTCATGCAACCACAGATTTGTGTAAAAATAATTTCTGGCTCTTGCTCAACCCACTTCAACTAACTCTGGCTCGATGTAGTCCAATGTTAAATGCTGGTGTTGTTCTCGTCTGATCTTTTGTTAATGAGCCACTGATGCATGCAAATTCTCAGTCATCAAAAATAATTTTAAAACAAATACCGCTGGATTGACAATTCTGTAGAACCTCTACGTTTCCTATCATACCTGCGGCATCCATGCACTTGACGCCTATTCGAAAAAGGTCCTGTCGCTGATGTTTTATTCATCATGTCATTGCAACCAGCATAACCCGGTATTTTATTTTACTGCTGCAGGACGCTTGACACGGCCAGGACCGTGGAATAAATCGTAGAATAGTACTTTTTTTTGCTGTTCAATACTCCACGGTCTTAAATAACGTTTGGGCTATGTCAAGGGGCCGAAACACTCGCACGGAGCTAGTCCCAACAATGCTTCAGTATTTTACACTACAATAAAGGAGGAGGTGAGAGACCCCTTCTTGCCCCAAGTAGGGGCAATAATACGAAGAGAACATGTTCGATTACTTTTTTTTTCTACCTTGTCAGCGTTGCCTTGTATGGGTGCATTTTTAAAGCTGTGTTTATTGTTGCCAAACAAGGCCTTTTTCAACACAGCCAGTACACTTGTGTCGCTCTTCGATGTCAAAGCTTGCCAGCGCAGTGGTTGATCAATTCTGCAGCCAGAACACACCGGGCTTGCCAAGCCACCGATTACACAGGCAGAATAGGTAAGTCATGCTCATGGTCATGTTATACGTTTTTAGGGTAAAGTTCAACTTCGTTACCTTCTTTGCACTTTGCAGTACAAGGTCAGATGGTTTTGCTTACCCATTCTTGGCCACGCATTTTTCTCATGCTGGATACTTTCTAGATGAATGGAATCTCCTGCAAAAGATGGTTCGATGAGGATGTTTTCTAACCTTCGTCTTGATTGCGTTCGTGTATAACACTGGCTTTTGTGGTTTGTTCTTTCTTACGCCAACCTTGCTTTGGGTTCGCTGCAAGCACAGCAACTTTCCAATAACCTTTAGCATTTGAAAGCTGGAATATCTTTTCCCTTAGAGGTGAATATAACGTCGATATTTTTATTTATTAGCAAATTGGTCATGCATGAATTAATGCGTCACGTCCCGAAAGTGGCATGTCGGGACCATTATTGTTACTTCTGTGATGAATTGTACAAACGTTTTTTTTTTTGCTGTTGAAGGCTAGGACCTGACGTATAGCTCTTGTATGTCTTATTGAGTTGAGGCGCGCAGTACGTTTAAGTTCTTGAACGCTGATCTCGTATCAATTTTATTTCATCACGGGGTGCGACAATGAGCGTTATATGTCCATGGCTACCCGGCCCGCAACGTGTAGCAGAAAAGCAGTTTTTTGAAGTCCTCTTCGTGTCTTTGCCAGTGGTCTTTTTAGAGTTGAATTCGATGCATGACATTTTCTGTTTTAGGAAGCATGGTAAGAGCGAACGAGTCATTTTGGAGCCATAGCGTTTCATCTCAGCTTGACTTCTCCAAGCAGAACTCCGAGTTCACTGCACATGCACCGCTTCTCCGCGGTGAGCAACATCCGGTAGAACGTTTCAAATGACGATAGAGATTTAGAGGCTGAATCGGGAAGACTGGTGTTTATTGTAGCGTGCAATGTTTTATACTGGTGGGTATAAGCAGTACTGGCTGGCCACAAAACGATACTTTCGTTACACAGAAGAAATTAAACTCTGTAAGTTGTTTATTTCGGATATAAGTTAATTCCTTAGCAAATGCCAAAATATTTCTCGGCAGCAAGGAAGGTATTTTTAGTGATATTGAGCATCACATACCTATTTACTTGCATTTAGTTTATACATGCTGTTTTTAAATTTCAGAGTTACTCCGTGGGCAAAACGTTCATTTAGGGAACGAAATGACAGGATGCATTTTAACCTTTCGGATAACGTTCGCGTTGATTCAAGTAATTTATTATCCGCAAAGCATCGTTTTGGCTGCTTTAGGACACAGTTCATGAGGCATATAAATGATGTTTATTCAAGTATGTGCTACTTGGACATGTCAGCTAGGTACTCGTCGCGCTTTGTTTGTGGGGAGTTAGGATAAAATACGGTAGGAAGAAACAGTAGAAATCACTGTTTGCTGGAGATCATGATGATATGCTTGGCGAATACTGGACTCACAAGCGCGACTTTTTCAACAACATGATTAACCGACAAGAAGGATTCTAACCACGGAAAAGACGACGAGAAATACGGCCTTCTTGGTGAATCCAATGAACAAAATAAAAAATAAAGCAGTCACATTGATAGCTAGTAGTGAAAGCGGGAGGTTTATGCTGTTTGACGTGCAGTGTACTGATTTCAAGTAGAGGCTATGACACTGTTTTCCAATTTTTGCTACCAATACTCACGCTCTTTCTCTCGGTATCAAATTCCGCTCCCTATTAATTCACTAGTTTCGTTCAATCAACATTAGTTTCAACAACACCACAAGTTTGTCCAAAATAATTCAAATTTTTTGCATTCGCAGTGCCCGCGCTTCTGTTCGTGCTGCCGCTCGTTTTCTATTCATTATGTTTTGGTTCTTCTGCTGCCTCGAGCAGATCTAGCGGACGTTCTGTTTATTGGCGATTTATTTCAAATCGCAAAAGCGAAAACCTTCTTGCGGCATTTCAAACAAGTCATCCTTTTTTCCGCGGCACTTTTTCTCGCTTTCTATTGTTCAAAACCACCAAATGGGTATTCATACCAAAATGGAAGCAAGACTACCAGCTTATTAGATACATGTTGCATCAAATATACCTGAAGCTTGTTTTCCACTAACTAATGATAACATGTAAAACAGACACAAGCGATTCGAGGTGCTCCTAATGATCCTGCTTAGATAAATCTCGTCGTCAAGTACCCTCCTATCTCTCGGAAGTCTAACTGAGGAGAAATTTTGTTACCCGACGCATATTCCCGTTAAAGGATGGTATGTGTAAGCTTGAATGGACAACTAAACTCTTATCCAGCAGGCATCGTTTTCAAGCCGCTTGTTGAGTGTATGATGCCTTGTCACTGGGGTGGCTGGGTGGCGTGACTGTGGACTAGGTACGACGACAAGTCGGGCCGCTGAAGGTCTGTGCTCTTCTGAGTTCACAGACCAGAACCAAGGTGAGATGAAATCGTGAATTACTGTCGTCGCTAGGCTAGCGTTACAGTTTACGGTCTTCGCACTCACGAAGCCGGGTCATGGCAACGTGATACGGTACACGGGGGCTAGGAAGGAAATGAGACAGCAACCTGCATTAGTTTGTACGCCCTGGCAAAACACTACCATTGAAGATGTAAACGACGTATTTAAAAGTATTTTATATACGTTCATACACATCAAGCAAGGTTTGGATGGAACCCGCTGAAATTGTTTCGTCATCGGTAGATTCCGCTAGTTCCACACGGGGCTGGCAATCTTTTTCGATTCTCTTGTCATTGATGGGCTGCATTCCTTGGTACATATAAACAACAAAAACCATTCGATGTTGCTGATACTTGTGACACCGCTGCAGTTTCTGTTTTCTGATGGACACACGAGTACCAAACCTTTATTATACCATCTGCCAACAAACCCAAAAGATGCACGGCACCTACAGTCTTTCATAGAAAGAGAGAGTAATGTTTCCTCAAGCAGAGTGAGACAACAAGTGAACATTGTGCCAAAACATTTGTTCCAAGACATTGTGCCAAAACGGTACTCAAAACGTCAGAAAAAGAAGGTAAGATAATACTTAGGAAAACATGTTTGAGCTATAACTTCAAATATTAAAAAAAACTTATACTTTTGGGAATCTGAAGAACGCAAAAAAGCTTTTTCATTATCTGTATGGACAAATTCGGTCTTGAAGTTTGAAAATACATTACGAAACAAAAAAGAACTACGGAGAAATAAGATTCAAACAAGGAGCTGAAGTAGAAAGTATCATTTTTGAAGTTAGGAAAAAAAACACTAGGTGGACATGTACTGAAGCAAAATTAAACTCTGTAAACCCTCTTCGTAATAAAAGAACACTAGGTGGACATGTACTAAAGCAAAATAAAATCTGTAAACCCTCTTTGTATTACAGTTTTACCTACAGGAGTGAATAAAAGAGGCGAAATGAATGATCAGATAGATGGATGGGATAAGAGCCCCAACAACCGAATTGAAAGACCTATCTTCTTGACAGACACCGAAGTGAACTTTCCTGAGTCGAAGTCGACCACTAATTTTATGCAGCAAGAAACCTTCAAGCAGGTAATATCAAAATAACCTTGCAATTCTAACAAGGCAGCTCAGAAGCGGAATTAGAAGGCGGGACGTTGCTCGACAAATTGCCGGCTTGGATCGAGTATCTCACACCTCTGTATCGGTGGTTTATGACTCGTATAAAACACAAAATTACCCGCGGCCATCAATGAGTGACCTTCAGAACCCGTGTGCGAGGACAACCGGGGACAACCACTTCGGATACTGCAACAGCTAATGCTGACCCACTGTTTTTACCAATTTTGGTGGCGTCAGCCATTTCCAAGTAGCTTACGTGGACTGGTAATGTTTTCTACCAACTTTGCACTTAAACATGGGCAGGGTTACGAAACAGGTGTCTATAAGGTCTGAGTATTAGCGGTAGGTGCAGGTTCCCGACGCATTGAGATAAGGCTTTAGGTGATATATTGATACTCCACACGTTGCGACAAACTCTGTGATAAATTGGCAAATAAAATACGGCAAAAATATGAAAGACGAGAAGAGTGAAAATGCTCACAAAATCACCAAGGGGAAAGTCTCACCGAGGTATATAAGGGGGACCACGAACGAGAGGGAAGAGACCGGCATGTGGACCTGGCAGAAGGTCTGCGATGGAACAGCTGGGGCTGTAGGCGTTCCGATCAGTGAGGATGGCTTGACCGGGCGAGACGGCGACTTCGGGAACAGCACGACTGGCTCTACATTCAGCTCGGTGTTTCGGTATGCGTGTAACCTGTAGTTCTAGTTCCCAGGCGGCACGTGCTTGCAGCAGCGGGGCCAGCAGGTGGTGCCTGTAGCCGCATCACTCCTACCGAAGAGGGTGACAAAGAAACAACGTTATAAACTGCGCGGCGATTCCGCGGCGCGGACAGTCACTGGCCGCACCGCAAGTCCCGCGTAGGACGTTTGATTTTTATGTGTATTTTGACGCTTAGTGTTAACTGAAGCATCCGGTGCTGTAATACCATTTTCTGTAGTTTATGCACTTTTTCTATATCCGTCGTATTGGTGTTACAATATAATCGCCAGTGATGACTCATGCCCGCGTCTCTGCCTCCAATACTCAAGAAAACCTACCGCTGCCTACCCATTCATAAATATTAGAAAGCCTGCCAGGATTGTTTGTATTTCACGGTGGGAGATTTGACTATTGCGGTTGTAGACAAGGTTGGCTCGGTATGTACCAAGATAAACAAATAGCTGCGGTTGCAGACAACGTTGGCTCGGTGTGGATCGAGATAAACTGAGAGCTTCCTAAACGCAATTGGTCCTGTCAGAGGGGGAGATCATTGCGTTGGTAAAGTAGTTGTAGAATTTGCTCATGGCAGAACGACCAGCAGAACTAGACTAAAGCAGGAGGTGGGACGAAACGGAGATTCATCTTTAGAGCTTACACTTTATCGGCATGAAGTGGCGCAAGGTCAAGCGGCCGCGACAGATACCACTGCGGCTCTCTTGACGACACCTACTATTAATCCCCAGAAACTCTTCACCTTGTTCGACGAGCGGCGCGACGACCTGTACGCCTACCTGCAGAATATTGAACGAGTGGTGATTGGACAGGGCTTGGCGCAAAAAATGGGCCACCAACTTTAGCGTGTGCATGACCGAAAAAGCGCTAACGGCAATTGGTAGCATGGCCGCCGACGAGGCACTCAAGAAGGCCCTGCTACAGTGTTTTCAATTTATGGTGCAAGGCTACAAAAAGAAGTATAGGACGGTAGCAGCTCATGAACGCGAGACTGCGAAGCAGCTGGCCGCTCGGCTCTATAGGTATTTGGATCTTTTGGTGAAGATGGCGGAAGTACCAAGGACATGTGATGGTCCCCAGAGCATATGATCTCTGAGCAGTTTATTTGTGCAAGAGCATTCCCGCTCTTCTGCAAGAGCCAGAATCTGCAAGAGCCAAAACAAGAGCCACATGATGACGAACCGGAGATATCTCCTGTGAGGTGCCTCCTGTTCTAAGGAGTCGGTCATCAGGTTTCGGAATCTCGGAACAACGAAGATAAAGCCTGGAGTTGAGAAGGGGGTTTTTTGATGTCACCTCAATTCATCAAGCGAACTGGACACACAGAAAAACTTTTAATTGATGGCGAAGGTATTTCAAAGCACCCGTCAAGAAGCGGTAAATATTCATAGCAGTGTTCTAGAAGTTTGAGGTCGCGCAGTCATTATATACGGTGTCACCTCACGTTACAGTTCATGCGTCTCGTCGCGTTTCCTAAAGGCTCGCAGGAACTGGGCCCAGCGGACACCGCCAACAGCCAAGAGAGCGTAGCCCTAGTTTCGATGTAAATCTTGTGTCGCTCCGTAGCCCGACCATCCCCGCTCGGTAGCTTAGCTCGTAACCTGTAGCTACCGATGCTGCGTTCCCGTAGGGTCTCCCTCCAAGTTCGTAGCGTGGAACTTGTTTCAGTAGGCCTGAGGCGTCGTTTTGCTCCGATCACGCTGGGGTCTGTTGCACGAGCCTAGCCTGGTCTTGCTCTCTTGATCCTTCTCCCAACGCTTGCCTCCTTCATCTTCCTGTCCTCCTCTTTCTGATCATTTCACTTTTGTCTCACTTCGTACCTTCTTGTCTGGCACATACTCCTTGGGGGGGGGGGGGTCGGCACACACCCATTTGGGGGTTGCTCATGACACTTTTCTAACGGCAAAGTGGTTTAACGCTTGTCATGGCGGCCGGAAATCTCAGCGTTCCCATAAGTCCAACAACCACACCTAGAAAAATGGCTTGTACACAATGCGCGAAAACACCAAAACCTCACCTTTGTCGTGGAAGGCACGCCTGACGTGCAAGAACGCGTACTCGGGAAATGAGCAACCCTGCTACGGGACTCCGATTAATACGGTCATTGTACGGAGACCAGATCACTGGTTCCTGATCACCATTTTGGTTTAAAGACCGGAACCGTGCGTCTTCTACATGGAACCTGAAAGAGGCAGTCATTCAAGTTGAGACGACCTAGTTTGCCGGTGAAGTGACACCTGCGTGCGCGAAGATCCCGATTTACGGTCTTGCACTAGGCGTTCACCAAGCTGTGTAGGGCTTTAAAACCAGATAAGAACCGAAAGCGTTGGAGTTATTGATTCGAAATGCCACCACAGGCATAAAGCGAAAAGTCACCCATGCGCGGCGACACTTCAATTTGTGATTCCGCCGTCAACCAAATCAATGAAAACTTTGAGGCCTTGGAGGAACCACCAATTGACGCCACGTTACACATTCTTGAGGATCAACTCACAGTGGAACAGTGCAAGGATTGCTCCCTCTTTGTGCTTTTCGAAAGCTGAATCGGCACTTTTGTTTGGGGAACGGCCATCACTGCACTTTCTTTGTACACGCTCGCAATTTTTAAGGTCAATACCACCTCCACACTGGGCGAAGATGATAACAATTGGTGTTTCGAAAATTCTATCGGGACTGTATTTCTTAGTGGTACACAAGAACGTCCGACACGGTCATCAATATGTCCGCAGAACTAGATATCGTGGTCCGGCGATTGGTGCGCTCTGCTAGGCGACGCAAAACACTTTCTCAGTTCTTCAAACATACGTCGATCAACCCCCAAAATGCAGGAAAAGTGTGGAAACTGTTCGCCTGATAAGAGACAACGACGTCCTCAGTACTGTCCCTTATGTAAGCCGTAGCTACCACGTCCCAGAAGATAAAACGCCATCTAACAAGATTCGGGTGATAGGGCTGGGTATACATTCCACAGAAATAGAGTTTCTATAGCAGTAAGAATGTCCCAATGGATCTATCTATGGTTTTTCGCTTGAGCTATTTGAACAGGTGTTTGCCTTTACAAGCAGAGTTAAGAATTTCAGAGCTTCGCTTGCGTGTGTGTTTCTACTGCATTAGCGTACCCTGAACAGTTCTGAACAGTGCTCTCAACAGTTCAAACTGTTCGACATACTGCATTAGCGGCGCATATGCAGGAATAGTTTTGAATTGCAAAACTCTTTAAATTGAGAGGTAGTGCGATGAAGTTGGAAATGTGGAACAAATTTCGACGATGAGCAGCGGGAAAATGTGCCCGAATGCAGCAAAAAAAATGCCCACCAGGGTAGGTGCCAGAGACCCCGAACAAGAAGACGAATGTGTGGAGCTGGCACAAGGTGTGCAATGGAATAGCTATGGCTGTAGGCATTCCGGTCAGTGAAGACTGCAGTGCTGGGTGAGACGGCAAGATATAGACACGGCCCCACAGCCTCGACATCCCGCTCTATCTACCGGTGTGGGACTGACCTGAGGTTCTACTTCCCCGGTGCCGTGTTGTCCGTGTACGTTTGGGCAACCAACTGGGGACGGGGCCGCATCACTCATGCCGACAAGTGCGACAATGTTACCGCGCTACGAACTGCGAAGTCACGCCGCTGTGCCAGCAGTCCCCGAACGCACCGCAAGTGCCTCGTAGCACGCTTGGTTTTTCGTGTGTGTATTTCCCTTAGTGGTGAGTGAAGCAACCTGTGCTTTAATATAGATGGTTGTAATTTACGTACTCTTTGCACGTCCATCCCTTTGGTGTTCCAATACCATAACCAATGCTTATTCATGCACGACTCTCTCTCTCGATTACTCAAGGAAACCTAGCGTGGCCCACCATTCATATACCCAGTTTCTTTGCACTCTATTTACCCCTGATCAAGTCACCCAGTATTTTATGTCGTATCCCCCTTAAAACACGGTCTAAGTCGTTGCTCCTTCCAAGATATTTACGAATTGTTTCTTTTTGTAATGCAGAATTTAGTGATTGTGGCCGTTGATTCGGTATACACAGTGAATAAAGTGGAAAAAAATGTTGTGCAGCTTGGAATATTGCACAAACTTCTATTCAAGAGATTGTTAAATGCATTCTAGCATTCCGGCAGGGCAACCAAAATGAATCGAGTGCCCAATAGGATTTTGTTGCAGGGTTGACTGGGGATGGTCTATGTCGGCCGTGCACTCCCCCACTATACCGGTATAGGCGATGCGACAGGGGCAGTGGGAGTTTTCTAGCGAGCCTAAACTCACCTATCTGGGTAACTTTTTATCAACAGTGATTGTCCGCGGGTTGCTCCTAGAATACAGGTGATAATATCATCTGATTACTAGTGCAAATACCTTTTGAATGAAGCGTACGTTTTGTCTTCATGGTTTCTTCTGTTGGCTGATGTTGTAGAGAAGGTTTTCGATTCATCGCAGTACAATATAGATTTTTGAGAATTTGTAGACCACAATTGCATAGAACTTTGTGTGAGAATATTGTAATCACACCGGCTAACTAGATGTTCATGTTGTCCTTTTTGTAAAATGCACGATTGTGGAGAATGTCAGAAAACGCTTAAAGCCTGTATTCAAAAGCTGAATGCTCGGTACGTGATGGTTCATTCAGTTCATTGAGCTGAGTCTCTGTAGTACAGTAGCAGTTCCTGTAACAAATGAGATTGAAAATATGAAGGTATTTGGTGATGCGCTTTGGTGCTTGTGTGTTTTGCCTCTGGTAGACAAAGCAAACACACAAACTGTAGTAACAGCATATGTGACCAATTTTTTTAGTGTGTAACGTGGCTGTAGATCAACAGGAGCTCATATCTCAGCGAATGCACCACTGCTTGTGAGAGACCTACTAACGCAAAAAGCTTGGGGACTGCAGAAAGATTCAATGCAAGCTAGCGGCCAGTGATGAGTCACTTTTCCTTCTGTTCATCTGCATATTTATTGGTTGAACGCCCAGAAGACATTTTTTTAGATGCGACGCTGAGAGGAGCATCTCTTGTCGGCGGCCCTGTCCTTCCTGCGTCGTCGTTGTCCGCGTTCGCACAGCTGCGTCTATCCTCCACTCACCCCCTCTCCACTCGCCGTGATAGCGTGCCCTCTGCCTCAACATCTGTGGCGCCCGCAGTGCGGTGCGCTCTCTCACTCCGCCGGTGGGCGGCGCTGCGTGCGGCGTAAGCACGCTCTGCGCATGTGCACCTGTGCGCATGTGCATGTGCGGAGAGCGCCCTCTCTCTCCGCGGTCTACTCACCTTCGGGCGCGCTCCGCATATAAATGGAGTGCCGCGCTCCGGCCGCTCTCTCAGTCGACGGTCGTCCGAGCTACGCTTGCTCTCTCTCTCTGTCTCTCTCTCTCGCATTACCCGACGATTTCTCACGCAATTCGAGTAGTCGACCCAAAGGAAACGCAGAATAGAACCCTCTTCAGCGTCGTAGCACACCAGGGTTCCTGCGAGGGGAGGTGGGCGTAATTTTTCGTTTTTGTTAGTTGTTCCTTGAACAAGGGTTTGCTTTTGAAATGAAGCTCAAAAATATAACCTTCGAGGCGCATTACTTATATATGAGAAGAGGAAGTTACACCAGTGCCTTTACCTTGAATGTTTTAGCAATTCACATATTTAATTCCCTATTGCGGCACCTTGCCTTCTTGCAACACAAGCACGTTTACTATTCTAAATATCTTGTTGGAGTACAGAGTCAATTGAATGCTTGCAAGTATTTTTGGCAAGATCTTCCGTTTGTATTACCGCCAACCAAGACTTACCAGTTCTGACGTGCTCACTGAGAATTTTAACAACTAGAGCCCCCTTGATAACCTGATAATATTATAGAAAACCTATTAAAAAACGCAGTGGTGCTCTGGCCTCTAATAGGCGTGTAAGAATATCTACGCACTGTGTTCTATGAGTGTAACGACAGTGTAAGATCAGTGTGGTGAAAGTGAGTTTTGATACGAGGTCTTCGCATAGACTATTTCTTTTTGGCCTTGTGGACTGTGAATGCACGTCTGGTTTGCATGTGTGCAGTTTCAGAAACACCTGTGAAGCAAATTCATTTGTCTAACAAAATATGTGAATGAGCATTCATATTGCACATGGAAGTTTTATTTTGACATTTCAGTTTCTCAATCAGATGCCTTGTGCACCAGAACAGTCAATAGGCTACACAAAGATCACAAGGAATGAGCTTAAAATAACCTGACCAGTGATGAATGATGCTATGCCACAGCATAGAGGGTGCATATGATTGTCTACTCTGTTTAGGCCGGTTGAAGGCACCATGTGCTTTCCCTATGTTATCTTGTGTACAACGCGTAATTAAGATTAGATACCCCTAGGGGAATTTCTTCAGCATTTATCAGCAACTGCCTGATGCTGCACACCAATGTTTTGTGCAGGCCGTAATAAAGCGTCGCTCTTTCTTTTCTACGCTGATCAGCACCCAGCTCGAGGCTCAGAAAGGCTTGTTATCCCAGGACAAATCAGTAGTGGCCGCTCTCAGCTTTGTGCATTAGAGGAGGCCGTCTACATTTTTTTGGCCTCAAAAAACGTTTCTACAACAAAAAAAATGCCTGGCCACAAACTGCGTCACTGATACCTTGGGACCTTAAAGGGACACTGAAGTGAATTTGTCAAGCTCCCGTTTTTGCTTGCACTGCGTAGACTGGCTCAAATTAGCACACTTTTCATCGTTTATCCGGTTGACAAATCGGTAATTATTTTACAAAGCGCGAAAGAAGAAAAACTACCATGCGCGGTTTGCGGCGGCCGCACCAACTAAGGCTGTGACGTTGAGAGGAGGGGCGCCGTGATTGGACGATGCCCAAGGTTAGCAATCACACAAGTTTCGGTTTCGGTTTCGGTTCTGTAAAACATAACCAATGGCTTTGTTGGATGGGCATTCTCAATATCTCAGTAATCATCGTACCGCGCTTCTGCCATGTTGTCGGCTGTAAAATGCACAAGATAAGCCTCCCAGGACGGCTTGTAGTCGTAGCATTCACTAGCTGAAACCTACGCAGTGCATGAACGCCCTCCGCGTAGCCGCAGACGCCCAAATGTCATGCGCTTTTCCCCCATATTTGGAGCTTGCCTCCCTCATGCCTGTATCGTAAAAAGCGTGTTCGCACCAGGCCAAGGGTCTGTTCATTCTCGCCTGTGCCCACTGCCTGCAAGCAGTCGGTGCTTATGGCAACAGCACGCCAACGAGAACTCGCTAGCGCGCCAGTGCCAGCCTGCGCGCGTTTCGTGAACTAGTTCGTGTGGCCATGAACGTTGCGGCCCCAAAAAAGGTGAACTCAATATAAAAAACATCGGCGGAAAACAAAAAAGTTAACTTACAAAAAAAAAAGCACGTAACCGCGGGGATTCGAACTCGTGACGCGCAAAACATTTACGGTGAATTCCTAGCGCCCCAGACTGCTAGGCTAGGGAGCGGGACGCGGAAGCCTTGCTAATATAGGGTATATATTGTACAACCGGTTTACACTTTTATTTAGTTTTGGCATTTCACGCCGCTTAGGCGACTATTTGTTGTACTGCGATCGTGCAGTAAGCGTCGCCCGAGTTTCAACAGTAGCTCACGTCTAGCAATTGCATTTCGTAGACGGAAAAGCGTTCGCAGATGCGTAGTCGTGCTGCTGACCGCTGTGCTTGTTCGCCCAGCGCAAAAAAGTGCTTCCCGCGCCCTAGTTTTACGCTGTACGGTAAAAATATCAGTTGATTTTATTTGCTTAGTACCTATATTGACTTCGCTGACTCTTCTCCCGCCTTCCAGAGGCCTTATATTTTCCTACTGGCGTACTAGTCAGCGAAGCGTCGCATGTGCAGCGCTTGTGTGAAGCGACCTTGACTTGGAGCTAGATACAGTGTACAAACAAACCAAGTAAAGAAAGGCACATTCTTCCATTCACAAACGTGTCCTGGCTTCGTTTCAACTAAGCGAACGAATTGCGACCAAGCAATTTTTTTTAACCTCCTTGATTGCGACGACCCGCCGGCGGCCGGAGGACGAAACGCTGGGCCGACTGACTCTGTCGGCCGGGGAGCCGTGCAGTAGCGCAGCCGTGGCGCAGCCAATTGCCAGCTCATCCCCTCCTGACGTCACACGAAAACGCCACAGAAAATGGGCGAGCGTAAAGAGAGGAGGACAGCGTTTTCGAATTAGTTTTTCTACTAAATAAAATCGCGTAAACGCGCCTAGAGTGGTCGAAACATGGCCTGGGGACTCCGGACTACAATTTGCGCTAGTAATCCCGCAATGTTTACATATCACTTCAGTGTCCCTTTAACAACTTACTCGAACCACTAGTTTCCTGTTATTATCATCCTTCAGGCTCCTTGTGGGGTTCAGTAGCTTGACGAATAATAATTGCTCAACCTTGGTAGTGACTGGTGCATAGATTTTATTTCGTAATCTGGGGACGTGCATATTCGCAAAATTTTTAACTTTACCATGATAATTAAAGCTCCGGTATTGATCAAGTGGATAGAAAAGGAGTGGAACGTGCTTGTATATATTGTCTCGATGCCAGAACCGATGCAGTTGTCTTGAAGAAAAGCACGTTTATTTTGCGAACTTGGGCTCCCCTAACATCTCAAAGAATACGCAGGCGGCGAAGCAGCAGTCAGGAAAGTGACATGCGCAGGCGAGCGTAGGCTAAATCGAATGCCACGACGTCTACTCTGCAGACCTGTATCTTTCGGCGCGAGTATTCCTCGCAATCTCCATTTCATCCAGAGCACTTTACATCAGAGTTCATTTTAGGCTGTTCGCGTAAGTTTGAAACGCTCTCCCTATCAAAAAAGATAACACGGGCAGCAGAAAACTATAAAATGATACACGGACTTCAATTGGCACACGGATAACACAGATTACCCAGCCCGGTGGAGCCGGTCGGCAAAAGAAACACACCCAAAATTCCAATGCAGGGTTCGCAGCATTACCCCCAACAAAAGTGCATTGAGCCGATGATAAAATAAAAAAGCAGTTAGAACAGCCCAAAAAGTCCGTTATCTTGCGTAGTCTGGTATCAGGTGAAGAACGTGGACGACTTCAGAACACGTGCATCATCGTGATGCTCCGGAATCACCGTCACGGATCATCTTTTATTCAAGTTGTCCAGCCCATTGTAGAATGCGGTAGGGTCTGAAATACCGACGCAACAGCTTGTCACTGAGTCCTCGTCGTCAGGTGGGAGTCCAAACCCACACACAAACCCCTGGGTAGTGCTTACCGCCGGAGGTTGTAGCGCTCGGCATCTACCAGCTCCTGGTCAATTGAAGAAACTCGATCGAGCTGGCGGGTCTCCTACACACGCTGAAGCTATTTAATTTCATTTATTGGTTCCTCAAGGGCCCGAAGGTCGTACATAAGGGGGGCAAATACTTATAGGGAGGACAAACAAAGAACAAAAAAGTGAAATACTGACTGACATGCATAAGTCAGCACAACTAACAACAAGAACAACAACAACCACAAAGAACAGATCAGAGAAAAATAATACCAAATTACCAAATACACGTGTTCAGGTATAAGAAAAAAAGCACAGAAAAAGAAAAGACCAGCAAGAACAATTGTGCAGTTTTTAACTACTAAGGATCTGTATTATAAATCAGCATTTATGTTCGAAGTGGTAATAATGGTCGTCCATTTTTTTTGGAAAAGATGCGTGGTCGGTGCAAGATGCTATATCGTCGGGTAGCGAATTCCAAAGGGTTATCGCAGTGGGTAAGGATGAACTTGTGAATGCTGATGTTCGACCGGGTAAATGTGCTATTGGCTGGGTGTGATTTACGCGCGCTTACGTGCGGTGGGATGGTTTTAATATTTCATGCCTGGATTTTGGATCATAGCAGGTCCTGTGAATAAGACATAAACGTGCGATATGATGGCGCGATAGAAGTGACGGAAGGAAAATGGACTGTTTAAAGCTGTGACTCTGGTATCGAAGGAGCATTGGGAGGTGATAAATGGAGCTGCACAATTTTGTATGGATTCTAGGTTAGTGGTCAAAGATGCTTGGGATGGATGCCAGATTGACGACGCGTATTGAAGTTTTAGTTTCACGAATGTTAGATAAGCAAGTTCACGAATTACAGATTTCGTCGGAGGTAATCAAGTGTACTTGATGCTTCGTGACAGATTATGTTGATGTGTAATTCCCATGATAAAGATGGTGTCATGTGAACGCCTAACTATTTATACGATTTTAGAAAGTTTATGTGAACAGCATTATATTGTAAGTGTGGTCAGTGATGAAGCGTTTACGAGAAAATGAGATTAGGTTGCACTTCGATAGGTTAAGGGCCATGAGCCAATCATTGCATTATAATGCGATATTGTTACGGTCATCTTGTAGGGTGCTGTTATCGTCGGGGCTTTTATTGCAGAGTAGAGTGCACAATTGTCGGCAAAAGTCTTATTTTACTTTTATGTTAGTTGGAAGATCATATATATAGATTAGAAATAAAAGTGAAGATTTATTGATTTGATTGATTGATTGTAGGGTTTAACGCGCCGACGCAACGCAGGCAATAAGGCGCGCCGTAGTGGAGGGCTCCGGAGAAATTTTGACCACTTTGGGATCTTTAACGTGCACCGAAATCTCACACACACGGGTGTTTTTGCTTTTTGCCTCCATCAAAAAAGCGGCCGCCAACGCCGGGAATTGAACCCGTGACCTCGTGCTGAGCAGCGCAACGTTTTAAACACTGACCCACCGCGCCCTGTGGTACCCCCGATGTAACATCTGTAACCGGTGATTGGTTGTTATTGGCGGACGTCAATTGCATGTGTCCTGTAAGGAAGTCCTGAATCCAATTTATTATGTTTGTAGGTATATCGAGGCAAGTTAGATTTGAGAGCAGTTGACTACGTGGGACGCGATCAAATGCCTTTGCAAAGTCCAAGAAAATAACGCACGTTTGAAGGTTATTATCCATGTTAACTATAATGTCGTGCGCAAACTCAGCGAGCAAACTCAGTCCAGCGAGATTGCATCGTTGGACGTTGGCGTTGAGTTCGTCGTCTTCTGCATACGAAAGCATGGCATCAAGCATCGTAGTCGGCCGTCTTCTGGACAGACGTATAAACGGTATCATCTGCACGGTGTACTAGATAGCTGTATTGTCGGCAAGCGTCACATACGGAAGCACTTCCTCCCAAGTCTTATGTTCATCGCCGTCGTACATTGAAAAGATCTCCGCGATTGTCTTTTTCACACGTTCCGCTAGGCCGTTGACTTGGGTGTGGTAACCCGTCGTTCTTCGGCGATTCGTCTTGCCGTAGTGTAAGATTACTTGCGGAAGTCCCACAGTGAAGCCCTTCATATTCCGGGATACGGACTTCGGAGGCTCGATGCCGCAGCACAACTTGGTTTATGACGCACTTTGTGAGTTCTTGTGCTGTGCCCTCCGGAAGAGCAGCGGTTTCTGCCTAGTGTGTCATGCATCCTTTGCCTACAAATATCCGATTGTTTTCGGATCGTGACAAAAGTAATGGGATCATTAGGCCAATGTTATATAATGGACAGGCCTGGATGGGACGGTGATCGGTCGGCAAATGTCCCGCGGATATTGTCAGCTGCGCTTATCGTCGCTGGCAGTCATGGCAGCTCCGGATGTAGTGGGTAACGTCGAATGTAAGGCGGGACCAGTAGTATTTCAACTTGAAGTTTTCAAATTGTGTGAGATATGGTGAATGTCTGGAAGAGTGGTCATCGTGGCACACAATCTTTCGTCGCGAACGTTTGCGGGGATGACAAGATAATTCGTTGTCGTTCTTGGGCTAAAATTTCTCGTTACGAGGACAGAGGTTCAAGGATAAATATTGCTGAGGTGCGTTTGAACGACCTAGGCACGGCGACATTGCGTCCTTCGAGATAATTGATTATGACTTGTAAGTCGGGGTCGGCGCATTAATGGGTGGCTTGTCGCCCTTCGTCACGGCTTTAAAGAAGGCGCTGTATTCATAAGTCTTCTGATGGTCGATCGACAGGGTCACAGGACAGGCAGTTCGTATCGGAGTGTTTCCTCCAGATTTATACACGATTGTAAAGTCGAACTCTTGGAGGCACAATCTACACAGCCCAATACTGAGAGAGCCAACACCGTCTAATGTGCTGTATTTTTGAAATTGGCAACCCAACACAGTGCATTGTGGTCTGTTAAAACCTTCAATGGTCTACCATAGACGTGTGGCCAAAATGTTCAAATCGCTTTTATAATAGTGAGGCACTGTTTCTCAGAGCCAGAGCGACGCACTCTTTCTCAAAAGCGATTACCTTTTTGCAACTGATTTGCTTTCGGAAGAGGATGGAACAGAATCCTAAATCACTGGCGTTGGTGCGCATTTCCTTTTCAGCATATTCGTGGAAGAGAGCGCGCACGGGAAGATTTTTAGTTGTTTCTGTAGCTCGCAGAATGCTTTATCTTGGTCGTTTCTTTGTCAAGCGTATGAGTGGCTCTGCAGTGTGTGTGAAGTTTGCGACGAAGCGCCGGTATTATGTGCAGAGTCTGAAAAATCGTCGCACGCTCTACTTCTTTATCAGGCGTGGGAAGTTCACACTAGCTAAAAATTTTGCGGATTCAGGCAGGACTCCTGCCGCGTTGACGAAGTGGCCCTAAAACTTAAATTCCTCCCATCCGAAACAGCCCTTTTTAGGCGTCAGAGTTACCCGTAATATACGAATTGCCTCGACTACAAACTCCGACATGCAAGATATTCTTCAAATGTCCATGCGAATACCACAACATCGTCGCGGTATACGAGGCAGGTATGCCACTTCAGGCAAGCTAACTACCACAGTGCCCATTACTCTTTGAAATGTGCTGGTGCTGTAAACACGCCAAATAGCCGCACCCTAAACTTCTTCAGGCAGTCCAGGGTTAAAAAGAAATATTCTTTCGTACACTTTTATTGGCCAGTAGCCGGTCTACGGATCCATAGATTATAGTACAAGGACGAAGCATATGCCTTGAAGGAAAAAAAAAACATTGAAGCGAACTTGTGCTCCCCTAACAACTCAAAGAATACACGGGCGGCGAACCAGCACTCAATAATGTGACGTGCATAGATGATCGTCAGCGAATCGAATGCCGCGACATCTGCACTGATGGCATTTTTCTATGGACGCGAGTATTTCTCGACCCGTCTATTCTTTCCAGAACACTGAAGTTCAAAGACAATTATTGAAGACACTTGACTTAAGTTCGAAACGGTCTCCCCATCAAAAGAGACAACACGTGCAGTCTAAAATAGGAATTGAACCAGGCCTTCACTTGGCACACGGATGACAGAGAACACAGCCTCCGCTGCCGGTGGCCAAAAACAGAAAATTAACAAAGCACATTTGATGATAATAAAGAGGCGGCTCGCACAGGCACAGGAGCACGGGCATAGGTCACTCCTCGCCCTTCGTGACAGTGACTCGTGTTCTGCCCCAATAATCGGGTGACCGGCTGCATGGCTCCTTTCTCCGTCGCTTTCCGCTACATTCTTGTGCCGTCAAAACCGGGAGATCGAACCACCAGCAGAATCGTCTTGACACGGCGCAGACGCCGAAGTACGCTGCGCTAGGGATTCCTTGGGATCTAGCTGATTTGAGAAGCCTCATCCTTAAACGCTGCTCGCCTCTCTTGCTCGTGCTGAAGCCACCCGGACGCCCGGCTTCGCTGTCGTCTGCTATGGAGGAGCTGCGCCGCCGCCGTGATTTCTTGAGGGAAGCGGTCACAATAGGCTTAGCTGCAATTGAATTATTCCAAGATGATCCATACTCACCGACCATGCAGATCCGCTCGCACCTGCTCGCCTTCAACACCAAGTACGAGGAAATGAAAGTCCTTGACAAGCGCGACCAGGAAATCATCGATTTAGATTAGTTGAAATCTCACTTATTCACCCGTTTTGAAGATGGCGAAAAGGTGTAGTTGATACGCGCGAACGTTTCCCTCACCCGAACCTTCGTGGTTCCTTATGAAGTTCTGCTCAGGGTACCGGAGCACCGAGTCCTTATTTTGCCGTCACGAAGCAGGGCAAGACAGTTGCGCTCCGCGGTGACAGCCCCACAACCGTGGAGGCCGACAATGTGGCTATGCACACTGTGGATTTTGCACGCTATGGGTGAGCCGCGCGTCTGCAATGTACACGGCTGCTCAGCAGGCGAAGACTCGTAACTCCCGGAACAACTTGCGGAGCTCGCGCCAGATTCCTTTGAGGGACTGTTATATACACCCATCATCCTGCCTAGAGACGGGTACTTTGTCTCCGCGGACGACAAGGTCACCGGGCTCTTCATGGAACTCGTGTCCACGATGTACAATGATGCGGCTGGGCTGGAATAGCCCAGCTTGACGTTCTCCGTGGGTTCTGACATCGCTGTCGCTCAGAGAGACTCCTTGCTGAGAGAGCGCGTGGTTGGGCGTCGCGAGCAGGCGCCGTTCCTTCTTTACGATGGAGGTCGTGCACCTCCCGGTGCTCGCTTCTCTTCTGGTGTTTATGCTTCCCTAAATCTCTGCCACTGATTGACGCAACGAGCTGGAAAATCGGATAACGTAAATCGTTAACGAACCCTGTGCTGGGGAACTCGTGGATAGTGACTGGTAAGATTCAAATACCTCGTTCGGCGGCCTACTGAAGTATCTTGGAAGAAATCGCATCCGCTGCTACTATCGTCCTTCCGGAAGTATGGTGGCGCGGCTCACCACCCCCATTCGTGTAACTCACGTCAACGATTGGTCACCTGTGCCCAGCTGAAAGCCTTGGCGCGCTGTGCAGGCTACACGCCTACCTGTCAGGGGCGCACAGCGAAGCACGCCAATCGAAAACAGCTGCCCCTGAAAGGTCAATTCCCTATGACCCCGGCGGTAACACCGGCTCTTCAGGCAACTAGGGCGGCGATCGAGGCACCAGCGTTCTCCTCACGCCGACTACGAACAAGAGGCGAAGCTTGCGGACCAGCGTCAGCCACTGAAGGATGTGAAATGAGGGGGGCGAATAGGGGTCAGCAGTCATCAGGGAAGCTTGCTGCAGCAAGCTGGTGCGACCGAGTGAAATAACTAACTGATATGAAGGTGATCAGTGGGCTCCTGCTGATCCCAGCGCTCTGCGTAACAAAGCGGCGCTTTCAAGCCTTCCCGAACTAGTCGAAGGAATTGTTTGTTGATATTATCGGTGGAATGCTTTAGGGACTGAGATTTTTTGGCGTGACCACGGTGAAACAGAGCTGCCGTAGCTAAACGCTATAGCGTGTAACGTGGTCTAGAGAACAAACACTTACCCTAAGAGGGTTTTTTTCTGGTGATGTCTGCAGCCTCCTTGTTGAACAGCATTCCGTCATTAATATCGTGAAACGCCATGACCTATGAGACTTCGGACGACTCGTCACTCAAAATAATCGTTCCTAGACATTTAAAAAAGTTTTTGTTCGGTTTTTTATATACTTAGGCATCATCAGCTGTGTGGTTGAACACCAGGTACGCTACGAGATGCTCACGTGTCTTCCAGCTTTAAAAGTGATTTTCTTCCGTTTGGCTGTTACATTGTCATCACCGTGTTCTCTCTCCCTCAGCGTCGTATGCTTCGCCGGACCACGAGTCTCGTTTAAACTACATGGACGCATGTACTGCGGTTGTGCCCCGCCTACTATCTGGTTCCTCCGGATCGACCATTGCATCTTGGCTCCCGTGGGATTGTGTTGATCATCATAAATAGGCGGCTCACACGGCAACGGGTGTACGGGCATAGCTCGCTTCTCGCGCTCTTTGCAGTGGCTCGTGTTCTGCCGTAAGAATGGGCTGCTAAGGGCCAATACGGGCTGCTTGGCTCTTTTACCCGTCGCTTTCGGCGACATTCTGGGGCCTTTTCTTAGTCGCTTTCCGCGACACCCAATGCACGGTTCGCGGCAATATGAAAATTGCGCACTTCAATTGTAACAAAGGAAGTGGTTAATTATGTGTTGAGTATTTCTGTATTTTGACTATGTTTCTCAACATTACTGCTGCCTTTAGAAGAAAAAGCCTCCAGTTTTGTCTGAAAGGCAAAATGGGGGACCGGAACTCTAATGCAGGCACCAAATCACTTAGTCTCTTTCAAGTACTCCACACGCTGACTAGTCACAACGTTGCCAAAAAAAATACAATACTGAAATCCCTGAGCTAAAACTTGTTTTGTTATTTTTATTGCAAAGCCTAGGCTGGAGCAACAAAAACGATAAACACTGGTCAATTAAGACATACAAAGGAAATGTTTTGTTTTTTTATGGGGTCTAGGACTTACGCTAAAGCCATACGTACTTTGTTTTGGCTTATAAAATTGTTTTGTTCGGCGCCGGTTTTTTTCTCCAATGCAATTTTCCCTCCTCGAGGAAAAACACCACTCGAGGGAAGTACAAAGCTCCGATAACGTTCTCCAGGTGACAATAGAAAAACAATTCTCTCCTCCATCACCTGACCACACAGGCTCTTGCCGAATGCTTACTCCAAAGGATTGCAAATTGTAGTTTTCTCAGGCTTTAAATATTCTGAGGAGTTGTTTCTCAAACTCCATTTTCTTTATATCAGCTCAGCCCCTAGTTGTACTTTCGGAAGGGTGACATGCTCATGGATATTCTTTAGGGTCGCTATTATGTGGTTTGTGTTAGGAAACTGTGTGATAACTTTCAATCACAGTTCTTTTACCGTTGCAATTTTAAGGCACGTGCTTACTTTGGGCCTCTGTGGAGAAACAAAGGCAACTAAGCAAATTACAAGCCCTTATTGCATTGCATCAGAGAGATGCTTTGGGCAGTTTTCTTTAAAGACCAAAATTGCGTACAAACCTGCGTCTTCAACGTTCTTTGTGAAACCAGTGTCATCCTCCGTTGCCTCCACCTACTGTAGTACGGGGGTGCTCTCCACAGGCAGGCGTTGGCTTGTCACGTCTATTTCTTCTTTCTTACCGTGTGGATCGCTACGATGCCAATTATCTTTATGGCCTGTGATATTGGGTCGAGGTGGTTGTTTTGCCCATGGGAAGCAATATGTAGCACGGGTTCAGTTAAAAACGGCTTGAACAAATTCGAATATTGAAATGTGCGCATTGAAACTGATATTATCAGTTTTCCCAAAAAATAGTCGCACACGTATACCTGTGTTCTGATTAACAAAATGGAGACTTGTCAATACAATAGATAGTAGCGCCAAATAGGAAACTGAAAACTTCATTTAAAGAATTCTCCGCTGCAGCTTTCACAGAACTCCTTGTTCTTCAGAAAGCTCTGATTTCACAGTACTACTAAACAGCAGTCAGCACGTGGACGAGGACAGTATATTAGTCAGGGTTTACAGTACAACATGCAGAAGTTCTATTACAGAATCTGGCAGGCACATACTTTTTAGGTGCACACGATCCGCGCTGCCTAACTGATTAAGGTATTACATTTTATATGCACTTATTGCAATTTGTTTCTTAACGAAATGAAATGACAAATCTACCATATGGAACGTTTCGCCTGGCAATTATATCCAAACACGTAAAGTAGCGGTGGGATAAAGTGCGCAGCATTTTGGAAGAAACAACCTGCGTTTTGTGTATAGCACGGGGCCGAAACAAGCAGAGGAATCGTAAAATAATTGAAACGTATCTCAACATATGGCGCGAATTTTAATATGTGTCGCAATCTAATTTCAGGCAAACGAAATTGTAAAGTAATTTCTTAGGGTATTCAATTTCCTTTGCCTCATGAAGAAAATTGCCTTGTTCCACTCAGGCTTCTCGTTTTTCTAGCGTAGTCAGTCGTGCAGTGTCGTGCTACGGAGATAAATATCCGTACCAACTTTTTGCGACAAGCCACTTTCAGTGCAGAGGAGGGCGATTCCGTCTTCTTTACCTAAAACTTTCTTCATCGCTATTCTCCAACAGATACAAGAACACGCCTTTCAAATTGGATGACTCTTGGTCAAACTTTTTTACGTGTTTCTTGTCTAAGTAGTATGATACAAATAACGCAAACAAAGCCAGCGAAATGGTGTGAAGAATGCCGATCCTCGATTTTGAGTACACAGATCGCCAGATTATATTCACTAATGTCAAAATAAAGATAACAAGTTCAATGTACATACTCCCTGATTGATATGTGGTAAAGCAACACGTAGTAAACACAAGAGGGAGGGTGTCTTTGTAAAACCGATTCCGTTATGACATTAAATGGAGTAATAAAAAAGATAATTTCTGATTTCACTCGCCCCCAGCTGTGCCGGGGGCGTTCTTGATCAAGTCGCAACATAGCTTGATCCCGCACTTCAGCTAGAATATGTATAAAACGCGAAGGCTGTACTTAGCCCGTTCAGGTTGCCTGCTATATTTAGGCTACCCTTATGTAGGCGCCTCGCTGCTTAAGAGAAAAACTGTTAAATAAATTCGTGGGCATGGTGAAGACACAGGAGCCACTTTATGTTATTGGCAGCAGCACCTGGGCATCAAGGGGGGATACCTTCGTCTTGCACTAGACGTACATTACAAATAGTGATTATGATAGTGGAGGTAACAATAATAATTATTATAGTGATATAAAATCTTCCGAAGGGTAATAAAGACAGAGGCGCAAAGTGACGTGTGAGGGATTTCAAAAGGCAGGACAAAGCAAAAGTGTTTGCAAAAAAAACCAACTTACCGCATATGCCTGCAATAAATACTGGCTAATTTGATATTCTTTAGGTACAATGTATTTGCTTCACAACTCCTCTAATGATATTCCTGGCAAATAAACATTGAAGAAGTAGACATATTTACCAACCCGCCGCGGTGGCTCAGTGGCTAAGGTGTTGCGCTGATGAGCACGAGGTCGCGGGTTTGATTTCCGGCCGTGGCGGCGGATTTTCTGATAAAAGCGAAAAGCAAAAACGCCCGTGTGTACCACACTTTGGCGCACGTTATAGATCCCCAGGTTGTCAAAATTAATCCGGAGCCCTCCACTAGAGCACGCCTCATCACCTGCGTTGCGTCAGCATGTTTAACCCCACAATCAAAAGAACATATTCGACAATATAAAAGACTGAAAGTTCATTACATGCGACATGTTTTATACGCCACCTTGGCGAACAGCGGTTGATATGTTATGACAAGGTTTTGGGAACTCAACCTTAAGAAGCAAACCACGAATCCAGATGATAATACGGCCCAGTGGGTGCAATCTTGCTTGAAATGCTTCCTTAAAAAATAACAGCAATTGCGATCTTAGAAGTTAACAAACCTGGGCAATATATGCTTGACCAATGTGAAAACCAAAGGCGCAAATCGAGCGCTGTTGTTTTACAAGATGCACATAACCTCATCAAGGCACTAGTGATCATATTAGCTTTAGGTACAAGGAAAATACTAATTGGCGGACAATGGCAACTGAAATTGAAGGCAGCCTTTTGTACCGCATGGTGCCATCCTTAGCGCAGAGGGTGCGGTGGGGTTAAAAAAATTGCACGTCCCAGCATATCCAACTCTTGGACGCACAACAGGTACACGGAGGGCTGTGGAAGGAGAGGCTCAAAGAGCAGGACCGGTTTTTTTGTTGTTCGTTTAAAATGCAACCGCTTTGGTCTTGCCGTGCTGCATGGTGACACGTGCTGCTTCGAAATGCAGCCTAAGGGCGCGCAGTAGTTGGACAAAGTCAGCTGGAGGCATTTTGGTGCCGCCGAATCCTAGCACACCTCCAACCCTCTTCTGTGATCAGGGTCGACGTACCTTCCTGAAGAGAAAGTGCTAAACTCTCTCCACAAGGTCATATTTTCATTGATACTAATTTTTGGTTTTTCTTGTTGAAAATACTTTCATGACTGTGTATACCTCGTTGAGGTCAGGTGAAGTTAGGCCGAGTGATTTTTTTACCATTGCAGCGACACCATCGTCACCGCAACCATCAGCACCTTAATCTTCATCTGCGGTGCTTGGATGCCCACCGTCAGCGGTCCCACGCGCTGCACGCAAAATCGAGCATGACTCCGCACATGGGCGCTAGCTCGTCTTCACCGCTCCCACTTCTTGCCGGGCCTATGCTTTCCACATAAATGTAGGAAGCCGCATCATCCACACCGACCGAGTCTGCTTCCTACATGTGGTGATTCGGAGGTTGCGCGCCTGATACCCCACCAGCGGCACACCGTCATGGCGACGTGGGGGGACCCGCCGATAGTAGCGTTCGAGCCACGGAACCTAAGAGGATGGTTCTTCAAGTTTGAGGCATCCCTCTGGATCAACCACGTGAGCATACAACCTCCGAAGCACTCCATCGTCTGGGAGACGCTTCCAATGGACCTCGGCTGTGTCATCGCCCTACCACCACCCAGCACCACCCCCTACAATGACCGCGCTGCCATGCTCGCGCACAACAGCGTCACGGACGACGTGTTTCGGCCTGGAGCATAGGAGGTGCACGCACGCTATGGGCACGTGGCGCAGCCGTACATTTTGCCCTCTGTGACATCGCCGTCATCCGCAGCCAGTAGTGTCAACCCCATACACGGCATCTGCAGCGTGGTAGCCGCACCATTAATGACAAGCCTTGCAGCCGATGATATCGCGGACGGCGACCAACAACAGCCCGCCCTGCCAGCTTCTACAACCGCGTGTGAGGAATCCGGGGAGCTACATTGCTGTGTTACTACCAAATCCTTCCCAACCTGGTCGCCGGCTACGCAACTTTTGTACGTCAAGTCCACCACGACAGTAACACAGATCCCTGCTCCACTGTAGTCATAGTGTGACTCACGCGAGACGCACATCGTGTCACCTCACCCAACTCCAATGAGCTTACGTCTCCCGTTCTGCTGCAATCAACAGTGTCACCGATTCTCTCTCAGGATACCAGCGCAATGCTCCAGAATCTCTGCACAAGAGCACATCGACACACACAACCAGAACGACGGCGCTGGCCCCAACACCGCGAGACCACGCTGGGCAGGATAGTCCATTTATATTAAGGCTAGAACACCCGGCCAAACAAAACGTCCTACGTGTTACCTGTGATGCGGCCGGGTACTGTGGACGAGGCCGAGTCGTCTCGTAGGTTGTAGGGCTTTCTCTCCTCGTCGCCCTCACCGCCTGGAGTGATGCGGGCACGTCCCTTCTAGGTGCCCCGGAGCTAAGGACCACAGTGCCCGAGAACTTCCAACTGACGGTGACACCCACACTGGACGTGGAGTGGGATGCTGTGCCTTTCTCTGCCTGTTCTAAAACCGGTCGTCTCTCCCTACACGGGGTCTTCACTGTTAGGTCGGCTTCACCCGTTCCAGCCGACCTTGGACCAGCCGCACACGCCAGAATGCTTCGGTCGTATTCTCCCGCACACACCTCACTGGGGATCGCCGAGGGGTCTTGGTGCTTGGTGGTTGCACTCTTCGCCCTTCGGCGACATCACCACAATTTTACAAAGTTGGGGTTTTATGGGGAAAATAGTGTCTGGCGTAGACTACATGCTGAGATTCCACGGTCACAACACATCTCTAAACATAGAAATCTTGTGAAACCTACTACAAGCAAACGGCATGGCTGTCACAGTGATAATGTCGTGAAAAATAATTGTAGAGTTATTTTTTCTGGAAAAAGGTGGTTACCAATAGTGACGGAGAGGTGACATAGAAACGAAGGTGAGGCCAACCGAATCCACAAGTTTAGTTGTTGAGGCGTTTCTGCCCAAGTCTTCAAAAACAATCCGCAGGTGGCGCAGGTGCTCAGGCCACAATTTACTGGATAAGTGAATGTTTGAATTGACTGAAATAGTGTAATAGGACAACATTAGAAGAGTAGCAACAACGTTTCAGAAATAAAGAGGGCAACGGGTGCGCAGAAAAGAGTAATGGGTCTCATATTGCCAAAATTTTAATTTACATTTTCTACCTCTAGTACGACTACTGTTACGATTTTCGATGAAAGATTTGTAATGGTTTACGAACTAAGTTTATTGGTGAATTTTCTAATATTTAGTGGTTATCAGGCAACTATAGAATTCTGTATCATAGTAAAGTAGTGGTATTCACTGCAAGGTCCCCATTATCTTAACTCTGAAACATTACTTGCAGGTTTGAATCAGTAAAAGAGCAAAGATTTCTTAAATCTCCCTTGCAGTGTTATTGCAACAACGCGATTTTAAGTGCGTGCAGTCCATTGAACGCGCTACTGAACGCGTACATTGGACGGTGGTCATGATATTCTGAACATTGTGCAGCATCACAGAAGTTCTTCAGGGTACAGGTAAATTCAATGTAAAGAAGCAGGGACCCAGTCGTTCCCTTACCGTAAAAGCAGACCCAGAGGAAGCGCAAAAGTGAACGAGTTCATTGTATAGGATTTGTAGGTGACAGAAAAGCTAGATATGGGTGTTGAATCTCCCGCTTGGTCACGTAGACGTTGATACTCATGATCATTGATTCTAGATTGTGAGGTTTAAAAACTCGATGCTACACAGGCGATGCGGCCCGCTGTAGTTGCAGGTTTGCAGAAAAACGTTGACAACTTGGGGATCTTTATAAATCGCCGAAGCCTCGACGACAGGCGCGGTTTTCACCTGCATGGAATAATCGGCCGGCGTGGCCGGGAATCGAATCTGCGTTCTTGGACATGGCAGCACAACGGCCTACCCACTGAGCCACCACAGCGAGTTTATCATCATCATTATCTCGCACGGTCTTAAAAGGTATACCCAATTCCTGCCGCCAACAATCTGTGTCCTTTCCATTGTTATTACGTTACATTTCGATGACGAAATCAGGGATAATGACCGCGTATTAAGGAGACTACCGAAGATCCCTCCCGCTTGAGGTTCCTGAAAAACTGATTTTGACCGCCGTTGACCGTCGTGGACTGCCTTGCCTGGCCCTCAGCAGTAGCTCGTTCTGGCTGCCACTGACTCTTCAACTATGTCCGACCAGAAACTTCAGTGGCAGACCGACGAGCAATGTCAATCCCTGCGTGCCACTCTTGACGCCCTTTGCGCGTCGCGCGGGTACCAAGCTAATGATAACCTGGTCGCTTTAGGCTTTAAGAAGAAGGTTCTTCATGCTACAGTTACAAGACGGCTAAGGGAAGCAACTGGGCTTCGTCACACCCCCTTGCCCGCCGCCTTTGGTTCTGGACGAATCAAATAGCTCTAGCGCAAAAACTACGAAATTAGCAAGCTGCAAAACACAATACGTGAAATCCTTTAAAGAGACCAATTTGGGCATTATTACTACGTGGCCACGGGATGCTAGGAATGGCTATGCGGGAATCCGAGTGAAAATTGACGTTGAGCAGCCTGTGGGCACTCCGTAGTAATTTCACCGGCAACGGCACATCACCTTCAAACGACTCCTAACACGGCTCCTACTGCAGGTACACCCCGAGAGCTGTCCATCGGCTGTCGCTCACAAGTTCTTAAACGCCGTCTGACCTCTTTCATATAGTCAACGGCAGGAGCAAAATAATTATTCGGAGCCAGCGCTGTTTTGCAGCCCTAGTAGAAAAAAAAAGACAATCGAGGGCAATTTGTTCATACACGTCTCGCAAGTCACTTGTACCTAAAACAAATTACAGAAGCTGACCCTCACGCGCAAGACATGAAGGTAGCTAGCAACGTTGTGCGAACCTTCACGACTATCACGAAGGTTTAGGTCCATGATTAGCCCCTATTTCCTTCTTCGCTACTGCGACGACTTTTACTTCCTAACTGTTGCGGTAAGGGCGAGGTTCTTCCATTTTTTGGTGAGTGGGGGACAAGGTGCTAGTCTCTGCCCGAGGCCTCCTGGTCACTGCGGCCTTGCGGGAAGCCACCACCGCCTCATATAGAAAAATAAATAAATGTTATTTCTCTCTCTCTTCCTCTGGGTAATGTTGGCCAACATCAGCAAGTGGGTATTTTTGGCATCACAAACACACGTAGGCGACGCTTGGCGGTCCCCGCAATTTTGCCAATCTTCTAAGTGGGTATGCTTGGCTCCTCAGCAACATTCGCATTAAAGTCTGCCATCACAGCCGTTAACTGCATTTCTGCCTCCTTTTTTGCTGTTTCGACGGCCTCGTAGAAGTTGTATCGCTTCTTTAGCTTGATAGCAAACACCGCGACTCTGCAACTAACCTTGAAAAACTGCTCCAAGTGTACTGGTATTTCTCTGTTGGAAAAAATGTAATCATGCGTTCTACCTTCTGTTGGAGCCCACTGTGCATAGAATATGCCTGCTAGTAAGTTTTAATATTAATTTTCTCTCCTTTCTAACTTCAGGTAAACCTTTGTTAACCCGCCTAACGTCCGAAAGCTCCTCTAGTAGTACTGACAATATTTTCTAACTAGACATGGTTCGTGCGTTGAACAGGTGTGGCAGACAAAAGGTGCGAGAGAGTGACAGAAGTTCCCCGCGGACGACATTGCCACGAGCGCCTGCTGTGATAAAGCGCCAGCGTTTGTCGGTTTTGATTTTTATACGCGCGGGTCTGAAGGATTGAGCTGAGCCATTGGCTTACTGATGAGATCCACCGATGTCTGTTGATTAGAAAAGTAAGCCACTGCCACTGCTCCAGCTACAAAAATATAGCTTGTTTTAGGCTCAGTTAGCAAAAATATCAACAGAAATATATTAGTGACCTTTCTCGCCTGTTTTTTGATATTTTTAACCGAAAAAACAGTTTATCGTTTGGTCTACCAACAACAGTAACCTTTTGGTAGGGAAGGGGGAAAAGTTCGGCAACGCTGTGCTCTCTCACGTACAAAACATAAGGACCCCGACATGAGTGCAAAGACTTTATTTCCACGTATAGTACACGCAAATCAAATATTTATCTAGGTAGCACTTGCTCGGGCGGTCGGGGCAAGAGAGTGTATTTTTGTATATGCCCAGTGGTTATTTAAATTTTAGCAATGACACCTGTGTTACCCTTGGGTGACGTCTTATTCCAGGCGCTGTATGCGCGTATTTTATGCCCAACATTCTTCGCCTTATAGGTATTTCATTCACAGTATGGGTGGGGCGTTTCGGACGTAGCGCGGAACTGATTCAGGAATTTTTCTCTTTTTAACTCAGTATCCAAGGCTGCGCAATGCATGTGTTTGCTTCTCAACAGCAATCTCTAAGCACTACCAAACGACTATTGTTATTTTTATTTTAAAATAATCACGCTGGTTCGGCAGGGTAACCTTCGATGGAGTGCGTGTTATTTATACCGCGTTTCGACGAGTGCTGTTATTTTATGGCTTTTCCTTGTATCTAACTGCCAGCACGACACAGTAGATCGGTTTTGTTACCCTGTTTCAACTATTTAAAGGCATCAAACAGTGCATAATTGAGTATTCTGCTGCTTTTTTCCACCGGCGGCGGTGCCAGATATTGCTACAGTGACTGTTTTGTGTACATTTTGCCTTCGGGATCAAATTAACCCAAAAATGCGCTTAGCGAACTTATTTAACTTTTCAAACTAGCAGAACTACCCCCCAATAACGCGAGTATGGCCTTAAGGGGTAATCCTGTGGCGGAAGATGGTAGGTTAGTTTACCTTGCCTTGAAACCAGGTGAGAATCAACTCGGCAACTCCGAAGAGAAAAAAAAAACTTTTACATTCATAAAACTACTGGTACTAAGAGGTTTCATTTTGTACGTAAGTTTTCCAGAACATCATCAAACATGGGTATGAATGTTTCAGAACTTACATTACAAATACAGTGCCGAAATTTCACGTCATTGCTCGGACGTTTTTACGAACCTGCGCGAATGTTTATATTAGCGCAGCTTCGTTAAAACACGTCGTCAATGACAAGAATCTCTGGTATAATCTCAATGATGATAATGATATTGGAACGCTTTTAAATTCTGACAAACACAGTCCAAAATTTTTACAAATTACCAACTCACGAAATATTCCTGCAAAGAATGGAAGGTTCTTCGTGCCGTTTTATAATTACCTAAGAGTATTCCCACAAAATCATTTCCTGAAAAAGCACTGATTGGGAAAATCCGCAACAATGGCAGTTACCAGTATGGGAATCCTGTAACAATATTTACGACACCATCATTACACCCCAAAAAGCAACGGTTTTCCATTTTAGGTATGATGCTTATTACCGCAACAAACCAGCCGTCATTATTTCAAGGCAGGGTCAGGTTCAAAAAAATGCTAGTGCATGTTGTTTGATAATCAAAATGAATCCCGCAATGCTAGAAAAAAAGGCCTAATGGATTCTGAAGATATCTGCCTAGCTGCAAAGATTTTAGATGACGATGTATGAAATGTTCACAAGTATTCAGTAAATTGTCGCGGAGCGGGACGAGAACGTGCAAAAACTGGGTTCAGAATAAAGGCCTATACTCGAAGCTCTATTTGCGGGCATGACGTTTTTATATAGGATAGTCTTTCCGGGCTACTTAAACCCGAAAATTTTGGTCTGTCATATCTGTCTGTCTGTCTGTGACTCGATTCAGTCCCACCGCCAAACTGAAACGAAGTCTGCTCAGTAGTCTTGCATACTCACAGCAAACTCTAAGCATATATGTCAATATCATATCTTCATACTTGTCCAAATTGTTCAACAACAACGAGAAATTACGCAAATACAAGGCAGACAATTCCACAAGGGTTATTTACTGTGCTCTTTTATAAAAGCCATATATGCTTGATTTTTGCGAAAAAATTACTACATTCAGTGCAGAAAAAAAAACTTGCCTGGTGTCGCGCGCGCAATTATAGCTTCTGGCTGCGTTTTAAGAAGTCAAGCGGCAACATTTACTAAAGATACCACTAGATAGACTCTATGCCCTTGGAACGCACGTGGACCTGGGCAACGCGCTTTTATAAATTTGGAAGTAGGGAGCCTTAATTCACGCGCGTCTCCGCTCTACGGCAGCGCTGGAATCGAGGCACCCCGCCATGAGCAGTGGAACGCCGTTAGTTTAACGTGACTTTAGCAAACCTTTACCGTGGTTACTTTTGGAGGAACGAGATGCAGGGAGAACAAAAGGAGAGGTGAGCGGGAAAGCGAAGGTAGGCACTTACTTGCCAAATGGCGCTAAAAAATATCGCCTTTAGTCGACAATTGCAAAAAACGGAGCAGATATGCGGCTATTTTTAATTCTGATGGTCATATAAAACAGCACTATGGGAAGTAACCGATCAGGGTGGAAGCCAATGCCCGAAAGAGGTTTTTATTCTTTTAGATGATTACCTAAAATGAGCGCTGAATAAGTTAACCTCAATAGGCGATGGTGAAGGAAGAAATAGGTGTAGTTGTGGGAGAATATAACAATGTCAAGGCTTAGCTCAAAAAAGTGGTGGTCCGTGACGAGACAAAATGTAACACGTAACGAGAGTCCGATTACAAAAAATAAAGTAGTTATTCTCACAGTCTTTTCAATTGAGATATGAAATTGAGAAAACGTAGGTTAAGCAAGATAAATGTCCTCAATCAGGCACCAAAAAACTACATGATCACGAGAAAAAACCCAAGATTAGGCCATCCCGGAATATACAATAGTAAATATTTGCTAAAGACTAAGGCAGGATGAAATAATGTATCGTAAACTAAAAAAAAAGCAAAACGTGAATAACAAATATGAAGTGGTGAACGAAGCAACAAAACCCACATTATACGCCAGAAAACCCTAAAACGCCTAAAGCTTTGGCAACCGTCACAAATTGCGATTGGAAGACTAAGGAAACAGCCCACCTGGTCGTCTTTTCTTGGTGTCCTACGCATTTTCTTGTGTGCCTTATTGCTAACAAGAAAGCTGGTTAAAAAATTCAGGGAAGTTTGGACTAACGGTCAAGATTTGAATGGCAAAAATGTCTTAGGTGTGTATTTCCGGTCACAAAGTTTAGTTTCAGTATCGCTCCGTTTTTATATAGTTGCGGTTGTAGTAATCGTGCTCAGATGCTTCTAAGATGTACGCGCCGAGTGTTGGATGGACATTCATCCCAAAATTGTCTAGTTCCACAAGCTCTTCGTCATCTACTCGAAGCAGCGATGACTAGATCTCCGCGTCAACTCGGGAACGATTAGCACATTCGCTGCCATGTCTCCACCTATTCATAAAGGCTTTTAAAGAATGCTGCCTCTGGAGTCACCTCTCCCAAGTGGGGTGCTTTTAGTTTTAACATTACCACTTGAGTTTTAAATGCGCCGTAGCGCTCGAGGCAGCGCTGTAGTTTTTTTCCTAATGCCACTAGGCGATTTAAGGTCACGTGCATCGCTGCGAGGCACGCGTTCTCGACCACTCCACGTATTATCGCTGCTCGAGGTATTCGCAATTTTTTTCAAAGGCCACTGAACCTGCCGAGGACCTTCGGTGGTGCACGTGAGGCAGGCGTTTAGAGGCCCTCGGCATTTTCGCGATATATTTTTGTGTATACAACAGTGAATTTACGGCCAGTAACAATAGCTCCGCTGTAAAAGAGAAGTTTCTCCACACAAACGGAGATAATTATAGTGGAATCTATGACCCTGCTGAATTCCAAAATTGAAGCTGCCAAAGTCTAAATTTGAAATTAACCAACCCAACGTCCTAACCAACACCAGGGCTACCTACCCAAGGTAAATGCTAGCCGCTCGACTCAGGTGATAACACAGTCAGATAGACGCTGTTTTCACAACCCTACCGAACGAAGAACGATTCTGACCAGGATACTTATTTTTTTTTCTTTCAACCTGGCTGCACATTTTCTTCTTCTTTGCCACATTGCCCCTCAAGTTCTTAGGGTTGTCGTGTGGTTAGGTTAACGACTTTCCGGCTTGGATGTCTGGTGAATGAATTCCGTGCCTTCCTGAAACCTCTTTTTGTAGAGGAGAGCACTCCGAACGAATGATCGCGAGCTCTCACCATTCGGCGCCTAGCTTTTCCTCGTTGTTTACTTCGCCAAGCTGGAGTACTTGTTAACAATGCACCGTGTACAATAAACAAGTAGAACAACTTTCTTTTTATAGTGCGGTAATATTCAAAAGTAAAACAGATAACTAGTTGAAATGAGCAATGTACACTTTTGCGCCAACAACATTGGCCACTCAGCTGGACATTGCACTTAATGGCAATGTCGACTCAGCTGTACATTGCTCTTATCATGGTAAATGCAATTTTAACCTCACTCTAAAAACTTGGTGGTCGAAAGCTCCTGTTCATACTGTTGCGTGGAAGCGGGACCAAACTGACAACAGCTGTAGGCGCACCGCACCGGGTACCTTGAGTATTCTTAGTGACAGGTGAGTGGCGACACCGTACCCCGAGCCCCCATTCTTAAGCTGTTACCTACCGTGGCCAGATGTTGCAATGTGAAGGGTTAGAAGCCGTGAACGGTGGCCGACGGAGCCTTGGTCAAGCTCCGGCAGATGGGCTCCCTGCCTGTCTACCAAGCAGGGAGCTCCGGGACCTTTTTGACTACCAGGGTAAGGTCAAAGAAGAAAGTACCCCCGTCTCCCTGCTTTTATACTTTGCCGTTTATTATTTTCAAACCCTCCGCTCCCCCCCCCAACCGTGATCGTTACCTGCAAAGGGGCCCCAGGGAAATATCCTTTCCCGCATTGGCGTCATTAACCTTTCCTGATCCGGATCATTTTTCTCGATTTCTTTTCATGGAATCCCTCAATCCAACCCACCCCCTTGCATCTCAGTCAGTCTTCTTGATTCAAAATATCTTGAAGCCATAACAGCAAAATCATATCAGGCCAAAAAACAAAGGACTGGTGAACTCATCATCGACGTAAATAAGAAGCAGCAGTCCACAAAGCTTCTAGCACAAACTAGACTAGCTGATCTTCACACCCCATTGGAGCCAGAGCCAGATCTCGTGAACAAGATACCAGATATCTCGTGATACCAGAGCCAGATCTCGTGAACAAAACGGATGGGGATCTCCTTGCCGGCTTGAAGGATCAGTGCATCACTGCCGTGAGACGCACCACCATCCGCAGAGACGACAAGGAGATTCCAACCAAGCACATCATCTTGACCTTTGACCGCGCAGTTCTCGCACAACATATATATGCAGGTTTTATCCGGTGCTCAATACGTCCGTACATCCCGAACCCGCGGCGCTGTTTTAAGTGCCAGCTGTTCGGGCACGGCACGAACTCTTGCCGTGGCTGAACGACCTGTGCAAAAGGCGCGGCGCACGATCGTCTGAGTGAGAACTGCCTATACGAAACCCTCACTTTTGTAAACTGTGGGGATCGCACGCGGCATAATCCCGCAAGTGTAAAAATTCTGACTAGAAAAAAGATCATAAACATTAGGTCACTGAGAACATCACCTTTCCAGAGGAGAGAAAGAGGTTCGCCTCTTTCCCTCCGGGGAGGTACGCCGACGCAGATCGCCGGAGGGCGGAGCGGCGTCTGGTGTGCACAGGGACCCAGTTCAGCGAGTCTGACATGGTCCCGTCCCCGCCCCCCGCTGGGCTGCCTCACGCAGCCCAACCCGGCACCACGCCACTTGCTGAGGCAGCAGCGGTTGTGGTGCAAACCACTTCTGTCGGGACCGGGGCCGCTCCCGCCTCTAACCTCCGCGTCCTCCAGTGCTTTGGAGTGTGCCGAGGTGATGAACACCACGGGCCCCGCGCCGGCTCCCACCGCCCCCGCACCGCCCGTGCGACCTCTGGTGCCCCGGACGCCCTCGGCGGTGGCGGCTCAAACGAAGGGCTCCCAAAGGGAGGCCAAGTGCCGGGGGCCCAGTCTGTCGGGCACCCCTCGGACATCCTACGACGAGATGGATGTCGGGCCGTTCCTGCCTGCAACGCAGCCCAAAGATCGGCCACACACTTAAAAGCCTACAGAAAGGCCCAAAAAGCCCTATCCCTGAGTAACAGCCCCCAAAAGACGACACGTGAACACACACACACACACACTCTAGTCATTCTTAAATGTAAATAATGGGAACAGGCAACATCATTCAATGGAACTGTAGATGCCTTATCAACAATCTAGATCATGTGTACGTGATACTTCATTCACATCAGCCAAGTCTCATGTGTCTTCAAAAAACACACCTAAATAGTAAACATTATAACTTCTTGAATAGCCACTTGGTATTTCGAAAAGACAGGCACACTTGCGCTTATTCTTCAGGTGGTGTGGCCTTGGTAGCCCGAAATCCTTAGCGTGTCACACCAACCACCTAAACACCAGGCTTAAAGCTGTCGCGATTCGAACAAATATATATGATATGTCAATAACGGTGTGCTCCCTCTACATCCCTCCAATTACCAACCATCGAACACTGATTTTGAGGCTCGGATAGATCAACTACCTGAACCGTACTTAGTCTTAGGCAACCTCAATGCACATAATTCAATCTGGGGCTCTTCCCGCACAGATTGCCGAGGTCGCCTAATTGAAAAATTTCTAACATCACCGGGAGCATGCCTTTTTACCAAAAACGAAGCTACATATTATAACATAGGACAAAACAGTTATTCACATCTTGACTTGGATCTTGGTCCTGCAGTTCTGTTCCCATTTCTTGAGTGGCATGTGGACATAAACCTATATAGTAGTGACCACTTCCCCACCAAATTGACATACATAGGCAAAGGTACAAACACTTCCCCTCTCATAAAAGGCTCAATGAAGGAAGAGCAAAGTGGAGTACATTCACAGAAACATCTAAACTGCACTACACATGCTTAAAACACCTACACGTAGAAGAGGCAAACCAACTGCTCACGGCGGACATCCTCGACGCCGCCAAAAAGTCCATTCCACAGGCCTCCGGTGCCCCACGAAACGCAAGTAAGCCCTGGTGGGAATGAGGTCTGCAGGCGAGCGCGAGTGGCACAGAACAAGGCGTGGGGTGTCCTTCGCAGGTACCCCACGTCGGATAATCTCATTTTATGTAAACAGGAAAATGCTTTTGGGAAGCGTGTGCGTCATGAGACGAAAAGGGAGAGTTTGCACGCCTTGCTCACTTCTATCACCTCGTACACCGGCGCTCACAAAGTCTGGACACGAATACGCAAACTAAAAGGACAACAGACACACAACCTGCCCTTGGTTAGCACAACGGAGGACACACTCGAAGACCAGGCTGACACGCTTGAACAACATTTTGAACACGTGTCCACTTCAGCACACTGCACAAACACTTTCATAAGACACAAAAGATCTGCGGAGAAGTCCCTGCATGATAACAACAAGTCGCACAGTTCCTACAATTCCCCTTTTCCAATTCATGAGCTTAAGACCGCTCTGACCACATGTAAGCCTTCAGCTCCAGGTGCAGACAAAATCACATACACCATGATAAAACACCTGCCCCCAGACACTCTTGAAACACTCCTAAATCTTTACAACAACATCAGGCTTTCGTGGCACATTTCATGCTCTTGAAGGGAGGCTATAGTAGTAGCTTTCCTGAAGGAGGGGAAGGACGCTTCCTGTCCTTCCAGTTGCCGGCTGAATGCTTTGACAAGCTGCCTGTACAAGCTTCTCGAGATGATGATAAACAGGGGACTCGTGTACATTCTTGACTACAATGGCCTCATCGAGAGCTGCCAGGCAGGCTTAGGTGCTGGGAGATTCACAAGCAATCAACTGCTTTCATTGGAATCATATGTAAAAGATGCCTTCATTCATGAACAGTATTAGATAACAGTCTCCGATATGGAAAAGGCCTATGACATGGCCTGGCGGTAGGGCATCTTGTGTGACCTCCAGTCGTTTGGTGTTTCCGGCAACATGCTGAGCACGCTTGGTAGCTACATGTCGGAAAGGACCTTTCGAGTGAGGGTTGGCAGTGCTCTTTGAAATGTATATGTGCAGGAAAATGGCGTCTCTCAAGGCGATGTCTTGAGCTGTACACTCTTTATTGTTAAGATGAACTCTCTTCGGCATTCATTGCCACCAACCATTTCCTGTTCTGTATATGTAGAAGACTTTCAAATATCTTTCAAGTCCTGTTACTTTTCAGTTTGTGAACGCAAAGTCCAGCTTGGGGTGAACAAACTTGCTGGCTGGGTGAGACGCAAACGGTTTTAAACTGAACCCTGTAAAAAGTACTTGTGTTGTTTTCTCCCAGAAGCGCCCGATTAAGGCAGACCCTGAGATTACCCTTTATCACGCTTCTACTCCTGTAAAAAAGGAGCACAAGTTTTTAGGTGTCATATGTATGAAAAAAGGACGTTCATTCCACACATAAAAAAACTGAAACATAAATGTCTGAAAACACTAAACATTCTCAAAGTCCACTCCCACCAATTCTGGGGTGCAGACAAACAACTCCTTCTCCGTGTCTTTAGCGCTTTAGTCGGGTCTCGGGTAGACTACGGTAGTGTTCTGTAAGCGTCGGCATCAAAAACAGCACTAAAAATGCTTGACCCAGTGCTTCACATGGGCCTGCGCCTTGCGTGTGGTGCGTTCCGCACTAGCCTGGCCCAGTGTCTGTACGCTGAAAGTAAGAATTGGTGCCTGGAACATCAACGAATGTACATTGATTTATTATATGCCTAATGACTCATCATTCAATAACCATCCTTTTAAACATGTCCTCAACGATACATCTACAACCCAGCTATTCCCAAATCGTACATGTGTGTCTTTGCCCTACTCTCTGAGGGTAAGAGAGGAAGGTTCAGGTATTTCCGTTGGGTTTTTAGATGTCTGCACGTCATCATCATTTTCGAACGTTATACCACCATGGCAACTGCAGCCTGTTTGTTGCGATGTTTCATTTATGAAAATAGATAAAAACAGGCTTCCGAGACCTGCGATACTGCAGCAATTGTTGTCGCTTCAGGATAAATATAAATGTGCCGAATTCTATAGCGATGCCTCGAAAACTTCAAATACGGTGTCATGCGCCGCTCATGGTCCCAACTTTATTTCTTGCAGAACCATGAATGTACACACCACTATCTTCTCAGCAGAAGCATATGGCATTTTAAGCATTGTTCAGCACATTCTTAAAAAAAAATTACCAAGTCTGTCATCTTTACAGACTCTTTGAGCGTTGTGCGTGTATTGTCTTGTGTATTGTACTGTCTGTATTGTCTGTGTATTGTACACAGACCCAGGAAAAACCACATTGTCCATCTTGTCATTAATGTCATATTGTCTATATATGCTAAGAATTTTCAACTAATCCTGTGCTCGGTTCCAGGCCATGCTGGAATCGCGGGAAATGAGACCGCGGATCAAAAGGCCGCCCACGCTGCACTTTCAACCACAGTATACATAACAACAATACCCTACACTGACCTCAAGCCACACATCCGACATCATCATCACCGGCCTATCTACGCCCACTGCAGGGCAAAGGCCTACACCTTCGCAAAACTTAACAAGCCGACTGGAGCACCCAGAACGACAACAAGTTACACATAATAATACCACACTTAGGAAAATACACTAGTGACTCACACAACAGATTCATCAAAGTTTCTCAAGCTAGATTACGGATTGGCCACACACACACCACACACTCCCATCTGCTCACTGGATCTCCAAGACCCCTGTGTAGCAGGTGTGGGGAGGGCCTATCCGTACTTCACGTCCTCATTACATGCAAAGCACTCCACACAACAAGACGTATGCACTTCCCTCAACTCTGCAGACAACACATTCCACTACACCCAGCACTCTTTCTGGCGGATGATCCCGTGATTCCTGTACAACGCACTTTTAAGTTTCTTAGTGACATCAAGTTTTTACACATCATGTCGTATCACACATAGTTTTTTAAAAACCTTATTTTATGCCATGCACCATCCCAACCTGGCCTTTTACACCAGCCATCCTCATTGCCGTTTCCTAATTTTACTTTTGTTTGGTTAAGCGATTTTATAGTTTACCATTACATCCTTCATACCTAACCACTGTTTTGGCCCTCTTTGCTTTTCTTGGCCTTGCATCATTAAACGCAAACATCACCATCAACGGCAGTAGGCGAGAATATTAGGCGATGCGTTTATACGTGCATCCCCTGGAGTAAAACCAGCCGGAGCGCACGAGCGCGTTGCTAAAGCCATCGCCCCACAATCTGACATCGCAGTTCGGGTGTAGAAATAATATGAGAGCGTGTGCATCAACCCACGCTCGCTGCCGCGTGTTTTCCAATTCCTCTCCTTTTCCATTCCAATCCTTCCAACTACAAGTTCAATTATTTTGGCATTCCCAATTTTGCCCTAGATGATTAAGACCTGCGTTTGGTGCTTGGGATTTCCCTAGTTTTTACGTTGCCTTCCTTTTGTGGCCGCTTCAGTTTTGCGGCAAACGCTCATATATCACTTACGTTTCAATTTTTGCTTTTCTTTCTCACATTTTCAGCTTTTTTGGGTTTAATTTTATATTACATACTTGTTTTAGTATTTAGCAGGGTCACCTGTCATCACACTTTACTCCTAATAAAAATTTTCTCCTGCTTTTCGTTTTTGGTGCGCTATTTCCCAGGTAAAACCAAACTGTATGTTTTGGGCAGAAAAAGTAAATGAAATGTTTTAATACTTGTAGAACAAGTTTTTTGCAGAGACGTGCAAGGTATTTCATCTGTCTCATCGTGGAAGACAAAGCCTCACGCCCTTCTACCGCTTCTCTCACCGCCGCCGCAGCTTCTGTGAGCGAAACGTGTTGAGCAGTGATTTCCACGCATACCACCCAAGCAGTGAATGTGATGAACTTTGCCGCTTCAACTGAAGTAACGAAACAGGCAGCGAGGACACGCACACCAATGTCTGTACTCCAAAAGTGGAACGCTATATATTCGGGTGATGCATTCTGCACGCAGTTGCCTTCCCCAAGCTATGTTAAGCCCCTCCTCCTTCCCCGACCGGTGTGTTTTTTGCTTTATTGCCGGACCTTGGCAGTAAAACAGAGCCGAAATGTACAAAAGAACGCACAATCAATAATGAGTCCGCCATGCCATGGTCTGGTGGCGTTGTGTTTCAAAATTCCCTAAGCGCGGCGAGTACGTCAATTCTTTACAAATATTGAGGAAAAGAAGACTTTGGGCTCTCTGCGTCCATAAACTGTAGAACACTTTCAGAGAAATATTGTCGCGTCCGCAGCGTGTCAACGTCACACTTATGCTATGGCATCCTCGACCCTAAAATAACGTGCAAGCAAAATAACATGAACCAATCATACGAAAACCCATCTTCTCTCTTTATACAAAGAAAAGAATATGCCATGGAAGTTCAGTGGAGAGTCCTTTCGAAATGTCATTTGCAGAAAGTCCCCAAACAACACTGCTCTCCAACAATCGAGAAAGCGTGCTCCACAGGTTCCGGTTGCTTGCAAATAGAACAGTCAGTTCACCGTTGGGTAGAAAGCCCATTATTATTCATTCATGTTGCAAGTGAAAGTGATCTGGTATGTAGTTTGAAGAAAGAGTTTTCTCCTGATGAAACTTCTATTCTCTTCACCATATTTAAAACATCTTGTCCTGGGCCGCCACAGTGAAAAACTATGAACATTGGTACAGAGAAGGCTACCTTGCAGTGATCCCTAAATATGTTTTCCTCGTACATAGGCCAAATAGTGCATCAAAAAACAAGATGACTGAATATTCTCATTAAAATGCTCATAAATGCTCCCTGTCATCCTTCTCGGTGAATCTACGGTTTCGGCAAAAGACCCCGTTAGCCGCAGATGAATTACTGAGTGCAGAAAAGTGCCCAGAACGTCCCGCACAAGAAATCGATTGACGAGTTCTCTTAAAAACAGGTATGTGAGACTTAAACAGCCATTGTGTGTTCGGGGAAACACATTCATTTTACTGGTTCGATAGCAAGTAAATGGCCCTAGAAATGTATCGAATAGGCGTTAAACTAGTATATGTAGGGGATAGGGAATATCCAGGGAACAATGGATTGCATGCATAACAAACCACAATTGGCTATGCAGAGATATGTGACAAACGTTGCCCTAGCAAACATAAACAAACCATTTCCGGAGCTTGCGCACGCCAAAAGGGCTTAAGTACGCTGCGAAACTCCACAAGAGTACTCAAGGCCTTTACTGGGTGAATGACACAAGTGACGTTGGCGAAAATGTATTGGGGATTAGGCGAATTGCCATGCCATAACCACACACATTTTCCCCAGTTTACAAGGCTACCTGTTGCAACACCAAATCGTTTCCATCGCGACCAAGAATATTTTTCACGTAGGAAGCGTCAGGAATGTTGTAATTGTCGTCTTCATATTGGGTACTGACGCTTTGGGGTATTCCTTTTTTGCACGAATCCAAGGTGGGGTGACGATCCAGGCCGAAGCCGCGTAGCAGCGACGTGCGGGATGTATGTAATCAATACATTGGGAGTGAGAAATGGGGTGGTTGCCACAGCTCTGCACGATGTGCTGATTGAGGATGCCTGGCCCTGCAATACGGATGCCCCTAAGGCAGTGATGAAAAGTTATGTATACTCGAATCCACTTTGCACAAAAAAGCTGGAGACACGGCTTCTTAGCTTAGACTTGTCTCTTCTGAACATGTAGCGGCTGGTCGCAGTCTTGGAACCAGGAGATGAGAAGGCTGTTGAGTGTTGGCAGCTTAGAGGGTAGCGTTGCATCACAGGGCCCGCGTAGTCTCGATGATCTCGTCCAGGGCAAGGCGGTGGAAGCTGAAGGCAACATGAGGCTGAACTAGCAACGTATGCAAATGAGGTAGGGTGGATGCAGGGCAGAACTCTTATGAACCATGATTAACATCATTGAGCTACGTTTTACACTATCCACATGGCGGCCATAAGAAATCCTCTGCAAGCACGCGCCAGCAACCGTTTTGCCGTCGTCTGAGGTCGTCACGCTGGGAGGCATTGTGCAAATGTACGGTCCTCGTGACGATATATCGTTGCTGTATTTACTCCAAAAACTCCCTTATGAAAATATTGCCACTACAAAGAACATTTGCACTGCATTACAACGTTTTACCACACTCTCGATGAAAATCATTACGGATCAGACAAAACTATTGGCAGACATAGTCCCCTCAAAAGCACCTAAATTTTAATAAAGCCGACAAGATATAGCAATAACTGTTTTGAGAGACATTGGTTGGTGTTGATACTTTCGATTGAAAAGGAAGATGAAGCTGGCACCAAGCGCAGCAGACTCATAGACGAAGACGACAACGCTTGGGAGCGGAGACGAGATATCTGTTTTGACAATGGTTCTCTGTAAATAGTCTAATTATATCTACTTTTTATCAACGAAGAACTCCTTCATTTGCCTCCCTGGACGTTTTCCACAGCTGACTTAACTTCGTTTTTAAAAAGTCGGAAATATTTGTTGAATATGAAATCTACATACTTGAATTAGATACTGGGAATAAACACCACGAGGTCCTAGCCCACTTGGACTACTTTGTGCTAACATCAGCAGCCACACACAAGTTAGGGTTTTCTGAGTGCCAATTTTGTTCGAGAGTGACTGTGTGTTCTTTTTATTTCAACTAGGCATGATGCGAAGATCCACGCTTTCTCATAGGTGTGTAAACAATGAAACTTCAGCTTCTAGGCAACTATTTTGTCGTGACAAGCTTAGTAGCTGAGAAATATAGACAAAAAAGAATTGTTGAGAAGTTGCGCCTAAATTTACTTGCTGGTTTTACAGAATAGCAATTATGGTAAACAAATGGTTATCTCATATTTATGCAAAGCATAAACCATGTTTTGTTAGCCGCGTATAAGAGTCTGAGCCTTCTTAACAAACCTGGCTATAAAATAAAAACCGAAATTTATTTCCTCATGTTTTATCTTGGCATTCCGTGTATAAGTTAATATTTAAAACTACACTGAATATTTTTATTTCACTAATGGACACGTTTGACGGCATTCACCCTTCTATCTTAAATGTGAATACATTTAGAGAAAACCTCGTTACCGTAATCTACCCTTCCCACAGTACAAACATGGTGTGTTTTTGAAGCACCAACCAATTCTAAGGACTGGTTGGGCTAACCTAAACACATCAACTAAATTAACGGGGAATAAAAATCAGAGAAATTTGGTGTGTAATATTAAGCACAATACAAAGCAACGCCGCTTTACTGGCGCACGTTGCTTGTGTAATCACCAGTTCAAATTTGGTTGACTGGTTTCTTGTCGATAGTGGGAAAAACAGTTCTTGTGTATTGCCTCGAACCATGGATTGGGTTTGTTTATTTATAGCTTTTTTTGCAGACCGACGTCGCCGGGCTGTGTTATCTGTGTTATTCTTCGGCGACGTGATGCCCGTATCCTTTACTTTTTTAATTCCGCACGTGTTATGTCCGTTAATAGGGATAGTGCTTTGAACCAACGCCAATAGCCTAGAATATTCTGCATTGATATGCAGTGTTTTGGATGTAATTCCACGGTTGGAGAAACCATCGCGCCGGGAGATAAATGCCCGCAGAGAGGACGGCGCGATATTCGTTTGAACCGCGACTCGCCTGTGCACGTTGCTTAATTGACTGCTCTATCTTCACCTTTGTATTCTTTCAGTCGTAAGGGAGAACGTGGTCCACTCTAATTACCCTATTTCTGCTTCAAGACAGCTGGCGCGTCTTTGGCTACGTGACATCTGGAGAGAATGCTGCGTACATGAACCCTGAGCTATCGTCAAGCCGGCAAGCAAGCCGAACTCGTTACAGCCAGTGACAGCAAGGTCTTCAGTTTGCACTGCTTTCGGCAAACGTGAAAAAATAAGATGATGTGAAAACCTCTATGATCAACGCAGGCATCATGAACAGTGCTTCCATTGCTGCGCTCATTCATCAGAAACTCATGGAGCCCCCATCATTTCACGGGTCACCTTCCGAGGACCCTAATGACTGGTTGGAGCAAGTCGAATGGGTTAGGCTGTTTACCCAATGGGACGACGAGGGGACAATGAGTTCAGGACTCAGCATGTATCTGGTTTGAAAACCCCGGGAGCTCTCTAGAGTCTTGGAACGATTTCACAACATATTTTAACGACGTTCACCGTGGTTGCGCGACAAGAGCGGAAGTCTTGCTGCAGACACGGACACAACACCCTAAATGAAGCATTGTTGTGTTAATCGAAGAGATGAAGAGGCTTCTCTGGCGTCATGAACGTTGCATGGCGGAATAAAGGCACTCACACTTCTTAATGCTCGGTTTCAAGGAGGAACTGTTTGCAGGACTTGTGCACACTCCGCCCAAAATCATCGCTAAAATCGTGACCGAAGCCAGCACAATTGTGAAGGCTCTGTGAATGCGAGATAAGCAGTGTGACCGCAACGTTTCTGGCTCGGGCAAAGCTAACTGCGTCGAAAGCATACGGATTCTGGTAGAGAGCCTCCGTGAGGCTATCCGTGTTTTAGTGAGGGAGAAAATCGGGGCACTTCCGCCAAAGCTGGTGAACCCGCAAGTCTCTTCCCTTATCGACGTCATTAGGGAAGACCTGAAGCAAGAGCTGGGGACTTCAACGACACCACAAGCACAACCCGAGCCACAAGCTTTGACCTACGCGTCCGGTGTCCATTGACGTCTTGCAGCTGCCCCTGATTGTTAGGAGGCGCCATAGCGTTGTCGTTTGTCACTGGCCCGACGACCGGTGGTGCAGCCCCACCCCAAGGAAGACCGACGTGTGGTGAACGCCAGAAAGTAGACCATCGTGCTACCATACGGAGAGCACGACAACAACTACTGTCTCTGCCCCAAAAAAGGCTCGGTTTGGAGAGGGCTCTCCGTCAACGCACCCCACCCTGACACCGCCAGCGCACTACTGAAATCGAAGAGTACCTGTGCAGCACCTACCGAAGTCTGGCGTGCTTTAACCGTTCGCCATTACTCTACCCATAGCAATCACCCAACCGTCGAAGAACGACTTCACGCGTTTGAGTTCCCCAAGCCCACGCGGGGGAAAGTAAAAGCCACAACTAGGAAAAGTAAATCTGGACGACGGCGGAAAAATGAAAACCCTGCAACGATCCAAGGCCAAACCCGGACGTGACTCGAAACCCGACATGACCGGCCTTGCTGTAGAGAAGACGACCACAATCATCACTCATAATTTCTGACCGTCAACCGGTACATGCCGAGGTACGACGCCCCGACTACCCAGAATTCGAGGAAGGCGGCGTCCGAGGATGAGTTGTCCATGGTCGGCTTTGCTTTAGTCACCCTTATGGATCTTCGAGAACCAAGTAAGCGGATAATTTGCCTCTAAGCTGGAGAAAGTTACGACCAGATACGATGGTTCCCACATTCGGAGGGCAAGGCCCATCTCGTAACTCCAACTTGAACGTGCATAGCACGAGTCATCATTGACGGCACCACGTACCCTGCAGCGTTCATCAATTTGCTTAATTTCTTGAGCGACGTAATTCTTGAAATGATCTATTTGACTCAGAATGGGGTAAAATTGGTCAAAAGACAAAGTCAATACCTTTTCTCTATGATCACTCCACGACGCCTGTACCGAACCTCAAACACCGGGCTGCTATAAGGACTGCCGATGATCATGTCACCCTGCCACCTGTGCAAGCTTCCTGATCAACATATACTGTGAAGATGCTGCTCTTGACATCGATGCTTTCATAGACAGTGACCAAAAGTTGCTTCTCTGCCGCGGTTTGTGTGTCGCAAAGAGAACTGCGCTTTAAGCAACGCCAATCCCACCTTCCGGTCACTAAATTCACCGAGGAGCATCCGCTTTTAAACAAACGTGCTGCAGTTGCTTTCCTTGAAGGAACGCAAGGAGCAAGTTACCTGCTCATGATCGCCGAATTTGAATCCGCACTAGAAGATGCCCTCCAGCTTTCTCATCCATTCGACGTAAGTACAACGCTACCGCAAGAAGAAAGCACGAAAATATTCGTTTTGATGCGCAGCTACGACTGTTTTTCGTAGAACTGAGACCTACATTGGAGTCCTTATGCGTACAGACGAATTATAACCGAAGGTGGAGTCCGACTGTCCTGACAGTCACTGTACCGCCTTTCTTCAGAGCAGCAGGAAGACACCAGGGCCCATGTGACAGACACGTTCAGTGAAGAAATTATACAGACGTCGAAAAGAAGCTGCCCAGCACCAGTTTTACTCGTGAAGAGAAAACAAGGCAGATTTACATTTTTCGTTTACTACCGGCGACAGAACAAAACATCACCACTAATGACGTGCACCCCCCGCCATGAATTGACGGGGCCCTAGACGAACTCTGTCACGCGAAGTGCTTCCCATGGTTGGATTTAAGGACAGGCTATAGGAAAATATAAGTGGATGAGAGAGCTTGAGGGAAGACTTCATTCGTGACCCTCCACGGCCTTCACAAAATGAAGTAAAAACAGCGCGGTAGGAAGAAATATACAGGGAAAAAGAAACCAGACAGGACAAGCGCTCACTATCAACCGAAATTTATTTGAACGAAAAGACATATATACATATAAAAAATGAAAACGGCGCATGGGATAACATACATGCCATACCAAACAGTGATTCAGATAAAAAAGAGAAAACAGTTTTGCTCCTACATAGTATTAAACATGCGAGATAAGCCACTGCATATTCCTGAAAAATAACGAGAGCGCGACTATTGCACTTGTCTGTCGTGTCACGCTATAGCTGATTAGAATGACGGAATGGAAGGACCGTTTTCTTTTTCAAATTGTGGCTGACAGGAGCGCGTAGGACACGAACCACAGTTATCAGACAAATGAGCAGTAGGTGTACCTTTCAAAGAATTGAAGCGCTCTCTAAAACGTACCTTTACACATTGATCCGTTTGGCCAACGTACACCGGACCACAAGACAAAGCTATTCTATTAACACATACAACACTACACGTGATATACTTATTCGTGTGGTTAACAGTTCAATTCTCAGAACTAGCGGAATATGTGTCGTTTGTTTCTGTCTACTACGGCATAGACTTTACAAAGCTTCTTTGGTCTGATGGGGCAACATGTATCCAATATCTGCAAGCAATGTTTTTCATTCTCTGAGGGGTACGGTGGACGTGAGGAAAAACAGCGCACTTTTTTGTTTACTTGTTTTTTTTTGCGCTAAGCTTGTCGCAACCCTTTGTCATGGTTACAACCTTATTGCATGCTGACTCCACCGTGCTAGTTGGAGAACGAGCTTCTTTTAGCATTTTAAGCTGTTCTTCGAAATTGGCATCAAATGAGTGTACCCATGATTCGTACAATGCTGACCGAAGGATAGAAAAAGCTATAGAGTTTTTTTACAATCTTAATATTTTGCGAATTGTAGTTACGCAAGTTTTAACTGACCTGGGTGGTAATTTTTAGTAAACCTGGTTCGCTCCGAAATTTCACCAAAGGTGCACAAATTGTATACAGAATTTTTCCCTGGCCTCAAAGATGAGCTTTAGGCACATACCCTTCTCTTAAAAACCTTCAAGACATCCACAGCTGTGCGGAGAATATCGCCACTTTAAACAATAGCTTAATAGTCGTCTACATACAAGAAAACAAGTTTGACCACCCCTGAAAGTTATTTAACCAAAGCACGATGAAACGTAGAAAGAAAATTGTCGCCTAATATGGGAGCTACCTTAAAACCAATGCATACACCAAATTTATAAAAGAACACATCTTCGTTGAAACTGACTTAGTAGAATTCAATAGAACCAAAACAGTTGAACAAATGGCTCTACACTGATTCCACTACTGTTTCGAAAGGCCAATTCGTTACTGTAAACCTTATTACACTATTCTACTACTACCAAAAGATGTTCTTGAGACACTGAGTAGTACATATTGTCAACTCCTATGTTGAAGGTTTTACGGGATTACACTTCTGTTGCCCTCCGGAAGACCCAGCAAGAGCGTTTACACATTTAAAAACACACCTGCTTTGTTCTGCCTCCGGGAGCCACCTGCTGATTACTCTGGCTAGGGCAGCCTTGTCGACGAGCTGGAGCCGCGGTTCAAAACAGAACTTGGGGCCCACCTAGAGCACATGGCGATGATACTCGAGTAGTTGGACGTCTTCGAGGGTGTGTATACGTGGTTCCGTAGACAAAGATTTTTGCTTGTTCGGGAGGCTGGGACGTGTCACTTGCAACAAAAACTAGGTAGTCTGGTCTATCGTCCTGCACCAACCCCGATATTATCTGTCACGAGAACGGCCGCAACAGTAAGTCCTTATGCACTCCCTGAAGAATCGGTCTTGCTACGCTACTTTTCTGGGAACATCCTGCAGTAGCACCTGGAACGATCTGGGGTAGTCTGCAACCAACCCCACAAACGCTGTTAATCCGCAGGACACCTCCGGATATTCAAATGCGCGGAAGCCATGCGTGCTTTAACATTGCAAGCAGCGAAGAGCTAGGCTAGGCTTACTAGATTAGTACTGTTGAAAGTTACACGCGGAAAATAGCCCGCTGAAAAAGAAATATACTGCAGTATGATGGAAAGTTGGGTGAGTTAGTAGGTCAAAGTTTCGTCAGCATCAGCAGGATGACGTACGCGATAGAGAACTACATTCACAGAAATGCACTGTACAACAAACCGGAGTACTTTTTTTCGCACGGACTTCAGCAGAGGTGTTTCATTGTGTTATCTGATGGTATGTATCATGAAAACACACTGGAAGCATTAGAGAAGAACTTTAAAAAGAAAGGGTTAATTTGGGAGAAAGAAAACAGCACGCCTTGTTGGTATTTAAAGAGATGAGTCTGGAATGTGTAGCCCAGTCTGGTAAGAAAGCCCTGAAAATGCATCTTAAGGTGTTTTGCACAGCACTCCGGGTAGTGGTGTTTGAGAAGGCTACCTGGCCGATTCATGTTTCCACATATTTAAATGGCTGCCTCTCTTCCTTAAAGCTTGCCCAACCTTTCCTTGTTAAAATCACGGAAACAAATATAGAATATTTTAAGAGCGAACAACTTTCAAATATCGGTGCTTTCAGCATTGACTTTGAGCATATGTACTACTCACTGCCTCAAAAACATATTTCGGCTACAGCAGAAGACTCTCCTAAGGGCGACAATAATGAATTGGCCTTCCGAAACAGTAGCGGGATCACTGTAGAGTCCTTTCTTGAATTATTTTTGTTCTGATTGAACTATACGTATGTCGGCTTCAACGATGCTGTGTCCTTGCAGATATGTAGAGTATGCATTGGTTCTAAGGTAGCTCCTATAATAAGTGACCTTTTACTTAGAAGTGTATAGCGCATTGGATAAAAGTGTGTCGAGGATCGGCAAAAAACCTTTTAAGGCAAAGCCGTCTAAATACCTTTTCAGGTATTTAAACGACTATTTAGAGATTTTTGAAGGGTGTCATATTTTCCTCCCAACTGTGGATGTCTTTGGGGTTTTTAAACAGAAGGGTATGGGCCTAAAGTTCACCTCGAATCCATAAAAAACTCCTGTATAAAACTTCTAGACCTTTAGGTAAATTTTGGAGAGGACCACGTTTGCTGGGAATTTGCACCCAGGTAAGGTAAACCCTTGCTGTACTACAATTCTGGTCACAGTTAGATTGTAAAAAACTATAGAGCTTTTTCCAGCCTTCTCTAAGCAATGTTCAGATCATGCGTACACTCAAAGGGTGCGATTTTCCAAGAACAGTTTGTAAATCTAAAAGAAGCTGGTTTTCCAACTAGTGCGCTGGCGTCTGCATGCAATAACCTGTTAAAAATGATAAAAGGCTGCGACAATCTTGGAGCACAAAAAGAAGTAAAACAACAAAAAAGTTCACTGTAATTCTTCACATCCACCGTACCGCTCACCGACTACAAAGGTTATCTTTAGTATATGGGGTGTAGGTGGCCATGTCAGCCCAAAATAAGCTAGGTAGAATCTTTGCTGTAGTTTACAGAAACAACATACAAATTCGGCTAGTTATGACAATTGCACTGTTAACCACAAGAACAAGTATATCCCTTGTAGTGTTGGAGTGGTTGATAAAATACCTTTTATCTTATGGTCAGGCCTACATTGGCCAAACGGGCCGATGTGTACTTGTGGGTTAGAGAGATCACATCAATTTTTTAAAAGGTACACCTACTTCTCATTTCTCTGATCACGGGCGTTCGTGTCCTATGCGCTCCTGTCAGCCACAATATGAAAATTAAACGGTCCTACTGTTCCGCCATTCTAATCAGCAAAGCGTGAAATTATAGAGGCGTTCTACATAAACACGCTTGGTGACGACTGCATACGTCAGGCTTCCCTTACTTTACAAGATAAAGAAGGGGCTTTTCTTGCTTGTTGTTGATACTATGGAGGAGCAAACTTGTTTCCTCTTTTCTGTCTGTATGAATGTTGCTACGGCAAAGATATTAGCGCATGCGCTGTTTCAATGTTTGATAAGTAAATGTGTCTTTTCGTTCAACTAAATTTCAGGTGATAGTCAGCCCTTGCCCTGTAAGGTTTCTTTCATCGTGTGTTTCGTCCTATGGCGCTGTTTTTTCAATCCTGTGTACATTACCAACTCGGCCAAGTTTCCGACCTGCGGCCTTCACGGCTTCACCGTGATGCCATTCGGGCTGTGCATGGAACAAGCAACGTGTCAAAAGGTCATGGCACCGTGCTAGCTGGTGTAAATTGGCACACGTGTATCTCAAATTTCGACAATATTGTAGTATTCGCAAGAACTTTCGGTGAACACCTTGCAAGTTTAAAGTCTATACTCGACGCTAAGCGCTTGTTGGGGCTAGCGCTCAAGCCCGAAAAGTGCCGCTTCGCGCACGAGGAACTGATTTTGTTTGTAGGGGCCATCTTTTCAACGCCGCGGAAGGTGAGCCAGACCCGGGGAACACTTCAGCCACAGCGAACTTCCCAAGACCAGAAAAGAAGTGTCAGGGCAGAATTATCTGAGTGTGCACATACAACCAGCACTTCGCCCCTTTCTCGCAACTTGCAGAGCCACTCACGCGATTTACGACAGAAAAACCATTTTCAGTTGGGAAAACACTACAGAAAAAACATTTTGCAAGCTGCAAAAACGCCTTTGAAACTCGCCATGCACACTCTTTTCGACTTTAAACGCTGAAACGGGAATGCACAAAAAATCCAGTGATAAAGGCTTGGGTGCCGTCCTCGACCAAAATCAAAGCGGTTGCGACAAAGTAATCGCCTTTGCCAGCCATTGTCTGGTGTAGGAGGTGAAAAGCTACTCTGACTACGAGAAAGATTGCCTCGAAATTTATTGCACCATATCAACATTTCGTCCACTCGTGTATGGGCGAACATTCAATGTTTCGAGATACCACCATGCGCTTTGTTGGTTCACCAATTTGAAGGATCCCTCGGACCATTTTGGTAGGTGAAGCTTGCGCGTGCAATATTTTGACGTTACAATCGTTAATACACTCGGCCGTAAACACTCCGACGCCGACAGCCCGTCGCGCACCACTATTCACCCACCACGACTAGACTCCGATAAAGACAGCATGTTCTTCATAGTCTTGACGGCGAGCGATCAAGCAGCCAACAGAGTGCCGAAACTGACATTCGGGCCATGACTGACTACCTCGAAGGATGCTAAGTCACTGTGACAAGGGTGTTCACACGAAAGGAAGGAAGGAAGGACCAGTACAGGAAAGGCAGGGAGGTAAGCCAGAATACTGTCCGGTTGGCTATCCTACTGAGGGGGAAGGAAATAAGGGAAATGAAATGGAAAGGAATGACAGCGATACATAATAAAAATATCGCTAGAAAATAAGAAAAAACACAAGGCGTGAGCATCGCAACCACAAAGAAAGTACAAAGGACGCACATAAACCCCAAAAATGCACATAACTAAGACGGTGCTCTGATAAAATTGTCGCACTACGGGCCCTGCAGTGTAGTAATGTCCCTACAATCGTTCAGACAGGCGCGTGTGCTTTTAAAAGCGAAGGAAGGCTTTGTAAACGAAACTTACCACCATTCATCCTAAAATACCCCATGCTGGTGAAGAAAAATGGAGCCCCGGAATGAGAACCAATTGCCTTTCGCATGAACCGCAGACTTTTTTGATGAAATTTGGGAAGCGTGTCATGACGAGCCGTGTACCGGACATCTCGGCACACCTCGTAATATTGGAAAATTCAAGGTAAAGTACCACTAGTCCCACGTCACATCCGACGGCACCCATTAGGCACGGAGCTGCATTGACAGACAGCCACGATAAATGCTGCCGATGACACCCGGACTTCTGCAGCCTATCGCCATCCCATCTATGCCCTTCCAACAGACTGGAATTGACCTTGTCCCCGCACGGGGCGCCTTGAGTAATCTTGTTGAGGGTGAGTGGCGACACCGCGTACCCCGAGCCCCCCATACTTAAGCTGTCACCTACCGTGGCTAGAAGTTGAAAGGTGAAGGGTTAGAAGCCGTGAGCGGTGGCCATCGGAGCCTTGGTCAAGCTCCAGCTGATGGGCTCCCTGCCTGTCTACAAGGCAGGGAGCTTCGGGACCTCTTTGACTACCAGGGTAAGGTCAAAGGAGAAAGTGCCCCCGTCTCCCTGCTTTTATACTATGCCATATGGTATTTTCAAAACCCCCGGAACCGTGATCAGCCCCCTAAAGGGGCTGCACCGAAGTAAATTTCCTATCGCTACCTACCATAAAATTCTCCAGACCTGACAATTTTCTCCGTTTTTTGATCATGGAATGTGCAGAAAAATCTGAACCTCTTACATCGAAGTCAGTCTTCCTCATTCCTAAGTTTCTTGAAAACATTCTGGGCAAGAACTACAAAGCAAAAAAGCTAACCAGTGGTGAAATCCTTGTGGAAATACAGAATCAACAACAGTCTAAAATTATCCTCGAGCAGAGCAGGATCTGTGACTTGCAAATTAAGGTCACTCCTCACCGCAGTCCAAACACATGCCAAGGTGTAATTTGTCAATTTGACCTAAAGTACAAAAACGACTCCGACTTGCAGGAGGGCCTGCGTGAGCAAGGCGTTACTGCAGTCACACGAATCCCGATCCGTAGAAACAACTAGGAAATAAAAACAAAGCATGTAATTCTTACTTTCGGCCGTTGCAATCTCCCTCAATATGTAAATGCCGGCTTCATCCGTTGTGAAGTCCGTCCCTATGTTCCCAATCTGCGTCGGTTCTACAAGTGCCAGCGCTAAGGGCACGGCCCTTTACAGTGTCGGGGGAAACTGACGTGGGCCAAATGTTCTGATCACGACCACCCTAAAGACAATTGTAAAGCCAGTAGCATGAAATGCCAAAAATGTGAAGGACGCCATGCTGCGTACTCACGTACCTGTGACAGGTTCAAAGTCGAGAAACGCATCAATAATTTGTAGGCAACGAAAAACATTTAGTACCGGGAAGCACGCAAAACGTTTGCCTGCTTTGCTTCTCCAAGGTACGCCGACGCAGCTCGCCGGGGGGCAGAGCAGCGTCTGGTATCGGTGGCGACCCAGTTCAGTGAGTCTGATCTGGTCCCATCCCAGCCCCCCACTGGGTTGTCTCCGACAGCCCAACCCATCACCACACCGCTTGTTCAGTTACCAGCAGCTGTGGTGGCAACTGAGTCCGTAGGGGGCGCTGCTGCATCCACCATTTCTTCTCCACCTTTCAAAAGCTCAAGTGAGGGTACGGATATGGAGATGGAGATGGGGGATCCCGCCCCTGCCGCACCGCCTGTGGCACTTCTGGCAGTGCCGATGCCATCGATGGCGGCGGATGCAGGAAAGAGCACCCACAAGGGTGCCATGTCCAAGGAGCCCACTCCGTTGGGCACTGCGAGGACGTCGGACGAAGACATGGACGAGGACAAGCGGAAGGAACGGGTACGATCGTCCAAACCAACCGATAAGCCCAAAAAACCAAGAGTCACAACCCCGAAACACAATACGTAAACACTCATTCTCACACATTTCCAGTCGCTTTTGCAAATAATGGGAAGGGAAAATATTATACAATGAACTGTAGAGGCCTAATAAAAAATCTTGACGATATATATCAGATACTGCACACCAAGCAGCTAAGTATATTGTGCCTGCAGGAAACTCATCTGAGCAGCAAAAACACAAATTTCCTGAACAATTATAAGGTATTTAGAAAAGACAAAGATGGATGTACACACTCCTCGGGAGGTTTGGCTATTCTTGCTCAAAAATGCATTGCATGTAATACCATCTCCTTAAACACTGTGCTTGAAGCTGTTGCGATTCGTCCAATAATATTGATTAGATTAATAACAGTGCGCTCCCTTTACATACCGCCTGACTTCCAGCTCTCATGTTCAAATTTTGAGGGGCTGGTAGATCAGTTGCCTTAACCTTAAATCTTGATAGGCGACCTGAATGACCATAATTCTTTTTGGGGCTCTTCCCGCACCGATACCCGAGGTCGCCTCATTAAAAAATTCTTAACATTGTCGGGAGCATGCGTTTTCAACAAGAAAGAGCCAACATATTACAACATATTACAATACACTTACTCATACCTTGACCCGACTATAGGATCGGCAGTACTTCTTTCTTCTCTTGAATGGGATGTGGACACGAATCCATACGGTAGAGACCACTTCCCTACTTCATTAACGTACATAGCAAAGGCCCTACCAGTTCACTCTCCCATAATTGGTTCAATAAAGCGAGAGCAAACTGGAATAGATTTAAAGAAATATCCAAACTACACTACACATCAATAACACACCTGCACGTACATGAAGCCACCCAACTCCTTACAGCGCACATCCTCGACGCCGCCAAAAAGTCCATTCCCCACGTCTCTGGTGCCCCGCGCAACCAGCGGAGGCAGTGGTGGAATGAGGACTCTAGGAGGGTGCGAGAGTCCCAGAACAAGGCGTGGGGTATCCTTGTCGGTACCCCACGTCGGGTAACCTTCTCATGTTCAAACGGGCAAAGGCGTTTGGAAAACGGGTGCGCCGTGTAGCAAAAACGAGAAAGTTGGCACTCATTCGTAACATCCATAAACTCGTACACTGACACGCACAAAGTCTGGACACTAATACGAAAACTAAAAGGACAACAGACACACAGCAGGCCCCTGGTTAGTACTACCGGGGACACACTGGAAGACCAGGCTAACACACTCGCACAACACTTCCAACACGTGCCCGGTTCAGCACACTACACCAAAACTTTCATGAAACACAAACAATTGGCCGAAAAGAAGCCTATACTGGATAACAATAGGTGAACATCTTCTTATAACTCAGAGTTTTCACTTTATGAGCTGAGGGCCGCTCTGAGCACTTTTTAACCCTCAGCTCCAGGCCCGGACAACATCACATATACAATGATACAGCACCTACACTCACACACTCTTCTAACACTCCCCCAGCTATATAACAAGATTTGGTTTTGGGGCACATTCCAAACTCTTGGAGGGAGGCTATAGTTTTAGCTTTCCTGAAAGAGGGGAAGGATCCTTTCTTTCCCTCTAGCTATCGACCCATTTCCTTGATGAGCTGCCTTTGCAAGGTTTTCGGGAAGATGAATAACCGGAGGCTTGTGTACTTTCTGGAGTACAATGGACTTCTCGAGAGCTGCCCCACAGGCTTCAGGGCAGGGCGATCGACGCATGATCAACTCGTTGCCTTAGAATCCTACATCAAAGATGCATTAATTCATGTACAGTATTGTATGACAGTATTTTTTGATATTGAAAAAGCGTATGATACGGAATGGCGCTATGGAATTCTTAGCGATCTTACGTCTTTTGGTTTGTCAGGGAACATGTTAAATACTCTTGCAAGCTTCATGTCGGAAAGAACTTTTCTTGTGAGAGTTGGCGATAGACATTCCCGACTTCGCGTCCAGGAAAACGGTGTGCCTCAATTTGGTGTTTTGAGCTGCACGCTGTTTATTATCAAAATGGACCCGCTGGGAAAAGGATGGCCACCAACCATTTCTTACTCGCTATATCTAGACGACGTTCAAATGTCCTTCATATCATGTATTCTGTCCGTCGGAGAGATGCAAGTCCAGCTTGGTGTCAACAAACTTGCTGACTGGGCACACAGGAATAGATTTAGGCTTAATCCAGACAAGTGAACCTGTGCTGTATTTTCGAGGAGGCGCGGAATCCATGCTGATCCTGATATTAGGCCTAAAGGTGCCTCAATCCCTCCCAAAAAGGAACACAATGTTTTAGGGGTGGTACTAGATGAAAACTGACAATTATCCCCCGAATAAAACACCTGAAACATAAGAGCTTCAAAACCATAAATATTCTGAAGGTCCTTTCGCATTGCTCCTACGAAGCGGGCAAACTAATACTCCTCCACGTTTTTTTCCAGCCTTATTGGCTCACGGGTGGACTACGGGAGTGCCGTCTATGGGTCCGCCTGTAAAACTGCTGTGAAAATGTTGGATCCAGTGCTGCACATGGGTCCCGTCTTGCATGTGAAGCGTTCCGGACGCTCCACATGCCTGTGGAGCGTCCGGAATATACAGGCTCTGCATACAGGCTCCAAAGCCTGTATGCAGAGTGTGATAGGTGGGGCCTTGAACGACAGCGTTCTCATACTTCATTGCTGTATGCTATTAAGGCGACTCCTATGAAAAACCACCCATGTAGTTTTATCATAAGCAACACCTCATCCGATCCGTTTTTCGCAGCACGGCCATCGATACCCGCTCCTTTCTCTATCCGAGTGAGAGCCCTCGCTGAAGAACTAGGGATTTCATTAGAGGAGAGCATGAAGTCTTCTATTGCTGATCTGATTTCGCCTTGGGGGAGGTCAGCAATTTTGTGTGATATTACTTTTAAACATATGGATAAACGAAATGCACCTAGAGAACTTATACTACAGCAGTTTCTTCAGTTACAACACAAATACCCCCACACCACTTTCTATACCGATGCTTCAAGTCTTCTTCAGCCATCGCATATGCTGCACACGGCCCCAACTTTAACAGTACGAACACGTTACGCAGAAATACCATCATTTTTACGGCAGAAGCACACGGTATCTTATTAGCAGTACAACACATTACACAAACTCGAACAGAACACCCCATTATCTTTACAGACTCTTAAAGTGTGGTAACAGCCTTAAATTGCTTCAGAACTACAAAAAACATTGTCCTCCAGCATCTAATCAAAGCTTTACCCTTTGCTCGTCACTCAAAACTGAAAATAATTGTTTGCTGGGTTCCAGGTCACACTGGCATACTGGGGAACAAAATTGCTGACCAGAGTGCCGCTGTAGCTGCTCTCCGCAATAGCAAAGATGTACCATGTGTTCCATACCTCGAGCTGAAGCCACTTGTTTGGACAGCCTTGCGCAAATCTTGGCAGGAAATATAGGACCCACAAACAGAGAACAAACTCTACACTATAAAGCCACACTTAGGTAGATACATAACAAACAAACAAGGCAGACACACGGAAATAGCCTTAGCCAGGCTACGCATAGGCCACACTTATCTAACGCATTCACACTTGCTCACTGGGTCTCCGAGACCCGTGTGCAGCAGGTGTGGAGAGGGCCTATCCGTAGTTCACACACTAATCATATGCAAGGCACTCCATACCACACGACGCAAACACTTTCCAGAAATCTACAGAAAACAAACCCACGCCACCCATCGCACTTCTTAGGCGATGAAGCAATGTTTACTGTCAAACGTGTTTTTAATTACCTATCAGAAGTTAAATTTCTGAATCTCAAATAGTATCATCCATAATCACAACCTGGCCCTCTACACGAGCCATCCGCATTGTCTTTATGTGTTTTTACTTCTGGTGCTATTCACTTTTAGTAATGAATTTATTCTGTGGTAGCTAACCATTTTTTTAGCTCTCTGCCTCAGTTGGCCTTGCGCCCAGTTGGCGCAAGGCCAACCATCATCATCATCATTGACCTTCTGGGGCTGTTTTCTACGTAGCGATCCTAGAACAAGTGGATTGTTATAGCGACAGAACACGCGCCGCGCTACGCAGAGACTCCCGCTCTTCCGAAGGGGACTGCACAAGAGGTCGCGAAGTCCTTCTTAACCATGTTGTGCTCTGACATAGAGCCCAGGTAATCCTACTTACTGTCCGCTCGGCGTCCTCCACTGCGGAGCTTGTGCAAAGAGTCTTCAGCTACAACACTGATCACCGAAGCACGACGGTCTACCGCCCACAAACTAACGGACCGTCCACAATGCTTGAGCCCAAGCTTTCGCATGTAGAGGACGACGAGCTCAACGCCGATGTGCAAGGATACGTTGAGCATGAGGCGGAGGGCTGCCAGGTCGCTCGAGTTAGCACGACGAATCCGTAGCTCCTGGATGCCATACGCTACAACCTCCGATGGCGAGACGCCGAGTACCGCCCAGAGGATTGGGTGTGGGGTAGGACTCCAAACCGATGACGTGAACGGACTGAGAAGCTTCTGCGGCAGTTTTTCGGACCCCACTGAATTCCACAACGTGCTGGCCAACTTACATACCATGTGATCTCCGGTGGTGAACACCGACCAGCACGACGATGCAGACAGTACGAATTCGTCCATGTCGTTTGCCTGAAACCTTACTACGCAAGTTAACACACATTTTCTCTTCGTTTTTATCGGTTACATCTACTCTTAGACGTAGGGAAGTGCCGCGACCCTTTTCTTGGGTTTATTTATTTATGTTTTGTTTGTTGTTACCGGCTTTGACAGGCTGTGTTATCTGTGTTATTCTTTGCCGAGTTAATCGCGTGTGAGATTCTTTATTTTTTATGCCCGACGTTTTATCTCCTCCGATAGGGAGAGTATTTGGAACGAATGCCACCAACCTAGTAAAATATTGTTTTATTACAGTTTTGTTGATGTCTTTAGACGGTTCGGAAAACGCTCCCGCAGATATATAAATGCCGGCAGGGCAGACTCCGTGGTATTCGTTTGGCCGTCACTCGCCTGCACACGTAACTTTGCTCACCACAGCTTTACATGCTGTGTATACATTGAGTTAGGGGAGCACAAGTTCGCTTCAATAATCGTGTTTTTCGTTCAGCACAGCTTCGCCGTCTTTGGCTACGTGATATCTTACGTAGATGACATAAATAGGCGAATGACGTTTGTTTCGCCAGGTCTGTTCCGCAATCGTAGTCACGCTAATTCCGCAATTATAAATCAACAGCGCTTTATCACAAAATAATGGCTCTGCACACCTGCTAATGTGGTGTCAGCTTTTTAACGTGTTCTCAGTTTTTCGCAGACTCTTCTAGACAAGCAAACAATTATGTCTCTGTATCTCTAAATGCAATTATGCAGCCCTACTTGACTCGAAATAATATGTAAGAGGTTGGCCTTCGGTGATTATCCCGAAGTTGGGTTTTGTCGGGGAGTGAACCAAGTGTCCTGCAGAAACAGCATGCTGACGTTATACTACCGCCCCCCAGCTGCAAGTAGATAAACAATAAATACCGAGTACCAGCCAACGGCGCAGGGGCCAACCATAATCACGTCATGGAATACTCATTATTGCTTTTACTTTCTCAGAAGGAAGGCGGATTTCTACGCCGATGGATACGTGGTAAAAAAATACCAGTGAACCCTACGGAGGGAAAATTTTAGTTGTTAGGAATAAGGCGATTCTGAAAACTCAGATGACTACACAGTGTCGAGACACTTCAAAGCGAACCTAAAATTTCCCAAAGTGGGTATTTGGTATTGTTGCTTGGGAAGCTTAGTTAGCCGTCAAAGAAGGCGAATACACACTGGCCGGCTAGTGGGTGCACGAGAAGAATAACCTTGCTGGCTGTGCAAGTTTGCATTGCAAATTATCTGTAAATAGATTATTCTGTGTACATAGCTTGTTAATGGTTTTTTAACGCGAAGCTTTTTACGTCCACCCCCAAGTGCTGTGTAGCAACCGTTGCTGTCAATAAAAATTTCTAGAGACCAAATAAAAGCGGATACGTGCAGCACAAGGAATAGAACCTGGACCCGATAGAGAATCTGAGCAATACCCCTTTGTCCTACTGATTCAGCTACGAGCCCACGCTGAGACGGGCGAGACAGACGATGCAATCCCCGAGTACATTTCTGAGTTTACCTCCTGCGTTCTCGCCGATTTCCACGTGATAGTTTCACGGGACCTCTCTCGTCGCTTAGCGCACCTCCCACCTCGCATGTAGCTGCTTTGTGTGCTCCTTGCGTATCCCCTAGAAATTGTTGAAAAATTTAGGCTCCCACCAACGCACGCCATTTCACTACTCAACAGTCGCTGCCACCTATCTCGTCGAATCCGTCACCGGCGGCAGACACGCAGTAGAAGTGATGTCATCTAACACTGGGTTTGAGCTTGCGAATTCAACTCGTGTACTTTCCCAATACAAGTTAACCGGCCACGATTCATGAATAATGTGTTGATTTGAACATAGCAAAGAATATCTCTTTGAAGTAATAATTGGAGGGGTTAGTCTATTTACCTTCTGTCAGAGGACCAAGTTCAGAGCGCTGGATCTGGTTGGCCAAGCATCGGTCTCTTTTTAAATGCAGCGCATTTCTTTACCTCACGATGTTATGCGTCCGTAAGTCGGCGTCCGCAGCCAGCCAACACGTCCGCTCCTCCCCCGCTTCTCCTCGCTCTCAGCAACAGGTGCGGGTGTGCATGCGCGTGCTCCGGCGCTGAAAGAGGCGTTGCAGCAGCAGGTGCTACCTCCTCTCCCTCTACTGCGCGCGCTACGAAAATACTCGTTGCCCGAGAGAAGGATCCGCGGCCCTACGTTGACGTTTAGCCGCAGCTTCTCGTGCACGAAGGTCGGCGTCGGCCGCACGCTACAGGCGCTTGCGTTCGTCGTCGGCAGCGTGCTGTCTCGATCCAACCGATTGCCCCACAGAGATGGTGGGGTGCAAACGATGTCAATAAATAACACGTTACGTACTTACGTATCTCGTCTCCCTCTCGTCTCTCTTTCTCTCTCGTCTCGCAACCCAACTACGCAACTCCTACGACAACAACAACTACAACTACCACCGCCAACTACCACAACCTACGCCACGTGACCACCCCCAATGCTCTGCATTTACTTGTGTCCCTCGAACGGTGGCATGCGACGGAAGATTTTTTTTATTTTGGTGCATTGCGGCCGCACTGCTGTACATATGAAAGTTTTAAGTGCGAATGCACTTCTTAAGCGACCCTGAACCTGCGTCCACCGGCGATGTCCGCATAGCATACCCACGTGGGGGATTGGTTAGGAATCTCCTCGTCTTCCTTGGCAACGGGGGGAGATGGGCGCGCGCTGCCTGGCCGCTGACATGGCACATACCCACGTGGGGGATTGGCCAAGAATCGGGCGTGAGAAGGGCTAATGCACCCGCTTAAAGTAGTACTGACACAAAATTTCAAAGCTGAGATCCGCTCTAGCAATCAAGTACAACGACAACACAAAGAGGTGTCTGTGAATAAATGCATCTTTCTTTCTTTGTAGTTGGGTGTGTGTGTGTGATCTCTTTTTCGCGAACATCACCGAACCGCGCAAATTCAACTCGTGCATTCGCACTTTCACATTCTTCCCCTCGGGGAAATGCGGGGAATTTTTTCCTTATGTTTTGGGGCAATCTATCTGCAGAAAAAACTCACTTGTCGCACTCTTTCTGAGGAAAGCGTGTAGATTCATACGATGTCTCATGGGTAATTGTTGCGGGCGTCGTTCGCAGCTTCGCTGTCCAGACACCTTCTGAGGGTGGATTGCTGAAAATGTTTCCTTGCTGAGCAAAAATATAACAGGTTGCGAGAATGCGATTCAGAAAAAAAATTAGTGCAAGACTACCGACATGAAGGAGTCTCAGCTTTTTTAGGTGTGAAGGACGCATTCACGCAAACAGAACAGGACTAATCTATGAGATGTTATCGTTCATTTATCATTTTGTGTTTCCAGATCGACTACAGGGGCACTTTTTGAAATTAATATTTCTGGTAATGGTACGTGTGCTAAATGCGCTATTGAATTCTATTCTACAAGTTATCAGGCACTAATGGTGTGGGTTATCCACTTAAAGAAGCGGTAATAACCGCAACTTGCCCAGTTTTTAAAATTTTTTTACCATTACATAGGAGCTTGGATGAATTGCTCAAACAAGGCCGAATATTTTCTTTATGGCCTATTGAGAATATTGATTCACACCAATTTTATTCATCTCCCTAGCATTGGACGTTCCATGGCGTCCTTACAATGGCCGGCAGTCTAATATGGTGAACAACAGGTGGTGATCATACTTAATATGGTGATCATACAGGTTCTTAAGGGCACAGGTTAGGTCAGGAGAGAAACATCTCGCAACTCTTTCCGGTACCCTAAACGCAGACCCTTAAGAAGCTTCCAAATGACCGGGTATACGGTAGGATATTTGCAAGTGACAGAGAGGATGACAAGTGGCTGTTGAGTCCCCCGCTGGGTGTGCGCCAGTTATGACTTTGATCCTCACCATCGTTGATTGATTGATTGAGATGTCCTACAAAACTACACTGCATAGGCGAGGAGGCGTGTCGTAGTGGAGGGTTCCGGAATAATTTCGACGACCTGTGTATCACTACGTTCGCCTAAATATCGAACACCTGAACGTTTTCGCTTTTTGCCTCCATTATTTGAGCGGTCGCACAGCCAGGTTATGAACCCGCGCACTTGGACCCAGGTCCAAACGACTTACCTACTTAGTCTATGCAGCGGGTTCCTCATCGGGCAGGCATGATTCTCCGCTTCGAGCAGACAGGTTTCGTCTCTCTTCGATCGTTCTTCTGTTACATTTTGGTGGTGAAACCTTGTAGATTGACAGCATGTTAGAGAGTAGGCCGCACACGTCTCTTTCCGGTTCAACTTCGTAAAACTCCCGTGCTTTTGCACGCTGTTTAGCGTGCGGGCACTCTTCCCCTCCGGGGCTCCACCGCCAGCCTCCGCAATGGCTAGCAGACCCTGCGAAAACGGCCAATTGAGCACGCTTTCTGCGGTGCAAAAGCAAATGCCTGGGCCACCGCAATGCAGATAGCACTGAGAACCTGTTTTGGAAGCCCTTAAACATTCTGTCGTGGGAGATGGTGTACCTCTACGGGTGTCAGCAACACCCTGCGTCTCCCGGCTACGTATGATATCTCAGCCTCCGAAGCTGCCACCTCAGGTCCTGCAATAACGCATCGTTGCGTGACAGCCGCCACCCACCGGGAAAATTGGGGGCAGCGGTTTATGGGCGCGCCACCCTCAATAGCAGCTTCTGTTGAGCTGGCCTCAGTTTCTCACGGCCAATAAAATGTGCCACCGTGTCGCTACGCATGGGGACAACGGACACCACTCCGACCAGCGTCTACATCGAACGTCAGTAACCCTTAGATGCTTGGCAACGGGTTGGCAACCCGGAAACCTTGGATCCGACACCCTAGTGTGTGGAGCCTTCTATTCACATTGCTGTCCTGTGGTTGTCAACGGGTCATCCACAGGGCACGAGAGCTGTTCAATGCAGCCACTTCCTTTGGACTGCATGTCCCCAAAACCGGCAGCCTGAATTTCGTCCGTCCTTGCCCTCGTCCTGGCACGCACCGGCAATCATGCATCGAGGTAGGCCTTGATACACAGCGTTGTGCCTATTCTTTCCAGACCACGGCCAGCACGTAGGTGTCTGACCGCCATCCCATCCTGGTCAACTCCGGCAATCACAGCAAATGAGCCGACAGCAGGCTTACGCAGCAACTAGCCGAATCGACGTCCGCAGGCGAATGACCAAATAAACTGAGGGCCAGAAAGTGGACTTCCTCGCAGCAGGCGTGTTAGGTGCCGACAAGGGAATGGTTCGTAGAGCGGTATCCATGTGCATGCAACTCCCCGGCACGTGCTGCTTTGGCTTCGTCCGCCATGCGCAGGCCATTGCTTGCCCGGAGAGGAAGTCTACACGAAGAAAGTGTTCAGAGGACTTGACGGAGTATTGACGCGCACACGCCCAGTGCCGGCGGCCGGGTCAGCAGCGTCGCTGGCTGAAGAGGGATGCACTGTGCTCTTCCATGTACTCTTGCAGGGACCTGGGTGGGGACCGGTGTGTCTCTAAGGCAGTGCTCGGGCCTACAAACACCATCCAGCCTTCTCTGCTTGCGGTTGCCGCGACCTGGTATCGCCGAGGTGACGCTGGCGGAGCTGTTCGCCGACCTGTTTCCTAGGGCCGATCAAACCTGGCTTCCAGTTCCTGTGGCCCCAAAGGTTGCGGCGCGAGCCGTCAAACAAGACGAGGGAATAGTGTCACTCTGCTCCCCAGACATCACTTCGTAAGCTTCAAGCAGCGTTCAATCGCTGTTCCAAGCGCCACAGCGCTCCAGACAGCGACTGGGTGCCGTCGGAATGGTGCGGAACATGGACGTCACTAGTTGAAGGCGCTTCGCGGAGTTTTCGATGGGGTCTGGCTTAACGGTGTCATCACGTAACCGGTGATTGTGGGCTCATCCCGCCAATCCACAAATTTGGTGAGCTCCCGAAGCAGCTAGAATTGGGCGGCTGGTGTCCCTAACGTCGTTTCTAGAGAAGGTTATGAAGATTGCCATCCTGGCCTGTTTTGAATCATGGACCAAAGCTGCGTATTGAGGGAGCAACAGAACGGCTTCAGGTTGCACCGCCCATTTGCTAACTCCCTGGGGGCATCTTCATGCTCGAACAGGCCTGTAACGACAAGGCGGCCTTTCCGCTACTGCCGTACTTGCACTCGTCCTTCAACAGAGTCAACCAGAGCAAACCGGAGTTTCCAAATTGTTCTTGCCCGTATCTTGAATACGGGCGATGCTGACTCGGCTGCATGTGGCGGTCCACCTCCTTCTCGATGGGGCGCTGAAGGCCGGAATGGCGCTGGTATTCCTACGTAGCGGGACTGTGGTGCGGGTACTGGCGTGATTAGTTTGTTAAGTGCTTTTTAATTGGCCGGACGTTTGCACTTAGAACGGAGCTAAACCATCCCCGCGTCCGCACCAATACAACTGCTGTACTGCAAGGAGCCATCCTATTGCCCATGCTGTTTAACCTAGTGATACGGAACATTGCCCAGGTGCCGCGACATAAGTATGCTGATGACATCACGAATGGGTTGGCCCTCGATGTACTGCGCTGAACACATAGGACGTCATCTGCACAATTCAGATCGGACTTGATACTGCTGCCAAGTGCTTGCCCCCGACTAGAATGAGCCCGTCTCCAGAAGAGCAAAATACCACGTCATTGGAGGGCTCGACCATCTGCAGGCAGAAATCACTTAATGCTGAATGGTCAACCCATCGAGCGTGCGGCCGACAGGTGACTCTGGTTACTTGGCGTGCCACTCCACGAAGATGGAGGGGCCAACGAATGAATCTGCAGATCACATATGTTTGGAAGCAGCTGCTTCATATCATCACGAGAATTGAAAGCCGTTTTGGCGGTGCAGCAATGCAGGTCCTTCGCACACTTATACAGACCATCATGACTTCCAAGGCGTGTTACTGAGCTCCATGCTATACCCTTACGAAGACACAATATGACCGACTGGAGACAAACAGCGAAAGCTTGAGAGTAATTGCTGGTTTGCCTCTGCACACCTTAGCAGAAGAACTCTACCGCTATTCACAGCTGCCTCGACTACCCGCTATCATAACTTAGAGGGTCGAACCACAACAGGATACACGCAGCCACTCGCGTGGTGTAGCTTGTGCAGAACTTGGCTTCTGGCCAGAGAGAGTCGCTGTCCTTGCCACTGCCGGCTGTTGAACCCCCTTCGGAATAAATCTTGGTTCGTGGGCGAAAGCCTCAATCTCGCCCACGTGCCCGCAACCGTAACCACCCTGAGCGCGCGGCAGGTGCCATCTTTACAACAGCAGTCCTAAATGGAACAACATTGCGAGCTTTACTTTCGTGTAATGATCGCCGAATGCGCGCGCCCCGCGCCTTTCAATTTCTCCCCCCCCCCACGCAGATGTCAGGGCCGCCTTGCGGCAGTTTATCTCCGTCGGACCACATCGAGGCAGCTTACGTCGCCGGTGACAACCCCCACTTACCAATATTTACGGATGACCGAGAAGCTCTCGATCGACTTGGCGAAACCCTATACATTGGAACCACCTGCGATCTAATCAAGCCCATTTGTCGCAGACTTCGGGACACAAGCAATAGGTTCGTTAGGGTAGACGGGGTCCCGGGACAAGCAAGCGGAATCGGCAGCGAGACCGCTTACGCGTGCTTGATCGAGCCCTTAAAACTACAGTAAAACCAGGCGTTGCCCGTCCCATTCACCCACGACGACCCCGACCCCAAAGAAGCAAAGGCGGCACCCAGGCACGCGTCGAAGCAGTCTTTGCGGAATTGCGTTCAACCATACTCCGCTTCCCCGCCCATTGAATCGCCTCGGGGCACACAAGCACTTCTGCACAAGCCGCGGGCTAGTGGCGTGCCAACCGATGATGGGTTGGTCAAGTGGCGTGCCTACGTACGAAAACAGCACCAGCATACTGTCAGGAATCAGCAACATTTGGCCGCCGTTTCCTGAACCTCCTGCTCCACAGGAACGAAGCCCAATGTACACCACATGTTGTGGGAGGCTTGTGGACTAGACAACCCCGCTACAACTCGCCACTATATCGAAGACACTCCTATCTCTGAGAGAGTTCGTGCACTCCTTAGTCATAAACCGCCGAATGTAACTTTTAAACTCCCCCTTTCCCCACGTTTCTTTCTTCCCCATGCTGACCAACGTGTCCACGTTCTGTAATAAATTTTTGTCATATCATTATTAAGGACTCCAGGCCCACCATGCTGCTGCTTCCCGCGGTGGAGCAAGGCACCGGCAACAGCGCTAAGCGGATCGTTCCCTCGCCGGGAAGCTGCATATGGTGCCCTCCCGAGGCTCCGAATTGTGGCTCCAGTGGCTTCTGGACCCACCCGAGCCCACCCGAGCCACGGAGCTCACCAGGAGGACACCACAGTTTTCTGTGATATCACCACCTACCACGGGGCCCCGTCTAGCGCAGCATGGTGCGGACGATGCACCACGAAAGTGGGTCTGTAAGTGGCTAGCCGCCACTGCCACCGCCAGCAATGCATCAACAGGGACACCCGCTGTCTTGTTCTCCGCATGCGACTTGACTAGTGCCATGTGGTGGAGTGCCTGCACCGATACAGCCTCAAGGACTTACCAAAATGTGCGTACCAATAAAACCAGAGATGCTTGAGTACCTACTTTTGTTCCGCCCTCACCAGGTGCTGCCGGGAGCAAAGCTCCACTGAGTGATTACGCGTCAAGGGCTTCTCAGTGCCACCATGGACCGCCTCCATTTCCTGAATGTTCTTTTGACAACACAGATTGAATTATTCGCATGTCTTCTCAATAACCTAAAGACAAGCGGCGTCACAAAGGGGCTGTAGCGGGGAATACTGTGTGTCTGACTGATTTTCCTGGGCTGACTGCCCTGCTTCTCATTCTTTCTGCTTTGTCGCATATTTATACCACTACTTCTCCCTTTACTTCATTTTTTTACTCCCCCTCAACTTCATTTCTCCCGCCGTGGGTTGTATGTGGGTAAGCTCCCCATCGATTTCTTAACATATAGCTTAGTGCAATTCCTTCTGTTTTTCTTTCCTGCAAACCCCAAACACCACCTGTGTTAACCACGGTGGATTGCGTAGTCTCGGCCACAGACAGCAGGTTATGGCTCGTCTTGACCCCCACCTACGCCCGATCCGAACCGTTAAGGGACGACTACAAACGTCCAGACCACAGTAGCACGCTTAGAATTCACTGTGGGTCTCCGGAGTACAAAACTGGCTATCACCTAGGCACTCCAGCGTTGATGCAGAACGTCCTTCACTCTCCTGTTACGAGGCTGCTAAGGAAAACAGCCGGGCTTCGTCCCGTCCCCTCACCGTCTGCCTTCCACTGGCTGGAGTCTGTCAACCAGATCGAACGCAAAGACGCCATACTTCCCAAATCGAACGACACAGTAGATGCCATCTTTGAAGGAGAATAGTTTTAACATGCATATTACGACGTTACGAAATTCGAGAAGAGGATATGTGGGGCTCGCAGTCAGTTGAAATAGACATTGAGCAATCGTGTGGGCACCCGGCACAAAATTTACTTGCAATGCAACTTTGCACTCTCCAAACGAGTCCTTCCACGTCTGCTCTGGAAGGTCGACCTCGCGTATTAACCAGCTGAAGTCGCTCACAATGCCTCACAACCCCAGATCTTGTAGACACTGTCAACGTGAGCAGGAATACAGTTCTTTGGCGGGACAAGAGGGTTTCATTCCTAAAAGAAGACCAAAAGTCGATGGCGAGCCATTTATCAATAAAAGTCTCGCAACTTACACTACACAAAAAATCGCCTTAGAACTACCGGATTTAGCCATCAGAAATGCAGAAAACGTGGCTGAACGCAAATACATCCTCGCTGTAGGCAACAACCAGGTACCGTCACACGTACCGAGGAAACAGAAAGCGAAATGAACAAGAGGTTGCCCCGTTCGGAATGAAGGGAACTGAGTAGCGGCAGTCTGAGCAGACTACAATAATACGTGATGTCGAGTACGTGAAAGATGTAGAGGCTGCATTGTCCGCGATGAAGCGCATCTTTGTTTCCGACAATGTGAATGGTGAATTGTTACCCTATGTTCCTCAAAACCAGCTAGCCCCGATCGTATATGGTGGACTGTCAATTGCACTCAAGCGCCAATATGAATTGTGTATTCTCACCAAAGTTGAAAAAGCTGTGCAACCCTTGCTTATCGCTTCAACCCCATGCAATCAGTAAGCGAGACGGCCTGCTCAAAAAGCCACCAGAACCGAGTAGGGAGTAGCAACCAGCATGAAAACGGGTCGTCGCAAGCGGAAGCTGCTAAAATACTAAAGCCACCAAGGCCCAGCACCCATCTAGCAGCACCATTGTACTCGCTGCCCATAGACTGCCTTAGTTTACACAAAGACCTTGGGAGTTTTGTGACATCATATCTGAAACAAAGGCTTCAAGACTAAAGTACCGGAAATTTTGTAGAAGCCGGACGCATAGTGTCGTCGTCCGCGTCGCCTCGGCGACGTCAGCCTTTCCTGGAAGCTGTTTAATACGACTTCGACTGGTGTGATGCAAAGGAGAACAGACGGGTGAGTAACTCTAGCTACAGCGAACACGGTTCATTACCGCTCAGAATTTTCTTTCTCTCTTTTCTTTTTCCAGGAGCGCGGTAGAAGCGCCACGGCGGCCGTCCGTAAAACAGAACCTTCACGACGCCACAAGCCTTACAAGTACCGTCCGGGACAAAACTAATTTACCCTTCTGGAAATATTGTTTTCTCACCGTGAGGTATTTTGGAGGACCCTAAGAATGTCGTATTCGCAGCCAGCCATACACCAAAATGAAGAGCAGTTCAGTTATTGCAGCGATGTGAAGACTGAAAGAACATCGTACGCATGTTTAAACTCTGCCTGAAAGCAAACGAGACCCACACGAGTCCAGGAGGCGTATCTGCGGGTACTGCTAGGAGAAACCGACTTGACGCTCAAACGCTAGATGAACGGCGGGATCCAGAGAGCGAATTGTTGGCAAACAACCCTGAGAGAGAACAACACCGGAACTTGATCCAGATGCAATGCCTTATAGAGAAACGCATATCTGTCATCATGTTCTGCAGCAGTTGAGTACTCATGTTTATATGCCAACATGAGGAGACATAGCAAAGGAAACGGGCTTGCGTTCGGGCTAGTTGTTATCCAATAACGTTCATCTTAAACGCAAAAAAATCAAGGACAGAGTAGACAAGGACAAGCGCTTGCTCTTTTGAGTGGTGTCCCTGTTTTTTTTTCCTCCGCATAAGGTGAAAGTTAAGGAAAGAAAAAGTTTCTGTATATTTTTAGTGCTTGGGTGTCACTTCCCCGGGAGCTCGTGCGACGCACGACAGTTCACGCGGGGTCAAGAGGCGTGGTACCCTTGGTCCAGCACTCCTACAGCATCTGCTGCTTTCCCTGTCTTCTGAATCAGACCGATGTAATCTTCACAGCTGCTCTGGCCAGCAGTGCCTTCCATTGCTCCACGTTAGCGTTTCTTGTATTAGGGACAGCCATTGTGCTTAGGCATTCCTATACTGTGTGGTAGGGGAATTCTTTTCTTGTTTAGACTATGGGAATTTATGTGTATATCCAGTCTCATGATTTTACTCAGCACGTTTGTGTTTGGGAACCTGCCTGTTTGTAGCTGTCTCCAATTAGTGGTTTGCGCCCCCGTCAGTGATTCGTGTGGCGGAGGGTACATTTTCCTTATACCCCTGTAGTTTGTTGATGCGGGCGAGTATTCCGCGGGGACGCGTGGGTACTCCGAGTTTGGAATCATCGGGTGCTAAGTTGGTAGTATATCCTTGAGCTACGCTGTCCACCTGCGTGTTTTTCTCTAATCCCGAGTGAATCGGGGCCCCGAGAATCCTTCGCTGATTTTAGGTGTTTGTTGGGACACGCCACCTTCAGCCTCGGGAAGTACAGAGAGTGCGCAGTACATCATTCCTCGCTTCAAATAGTGCCGACAGACCTCATGCGAGTCAGAAATGTTTGTAAATGACAGGCCTCTCAGAAAGCCTACCGCCGCTGCCAAAGCCACAGCTACCAATGAAAAAGTTGCAAGCGCTTGAGGATGAGGAAACGTCCGCGGGGGTGATGCCCCAGTATTTCACCTCATCCTCATCATCGGGAACTCGCTCTTTAAATCAAGTGGTCATCTCCGTTTCGGGCAGCCAATTATTAGCTATCCCGTGTATAGTTCTTTCATTACAGTGACTTCCAGGATTTTTTGTCCATGCCAAATTGCACAGAAGACTTAGAAGTGAAATATACTCCAAGCATTGCGTGAGTTACGTTGGGTGCAACAGCAATTCAGTGGAGGTTGTGGCATACCCGGTTGTTCCCACCAGTTATTCCGTTCGGTAGACGGAGATTCTTCGTTCCTAACAGCCTTGAATACGCCACAAGGGGGTTGAGTACATGAAGAAGAATTTGGGCGGAGAACACTAACCGTAGCATAAATGTCAACTTGAAAACGTTTGCCTATTGTCACGTTTTGTCAGAAATTACGGAAATATGACTTTTGTTCGCAGTGCAATAGCGCCTAGTCACTAAACTCCGGACGTTCCTTCTTCCGGGCCACAGCAATTATCTACGCATCATGAAGTGTTTACCAGGGGCAAAAACGTAACTTGCAGACTGTATAAAATTTTGATTGTGTTCTGTAGTAAAAATTATTGTTTTGGTTCGACGACCAATAACTGTAAAAAGGTAACCTATTGGCCATCCATGGAGCACTATATTCATTTGGGTACCAAATGCGTAAACAAGGAGATAAAAACAAGTATCGTGGCGAGAGCTTCAATTTTTATTTTCATCAAGCCCAGAAATTCCGGCGGATGGCACACGTGAGAGTAACGTAAGTGGGGACGCACTCCACAGTATATACTGTTAGACAACCTCTACCGCAACAATCATATAAAACCACAATCACGTGCAGGTGATGAAATAATAACCTATTTATTGGCTGAGAATAATTGTGTAGTTTAGCGTACCGAAGCTTCGGCAGAGCAATTAGGCGAGCTATAAGGGAAGAATCCGGATTAGTTTTCGCTTCTTTGGGATCCTTAACGTGTGCCAAAATGTGGAGCGAAGGGCGTTTAACTTTTCGCCTCACTAGACCGCGGCTGTCGGCAACGGGAAGTGACCTGCCCACTTGGGATGAGCCGCAAAACATCGTCCCCACTCAGCCACTGCAGCAGCTAATAACGTTAACATATTTTTAAACATTCCCTAGCATATCAACCACGGATTCCATAGAAGCTCGCGCAGCCACAGAAGTGCACTACGAGACTGGAGACACGGTCACTATCCGCGAGCCACAAGGCACGAATCGCGCGGCCAGCAGTTGCAATGTATTCACCCAGTGCCGGCGCCGTTCTTCCCTTTTGTGCACTGGCCCATAACTTCTAGAAAACCTACCCCCTTCCACGGCGCGAAGCCTTTGAGGACGTCTATTACTGGATATATCAGAATGAACAGGTGGCTCATCACAACTGATGGACCGCAGATATGGCAGGTAAAGCTTGTGTTTCTTGTTGAAAAATACAGCCAGGATATGGTATAAAAATACAGAAGCATCGTAGTAGGACTTGATTGCTGGCTGCTTGGTTTATGATGTACAAAGAAATACGTTTGCGCAGATGACGAGGACGAAGAGACGAGAGGGCAGGACGGGCGCAACTTTCAAATTTATTTTGCGTGAAAAAGCATGACACAGTATATACCCCCCCCCCGGTGTCCCCCTCTTTTCTATCACCATTTGCTCCACCCGATAAGGCGTAACAAAAATCTCAAATCAAATACAACAAACAAAACAAAACAATTCAATAAAACCGCGTAATATAACACAGCCAGATAACAGATCCGACTTTGTACATCTTCCAAAAACTGTGACGCACTTTAAAACAAAGATGAACGAGTAAAATTGGAGCCAGAAGGGCATAAAACCTCTAAGATTAAGATGACATGAAAACCCGGGTAGAAGAATCGAAGCTAAGACCAACACAGCTCGCGTTTGCTGTGTTGCCAGCTGTGTTAGTCTTAACTTCGATTCTTATATCCGTGTTTTCATGTCATCTTATTCTTAGAGGTTTATGCCCTTTTGGCTCTAATTTTACTCGTTCATCTTTGTTTTAAAGTGCGTCACAGTTTTTGAAGATGTACAAAGTCGGATCTGTTATCTGGCTCTGTTATATTACGCGCTTTTATTGAATTGTTTTGTTTTGTTTGTTGTATTTGATTTGAGATTTTTGTTACGCCTTATCGGGTGGTGCAAATGGTGATAGAATAGAGGGGGACACAGGTGGGGCTATATATAGTGTCGTTCCTTTTCAAGCAAAATAATGTTGGAAGTTGCGCCCGTCCTGTCCTCTCGTCTCTTCGTCCTCCTCTTCTGCGCATACTTATTTCTTCGTACAGAAGCATCGCTCACCTCGTGGGAGGTTCGCAAGGAGAAATTCAGGCGAGCCTTTAGCGACCAATATCACAAGGCAAAAAGCTGAAGATCTCCTTCAACGCCGAATCCAGGGCCGTAAGGAAAGTCTTATCAGCTTTCTGGAAGACGTCCTTCAGATGAGTACCCCAGCCGAACCACAAACTACTGAAGAAACTAAGTTGCGCACATAAAGGGGGGTGTGAGCAGTGACAACTTTGGTGGTCTTGTTCGCAATCCACCACAATAGTTGATGAATTTGTGACGGAGGCAAGGAACATTCAAAGAGCTTTGACAGCCAGGAACGATCACTGTCACCGAATGAGAGATGGCCCGATGATTTCAGCTTTTTAATCGGCCCACTTCTGAAACCATGCAACCGCGGTATACATCCGGGAGCTCATCCGGGACGTTGTTCAAGAAGAGCTCCAAAAGCTGCTGCCGTCTTCGCAGTCACCAGATCCTATTTCTCCGGTTCATGCTGTCCAAGAGGAGGTGCAACGAGCTGCTCTTCTTCCTGGTGGCCCAGTCGATGGATCCACGGAGTGCCCGGCCGTACCCTATGCTGCCGTTACTAGACAACCGCAGTTGTTTATTGATTGGCCGGACATGCGCGCGCCCTGCCGAGAGAGATTGGCCCATACAGGCTACCAGTAATCTAGGCAGCAACAGCGTGGACCCCGAAAGACGGATTTGTGTAGGATAACCGGAAACCGCCCACTCTCCTCCCACTGTGGTGAAGCTGATCCCGTGTACTGCCGGTGCCCCTACCGCGAGCCTCGGCTTCGAGCGTACCGTTCGAATGACCCACGCCCGAAGTATCGCCAGCACTTTCAAGAAATCAAAGACTACCTTTGACGCTCGTCTCCACCGCGGGAGGGTTACCTTGGCCGCTCGTCTCCGCCGCGGGAGGACTACTTTCGACGTCCGTCCTCACCGCTACACCGTGATCTTCGAGGACCTCGATCGCCATCCCATCAACTCCCCGCCTCACCTCTTTGACGATCTCGCCGCGAGAGTCAGTCTCCTGTTCTTCACCGGGAAAACTTACCCCGGCTACCCCTGGAGGTGGTGTTGCGGATGACGCAAATGTTGAAGAGCCTCCACGATCGTCGCGACGCCAGGCCCATAACGCCCACAATGCTCATGCCGCGGCATATAACTTTGAAATCATTATCGACGGCCGCGATGTGAGGGCGCTAGTGGGCACAGGGGCAGACTATGCCGTTTTGAGTTGGAAGTTATCACGTAGCTTGAGAAAAATAACAACGCAGTGGACGGTGCCGACATGCGCACCAGTGGAGGTCAACTTGCGCCGCCAATAGGGCGTTACACCGCAAAAATCGAAATAAAAGGTGAAGTTCCTCGTAATACAGAACTGGTCCAGTGCTGGTATATTTGGGATATACATTTTCACCGAATATGGCGCCGTTATCGACCTCAGAATGAACAGGCTTACGCTTCGGGCACCGGCACCTATTGAAGAGATCTCTTCGTTGGCGACCGCATCGGTACGTGTCTAAGCCGATGACGTGATGCTGCCCCGTGCTGCAGAGTATTCTTGTCTGAAATGCAGTCATGTCTGTACTGGTAGACATGGCAACTAGCGGAGAGGCTCTGATCGAGGGCAGTATCCCAATTCTTCTAGAAGAGGGGTCGGCATTGCTGGAGGCATAGCACACCTTCATGAAGCACATGCAGATGTCCTTATTACAAACTTCTGGAACAAGCCGCAGCATTTGTCAAGATAAGTAACCGTAGCTTACCTAGAAAGAATTGCCGACTCTGTTGACGATCTTTTGCTGTCTGACCTTACTACTCAATGTGCACCCCAGCAACAAGGCGTGACTGTGTCCGTCGAATTGGACGTCTATCCGAAGCTTTCGCTCTCAGAGCGGCACGAGCTATGCCAACTGCTCGACGAGTTTCGGGGCTGTTTCGCTGCAGAGACCAATGTTGGTAGGGCCAGTGTAGCCAAGCACAAAATTATTACTGGCGATATAACACACCTCGTCTGTCAACCACCTTATCGCGTTTTTTTAAAGTGAATGAAGTTAACCAGGAGCAAGTTCGAAACATGCTCGAGGATGACGTTATTCATCGGTCGACAAGGCCCTTGGCGGTGCCGATTGGCTTGTAAAAAAGAAAAACGGAACATTGTGGTTTTGTGTGGATTATCGGCGATTAAAGAAAGTGACTTAGAAGGACGCATAGCCCCTTCCACGCATATATGGCACGCTTGATCGACTCCGTCATTCTGATTACTTCTCGTCTATTTTTCTAAGAGTGGCTGTTGGCAAATCGAGGTTGATGAACGGGACAGGGAGAAGACTACATTTTTACACCAGACGGTCTGTACAAATTCAAAGTAATGCCATTTGGGCTATGTACAGCCCCAACAACATTTCAGTGCGTCATGAACACGGTCCTCGCAGGCTTGAAATGGCAGACCTGTAGTGTTTACCCTGATGACGTCGACAGTTTTCTTGCACTTTTAACGAGCACTTACGTTGGCTCAGAGCCGTGCTTGAAGTTCTGAAAAATGCCGGATTGACCCTAAATTAAAACAAAATGCCGATTTGCTTATGACCAGCCTAAATCACTTGGCCATGTCGTAAGCAACGAAAGAGTACGCGCTGAATGGGAGAAGGCTGCTGCAGTCAGCACTTTCCCGAGACCATCAGACAAACAGCCGGTCACAAGCTTCCTTGGCCTTTGCGCCTACTACGGACGTTTCATTCGAAAATATTGCCACAAAAAGTTCCGTTATAATGGTAGCATGAGCAAAAACAGGCTTTGGAAAGGCTCTAAAGAGCGCTACAGACTACACCTGTTTGGGGGCAGTTCAACTAGGAGACGACGACAGAAATTCACACTGACTCTAGCAACGAGTGGCTTGGTGAAGTACTTATTCAAAACCAGGTTTCTCTCGAACCGAGTAATTGCATATGCAAGACGCGTGCTCTCTAGCGCGGGAAGCAATTACTCCACTACACAGAAGGAGCACCTCGCTGTCATTTGGGCCCTCATTAAGGTCCGCCCTTGTCTCTATCGGTGCCCCTTTCGCGTGGTCACTGAACACCATTCCCTATGCTGGCTGCCCATCTTTAAGGATGCGCCTCGCCGTCTGGCATGGTTCAGCCTTAGGGGTTAAGAATTCGACCTCATTATGGCGCACAAGTCTCTGCGCAGCACAGTGACACGGACTGCCTATCTCGGGCTCCCATGGAGTGTGGACCGGCTGTTACCGACGACAATGATGGCACCTTCTTTGGAGCAGTCAGTATTACTGAGATTGTGACACGCCAGCGAAGTGACCCTGGGCTCCTGCAGCTGATCGCCTACTTGGACAACTAATTACGTGCTGTTCCAAGAGCCTTCAAACGTGTTGTGCACGCGCTCACTCTTCGGGGCAGTGTCCTTCACAAGAACTTTGCCCCTGGCGATAGCTCGTGGCTCCTGGTCGTGCCAGACAATCTACGCATGGAGATTTTTGAGAGAAAAGTATTAGAAGCTTTATCTTTCCAAAGCTGTAGGTCGTTACCCTAGAACTAGCGGAGAATGCCAGAGGTAAATGTGAGCCCCAATACGCCCTGCCGGACTTCCTCAACAGATTTTTGACATCCGATGGCCCTTTTCCAGCAAGTTCTAATGAATTTCCTAGGTCCTTTTGCGTTTTCGGACGCAAGTAATCGGAGCATAATTGTGGCAATATATTATCTGAGAAGATACGCCAAAACCGAAATCCTTCCATTCGCAACCACATCGGCAGTAGCTGCTTTCCTTATCTAGCACATTTTTCTACGACATTATTATTCGCAGAATTAAAAACTAAAGGACTTAAAGATCGCCTGAACAAGACTATTACACACATAATAGCGATGTACGCCGACGTGGAGCATCGAACATGGTACGAGCTTTTACCTTTCGTACCTTCGCATGCATTACTGCCGTCCAGGAGACAAGATGGTTTTCTCAGTTTGACCTAGCTCATGGCCGACAAGTAACCACAATGCTGGATGCCATCTTACTCCCCCCTGCCCAATGATCATGCCTACGAGGACGCTCTACTAGTCTCTCAGTGCGCACAGGAGGCCCGGCAATAAGCCAGAATTCGAATTTTCACTAACAGTCAGTCGACGCTGCTCGTTCCAATCCTCGTGGACCAGACGTACACATTAATCCAGGAGATAAGGTGTGGGTCTGGACACCTATTCGACGCCGTAAGCATAGCGAAAAGCTCCTTACCCGCTATTTAGGGCCGTATACAATACCGCGCCGTATCAGCGAATTAAACTACGAGGTACCACAGTACGAAGGGCATTCTTGTTCTTCATTCCGACCACCTTTACATCCAGACGTTGTATTGCTGTGCCCCTCAAACCTTACTTTGTTCCCTAGGATACCCGCCGTCACTTCTAGAGTAGCGCATTGGAGGTTTTCGCTCCACCCGTATCGGGACGATACGTTCTTGATATACGTTCTTGGTAAAGCCGCAATCACTAGTCATTGACACGGCCAACGGTCAACCGCCCCTATCATCATCGTGATGGCCAGAGGAAAAAGACGTTGTTCGCTCTCTACAAGGGCGTGGTCGCTGTTCTTATGTCCCAACATGTTCGTGGCAATAGAGTCAATTCTTTCAACCATAAACCACCAAGGTTCACTGTCCTATCGGTGACAGTGCCACAAATTTAGGAAATAAAATGTAAAGTGGTTTGTCATATAGTACAGTGATATAAAAGCTAGTGAAGGACCAGAGTGGCACACTGGCTGCCTTAGGTATAGCAAAGACAGAAAAGAGCAAGTGTGAGAGAAAGAATGAGCAAAAAACGTGATACATATAATATAGCCCCTCTTTCTGTGTACACATTAGCGCTCATTTCATGTTGGAGAAGCTTGCGTCCTGGGGGGGAATATAAATGTACTAATGGGGTTGCGGATCGTGATCATTATCAGCCTACCAAAACGAATTGCGCTCTTAAGACCTCTCCCATTGACGTCCGACCGCTGCTGCACTGCGCTCCTCGAGTACACAGTATTCAGGAATTTCGGTATGTCATCGATCCATGATATTATTGGCCTTCCACTCCTTATATATTGATCATTTCGTATCCACTGTTACCCTAATTGTCCACCGGCAGTCGGTTCGTCCAACGACATGGCTAGCCAAAGTTCGTTTATTTTTTTAATCTGAAATATATATTTTCTACAGTTCGCTATCTAATCCAGGTATCTCGTTTCCTGAACAAGAGTGTTATTGGTAACATTAGTCGTTCCAACCCCGGTTCAACCGATCTGAGTTGATTTTCCTGCTGTTTATTAAGGCGATAATTTTCAACTCCATAACCCGTAACTAGGAATACACAGTGTTCGTTGATATTTCTTAAGTGTGACAGAGGCAGCTTACTTTTTCTTTTGGGGGAAAGTTTGCAGAGTACCCACAGCCCCTGCCCATTCTGCGCCATAGATCTCTTGTTTGTGGTACGTACGCAAACCATTACTTTCTCGGGCCATCTTAGCGAAGTAATTTTTTTCTGGTTCTTCTACCATTTAGTTTTCTACGCACAGCAGGAGGATTGCGGCATTGATATTTCTTACTTATTTATTAGTATTTTATTCCATGGGTGTGCCTTATGACTCTTGTTTCGTAATTGTTTAGGTGTGTTCGGCAGTACCTCTCAGCAAGAATAGGTCACCCAGAAACCTCAAAGGGGTTAAGTATTCCACTTTTATCTTTACCGGACGTTTTCCCAGTCACACTTTCTAAATCTCCTCTCCCTCAGAGAAGGTGGAAATAATTTTGGCGAAATGGTATCGCACGGTCTTACTCCCGTTTGGATTGTAAATTTATCGCTTTGCTGGTAGACGGTAATCCGGCCTGTGTATTCCTAATGTATGTTTTCTGTACAGTCAAACCCGGCTATAACGAACCCGGATAGAGGGAATTGTGCTATATATCGAACACAAATAATTCAGTTACGGAAATACATGGGAAACATATTCCTTATAACCGAAATGCATGATCTCGAGCGGCGATTGAGATGTGGATTGGCCGCGACCTCGGAGCAAGGGCCGCGATTGAGACATTGCACCTCGCACGGAGCGATGTGACGGCGAATACTTTCCGTAACTGTTTCCGATGCGCGGGACTCGCGACGGAACCAGCCCACTCAGCGAGTCCGGACCAAGACAGGAGCATCGGTGAATGGTAGGAAGAGCTCGCCAACGTTCCCTGTGATGTCGCGAGTGAAATCCGTCCGACGCTTATATTAAAGCGCTTTCGGCAATCGATGTGCTGCGCCAAGGCTTTCTAGATTTTTGAGGACGCGGACTCGCACTGGTGCAAACAATGTTTCGTGTAGAGAATGATATGCTAGTTGAAGCCGCAAAACGAAAGTGAAAACAAAAATCACCGTTTTTTTTTGCAACGTGGGCAGTAAAAGGTGGAAAGTAGCTTTTACTTCCAATAAATGGATAATTTTGGTATGGTAATGGCTACTGTACTGTGTTCGTTTCGGCATACGCGGATGGCGGAGTTGGGGAGGAGGCGGGAGGCTCTCTCGGAGCGCGAACTCGTAACAATAAGCTCGTTATGGGCGGGTTCGGCTATATCGAACTATTGTATATATCGAACTGATCGCGGTGCATATTGCGGTTCGCTATAGACGGGTTTGACTGTATATATACTGTTGGCTTCCTCCTTTCGCTCGTCATTTAGAGCTTTCAGAATGGTGGCCGCGAGTAGGAAATGGAGCTCTTTCTGCGGATTGACAAGAGGGGTGTTATTCATAGATCAGTATCATTCCCTACACCATTCTTGCTCTCTCGGTTGTTCGGAATTGAGGCTGTCACTTATGCGTCAAACTATAAATTTGATGAATATCTCGTAAACAAATGGAGTAGGCTGATGGGTCTTTAATGTTGGAAGTCCCTTTTCTTTCCATTATTTTGAAACAACAAAAAACTTGGCATTTTTTTATGCTGTCGGCATATTTTAGATACTCAAGCATTCTGGAAATAGTGAAATAATAATTTTTGTTACACTGAGTCCATTCTTTGTCAAAATATTCTGTGTTACAGCCGTCAAGACCTGCAGCTTTTCCAGTGTTCACGCCATTGAGAGGCTTCCCAAGTTTATGTTACGTGCTAGTGGCACACAGCAAGTTCAGGTTCTACTCTCAATATTTTCCTTCGTCAAATTTTGCTGATATACACCCTGGTGTGGAACCGTTCATCCACGTTTATTACCTCGTCGAGGGTGTGTGTAATGCTACCCTGCTCGTCTCTTAGGGCCCACAGCCTGTAATAGGCGACGGCTAGCTTTGTTTAATTTGCTTTCTAGCTTCTCAATATTGGCCGCATTTTTGAAAATACCGATGAAGATATATTTATATTGCGGCGCCTCTAAAGCATAACGAAGACAGCAAAACCAACTTACCAAATGCTCCTGCAAAAAATACAACGTTTTTGATGTTGTTTTATGACTAGATAAAAGTAATCTGTACAATTGTTCTCGAATAATTGTTATGTTTTTGATTCTGAGTATATGTAAACGCTATACCATCGTATCTAATGTAGGAATCCCAAACTCAAAATGGTTTTGAAGACGCACTCATCGGGGACAAAACTGCTTGATATCCTCCGCGGAACACCACCGGTATTTAGCAGTACAGGATACAAAATCCTCTTACAATATTTACCACACCACCTTTACACCCCAAAAACGCTATCTCACAGTTTAAAGATTAACCAGTGGTCCTGGGTTTGAATCCAGGACCAAAAGGAATTTTTTTCAACATCGAAATTTCCGAAAAAGGTGTATAGCTTTTCTTTGTGGACGTACTGCTGCATTTAGGCGGATGTCATACATGTCATTGCATAGTTACGTTTACTTATTCTTGTTTATTTGCGGAGATTCAGTGTTAGTAATCGCGGTCACAATCATCGAAGTGGTAGCTGACTTCTTCACGAGAAGGAGTGGATGCGAAGTGATGTTCAGAATGAAACACTAATGCCAGCACTTCGTGATCGACTTGGGCCACTGGCGGCAGGATCTGAAAGTCGACGCTGGAATGATGGGCCCACTCGTAGTCATGTCGCCAATTATCTTTTACTGTGTTCTACAGTATTCAGCGGCGGCTGTGACTTCGCGAAACGAGGGTGTCTCTTCAACTTCAAAATTACAGCTGCAGTAATGCCCGGTAGCGCTTGACGGCACTGGTGCAGGTTTTTTTGCTAGACTCCCTCTGGGAGGCGCGGTCTCTCCATGGGAGGCGCTGCATAGAGCGGTCTGTCTATCTGTCCATCGCTCGCCGTTTTCTTGCTTTTCTGGGTTCTTGACATTTTTTTCCTGAAGTCATTCCACTGCCGAGGACGGTCGGCGCTCGCTATGCGGCAAGCGTCGACGAGCGCTCGACATTTCCTGGGTATTTTGTTTGCTCTGACTTTGGCCTCACGGCCAGTAACAACCGCTTCACTGTTAAAAGAGAAGTTTCACCATGCAAAGGTAGCCGCTTTCAGATTTAAAATCCAAACTCCAAAAGTCCAACTCGAAACTTCAATTTAGCTCAAGTCCGAAAGCAACGGCAGGGTTACGTACCGAAAATAATGTTTTGCGTTCCCACTACCATGATAGCGCAGTAGGATAGACACCGGTTCCAGAACACTAATCACCAAGGTTCGATTCCGAATGGGGTAAGCTTTCTTTTTGCTCCTTTTAGCTGTAGATCTTATTTTTCCGCATCCCTGGGATCATATGCCCATTGAGAATATGGGTTGGCCCTATGAAAATTCTGAAAACGACTTGGCGTGAATATCGCAGAAACAAATCAAAACTATCACGTAAAAGAGTTGGAGACGAAAAGAAGATACGCGAGATGCAGGAAATTTTTCTCCAGCAGCCGATCGTGTAGGACAAGCCTCTACACAGCTGCCTACCTATGAGCTCGGTCAGTTAGTAATGTCCTCGCTTCAGCTCAATATTTTCAAGCCCCACCTGGCTCTCTCCGCGAAAGCAATGAACTCAAGTATTTCATTCGCGCATTGGATGGAGCGCCCGCGCGCAGCACGCTCACATCGAGCTCCCTAGAGAAGGTGGAGGCCGCTCAGGGATGCTAAGAATTCCCTCTGACCAACAGAGCGCCAGCAGGCGACGCCGGTAGCTCCTGCAAACGCAAATAACCAGGGGGTACCCGAGGCGAGGGATAGCGAGCGGCAACACGTCGGACCAGTCGCCTTCTAGACGCTGGAGACCTTGCAAGAGCAACGGACTCGCATCGAAATGCTGGACAGCTACCGAGGACACTGCATCTAGCACGGCCAGTTATCCTTGGCGCTACGTAGCATTCGAGGGATGAGCTGGACTCCATTCCTGCCGTCGTGAAAGCAGGCGACATTAGATGAGCCGAGGAAGGAGGCTGCTCCAGGCAACATAGTGGCAGCAATAGGGCACAGCTCATCGTGGAGGTGCCCGTGAGAATGCTAAAGGCGGCCCCTTTCAAGAAGACGAGGGAGCAAGCAGCAGCCAACCAGCAGCTAAAAGGAGGCCTAATTAGGCACTCTGCACAACGTCACTCGCGAGTAGAGGTTGAAACACGAGGAGCGACGCGGCTGGCTTGCCAATGCCCGTCTTGACCCTCCGTTAACATCGCCGATGGAGGCGACTGAAGTGAGCGTGGATCCGGGTTGTCCAGTGACGCAGCGAGTGACGTAGGATGTATTGTGAGCTTGCCACGTGGGGAAGCACTCGCAGCGCAGCCTCCTGCCTTAGCGAACAGCTGCGACGGACGCATTCGTAAACAATCTGCTGGTGAGCCACGAAAAACCATGGTGCCACTTTCAAAACGCAAGAAAGCGGCACGAAGGCTTCGGAACGAGAAACCGAAGCTTCCCGAACTCCTAACAGCCCTCGGGACAGTCTATTTTTGGCCAAAGTAACCGAGGCCTGCATTCGCGAAGGTGGCGCACGACGTTATCGCTGGGTAGCTCAGAATGCCGCCTAGCGTGCTCGCTGTTCGTGTGAACGCCGGGCGGACCTCGACTACGCCACAGCAAGCTGCAACCGCGAGAGGAGGTGCCGGTTATGCGGGGCTTCCACCTAATGGCAGTGTGAAAAGCCGTGAAGCCTTTCTGCTGTAAGTGCGCTGACCACCACGCTGCGCTTGATTGCTCCTGTTCGCGCCAGCTTGCAGAGCACCTTGCGTCGGCGGCCCCAAATGAGGGCAGGCACCAAGCTCTCGTGTGGACGCTCCATCGGCTTTGCGGGCGTTCGTGCAGCTCAGCCCAGGCGCTGTCGCTCAGGCGTCAAGGATGCACCCTCACTCAGATAGCAGCAGTGGTTTCCAGAGCGGCCGACGGCCGCAGCTGATACACGGCAACATAGTAGCCCCAGCCCAGAAGTAGGTGAGTAGTCAGCCATTCCGCCCGAATAGAGAAGACGCTTGAGGATGAGTGCACGCACGCAGGGGGAACAATTAGCATCGTGGATGAGCTGCTGCCTGCTGACACCCCTTCCCTCCCCTGTGCATCCATGCTGTGCAGGGACAACACCCGTCCCCATTATGCCTTTGAGTTGCCGAAAACAGCCTCTGCTGCCCATCGTGCTGCCGTGAAACGTTAACGCGCTGCGCCGGCGTCGGGGGAACTGAGCGCGTGCCAGCTGCAGAAAACGCCCGAAGCGCGTGCTCTGCAGGAGAGTTATGTGCAAGCGAGTGATCGCTCGGGGTTCATGCTGCCGGGATAAACGGGCTCCCATAGTCCCACGGGGTGCGACAGCAGGCAGTACTCTAAAGTTGGGGCGGTGAGCTCTCTATCCCGACTGACCCCCGCAGACACACTTTTTGATTGCTGCGACGCGGAGCACGCGGTGCTGGATACCAGCGTGGTGACCGCGATGGTGGTGGCGCGCGTGACATTCACGTTGCGGTTCGCACCTGGTGGTAACGTGAACTACTGTTGTTTATTAGCTGATGGCAAATAAGAGACGGATACACAATATACAGAACAAAGAACAGGTTGTCCAGCTTTTGTTAACTTTTGCGTAATCCCATGTTGAGGAGATACTAGCCTGCAACATTCTGCAGCACAATGTCCTGCAAATACCATCTCAATAACCATTCCACTGTAACTGCAAAATACTCATCTTTACAGAAAGGCTTTTCTGGGCTTTAAAGATATGAAAGTTCCCGTCTCTTACATGCGCACAAACTTCGCGCACAATTGAACCTCAGCCTATTGGCGACACGTACTTTTGCAGTCCCAATCAATTTGAAGGTGATCCTGGTAGCACTGATCAGGAAGCCATTCAAGCTGCATGGCAGCCGTTTTCAGGTTTTTTTTGGTAAAAATAGGGCAGACGCAGGCAAGCGCCTCGTCAGGTTGTAGCCTCTTTCCCTCTTACTGAGGTGCAAATGTACTTTCACCCCTTAAAAAATAAAAATAAAAATTGTGGACCAAGCCTGAAAACTGCCGTGTGCAACTTTGTTCTCTCTCTCTGAAGAATAGCTGGGGTCAATTCGAGTTTTTTATGTTTGGCAGAAGCAAGAAAGTCTATCATATTATACATGATCGAAACCTGCAGCATATTTCTTAAAAACAAAGATATATGGTCAATCAAAGTTTGAATTTATGAAGCTTTTCCGTTTTCTCCTGTTCAGCTGCTGCTTTGGCGCAAGCGGAGCCCTCATCCAACAAACAAATCAGTATACGAAATGGGATAACATACTCTGTACTGGCTTGTTTGCTGGGTGTTTTAAACAACCGAAATCTTTGGCAAGAAAGTATGATAGGTGTTGATACGTAGAATCAATTGTGGTAAAAAGTAAAATTCCATTGATTTAAACTGATACTTCGGTCTTGAACACATAACGTGCATTTAATACTCAAGAATGACCAGTATTTCAAAGGTGCCGAAATACACGAGTAATTCCAAAATACGCACCATTCAACATCCCATCAGCAGTGAACAAAAAAACAGGGTGCAACCTGTAACTAAGAAATGCAGCCACTATGTGCTATGCATATTTTCTTGTGCTCGGTGCAACCCCTTGCAGGCCACACTTTGAACCTACCGGTACTCAACAGTTAAAATTTTGATCACAGCAAAGGATAGGTCTCCCTTCCCCTCTCCCCGAGTGGATTCACTGTGCACTGGAGATAGCTTGCAAGCACTAAGTGACGTCCGTCCTCCATCAGTGCTCCGCAGTCCTCCTCAATCATTTTTCTTTTAAAGAACAGTTTCATATTTGTAGCGACAGAAAAGCCGATAAGACAATGAAGTTTATGCCTATTTATATTCAACGGGACCACATTTAGAAGTTTAAAGTGTACATCAAAAATCAAGCTTACAGCTGTCACCTGCGTGAAAAAGAAGGTTAAATTGTTGATGTCGTTTCCGTTTGCTCACACTGTCAAGAAGCTTACATACGAATTGTTTCACTAGTGCTTCTCCACAGAATACTATAATTGAATGTTTATATAAGATGTAATGTAGTGAGCGTTCTTGCAAGGTGTGAGGTGTTTTGTTATTTAGAATTCATATATGTAATTACCTAACGCTAAAACGTTTTTCGGTCATGAAAAACGCATTACGTCACTCCCGGATGAAGGCCTCTCCCATCGACCTCTTACAACAGCTACACCGCGCCGCACAAGTTTATTCTTGGCCTCCGCAATTATTTACTTCACAACTTTATTTTAGACTTACTCAGAGTTAGCTTTAGTCCCACAGACTTGTTTTCTGCAGTCACTTCTTTAAGCCTTTTTTCACAGGTGTTATCCAAACTCGCTAAGGGGGACTATGACGTCTGCAAAGATAAAAAAGGCTTATTGTATATTTCGTTTATCCTAATCCCTTGCTGTTTCAGTCACGTTTCCTGAATATTTCCTTCAGACAAGCTGTCACCATTTCTGGAGAGGTTGCATACTCCTGCTGTATGTTTAGAATGATCAAGAGGTTTTCGTTTGTTTAAAAGAATTACGCAGCGCCTTCGTCTTTTATAGATGTGTAGGAGTTCTATTCTAGGTCCCCTCTACGCTCTTGACATTCAATGCTTGCAGCTCTGCACGAGGCTCACGGAAAAAAAACTTTTTTTAATCTTTAAATTTCACCTAAAAGGGTTTACGACATAATGGATATTTTTATATCACACAATTTACGATGTGGATGTGACCCAGTGTTGAGTAGGCTTTTCTAAACCAATCCCGTAATATCGTTTGTTAAGAATATAGGCTGATAGTTATTCGTTTAACTGTAGTTTTCTAAATAGCTTGTATACGACGGAGACTATGCTTATCGGTTTGTAGTTCTTAAGGTCTGGGGTGTCGCCCTTCTTTGAAATGGTTTTTTTTAAGCCATAATAAGTAAGAGCGCAGATATGCATTTCGTTTTGTTTGCGCGACCACCACGTTAATGTCTGACTATATAAAAACCGGCACGGGAGCTTCGGTTTAGGTGTATATGCTCGTTGTGATTTTCGGACCGATTTTCCAGCCGTAGAGAAAAAGAGCGGGTTATTTTGCAGGACGGCTAGTTCTGCGCCGGACACCAGAGACTTTCGGCTATAAACGACTTCTTGAGTGGGCACGGGAGCTACCATCGTGGCCGTATGGCTTATACGCATCTTTCTAAGCTCCTAAGGCCCTCATGATCCTGAGAACGACTTATCTGCTGGCCACTCCACCCCCCTGCATGCACCCGGCTTCCTGTGTCCCACGTGGCTTCGGGCTCCCTGACGCTAATGACCGAACACGTGGAATAATTCCCGTAACGGATATCTCAAACTACACAGATCTCCTTAACAAGACAGAAGTGACATCTTTTCAACCGACTCATACAAAATCCAGGCTGTTCGATAGATTCATCAGTGGGCATGAGAGCTGCCTTCATGGCAGTATGACTTATACGCATCTTTTCTACTCTCCTAAGGTGTGTATACGCTCCTCCTTTTTTTTAAAAAACGACAATTCCTATTTTCGCACCCATGCCCACACATGCTTTCCGTGATTGCCTACGACTGTTATGACATGGTTTTTTTCGCTGCTTTATTCTGGAGATATTGAATCAAATCTGTGCCCGACGCTTCGCTGCCATAATACGCAAACGAAACCGGAGATTTCTGGCAAGGTGCTCGAGCTATAACATGCCGTTGACGCGCGCACTAAGCAGCTTAGCACTGAAATTAAAGAAATAAAATCCAGCCACATTGCTATGAAAAATAAATTTGTAAATAAATATGCCCATCTTCATCTCTTGAAACTAAAAATAACGACCATTGTGCATTACAACAAGAACTTTAAATTGTAATGGACACTGCGCAGCGGTTGGCAACACGGAACGACGCCTTAATGTCTCAACTACAAGACCTTGAAGACAGGTCTAGACGAAACAACGTCGTCCTTTACGGCAGTCCAGATGAGCGAGACACATGGGATCAAACCGAAGAAATGTAGTTTCAGTGTTGTCAGCAGCGCTCGACAGTGAGCTGTCCCTGAATAAAATAAAGCCTGCGCACCGTTTTGTATCTTTTCCTTTTTAAAATGCCGCCCCATCCTGTCGTTTAAAGTAAAAAAACCAGATCTTAGATATGCGTTCAAAAAAAAAAGAAAGCGACATTAGCATATCAGAAGACTACTCACCGGCTACTCGCGAAGTAAGGCGAAAGTTTCTCGATTTGGCAAAAAATCTTGGCAAATTCTAGACTTTTATTTGCGATATAACGAGTGGTTCATTAATAAAAAAAGCAACGTGTACAATTCGCGAAATGTAGCCATAACAGAATCTATGCGTGCAGTCGCTGAAGCGCATTCATTTAACAAATCTCACAAAACCGGACGCGCGGCACAAAGCTCGAAATCTCCGACCACTTATGGAAACGCGAGGGGACGTGGTACCTTAACACCCGTGCGCATACTACTAGCAAATGTTCGAAGTATCCTTAATAAGCCAGATTCATTTACTCTTTATTTTACGCGTGTAATGCTGACATTATTGCACAAACGGAAACTTGGTTTAACTGAAACGTGCATGACCCTGAACTACATAACAATCCGTGGTGGTTTAACACTTACCGCTGCGACCGTTAATTGCGACAAGGTGGTGGTGTTCTTCTAGCGACAAACAAATTCATCATATCTTATCCGATTACCTTACGCACTCAACTAGAAACTGTATGGACATACTTAGACCTTGGTTACCAAAAAATTGTCGTCGGGGTCTGTTATTACCCCCCTAACCACCCACCCAATTTCGTTGACGAGCTTCACGACGTGCTAAACATCGTTGTCACGTGGCAACCTACGGCTAATATTTTCCTAATGGACGACTAACTTATCAAATATGAACTGGCTCCCCACTGGACCATTCGTGGGGCTATTTTCATCTTAGACAGCGGAATTTGTTTGCCTTTGCTCGCTTTTTTCGCTTACACAGCTTGTAACCGAACCGACTCAGAAAGCGAACGACTCCGCAATGTTCTGGATTTGATACTAACTTCCCACCCAGATACTGCATCAATAACACCTTATTTCCCATCCCTGAGTGACCATTTATCATTTAATTTTCACGTTCTGATGCCATTACTAAAAACTTACAAAAGAACAAAACATATTCGCAGTTATATCAAAGCGGATTTTGAAACAATTACCCAGGAACTCGCAATTCTCTTAGACCTTTTCTTGCAGGGTTTTGACAGCCGTACAACCAAAAATAACTGGTTTATGTTTATAGAAAAATTGAACTCCTTAACAAACAATTATGTCCCTTTGCGCATAATCTGATCCCATTACCGAGCGCCGTGGTAAACCAGATACTTAAAGCGCCTTTGGAACTAGAAGAAACGCGTGTACCGTGCTGCAAAACATTCTTCTTCTGCTGCCAAATGGAATGCTTACAAGGTGACTAACCTTGATTACGTGTCAAAAGTAAAAAAAGCGAAAAACATTTCTTCCGAACCACTTTACCTAACATGCTCTGCAACGATCCAAAAAAGTTCTGGCGAGTCTTTAACCCCAACACTTGAGATTCAATCAACCTACTCAATGAGGACGGCTCGGCCATTCGTGATAAACTATCCAAAGTGATTTTAAACAAAGCCTTTTTTAGTATTTCTGTTACTTGTGGTCCAAACAATTCCTCCAAATGAATCCAACAATTATCGAACCCAAAGTAATAGAAAAACTTATTCAAGGTAAAAATTTTCTCAAACCCGGGTATTAATTTATTTAGCCCAATTTTTTACACGGTACAAAATTGTATAGTTCTATTATTTTCTCGAAGCTTTTCCAGCAATCTGTTGACACCGGCACTTTTCATGAAGACTGGAAAGTCAGGAAGGTGCTGGCCGCTAAACAGTCCGGTAGTAAAAATTCACTTTCTAACTTCCGTCCAATCTCTTTACTTGCATTCCTTGCAAAACACTGAAGCACATTCTTTACTCAAGCATTGTAAAATTTCCCGAAACTTACTTTTTTTTTACAAGCGCACAACACGGCTTCGCAAACACTTCTCTTGTAAAACCCAACCTATTTCCGTTACTCATAAACATGACAGCATCCTCAATCGTTGTTCACTGGCAGAATATTTTTCTAGATTTTTCCAAAGCGTTTGAAAAGGCATCACACAAGAAATTACTTGTTAAACTGAGTGAAATAAATCTTGGTAGAGATCTTTTAACATGGCTGGAGCACTTTCTTTGCAACAGAACACAGTTTGTTTCTCCTAACAATTTTAACTCTACGTTTAGTGTTGTTCATTCCTTCGTCCCTCAGGGTTCAGTTTATGTCCACTTTTGTTCGTAATATATATACATATACGACCTTCCCTTAACATTAACTCATTCAGGGACGACTTTGTAATACTTCGAGACATAAATTATATAAATGACGTTCCGATTCTGCAGACTAACATGAACGCAATTTCAAACTGGTGTGCCACGTGGCTAATGAACTGTAACACTACCAAATGTAAAGCAATGCGAATTTCAAACTCCTAATTTTATCCTGTTACGTACTATCTTAATACTTCCCCTCTCAAGTCGGTCACTTCTTACCGCTATCTTAGTGTTCATTTTAGTTCCTGGCTTACCTGGTCACTTATATATTAACGCGATTATCAACAGTGCTAACAGATTGTTAGGGTATCTTCGCCTTAATTTCTTTTCCGCACCTATGTCATTAAAACTAACATGATATAAAACATTATTTCGTAGTAAATTAAAATACACCTCTTCCATAGGGGATCCCAGCACAGGTAACGTAATCAGCTCATTAAAAATAATTCCGCTCATTTTATACTGTTTAACTACAACCATGTCGCTAGCATAACGCCGATGAAAACACACTGCACATTCCTTCCCTTGCATCTCGTCGTCAAGTTTGTCGCCAATGCCAATTTAATAAAATATTCAATTACAGTTTTCATTGGCGCACCGAACTCATACTTCCACCAATGCACACTTCCCCACGAGTCGGCCACGTTCACAAAGTTTGAATCCATCTCTCGCAAACAAGAGCTTGCCTTCAGTCCTTTATACCCCACACTTCAAAAGAATGTAACCACCTTCCCGGACCAACAGCCTCCATTGTCGACTACGCAATTTTCGTACCGCACTAGCTAATATTGTCAACACATGAGCATAACAGGCTTGTAGTCATTCAATCAGTTTTGTATTTGACCATCGTCATTGTATCAACTTCCCTCTTTAACGCCCCAGGCCTTTGATGGTAAATACCCACAAATAAAAACTAAATTTTTAAAAGGAAATCAACGCGCTTGTAAAGCGGCGTTATTAGTGAGCTTTCTACACGTTATGTCAGAAGCCGATTGTCCGTTTTGAACGTTCTCAAGTTGCGGGACGCCAAGGACCACTCAGGAGAACGGTATGCATAATCTGCTGGTTGCTAATGAAGTTGCCACACCTAGCAAACAGTTCTGTTCAGCGAGGCCACCAACTTTTAGTGAAGGTGCGTTGGTCAAACGGGAATGTATATCAGAAAAGACACGCAACTTTACTGCCCCGAATTCATGTTTTTTGACTGCATGCTTGCGTGTTTTATAATATCACCATTCGTAATCCGGGTTTGCACTGTCGGAACTTCAATATATATGTTCTGCTACACCTAACTTACCCCTCGCACCTCCATGCAGTTCATGTCAACGAACCTGCGCCATTCAAACCGTCGCAGCCACATTTTTTCATACTAATGACGGACAGATATATTCGGGAGTATCGGCCATCCCATCTAATATACTCAGTCAATAATGAGGACCTTTCTTCAAAGCCTGTCTCCACGTGGGAGAAGACCGCAGCGCTGCCGCCCTGAACGGCGGCAGTGCTCCACCGGACCTCCAATAAAGTAATTCTCGGGCGTTCTATAAGGGCTTCGCCTGTCCTTCTAACCTCGCCAAGCCCTAAGACCTCCCATTTGAAGCAATTTTCTTCCTAGACCACCTTTACACTCGCTTCACCAGACAAGAATGTCGTGGTAAACGTTGCCAGGGTATGATTCCAATTGCGGCCTGTCCGGATCCAGGGATTCTTTGCACCCTGTGCTGCGTCACGGGTCGGGCCGCCGTGGTCAGTTGCTTCGCAGTCGCTGGAGATTGAGGGATGTAAAGAAAAGTTTAACATCCAAATAAATGCAGCCATTTGGCTGCATTTAGGTGGATGTCAAACTTTCCCTTACAGAAACTTACTCCACCTGGGAGATTTCCCCTAAATCTGTTCGATTAATACCTGTCCTTCACTTCGAGTTGTTGATCAATTCGCTTTCGCGCTACTAACGACTAGCCGCCTGATTAGCTCTGTTGGTAGAGCGACTGCTCCGGTTAAGCAGTGGCCCCAGGTTGGAATCCTGGACCACGACGAATATTTTTCAACTGCGAAGTTTCCGAGAAAGCTGCATAGATTTCCTTTGTAGCCGTTTGATTGCATTTGGGTGGATGACAAAGTTTCTTTACAGGAACTTACTCCACCTTGGGAATTTCCCCTTAATCATGTCGATTTAGATTCAGGGATAAGGGTAATTGGCCACTAAAGGATTGGCCACTACACCAGGATTGGCCACTACACGAGGGTGGCCAATCCTTCTCTGCTGAGTGGATGCATTGCCAGTAAATGTTGCCGGAGTCAGACCGCACCCCAAGCCCCATTCTGAAATTCTATCAATACGCGTTTTTTTTTAATTCGATTGGAATTGTCTGGCACCAGGATTCGATCCAGGGTCCTTCTGCACGCGAGGCGGATGCTCTACTTCTCTAAGGCACCGCTGCACCCCTATTGTATATGCTCTTAGTTAACTCTGTTTTTTTATTTATTCGCGTTCCCCCTAAAAATTATAAAAGAGGAAACGAAACCTAGCCTAGCCATGAAAAGGCCGCATTACAACGAAGAAAAAACAAAATAGAATGTACGGCAGCATAACAGTACTTTTGATATACAATCATTTGTAGATAACAAACACCACACATCCAGCATAAACATATACTTGCCTTACTGTTTTATAAGATAGTCGCTGAAATATACCCGCGCCTTCAGTGCGGGCTGCAGGCTGAAAGATAAGAGGTAAAGCACGGAAGGATAAAGTTAAATTAAAATCAGTACAGATAAAATGGCACACCGGCATAGCCACGCACTCTACAAAATAGGCAACAAGGGTACGGAGTGTGGTAGCTTTGAACCGTGCAAAGACGACCAAAAACACATTTTTCACATTCACCAGAAAGTAGCTTGCGGTCGGGGAATTTTCAGGGTTGACAATCTTCAGATTGTCAACCCTGTCAGGTTGATTGTCAGGTTGACAATTTTCAGATTGGTTGACAATCCGGGTGAAGTGGAAAGCAACAAATAATATTTTGTATATATCTGCAACGCTGGGGGTTGCAAAAGCAGTCCCGGGTTTCAGGGGAAGAAAGTAATACCAGCATTATCTAAGCACTTAGCCATATGCAAAAGTGATGAGTGTCTGAATTACGCCGACACTAAAAAAACCAGTGTTTACAGTAGTTTCAAGATTGTGACCTTAGTGAAACAAGGCAGAATATGTCTCGGCCTGTATGGCAGTATCGTTCGCGGAACTAACCCAGGGTTACTCAAGGTACCAGTCTTTGGGCTGGCGGAGGCGTGAAGCAAGAGCAGATTGCCAGGGTTAAAGCTTTTATTGTGAATCATAAGTTGCATGTGGTATATTAGTGTTTCCATAATAATTGAAAGCCACCTATGGCGCAGAACAGAGAAGCATAAAATGACGTAAAAGAGGTGAGGCAACTTTGTGCGCGGCGGCGGCCGGAAGACGGGCGGTTTCAGATAGTACGCTTTTTGATAAACGACACCAGTAGGCTATATGTTACCCCCGAAAGCTGTGAATTTTTTTCGTAATCATTTCACGGCTAACAAGAAGAAATTACTTGTTTTCAATTGCAGGGAGTGGAACGTTCTTACCCATTTTGGCTGAGAATAATTTCTGGCTCTTGCAAGTGCTGCCCTTTGGTTGTTACTAACGCCTAGCGATGCAAACGCTGTACCAAAACGCTCCGCGAAATGAACTGTTCATCAACATAAAACTCCAATGAGCACGTGTCAAAACAATGTTAACATACAGTGATGTGAATTAGAAGTCACCGCCCTGCAAGATCGACTGTAGGCCTAGTAACGGAAGTACTCACGATGCGTTCAATGCGATAGCCTGCTTAGAGCAAGAGCTACTTTAAAAGGCAAAGATTTAGAAATCAAAAATTATCATCAACTGCGAAATGCTGCCACCCCCATACAAAAAAATGAACGAAAATACAACACTCCAAACTACAAGTCTCATAAACACAAATTGAGAAAATGTGTGAAATAATGTCGTTACAAAAGCTAGATGTGACGTTTAGTAAGCTAAACGACAATACACCAAAACCAAGAACACTTTCTGAAGAATTGTAACATAATTTGAAAAGATCGCAACTTTTTTTTCTTCTTAAAGCGACAGTATGTAGGCTTATGTAGGTCACAAACTTGAATGCTCTATTGTATACTACTTGTTGTACCTTTGTGCGGGGCACGGTTCTCAGAAACAAAAAAAAACACACCTACCCGCCACTGTGCCTCAGTGGCTAAGGCGTTGCACTGGTGAGCACGAGGGCGCCGGTTCGATTCCCGGCCGTTGCGGCCGCTTTTCTGATGGAGGTGAAAAGCAAAAACGCCGGTGTGTTTCAGATTTCTGCGTACGTAAAGATCATTAGGTGGCACAAATTATTTCAGAACCCCCCTTCTACGGCGCGCCTCATCGCCTGCATTGCGCGGTGCATTAAATCCCTACAATCAATCAATCAAGAAAACACCTTTTTTTATTCATTTAAATCGTAATTTTCGTCGGTTGTCAAGAGCGCAAATGACACCTTACGAGGATCATAAAACATATATTAGGCAGCTGGTTCTTATGACTAAACGGCGCTTCTTGCTGGTTCCCTCACCTGCCGCACCCATTGTTTGTTTTCAGGAGATGGAAAGACGCCGGTGCCACCAATGGTTACGGCAGTTCGAGCGGCCGGCTGCGCAGGCGACAGTCCAAATAGCGTACCTTTTTTTGGACGAGTATCTATCGTCACACCCCGTCAAATGAACGTATCTGTTTTTTCTAGATATTAATAACGTTGAAAAAGGTTGGCTTGAATACACGCAGCTAAGGTGGTTAAAAGCAAAATATAAACTACACCCACAACAACTGCCTAGTTGACATCAAATGAATTCACATTCGGGGCTCTACAAAGAGAGAAAGCAGAGATTCTGCCAGTGGTTACATGGAATTCGCGTGGACGGCGTACCGAATGCAATAGCATCGGGGACGGTCGGCAAGAGCTCCGGGCGCCGCCACAGTAGCCCGGCCGTGCGTCGGCAGAAACAAAACTAAGAGGAGCATCTTTCCAAGGGTGAGAGAGCGGAACCTACTAATCTTGCTCGGCTAGCTTGGCGCAACATAACCGGGCGACACAAGCGCAGACACCGAAACTATTTTCATGTGAGCCTAGTGCTTGCCAATTATACCGAAAACAAGTAGGTAGTTTTGTATTGTTGAGAATTGCGAGAAAGCTGCGGCAACATTTAAAAGCGGTATTTATAAGATCCACTTTTACCTTTTGCTTTCTGTCACAACTCTGAAAACACATTCGAATTGGTATTCAATATTTTAGAAAACGGAGACGCATTCGTGCGAATCAGTGCAAAAAAGGTAGCGTTTCTTTACCCGCTAGACGCATGTATGTGGTCTCTATATTTTATTTTCCTCGTTGCAAACCAATTCTTCAAGTATCTGTGATGTAGGGTCACTTAATTTTGTTCGGTCAGGGTAACCCAGCTTGTCCTGCGGAAAACGTTATTCAAGTCGTGCAAAGAAAGCACGCAAGGGACGCAAACCGCCTCTGAAACAGGCCCAAAGTAAATGTCAATAAAGCAGACGACAAAGGTTGCCCGCCCATGCGCCCGCCGGTGTGAGCAGACACCGGCGTGCTGGCAACGCTGGGTAACAGCGCCCTATTGGGGCGCCATCTACACTCTGCTGCTTGAGTGAAAGGCATGCTCCTGATCACCAGACGCGTTTCGAGTTTCTTGTGCCACACGCCTGGAAAGAACATTCGGCAATCAGAGATGGAAAGCTTAGCTTTAAACACGGGATATCTCTTTAATGTAATACGCGTGACCGCTGTACTGTGCTGTGTGACAAAGCTTTTACGGTGTGCAAGAAGCGGTGTTTTCTGGGAAAATACCGCAGTAGCGAAAACATCTCACCGTCGGCCAGAACAAGGAGTTTGCTTGAAATCTGGTTACAAATTTGTGAAATAAGGTAATATTGTGGTTTAAAATTGCGTTGCGCATCGTCGTCGGCACGGCTTTCTGAACCAGTGAGTGAAAAGCAGCGGCTATGGTGTTTTTTTTTTACGCGCTCCGTGCTCGGAGGGGTCGGTTCACGGCTACAGCTATATATGCACGAAAAGCTACAAGATGCTAGTCGCCATTCGAAATCTTCAAAAATTGTCGTAATCCAGAATAGTTTGTTTAAACCCCCTTATATGGTCGTCGTAAGCCCGTTTCTCGTGGTTTTAAACGAAAGTGCGAAGATACCATGCCTGACGCGACATGCAGTGCGATTGGGCATTACGGGCGGAGCGAGGCGGAGTCTGCGCGTTCGTTGCTTAAAAATCGAGACGTACCGACAAGCAAAGCCAGTAGCAACGTGAGCTTCGGAGCCCTTGTGCATCTACTGTGTCGTGTCATTGTTGGCCAAGCTGCAGCTGGACAGTTCGTAGCATGCCAAGCATTTTGTGGCGCTACGAGAAAGCGAAATCAACACGTCTTTTTGTGTTTGGTGCCTCACAAAACGTGATGCAACTATTTATCCTTTTTGACTGTCAGACGCATTTACAGCTGATCATTCTAATTTGATTTGTATGGCCCCCAGTGACGTGTTTGTAGCCTATGCTGATACCCTTAGAGTTTTTGTCGCTTCGTTTGCAGTGTGCATGCCATATTTTGCGTGGATGTTGCCTGACGGGGGGCTTCTGTCGGTGCAAGGTAAGGTTGTCACGTCCACTGTTGTCGTAAGTGCAGCAGCATCGACTAGTTGATCTACGATCTGGTTCCCTGTGATTGCATTGTAACTTGGCACCCAGCACACGGTCATATCGAAGTTTTGCGCATATGAAGAAACAAGGTTATAATGAGTACATTGAGTCTATTGTTCTTCAAAGATTTGTGAGATCGTAATATCCGCAAGACACTTCGGAATCAGTATAAATTATCCATTGGGGAATCCGAGTTTTCAGAATATATTTCTTAACTAACCGTCTGAAACAATCCTGTGCTGTGAAGATACTAGTATTTCTATTCATAGTTTTAAAGACATCAAATGTGTCACCATCCATAGCGAAGGTCACAGTGGTAGCAGTTTTCGGGGCATCAGTGCAAAGCTCTGCACACTTGTATTTGCGCTCAATATACAAGATGTGCTGCAGGAGTGCACATCTTTGCCGTCGGTAGTCCTCAAAATATGCAAACGATATGTCGCACGATACAGGGTGTAGGATCCATGGTGCTGTAAGATTTGTTACAGATGATTTGATGGTAATAAAAGGTATACGCAAAGCTCCGATGTTTTTTTCTACTTCGAAGGGAAATGTGTAGCGAAGGACGACGGTATAAAAGGAGTGGACAGCTGGCTGTATGGTAACAAGCTGACTTAAACGGATGGTGAAGCATTGATGAGACTTTAAAGCAAGAGTAGGAAAGGTGCCGTGGACTCGTTCATGCACTATGACCTCCTCCATTCAAGGAGGGTGCTTAAGGTCCGGCCAGAACTGGGAGAGCGGCGTGGACAAGCGGCCATCCTGCTGCACAGTAATGGTTCAATGTGTTCGCGCAACTGCTCACGCTGCTCAGGCACCGGTTATCACGATTTCTGAGGATCAATATGACTATGCTGTGGCTACAGGGCCCCTCTAGTGCGCCGCTCATTTAGATGACAAATGAATGGCGTAAGTTATACGCAACGGAAACTGTGTACAGGTATGTACAGCAGGAGTGGTTAGCTGGGTATGTCCGCATTCCAAGTCCTTAGGTGGACATGGTCAGTTCGGTGAGACGTTGCGGTGAGCAGCTGCCGTCGGGTGGTCTTTGCTTGGAGTGGCAGGAGAATGAAATGGTGGGTGGTTTGGAAGTCCCGATTCGAAAGAAGCTCTTGCGAGCAGATTCTCGCGACGCGCGCACACCGCCGTTCGGTTCACGGTTGGAGGAGGCTGATGGCCTAGTGGGGAGTTTTCGAGTGCGGTTTGGGGTTAAGCATCGTTCCGCAGTATCATATAGCGTCCGTGGTATGCCACCTCTGCTTAGCGCGACTACTCCAAGACACCCGAGCACCAGAGCGCCGATAAGTACTTGGAGGAATCCGGAGTCGCCGTCAACCGGGCACATGCCAAGGACGTTGGGCAAGACGACATCTACAGCTTGGAGGTGTGAGCTGAAGGAGCCCAAGCAGCGAAACTCGCTTTGGCAACTGCTGCCTAGGGCGTCGGTGGCGACTTCGGCGGCGCCAACTAACAAAAAAGGAAATTCACTGGGGATATTTTGAGCTCGGCAGGGAGCTCACCTGCATACAACCCAGTGCAGGGAAAGGGAAGTAGAGGGGGAGTGATAGGATAAAGTAGAGAGAGAGAGAGAGAGAGAGAGAGAGAGGTATAAAGAGAGCTGTCAGTCCTAAAAAGACATCCCCCTCGCGAGGGGCACGATCAAATGCACAGCATTTCCGAGGGGGTGCGCCGGCAAGTCGTATCTCTTGATCGCGGGACCCGTGTCGCCATCTTTTGGAAGCGCGGGACAACTTGTGGCGCTTTCGAAACAAACGAGAAAGGAGTGAAGGATATAAGGCGCGTTCGGTGCATCGAAATCTCTGTCGGTTTCGTGGCTCGGTCGGTTGTGCGCCGGGCACCTTGCGTTCCGCCCGCGGCGTCATGGGTTCGAAACCGGGCGCCGGAAACTGTTATTTCTTCCTGGCTGCGGACTACGACAAGGCGCGCCTGCGGACTACGACAGGGCGCGCATGCGGACTACAAGACGCGCATGCGGACTACGACAGCGCACGCCAACGCCGCGTGACATTGTGAGTTACTAAAATGCTATGCATTTAAAACGCACTGTACAGTTTCTGAAATCACCCGCCGCGGTGGCTCAGTGGCTAAGGCGTTGCGCTGCTGAGCACGAGGTCGCGGGGAACGATTCCCGGCCGCGGCGGCTGCTTTTATGATGGAGGCGAAAAGCAAAAACGCCCGTGTGTACGAGATTTCGGCGCACGTTAAAGATCCACAGGTGGTCAAAACAAATCCGGAGCGCTCCACTACGGTGCGCCTCATCGCCTGCGTTGCGTCGCCGTGTTAAACTCTACAATCAAATCCAAAAATCAAATCAGTTTCTGAAATTGAGCAGTTACCAAAGAGGACGGGTTGCGCCGGGTTGCCAGACTTTTTCTGGTAGGGAGATTGTTTCATTGTGCTCTGGTCATCCATATCGTGTCAAAAGCGGGGTCTCGCGGTGTTGGGGTCGGGGCCCTTGCCTTGGTTGTCCTATCAACGTGCTGCTGTGCATACATTTTTGGGCATTGATCTTGTCTTAGTAGAAACGGGATGTAGTCTTCACGTCTGGCATTTGGACGTCCTCAAGAATAGTTGGGCACTGATGACTGCAGTAGGGCGAAAGACGTGAGCTAGTCGGGGTTTGCGTGGAGTGCGACGATGTGCGTCTGCGGGAGTTATGATTGGACTGCACTGGAGCAGGCTGTCTGTCAACTTTACGAGGCATATGATGACCGAGAGTGGCGTAGTGGGCGATGATAATGGAAAGGATTTGCTGGCAAAAGCGCAAGCTCGCTCACCAGAGCCCTCGTATGTGGCGGTATAATCTCCCCTGGTGGGTTGTAGCTGGCAGGCTTCTGCGATGTCGACGGCTGCAAGTCTGCTCAATAAAACTGTAGCTGCCGCGCGGCCGTTGGCGCCTCTAGGGCTGACACGTGTGGCCGCAGATGTTGGTGATTAGGAGCGGGTATGATGTTTTGCGGGGATGCAGCGATGGCGTATAGGTTGAACACCCGTCTCTCATGCAGAAGTACCGTGGTTCGAATCCCGGTGCCGGACAATTCCCACCGGATTTTTAAAAAAATCCGCGTATATTTGGAATTGCACAAAGGGGCTTGGGGTGAGGCCTGACCCCGACGACAATTGTCGGTAATGCACTCCCTCACCAGAGGAAAATTGGCCACCCGGGTGTAGTAATGGCCACAACCTCCCATGAATACGCCAATTAACCCTCGGCCCTCAGTCACCAGCGGCTGCGAAGCAACTGACCACGTCGATAGTCAGACCTGTGATGCAGCAGAGGGTGCTAAGAATCCCTGGATCAGGACAGGCCGCCAATGGAATCTGAACCTGGCAACGTTTAACGCGCGAACCTTATCTAGTGAAGCAAGTCTCGAGGTGTTGTTCGAGGAAATAGCGGGCATTAAATGGGATGCAATAGGGCTTAGCGAGGTTAGGAGGGCAGGCGAAGCCCTTACGGTGCTGAGAAATGGACACGTCCTATGTTACCATGGTCTAGAGGACAAAAGAGAACTGCGAGGGGGATTTCTAGTCAATAAAATCATAGCTAGCAACATAGACGAATACTACAGCATTAACGAAAGGGCAGCAGATCTTGTAGTAAGGGTAAATAAGAGGTACAAGCTCACGGTGGTGCAGGGCTACGCGCCTACATCCAGCCACGACAACCAAGTAGTAGAACGCTTCTATGAAGATGTGGAATCGGCAATGGCTAAAGTAAAAACACAGTATACCGTAGCCATGGGGGACTTCAATGCTAAAGTAGGCAATAATCAGTCTGGAGACAAGGCAGTTGGGAACTATGGCCTGGGCTGTAGAAATAGCAGGGGGGACCTACTAGTTGAGTTTGCCGAACGGAGTAACCTTCGCATAATGAATACCTTCTTCTGTAAACGGGTGAGTCGGAAGTGGACCTGGACGAGCCCGATTGGGGAGCACAAAAATGAAATAGACTTCATATTATGCGATAACTCTGGCGTCGTGCAGGATGTGGAAGTGCTCGGAAGGGTAAGGTGTAGTGACCACCGTATGGTAAGATCTCGAATTAGGCTAGATTTGAGGAGGGACCGCAAAAAGCTAGTACGAAAGATGACGATAAATGAGCTTATAGTAAGACGTAAAGTAGAAGAATTAAGGATTGCGCTGCGGAACCCATATTCTGCCCTTAACGAGGAAGCCGAGCTTATGACACAGGAAGCCAGCGACAACCTTACAAGCATTATCACGGAGTGTGCAGTAGAAGTCGGGGGCACTATGGCTAGACAGGATACTGGTAAACTTTCTCAGGAGACGAAAGATCTAATCAGGAAACGGCAAACCATGAGAATCTCTACCGCAGCTCATAGAATAGAACTGGCCGAGCTCTCGAACTTAATCAATTGGCGTAAGACAGCTGACATGCGGAAGTATAATATGGAGAGGATCGAATACGCTGTAAAGAACGGAGGTAGCCTGAAAGCAGTGAAGAGACGTCTTGGCGTGGGGAAAAATCAGATATATGCACTTAAGCAAGGATGACTTAAGCAAGGCAATGTCATCACAAATAGGGATAAAATAGTCACAGTGGCCGAGGAGTTCTATAGGGATTTGTACAGTAGCCAGGACATACAAGATAATACCGAACGAGACAGTAGTTTACAGGAGATAGACATCCCACCAGTAACGACCGAAGAAGTAAGGAAGGCTTTGAAAGAAATGAAAGGGCGCAAATCACCTGGTGAGGATCAGAGAACAGCAGACCTCTTGAAGGATGGCGGAGAAATTGTACTTGAAAAACTGGCAAACCTGTTTACGCAATCCCTAATGATCACAATGCTACTGGAATCTTGGACGAACGGGAACATTATCCTAATCCATAAGAAAGGCGACATGAAGGACCTAAAAAATTACAGGCCGATCAGCTTACTGTCAGTCGTCTACAAGGTATTTACCAAGGTAATCGCTAACCGATTTTCTGCAACCTTAGATTTCAGTCAACCTAAAGAACAAGCAGGGTTCCGTAAAGGTTATTCAACAATGGACCATATTCACACAATCAATCAGGTGATAGAGAAGTGCTCTGAGTATACTGAACCCCTATATATAGCCTTCATAGATTATGAGAAAGCATTTGATTCGGTCGAAACCCTAGCAGTCATTAAGGCATTACGGAACGAGGGGGTATTTGAGCATTATGTAAGAATACTAGAGGATATCTACAATGGGTATACAGCTACCATCATCCTCCATAGAGAGAGCAGTAAAATACCTATAAGGAAGGGTGTCAGACCAGGAGACACAATCTCTCCAATGTTATTCAGAGCATGCTTACAAGAAGTATTCAGAACTTTGGATTGGGAACAGGTGGGAGTAAGGGTTCATGGAGAATACCTCAGTAACCTCACATTTGCTGATGACGTTGCCCTGCTAGTAACTCGGGGGACGAATTGCAAAGCATGCTTTCCGCATTGGGCGAACAGAGTAGAACCATGGGCCTGAAAATTAATATGCAGAAAACTAAAGTAATGAACAATAACCTCGGAAAAGCACAGCAGTTTGAGATAGGTGGCGAGGCAGTGGAAGTGGTAAGCGAATATATCTACTTAGGCCAAGTTGTGACCCCAGATCCCAACCATGAGGCAGAGATAATTACACGGATCAGAATGGGGTGGGGTGCATATGGCAGACATTCTCAGGTAATGAATAGCAGCCTACCATTGTCGCTGAAGAAGAAAGTGTATTACAGCTGCATCTTACCGGTACTCACCTACGTGGCAGAAACTTGGAGGCTCACTAAGAGGGTTCAACCTAAATTGAGAACGACTCAGCAGGCAATGGAGCGGAAAACAATAGGTGTAACATTAAGGGACAAGAAGAGAGCGGAGTGGGTCAGATAACAAACTGGTGTTAAAGACATATTAGTAGAGATTTGGAGAAAGAAATGGACGTGGGCAGGGCATGTAATGCGAAGGCAAGATAACCGCTGGTCATTCAGGGTAAGAGAATGGATCCCTAGAGAAGGCAAGCGTTGCAGGGGGCAGCAGAAAGTTAGATGGGCAGATGAGATCAAGAAGTTTGCGGGGATAAATTGGTGACAGTTGGCACAGGACCGAGGTAATTGGAGAATAATGGGAGAGGCCTTTGCCCTGTAGTGGGCGTAGATAGGCTGATAATGATGATGATGATGGTGATGATGATGATGGTGTGTGGCTGCGGAGCGGCGCGGGAACGGCACTGCGCTTGTCGTCATAGTTAGTATTGCTAGGTGTTGATGTGCCAAGGACCCACCGAAGCTCGAGCGGAAGCGTCTCCTAGAGAATTTAGCGCTCCGTACGCTGTATGAATAATTTAAACTGAAAACCCAACTTCTGAGGTTTCGTTATAGGACGCCAGCATGGGCGGGTCACACCGCCGTGTCACTGTGCTGCTGGCCAGGTAACAGGCGCAGAAATCCCGGGTCACTACATGTGGGAAAGGAGTCCTGGACTAGATTATGCCCAGTGGCCTCCTACATTCATTGAGGTGGCGTAAAGCCCAGGAAGACCTGCTAGAGCGCCATGGATAAGCTGCTTCCCAGCTGCACAATCGTGTTCGATATGTGTGCACAGAACTACTGACGCTGGCCAGGCCCCGCTGATGATGATTGTGGTGCCGATGGTTACGATGATGATGGTGTCGCTACGCACATAAATTAGGCCCATGTATGCTATGCTCGGTGGCGATATACAGACCACTTGTTTACTCAACGCACAGGCATTGTACCGAGATTTTGTGGAAAGCGCCCCACGCAAGGTTAAGTTCCAAGTGCATTAGGACTGGATGGAGCATTCGGAATGCTGTCTTTGTCTTCGACCTGTACGCGAAACTGAAACAGTCGACACGAGAGCAAGCCAAGTCATTAGACAGGCAGAGCAGGAGGTCTTTGGCATGAGGAGGCGCTGATTCATGCGAGTGGACCTTAAGGATATTCATTGTTTTGGGACATATATGGTCAATTTGCGGGATATGATTAACTAATGTGAGTTTGCGGTCAAACACAGCGCTAAGACCATGTCCTTTTTGTTAAAGTAAGGAAGAAGTCATTAAGAATAATTTGTCAGTCCGCACAGGCCCATGTTTTCTGCAGAACACACAGCAAGAGGTCTGTCCAACATTATGTTTAAAACTGTTTTTGTCCGCAGAGCCGCCAAGTTTATTTATGCCAGGCAGGATTTGAAGTGCACATACTCACATATTAAATGATTCAAACAATACGTGGGTGTCGGCTACATACATGAAATAGGATAATGTAGATGGCAATAACCTCCCAAGAGAGTTCATCTCAGCTATGGAATAAGCGGGCCTCAACACTTCACCTTGCGGCACGCCATTTTCTTGCACGTGAATCTTCTACAGTGCCCAACCTACTGTAACGCAATAGATTCTCTCTGAAGAGCAACTACCAAAGGTGTTTGTCATATTACCCGAAACGCCAAATGACTTCATGTCACTAACGATCCCTTGGGGTGAAGCGCTGTCGTAGGCCTTCTTGATGTCAAGAAATGCCATCAGGCAAAGCTGTTTATGCACGAAGGTATCCTTGACATGTGAATAAATTCCAGTAGTAGATTGTTTGTGAAGCGCCGTGCCTGAAGCCTTCCTGGCAGCCCCCGAGAAAAGCATTCCAATGAAGAAAGTAATGCAGCCTCCGGTTTATCATCTTCTCGAGAACTGGCATAGACAGCCGTTTAGGCCAATAGGTCGATTGCTACCGAGGAAAAAAGGGTCCTTCCAGTCCATCACAAAAGCAATAGATATAGCCTCCCTCCGAGAGTGCGGAATGTCGGCCGAAAGCCATTATTATTGTATAGATTTGAAGTGTTTCTGCACCTGTCGCGCCCGCCTACAGGCCTTATTCCACCACGGCCTCCTTTGGTTGCGCAGGGCACCAGAGTCATGGGGAATTGACTTTCTGGTGGCGGCGAGGATTTGCGCTGTGAGTACGTGGGTAGTTTGTTTCACGTGTAGTTGTTTTAAAGATGTGTGGTTTAGTTCGAATGTCTTAGTAAATGTATTGCAGTTCGCTCATACTTCATTGAAGCTCTTAAAGAAAGTGTAACTGCTTGTACCTTTACCTATTTATGGTAGTGATGTGGGGAAGGGATCCCTATATTACGGGTCCGTGCTGACGCCCCGGTCAAGACATGAACAGATAACTGCGAAAACAATAGCCAATTCAAGGTATTAATTAGTGTTGGGTTCTATAATACGGAATGGCACCATTTTTGTTGAAAAGGGATGCCCCCGATGTTGGCGTTGTAAGGTATTTCTTACAGAGGCAACCTCGTGCATCCGTTCAGGAAGAGCCCCTACGTTGATTATGTGCGTTGAGGTCACGTATAAGAAGTAATGGTTTGGGTAACCTATCCAGAATTCACTCGCAATGAGAGCTTGAGACTGGAAGTAAGCAGGAATGTACAGAGTGCCAGTGCTATAACATTATTGAAGATCATCGTTCGAGTGGCCACAGCCTCAATTAGGGTATGTAGTTGGACAGTGTGGGACGGCAAGGGTTTTGCTGGCGATGATGGCCACGCCCTCTGAGGATATGCCACCACCATCTCTATGTTTTCTGAAAACAATGTCTTCTTTAAAATATGCGTATGTTTGCAGCTGGATGATATATATATATATATATAAATGTATATATATATATATATATATATATATATATATATATATATATATATATATATATATATATATATATATATATATCTATATATATATATATATATATATATATATATATATATATATATATATATATATATATAGGTTGGGAAATGAGGGGCTCGTTAGGAAATATAGAAAGAAATGTCGGCAGTCTACAACGCCAAAGGCGGCATAGGGGAATGATTAGACTATTTTATACCGTTAGTGATGTTACATGTTTTTTTTTATTATTAATTACGTGAGAAAGAAAGAAAAACACGCGCCCAGAGTGGCGGCCGAACCCACGCCTTTCGATTAGATCTCGAATGCCTTACCAATTCGGCTATCTTGACGACTGTGTTCTCCTTCACATTCTGGGGTATTTATATTTACTACAACTGTAACTGACCCTTGAGGGTGGTGGCCAGCACCACTCAGACTACACGGGGAGAAGCGGACCTTCTTTTCAACCCCCGGGGCGTGACGCGAACGTGTACAGCCTGTCATAAGCGGGTAACTGGTAGGAAACTCTCTTATGCTACCTTCGCATCAAGGCTGCCAGAACCGAGGGCCTCGCTAAGCTTTCGCACGATAAACGGTTTGGGAAATGAGGGGCTGGTTAGGAAATACAGAAAGAAATGCCGGCAGTCTACAACGCCAAAGCGGCATAGGGGAATGATCAGACTATTTTTTACCGTTAGTGACGTTACATATTTTTTTTATTAATTATTACGTGAGAAAGGAAGAAAGAAAAACACGCGCCCAGAGTGGGGACCAAACCCACGCCATTCGATTAGATCTCGAATGACTTACCAATTCGGCTATCTGGGCGACTGTGTTCTCTTTCACATTCTGGGGTATTTATATTTACTACAACTGTATCTCACGCTCGAGGGTGGTAGCCAGCGCCATTAAGACTACACGGGGAGAAGGGGACCTTCTTTTCAACCCCCGGGGCGTGACGCGAACGTCTACAGCCTGTCATAAGTGGGTAACTGGCGGAAAACCCTCTTATGCTACCTAGGCATCAAGCCTGCCAGAACCGAGGCCCTCGCCAAGCTTTCGCACGATAAACGGGTTGGGAAATGAGGGGCTCGTTCGGCATTCGAGATCTAATCGAAAGGCGTGGGTTCAGTCCCCACTCTGGGCGCGTGTTTTTTTCTTTCTTTCTCACGTAATAATTAATAAAAAAATATGTAACTTCACTAATTGTAAAAAATAGTCTAACCATTCCCCTATGCCGCCTTTGGCGTTGTAGACTGCCGGCATTTCTTTCTGTGTGTATATATATATATATATATATATATATATATATATATATATATATATATATATGTGTGTGTGTGTGTGTGTACGAATATATAGGCCAGAAATAGGAATTTGCAGTCAAGAAGACCTCGGAAAGCAAAGGGGAGGATGTAAAACTCAAGATAAAGAATTTGGAAAATAAGAAAGTGGAGAAATAATGCTCGCCAGGTGGGATCCGAACCCACGACCTCCAGAATACCGGTCTGGTGCGATAACCACTACGGTACCGGCGGGGCTACTTTAGCCTCCAATTTCTGGGGTATTTATGGTAAGGTGATTTTGTTTCCTGCGCTTGGGGGTGGTAGCCAGTGCCACTCGGACTACTCAGGGTGAAGGGGACTTCTTTTCAACCCCCGGGCCATGACTAAAGCGTCTACAACAAGTCAAAAGTGGTCGGCCACCGTTGAACACCCTTAAGCTCCCTATGACACCAGGACTACCAGAGCAGAGACCCTCGCTATGCATGTAGCGAATCAGAATAGGAAATAAAGGGCTCATTGAAAATATTACAGAAAGAAGAAGTGGCTGTCAATAAGACCTCGGAAAGCAAAGGGAAGGATGCGGTAGCTCAAGATAAAGTATTTGGAAAATAAGAAAGTGGAGAAAGAATGTCCGCCAGGTGGGATCCAAACCCACGACCTTCTTATTGTCCACATTCCTTATCTTGAGCTACTACATCCGACCCTTTGCTTTCCGAGGTCTTCTTGACTGCGAATGCTTATTTCTGTCTTGTTTTCAACGAGCCCCTCATTTTCTATTCTAATTCCCTTTATATATATATATATATAAATATATATATATGTATATATATATATATATATATATAAAGAGAGAGAGAGAGAGCGATAGAGAGAAATAAGGTTTGGCAGTCAAGAAAACTTCAGAAAGCAAATGGGAGGATATGGTATGGTATTGAAAGAGATAAAGAATTTGGAAAAAAAGAAAGTGGAGAAAAAATGCCCGCCAGGTGGGATCCGACCACACGACCTCCAGAATACCAGTCTTGTGCAGCCACCAGTACGCTATATATATATATATATATATATATATATATATATATATATATATATATATATATATATATATATATAAATGGAAAATGAGGGGCTCGGTGAAATAATACAGACGGTGGCGTAGTGGTTATTGCACCAGACCGTATTTTGGAGATCGTGGGTTTGGGATGCCACCCGGTAGGCATTTTTTCACCCAATTTTTCGGACTCAAAAAAATCTTCATCTGTTTCAATGACCCACCACAACCTCCCCTTTGCCTCCGAGGTTTTCCTGACGTCCAACCCCTATTTTCAGTCTTATTTCACAGAGCCCCTCATTTCCCATTTTCTGTTTCGCTACACGGTTAGCGAGGGCCTCTGTTCTGGTAGTCTTCATGCTAAAGGTAGCTTAAGAGAGTTTAAGGCTGGTCGACCACTATCGACATGTTGTAGATACTTGAGTCACGGCGCGGGGGTTAAAAGAAGGTCCCCTTTACCCGAGTAGTCTGAGTGGCGCTGGCTACCACCGCCAAGTGCAGAAAGCAAAAGAATACCTTAACAATATATAAATATTGTGAGCACCAGGGATGTGCATTGAGACTGTTCCCCGTGAACCTGGCATCATCATCATCCATTCTGGTCACCAAGGGGTATGCTCCTCAATCACTCACAGCTAGCCGCCCATCGCGATTATCATCTGCGGATAATCTTCATCGTGGGCTCGGCCTCCTCGGAATGGTCGGAGTCAGCAGCTAATAAACGCGGCCTCAAGGAACAACCCGTCTCTCTCAAGTGGTGGAGGGTGCTTTTCGTCCCGCTGTCTACCTCTCGCAGTCGCACCACTGGAGCTCCGTTCAGGTCGGAGGTTGCTTCTGCCCACCACCTCCATGCAGCACAAGAGCAGCCAGTCGGGTAGCACCGCAGCGGCCCCGGTCCAGCCAGTTTTTGCCCTCACCGGCCGTGAGCGCGAACCTCCGTTTTTCTCTAGTCTCCGCGGTGACGATGTTGAAGACTGGCTTGATCAGTTCAACCGGGTAAGCGCATTCAACCGATGGGACGACAGATTCAAACTTCAGATCGTCTCATTTTCTCTGATCGAAGCGGCGAAGACCTGGGTCCGCAATAATGAGAAAGACATGTCTGATTGGGCCTACTTTGTCTCACAGCTGCGTCGTATTTTTGGGACGTCCTTGCACCGGTCGGATGAAGCCAAAAGGCAACTGGCGGTCCGTGTGCAGCTCCCGAACGAGGCGTACGCGTCGTACATCGAAGATGTCATCGCACTGTGCCGTCGGGCTGACAGTAACATGTCCGAAACAGACCAAGTGCTGCACATCATGAAAGGGATGGCCCCTTTCACCTTTAATGCTCTGGTGGTTCAAAACCCTACCACCATTGCGGATGTACGCACGATCTGCCAGCGTTTGGACCACCTGCAGTCTATTCGCCTCCAACATAATTGTACGTGTTCTTGCTCCCTTCCGGATTCAGAGCTCCGTGCTCTAATCCGAACAATCATACGAGAGGAGCTACAGCAGCGTGACACTACCTGCTCCCAGAACACTCCCGTGCAAGCCCGTGGGCTGCGTGACTTAATTAAAGAGGAGCTAGCGTGCATGACCGACGTTCCACAGCCTTGTTGTCCGCCTCCTACGCACGTCCATTCGTACTCCGAAGCTGTTACGAGACCATCCCAGCCCATGGAGCGAATACCCCGCACCTCCACCACTTGAGAAAGACGGGTTGTTCCTTGAGGCCCCGTTTATTAGCTGCTGACTCCGACCGTTCCGAGGAGGCCGAGCCCACGATGAAGATTATCCGCAGATGATAATCGCGATGGGCGGCTAGCTGTGAGTGATTGAGGAGCATACCCCTTGGTGACCAGAATGGATGATGATGATGCCAGGTTCACAGGGAACAGTCTCAATGCACATCCCTGGTGCTCACAATATTTGTATACTGTTAAGGTATTTTTTTGCTTTCTGCACTTGGCGGTGGTAGCCAGCGCCACTCAGACTACTCGGGTAAAGGGGACCTTCTTTTATCCCCCGCGCCGTGACTCAAGTATCTACAACATGTCGATAGTGGTCGACCAGCCTTAAACTCTCTTAAGCTACCTTTAGCATGAAGACTACCAGAACAGAGGCCCTCGCTAACCGTGTAGCGAAACAGAAAATGGGAAATGAGGGGCTCTATGAAATAAGACTAAAAATAGGGGTTGGACGTCAGGAAGACCTCGGAGGCAAAGGGGAGGTTCTGGTGGGTCATTGAAACAGATGAAGATTTTTTTGAGTCAGAAAAATTTGGTGAAAAAATGCCTACCAGGTGGGGGAAAAGTGTGAGCACCAGGGATGTGCATTGAGACTGTTCCCCGTGAACCTGGCATCATCATCATCCATTCTGGTCACCAAGGGGTATGCTCCTCAATCACTCACAGCTAGCCGCCTATCGCGAATATTATCTGCGGATAATCTTCATCGTGGGCTCGGCCTCCTCGGAACGGTCGGAGTCAGCAGCTAATAAACGCGGCCTCAAGGAACAACCCGTCTCTCTCAATATATATATCTTGAAATAGAATGTGGAAATCCACCAGATGCAAGGCAGGAGTCCGTCGTCGATAGAAAAAGCAAACATATTTCCACAACATACAGGGAACCGTATTTCCTCCAAGGATTTGGTCGCCTCGCCTGGTCGTCTCTTCACCGCCTATGTGTCTCTTACGCGCGCAGCTTGCATGCCTTTGTCGTCATCAAAAGTTCCAACAATGCCCCGCCCCACAAGAGTTCCTGTTAGGAAGATGAAAAAAAAACTCTTCCAGCTACTGTCAACAAAGGTTAATGTTGCGTAGCGGAGTTGTGGGTGAAGACATAGGTCCGTGTATCGCTTGTATCCAGCCGGTGTGTGAGTTTGTTTTTTTCTGATTTTCGGCTTTCTCTTTCTTCGGAACTCCGCCTTTTTTTTAGCTTTTGTTTTGTGTTGCTTCATGATGAGCTCGCCAAGGGTTCAGTAACGGGCATATTTTCCTGCATAGTTCCGTGTGCGCTCTCCTTTTGGAAAAAGTCGCTTATTCCAGTTATTGTGTTTGTTCCTCACAACTCGGTTTGATGCTTGTGGGCTCTGAATATATCCTGTTGTGGGCTCTGGAAATATTGTGGCAGCACTTATTCCTCTTCGATTCTTTGATTTCCGAACACGGTTGGAGGCTTGGTTGATACTCGACGTCCTCAATCAGGCAGCGATATCCCTCGATGATCTCTTTCGCGAAGACGATATTGTTATGTAGCGGCAGATCAAATGACTTGAACCATGTTGAAGACGAAGCGTTGTATTAAAAGGTAGAAAAATCTAGGTGCAGTATTTACATGGCTTCCTTTAGAGACCCCGCGAAGCAACTTCGTTGTCGTCGTCATCGCCATAGTCGTAATTGAGACAGAACGTTGTGGGAAATTCCGCGTATATGTGAGTACCGTGACAATATGTGGCCTTTTCCAGTGGCAATGAGATTGACGTGAAGCTACTGGGTCACTGTTGAGTGGTCAGTGGGTTTATGCACAGTGTACCTAACAAGTCTTTATCCAATGGCGCTGCCCTCGTGGTAGGGTAGCTGCTTCGCGTTTGTTGTCTCTTTCGTAGGTTAGGGCCCATCTGTGTCCTGTGCGCAGCTCCCTTTGATATAGCGGATGATTTGTTGGTTGCAATTAAGAGTATTCCACGTTGACCCATGTCGTGTGCAGCCTCTCCAAGGCCCTACATGTCGCAAAACCTGTAAGAAGTAACTCTTAAGGCTGACTCTAAATTGTCCGGTGTTTTTTTTTCTGTTCCGCTTGATTCACCGTCGGCTAGGCTTACATTTCTTTTCTCGTGAAAGCCATTTTTCATGCTGCCTGGAGGAGATCTCATGGCCGCATACCGACATCCAGAGGATCGTTCAAGTCCTTCAGTCGCGCGCACCACCACAGTAACCGTCCTGAAGCTAGCGCCTCGCTCAGTGTGCTTTCTTATTTTGCTGTTGGAGCCGCATTAGGAACTCTTTCGGGCCTGAGGTTTGCTCTTCATGTGGCGCTTTCGTAATGACGGTGTTAGCAGTTCTGCGCTAAAGATGCACAGTTGCCTGGCATACCTCCAGTGCTCTTTCATATTGTAGCAAATATGCATCTAGCGCACGTGAAGAGTAAATGTGAGCAGCATCACTCATTAAGGGCAAATTTCCGAACTTCTGGGCGCCTGAACACTTTAGGAAATTCGGTCTTCAAATCTGACCATGTGCGAAGATCAGACCCGTGGTTCCTATACCACCTCTCTGCAACAACGGCAAAGGAGAGACTGACGTTGTTCTGCTACTGTTTATCGTCCCAGTGGTTATGGGTGCTCACCAGTTCGAAGATGGCGAGCCAGTCCTCAGCGTCCTGGTCATCAGTGCCGTAGAAGAAAGCGGGATCACCTTATGACGACGACCAAGAGGACGCGCTTGTTCAAGCTCAGCCTCGTTGAAAGCTTGTGGTTTAGCCTCAACCCAACTGCTTTGATGCCTCGTTCCCGATTATATTGTGGCCGCCATATTGACTCTACGCACATTTTATATAGGGTAAGTTAACAAGCTAGATTCTAGCTTTATATCTGTCCAGTGGTCGATGGTATCCAGTCGGGTAGCTTCTTGTACCCACCGTCTGGATCTCTTGCGAAACGGCAGGCCCGCTGGTGGTAGGAGAGGAGGATGTCCCTGGGTTGGCACTTGGTTGAAATGCCAGTGACGTGTCTCCGTACTGCTAAGGTTCCCCACGTTGAGGATCCTTGCTCTCGAGAGCAGTGGTTCTTTGTCACAATGTCAGGTGAAACGGCCTTGTGGTGTAATAACACAAACAGTAAAACACAGAGTGCCAGACTGCCCACAACAATACCAGGAATCCAGTTTGACCTGCCTCGTTTTTTAGACCCATTGCTAGGTCAACGAATCACATGTCGCGATCACGTCATTGGAGCGCGACGGTTTGCTTGGACTGGTCATATGCAACCCTTCCCCCCACCGCTGGCTTCGAAACATCGAGTGGAATATGCAGGTGTTACGCTAGTAATAAGCATGCTGGTAACTCATTTGTTGTCACATAAGGAGAGCTGCGATAGGAAAGCAAGTTCGAACTTTTGATCTCTCCGGTGTAAACGTTTCCGCTCAGCTAGATCTACAAAGAGCGTTCTTAACCTTGTAAATAAAGCACTCTGCAAGCCTGTTCGAGGTTGAATGATACGGTTTTTAATCAAGTGACGTAAGCCTAACTCTTCCGCAAAAAGCTTTGCTCTTTGGAAGCGAACTGCATGCGATTATCTGTGGCAATGGTTTTCGGGAATCGATAACGAGCAAACAGCCCTCTCGAATTGTCAATTGTACCCTGCGCAGTAGCCGAGGGCTGAAAAAAATTCGGGCAACTGCAGTGCACGTCTACGTCTACAAAAAACATTTTGTGCAAGAAGGCGCTAGCAAAATCTATATGCAGGCGCTGCCATGATGCTGTTGGCCGGGACCAAGAATCTAGGGACGCTTTCCAATGTTCGCAATGCTGTTCTTGGCAACATAAGCACGCGGTGACACGCTGCTGGAGGCTCTCCGCGATTGACGGCCACTACGCATATCTGCGCGCCAGTTGCTTGCGACGCACGATTGCACGGGGACCTTTGTGGAATTCTTGCCGTAGCAAGTTGCGCATCCTCCCTAGAACTATCACTCTTATCCAAAATATGAAGCAACGTTGCTAAATGTGAGGTCGCTGCACCGGTCAAAAACCGCTTCAAATATTTTCCGCCACATACGACAGCCGCCCTACAGTTACGAACTTACGAACTTTTTCTCTTTATAAAGCCTAGGCTCCCGAGCTGTCGTTCGAGCAATGTGGTGGCTTGAAACTGAGATTGATCGCAGCCACAATGAATTTGTAGTCTCTTCACTTTCTTGCGTTTCACCTTTCGTAACTGAAAGGGGAGGCGAGAACAGAAATCAGCTTCGGCGTTCTCGCTTGATCTTCTGAGGCTGACTGAAAACGGATAAGCTGATAGCCTGCCTTCCCAGCAAAGCAAGAGCGCTGCTGCTATGGTCACAATGCGGGTTGTCGGCCCCTAAATCGTTTGAAGCGGTTTACAGTAGGTGAAAAAGATAACGCATGACCGTAAAGGTATAAATGAAACTTGTTCTAACCAAATAAAAATGTATGAATCTCTTCCTACGGCTGGCTATAGCGCATATCGGGATTGGACTGCGTACGCAATGCCAACGCAATTGGCTTTGTGCTTATGTCATCGAAAACATGAGAAAGGAGCGCGCCAAAATCGTACTGCCATCCTTCGCGTGATAGATTTAATGGTTTACAGGGGTCGTAGTGCGAATAGGTCGGCGGAGACGCAAGCAAGCTCTTCATCTTGGCGAACACTTTCTCGCAACGCGTGCCTCAGCACCACGCGGCGTTTTTACGTAACAGTCCGAAGAATGGTCGCGCCGCAGTTGCTAGATTACAAAAAACTTCCCGCCGAAATTTGCGACTCCCTAGAACGACCGCAGCCGCTGCCTGACTTTAGGGACTGGAGACTTCAGGAGTACGTCATCCTTCCCCACCGTTGCCTGGATACCTTGTTTGCTGACCCTGTGTCAGAGGTAGCGAAGCTCCTGTTTGAAATACGAACACTTCTTTTTGTTGACACGGGCGCCTCTTTCAAGAAGTCTTTTAAACACATCTACATTATTGAAATGCTCTTCGTCATTTTTACAAATCACCAGAGCCTCGCGTATGTAGCAGCACAGATGGGGTAGGCCTTTGAGCATGGTATCAGTTATTCTTTGGCAAAACTCTTATGCAGAAGAAAATGCAAACTCTAGTCAATTATTTAAAAAACAATCCTTCCTGCGTGTTCTACTCGAGGCACTCTTTGACAATTCTATCATGAGCACTTTCTGATGGGCCCTGTCGAGATCAATCTTGGAGAAATGCTGAATTCCCGACAAGGCTGCGAACGTGTCGTCCATCCTCGGTAAATGATAGCGGCCGACTTTAAGGCACGCTTTAACTCTCGTCTTGGAGTCATCGCAAATGCGTATAATACTATATTTTTCTATTACTGCTGCTGCTGGAGTAGCGTATTCTGACATCGTTACCGGCGATATAATCCGCAGTTTTTCCTTTGTAGCCAGTTAAGCGACAAAGCTCTTTCCAGCGTGAGCTGAACTGTCCTGAACATTAGAAATCTCCGCTTTATGTTGCTGTGAACCATGCATTGACTTTATTTGTCTTTTCGCTTTTACCGCCCGGCTGCGGCTGTCTGTGTTATCTCTGTGCCAAGGGAAGCGCGTGTTCCATTCTTTCTTTCTGTGCCGCATGTGTTATCTGTTCTAATAGGGAGAGCATTCCGATCTAACGTGAACAGCCCAAGAATAGTCTTCTTGGATCTACAATTTTCTAGATGTGAATAGACGGTTCGAGAACCACGCGCGCCGAAAGATAAAAAGCCTGCAGAGCAGAAGACGGGGTATTCGATCGCCGACGCTCGCTTGCGTATACGTCACTTTGCTGACTGCTGCTTCGCCACCTGTGTATTCTTTGAGTGGTTAGGGGAGCACACGTTCGCTCCAATAAACTTGTTTTCCTTCAAGACCACTGCGTTATCTTTGGCATCGTGACATCTGGTGGAGGTGTAGGGTACATGAACCCTAAGATATCGTCAAGCCGACAAGCAAGCCCAACTCGTGTCAGCCGCCGACAGCAAGGTCTTCAACCACAGTTTGGACTGCTTCCGGACAAAGTGAAGAATGAAGACGACGGGGAAATCCACCATGATCACCGCAGGTACCTTGGCCAGCACTTCTAATCCTTCCCTCGTCATTCGACAGCCTCGGGAACCCCCATCATTCCGATGATCCCCCGGAGAAGACCCTGAGCACTGGTTAGAGAAAGTGGATAGCGTCCGGGCATTTAACAGGTGGGATGACGAAGAAACGTTCGTCATGTATTCTTCTGTTTAGAAGATACGGCCCCAACGTAGTTTCAAAACCAAGAAAGCTCCCTAACTGACTGGACTCACATTAGGAGCTAGCTTCTCAAAACGCTCGCCACCATCGTGCGGAAAGAACAAGCCGCCCTTTTGTTGGAAACGCGCATGCAACACCCCAGCGAAGGGGTCGTTATCTTCGTTGAGGAGATCAAGCAAATATTTGTTTTCTTCCTTGTTTTCTTCCATCATTTCGGGGGGCGGCGGACCACGAAATGATGGAAGAAAACAAGCTACGCCTATTAATGGGTGGTGTGAAACAGGAACTGTTTGCTGGACTTGTCCACAACCCACCCAAAAACGTCGCCTAATTCGGGACCGAAGCCAGCACCATTGCGAATGCCCTTGAAATGCGCGCAAAGCACTATGACCGCAGCTTTATTCGCACGGCTAATACAAATTCCGTCGAGAGCATGCGCCTTCCCACAGATAGCCTACGCGAGGCCATCCCCGAAATAGTGAGTGAGGAGCTGCGGAAACTGCTCCCAACGACGCCGCAGCAACAAGTCTCTTGTCTTACAGACGTCATTACAGAAGTGTAGCAAGCGCTGGGAACTTCAACGACGCCAGAAGCACCTCGCGAGCCGCACGTCATGGCCTACGCGGCTGCTGTCCGTCGCCGTTGCCCATCTGCGCCCTATCGTCGCGAGGCTCCGTACCATCGTCCCCTGTCGCTGACCCGACATCCTGCGGTGCAACCCCCCGCCCTAAGGTAGACTGACGTGTGGCGAACGCCTGACAATCGTCCGCTGTGCTACCACTGCGAAAAGGCCCACCACATCTACCGTCACTGCCCTTACAAAAGGCTTGGTCTGCGAGGATTCTACGTCGACGCACCGCGCCCCCGACCCGGCCTGCGCGAATCGAAGATCGAAGAATACCTCTCCAACACCAGCCGTGGACCAGCCGGTTTCAACCGATCGCCATCACCGTACCCCTACCAGTCGTCCAACTGCCGTAGCAATGCTGATTTCGCACGGGGAAGGTCCCCCAGCCGACGCGGGGGAAAGTAAAAGCAGACCCTTCTGGAAGTGGAGTGGCAAAAAGGCGGAAAAGTGAAAACCCTCCAACGACGCAAGGGCACGCCGAAGACCGTGATTCACGACAAGCCCTCATCCCGACGACCCGACCGAATCCTGACGAGACTTCCGAACACGACGACAGCTACACGGCGCGACGCGTACCCAACGTGCCAGAGACTGCCGCTGAGAAGACGACAACAACGACGCATAGTGCCCGACCGTCAAAACGCACAAGCCGAGATGCGTCACCCCGACGCACCCGGAGTTCGAAGAAGGCAGCGTCCGACGTCCAGTTGTCCATCGACGGCTTTGACGTAGTCGCCCTCATCGAAAAAGGAGCCGACTACTCGGTAATGAGCGGGTAATTCGCGTTAAGCTGAAGAAAGTTACGATAAGATAGAACGGTGCGCATATACGCACAGCAGAAGGCCACCTCGTGACGCCAAGTGGAACGTGTGCAGCGCGCGTCACCTTAGACAGCACGACGTACCCAGCGGTGTTCGTCATTTTGCCTAACTGCTCCCACGACATAATTCTCGGAATGAACTTTTTGACACACAACGGCGCAATATTTCATCTGGAGACGAAGTCGATAACTTTCTCCTCCGATCACTCCTTGACGCCGGAACCGAATTCCGAACACCGTGCAGCTGTAAGGATCGCCGATGATCATGTCACTCTGCCACCCCGGTCAAGCTTGATGGTCACCGTACACTGTCAAGGTGCTGCTCCCGACGTCGACGCTACCGTGGAGAGTGACCAAAGGTTGCTTCGCGACCGCGGTGTGTCTGTCGCAAGAGGCATTGCGCTGTTTATGCAGCGTAAATCCCACGTTTCGATCACAAGATTCAAAGATGAGTACCAGCATTTAAACAAGGGCGCTTCAATCGCATCCTCGAAGAAACGCAGCAAGCAAGTGACGTGATCGCAGTCGGCGACATTTAACGCGCACCCGACGATACCTTAAAGCTTCCGCATTCCTTCGACGTGAATCCAGCCCTACCGCAAGAAGACAGGAACAAGTTATTGGCTTTGCTCTGTCACTACAGCGAGTGCTTTTCGTCAAACTCAAAATTACGTCAGACACCTCTAACGAAGCACCGGATAATAACCGAGGATGGAGCCCGACCTACCCGACAGTCACCGTACCGCGTCTCTTCACACGAGCGCGAAGCCATCCGCACTCAAGTCGACGACATGCTCAACGACGACATTATACAGCCATCGAAAAGTCCCTGGGCTGCGCCGGTCGTACTGGTGAAGAAAAAATACGGCACATTAAGGTTCTGCGTTGAATACCGGCGGTAGAACAAGATCCTCAAAACGGACGTGTACCCCCTGCCACGAATTGACGACGCCCTCGACCAGCTCTGCTATGCGAAGTACTTCTTTTCGATGGATCTGAAGACAGGCTACTGGCAAATTGAAGAACGCGAGAGAGATGGAGAGAAGACTACATTCGTAACCCCGGATGGCCTATACGAGTTCAAGGTGATGCTGTTTGGGCTATGCACGCCACCAGCAATGTTCCAAAGAGTCATGGACAAGGTGCTAGCTGGCCTGAAGTGCCACACCTGCCTCGTATACCGCGACGACGTTGTGGTATTCTCGCGGACTCCCAAAGAACACCTTGCAAGGTTTCAGTCTGCACTTGAGGCCATCCGTAAGTCGGGGTTAACGCTGAAGACTGAAAAGTGCCCCTTCGCCTACGAGGAACTCAAGTTTTCGGGCCATGTCATAAACGCCACGGGAGTACTGCCTGTCCGTCGAAAAGTTTAGCCATAGCCAACTTCCCAAGGACAAAAAATAGGAAGGGCGTAAGGAGATTTCTCGGACTTTGCGCATACTCCCGGTGCTTCGTCGAAAACTTCGCACGCATTGCAGAGCCACTCACACGCTTGACGAAAGATAGCACCCCTTTCAGCTGTGAAAATTCCCCACAAACAGCCTTCAGCGAGCTGCAAAAATGTCTGCAAACGCCGCCTGTGCACCGCATTTCGACGAAAACGCCGAAACAGAAATGCACACGGACGCCAGTGATATAGGCTTGGGTGCCGTTCTCGTCCATAAGCAAAGCAGGAGCGAAAAAGTAATCGCCTATGCCAGCAGTGGTTTGTCAAAGGAGAAAAAAACTACTCAGCTTCTCAGAAAGAGTGCTTCGCGAATATCTGAGCCATTTCGAAATTCCGCCCGTACGTGTATGGAAGGCCGTTTAAGGTTGTGGCAGACCACCATGCGCTGTGTTCGCTCGCCAATATAAAGAACCCCTCTGGCCGTCTTGGTAGGTGGAGCTTGCGCCTGCAAGAATTCGACGTTACAGTAGTCTCTAAATCCGGGAGGAAACACTAGGACGCCGACTGCCTGTCTCGCGCCGCCGTCATCGCACCACCACAACATTCCGAAGAAGACAGCGCATTCTTCTGAGTCGTTACGGAAAGCTACCTAGCCGCCCAGCAGCGTGCCGACCCCGAGTTACGCGTAATGATAGACTACCTCGATGCTCGCAACGTCGCCGTTCCTAGGACCTTCAAACGGAACTTACCAGCACTAGCCTGAAAAACTCCGTCCTCGTGAAGTAGAATTTCAGTCCCGGAACCAGAACGAATTACCTTCTTGTCATTCATAAAGACCATTAAAGAAATTTTGGAAGCATGCCACGACGACCCGTCTTCCGGATATCTCGGCACAGCTCGCACTATTGGAAAAATTAAGATGTACTTCTGGCCCGGCCTTGCATCCGACGTCACCCACTACGTCCGGAGCTGCCTTGACTCTCAGCGACAAAAGACGCCACCGACGAGACCCGCCGGACTTCTGCAGCCGATCGCCGTCCCATCAAGGCCCTTCCAACAGATTGGAATGGACCTTCTGGGCCCGTTCCCTACGTCACGATCCGAGAACAAGAGGATTGTCCTAGCAACAGACTACATGACGCGCTACGCGGAGACCGCCGCTCTTCCAAGGGGGACAGCACAAGAATTCGCAGTTTCTCTTAAGACACGTTGTGCTGCGACATGTAGCCCCTCAAGTCCTCATCACGAACCGCGGAATGGTATTTACTGCGGAGCTCATGCAAGAAATCTTACGCTACCGCAACACTGATCACCGAAGAACGACGGCGTACCACCCCCAAACGAGCGGAATAACTCAACGTTTGAACAAGACGATTGCGGATATGCCGTTCATGTACGTCGACGTTGAACATAAAACCTGGGACAAAGTGCTCCCATACGTCACGTTTGCGTACAACATGACTATCCTAGAAACCACGCAGATGACACCGTTCGAGCTTGTCTATGGAAGACGGCCGACTACAATGCTCGACGCCATGCTGCCGCACATTGAAGACGACTACCTAAACACCCGCATCAAAATATACTTTCAGCGTGCAGAGGAGGCCCGCTAATTCCCTCGAATTTGTATAACGGACCAGCAGCTGGTGGATGCCAGCCTCTACAACCTCCGACGCCGAGCCGCCGAGTACCACGCAGGGGATCGTATGTAGGTTTGGACTCCCATCCGATGACGCGAACTGAGTGAGAAACTTCTGCGACGGTATTTCGGACCCTAGAAGAATCTACGACGTGTTGGCGAACTTACCTATGAAGTGATCCCCGATGTCGATTCCGGCACGTCACGACGACACACGCGGCCTGAAGTCGTCCACGTGGTTCGCCTAAAACCTTTCTACGGACGATGGCAAACATTTATTTTTATTTGTTCGGACTGTCGCCTATGTTAGCATCGGGTCGATGAACTCTTAGAGGGGGGTAATTATAGGGGGGTAATGTCGCGAACCATGCATTGGGTTTATTTGTGTTTTTGCTTTTACTGCCCGGCTGCGCCTGCCTGTGTTATCTCTGTGCCAAGGAAAGCGCGTGTTCCATTCTTTCTTTCTGTGCCGCATGTGTTATCTGTTCTAATAGGGAGAGCATTCCGATCTAACGCGAACAGCCCAAGAATAGTCTTCTTGGATCTACAATATTCTAGATGTCAATAGACGGTTCGAGAACCACGCGCGCTGGAAGATAAAAAGCCTGCAGAGCAGAAGACGGGGTATTCGATCGCCGACGCTCGCTTGCGTATACGTCACTTTGCTGACTGCTGCTTCGCCACCTGTGTATTCTTTGAGTTGTTAGGGGAGCACAAGTTCGCTCCAATAAACTTGGTTTCCTTCAAGACCACTGCGTCTTCTTTGGCATCGTGACAATATCAAGTCTAAAACATTGTGGCTGGCTCTTTCGTTATCGTGCCTATCTCGTCTTCGAAAGCAATGGCTTCTTCGCCAGCAATGTGTCCATCCTTTTTTATGCCCTTATCATAAATAGTATCTGACCTTGCACTGCTGTTCAGGTTCCAGATTTTTGCCCACTCCAGGCGGACGCCCCGCAGCCAATGCTGACCGAATAGAGGGGCTTCCTCCTGGTCCACAACGTAGAGCGGTAGACTTTCAGAATGGTCGCCGTGCTTTACGTTGACTAAAGAGACCCCCTGAGGTTTTAACAGTGCTCCGTTGTAGGTACTAAGCTGAAATATGGCGGGCTGTAGTAGCGCCAAAGCAAAGAGCGGACGAAACTGCGTCGTTGACATGACGGAAATAGCCCCTCCCGTGTCCAGCTCTATGTTCACAAAGGCGCCATTGATAGTCATCTGCACGGTGATAGGATCGAGCCGAGCCGTTTACGTGCCATTTGGGCTGAAAGTTGCAGCTTTCTTCCTTCATTTTCCTTTTCAATAGCATTTTCTTTGAAGAAGTCTTACCCCCACCTATTCAGCTCTCTTGATATGCCCTTTTTGTAAGAGTTGAAATAGGTTGCGTCCAATTGGGGCATGCTTCACTCCTGTGTTTCGGCAATCCACGGGAAAAACAGGTTTTACCTGCTTTAAGCAATTCTGCTTGCATCGTCTGTACGACTGTTAATTTATCGTCGCTGCTGTATGGTTCTGTAGCACTCTTCTAAGCTGCTTCTACGCAAGTGTCCGCTCCACCGCTTTCTTGAGCGTAAGCTTTCTATCCTCAATGAAATGCACTCGCCAAGTGTCTTCTCATAGGAAGCCACACACGAAGTTGTCCCTAAACGACTTGTCAAGGGCACTTCCAAACTCGCATATTCGCGGTAGCTGACACAGCTCGGCCACAAAATTACTGATGAAATAGCCTTGTCGTTGACAATTCCGCCGAAACTTGACCCGCTCTCCTATGACAGCCGGCTACAGGAACAGGTCGTCGCTCAAAACGTTCTTGAGGGCTTCAAAATCATGGTAGAAGGCAGTGCTGGAGCTGTCAAGACATCAATAAACAGTGGGATTTTGAACCGATAATGCTCAAGAAAGCGTGTGCACTGTCGCTGTCGGGAACAAGGTTGACAATTAGGAAAGTCTAAAGTCGTTCTTCGTACAAAGCCCAATCGTGGCTGGACTTCAGTCATGACGACAGTCTACTGGTATAGCACACAGCGAAAACACAGTGTTCTTCACCGAGCGGATTTTGCAAACACTTGCCCTCCAAACTGAAGGATGACGCCTGAGAATCCGATCTTCATCGCCGGTAGTAGTGTTGGCCTGTTTGTGAGAAGGAGCAGACACTTTTCTATGAGCGGGCGACGTTTATTTCTGCATGCTCATCGGTGCGTGGCTGGCCAAGATGTGAGAGGCGGCAGGTTGCGGTGCTGGCCTTTTATTCGTTCAGCACGCATTATATAAGACTGGACGCTAACCTTGTAGCAGCTGTGACGCAAGGCATAACTTCTTGCAGGTAAACGTTTGTTGCTATATGTACCCACAAATTACCCATTCCAGATAATCAGTTGGATAATCCAGATAAAAGTGTATAAGACCACAAACTACCCCCTTAAGTGCTCATTGCTCATGTTTATGCTCATAAAAAACCGCTGGGGTTCTTCATGTGCAGAATCCTAGAGGAAACCATATAAAAGAATTTTCACCCATGTCGAACACGTGCTTATCTAATGATTCAAACTTCGGAAAAACACACTGCCCATGCTGGGAGACAGATAACAAAATTGGTTTCTCTACTCTCTCTAATTTTGAAAAATTGAGTTCAAGTAATATTGCTATTTTCTTTTCCCTATTTTCTCGTCACATTTTTTGCGAGCAACGGGAGGACATTTTATATGCATCCGCTGCTTTTGGAAACCGTAAACTTTTTTCACAGCAGCATGTCTAACCCAAGGAAGTTTAGTAGTCTCAGGCAGATTTGCGACATTCCATGCTAACCATTGTAAAGAGCAGTGAAAGAATGTTTTTTCTCAGAGCAAACATAAATGGCAAGATCGTTAAAAAAATAAGAGCATTCACTGAGAAATAATACATGCAGCAGATGGGAAAAATAGTCGCATGAAATGCTGGTTCTTATGTAACTAGATGCAATTGAAATAAAAATATGGAAAGCAAGAAAATGTGAGCAGTCATACAAAACACTTCGTTACACGCACTGCTTTAAGACATTTTAAAATATAATAACAAAAAAGTACATATAAAAACGTAATTGTAGCCCAACATACAATATCAAGCATATAACATATATTGCCAGCAGATAGCTTTTAAACAATTATAAGTTTTTGAGTACACACAGCACTACAGCGCAGGTGGTAGTGAATTGAACAAACATTTTGTCGAAAGTTTTGGTGGAATGGTTTGAGTAATTATTGCGCATTTAGGAGTAATAAACTGTTGCCTTGAACAAACCACGAAGTGCTTGTATTGGAAAGCTGGGAAACATGTATGAAAAGGAAGACTATCATTTTACTTAGGTCGTGTAGAAATATACCAACGTATATTGTACGACAGATACAACTAAAATAAAAACATTGGTGTCCATCAACTGTAAAGTATTTGTAATAAACGAACTGAAACACAGTTTTCTCACGCCTTGTTTGTAATGTCCTAAATGAGGACAATTGAGTAGTGTAAGTGTTACCCATTCCCATATGCCATGGTATTCTGCCAGATAACTAGCATTGTATAGTGAATGGCAGCTAGCTGTGCTGAACGATGACCGAGATTTGACGACACCTGTTATGCCATTGGCAATTTTTTTAACTAGGATGTCCACCGATCACCCGCGGTCACACGCCGTGCAATAATAACTAAGACATTGTCCAATCCAATCCGATTAGTAACCTAAATGCGAAACCTAACGTTGGAAATAAAATTTCAGCCTAGAAATGCAAAAACATCGCTGGTAGTTACGGTATCGTGAACAATAGTAGTGGCTTGAATGCAAGTTGGTGATATTTTTTGGTGAGCTGAAGACTGCAACTGTGAATTAATTGGGACTGATGTGTAAATTGTTTTTCCAGCACCAAACTGGTGTTCGGTTTAGTCACCGTTATTAGCAAACCTTTTTTCCAAGCATGCATCGGAGTTCACGTAGTAACGACTAAGTGTAAAGCGATCCACTAGCAACAAACCAGAACACAAAAACCTGCCTAGAATGTATGCACATCACGGCTGCACCTCATGTTAGTTTAATGGCCTCTGCATGTGTGATCTCTTAACAAAATCTGATGAATGAGACACCGAATAACCAGGTAGACTGCCGAATACACTCGACATCGAGATGCAAAATTGCACCACAACAAAACATTTATTTTGGACCTTCAACAGGTCCAGACTTACTGATGTAATAGACGTAGGCTTCATCTAGTGTCCCTTCACCGCCTACATTCCAATCGCTGCCGATGTTGTAATGGCCAGCAATGCAAGCATAACCCAAACTGTAGCGGTATCTGAATATAGGCGCGAAAAACGCTTAGTTTAATCGCCGAGCTCTCCTTAACAGAATTGCACTTGTGGAAATTGTGCAAATCAACAGCCGGTATACTCCGAGAATAGAGAAAAAATCAGCGTTGAAGAAAGCAAACATAAAGAGAGTAAACGCTTCTTGCCGCAGCTCCAAAGATGTTCGCCTTTTGCCAAAAATAATGTGCTCCGACACAGCTCCCCGTGGGGTGGACGGCCACCGCGTCTTAGCACCGATTAAGTTTCGGGATCCGGATTGTTTCAGACCCCTGGCCCAAGGCGGGTTCCCTTCATCTCACCAAACTGTCACTGAACGACCTTCCAAGCTGGCAGTGGCTGGTGTGGAGACCACGTCTACGCAGAGCAGTGTCGCTCCAACCATATCTGCACCACGGCCTGCAAGCTCACCTTGTAATGCTACCGAGCTTAACACGGACAGCCGCACTCTCCGATATCTCCGCTGCACGATAACCTTCAAACTTAGAAAACCTTGACTACCGAAGCGGTGGTGGTTAGTCCTAAAGACCTCCGAAAAGGTGCGCGGTCAAGAAATTCCTAAGTGCCAGTACCTCTGGACAACTCTTATAATACACAGACCTTATACAATACCTCCCCGTACCGAATGCGAGGAACAAATTGTGACATAAAAACCTAAAAACAAAACCTATTTTTATAGCGCTTTTGCCCACAAGGACCATCACCACCTTATTATCGCTTCAAACTATGAGCATTAGAAAGAAAAAAACCCGAAACTCCGTACATGATGACGCCTCTCTGAAAAGCAAGATCCACGCAACACACTGCCTTCTAATATGGCTTTTTGAGTGTCGTGTGCCTCGAAAAACGCATAGACTTATTACAAAACTTTTCAAATACTTAGAAGGGGTTCACACGCGACCGCGATGGTGTCTGGAATTCTTTATTGAGATTGGCGATGGTTGCGCATAAACAGTTAGCGTGAATAGCTGCCGTACTGCAATATATTCACTAAAAGTACGTTTGCTTTACACACGGCCTAGCTGATACTAAGGCCTGTTTATCTCTATATATCACCCTCATATTTCAGTACCCGCTTAGGTGCGCCCGGTTGCCCAACATTCCAGTCCCACAGTAGCTTCAGGCACACGCCGGCCCCGCGCAGCAAAGGACGATAACCCCTTCTTATACCTTACCACACGTGTAGCGGGTTTGTTCTGCCGAAACAATGCGAGTGTTTTGGCGACACAATTCAGAGACATCACGCCACGACTGTGAGCTGCAACTACTGTAATTCCTCACTTTAGGGGTTATCCAACTCCCTCCACATATCTGGCTTGCACGTGTGGCGTCAACTCCAGCGTCAGAATTCTGGAATACTTGGCGTACACAGGGCAATCCCCGCATGTGCTTTTCTTCTGGAATACGGGCTTCGCGGCACAATTGCGATCCGTAATTCGCGATGCACCTCTCGTACAGCTTTCCGTGTACATAAAAGATGGCCGAACGACTATTCAGGATGTGTGTATTTTATTAGCCGCGACGTAAGCAGCCGTTGCTCAAATATTCTGCGACGCATTTCACTGTCTCCAATCCACCGGGGCTTTAGAATATTTGTGTCTTAAATCTTTGCGTCGATGTTTCGAATGCAACAACAAGGTCTTTCTGGATCTGTCCAATGTACGTTTGCAGTGCTGCAAATGTTACTGATGCTTATTTAGAAGTCATCAAAATTTTGCCATATTTTATGCAGAACCCGCCGTTTTCTTTTGTTATATGAAAATTTGCCGAAGGTTCAGAAAACAAACAATGCCACTCCCCGACTATTGTCACGCATGTCTGCAGCACATCGTGCTTGTCAGTTGGTGCTTGCACTTCTGAAACCACCATCCAGAATGTTTGTGACGATTGCGTTCAGTGTCTTTTTTTCATGCTGGGACAACGTGTACTGGGTTTAGATTTCCGTTCACAAAACGTACTGTTCATCAATAGTTCTTGCGTGAAATATATATGTTTCTTTTCCTTGAGCTCATCCAATCTGGACGCAATATTTCACTATCGAAGCTTATAGTGGAGCAGGTAACTATTATCTCCTCAGTCAGCCACCCTTGTGTCCACACCCTGTTCTTACGTTGTTGACGCATGTGTGCGTTTTACGCGTTCGGAACCACTACACCACGACACTACCTACTGCTGGTTTTTCCCATGCTAGATGTTTCAGATGGCCTTAGAAGACTGTTTGTGGACTACTCCCGTTTGAGCTCTTGTGAACTGATCCATGGTAATTGCATTGATCTTGCGGACCGTCTGGGCAGTGTGCCAGTGTTAGACAACCAAACTGACAATAAGCTCAACATGTCAATCAAGATGCGAAGGTAGTTCCATTTTTAGCCTAGAAGGATGGCAAGTAAAATAAAATTAGTTTCGGACGTCGCACGCGTAACATCTCAGGCGGACAGCGGTATTTTTATTACAGAAAGGCGTTTGCATTGCGGACATGCCTGAGTTGTTCCCGTCGCGGAACCGAAGGGGTAAAATTCACGGATAAGTTAAAAATTATTGTTGCACGATCCGCACATTACTAGTACGGGGAGTGATCAGCCACCCCAAACAGTACAGTTTATTCATGAATATCTAAGCTACACTAAACATCAGTTAGTGTTACTGATACCGCCGTGCAACGTAACCACGCCACACAATACCCTCGAAACCGGTAATCAAAGGTGAAAAAGAAGAGAAAAAGACTCTTAGTGCTGCCGAGAGGTCACTGGTTTTCAGCGCGAGGAAGATGTCCCAGCTTAACAAATCGCTTTGGAACATCATGCCGACGGGTTAAGTACGAGTGACAGGATGACGCCGTTCGAGCTTGTCTGCAGAAGACGGCTGACTACGATGCTTGACGTAATCGTTCCGCAAGTTGAAGGCGACGACCTCAATGCCGACATAAACGTATAGGTTCAGCGTGCGGAGGAGGCGCAAGAGCTCGCTACAGTTCGTACACTTTCCGGCAGCTAGTGGATACCAGAAGCTACAATCTCCGACGCTGCGACGCCGAGCACCACCCCACGAATCGTGTATGGGTTTAGACCCAGTCTAAAATCACAACAGGAATACCACAAAAAACTCACAGGAATTCCTGTCGTACGACAGAAAACATTGTTGTGACAACAAAAGCCCTGTTGTTACGACAAACTCATCTGTGTTTAGGACACACCTTTCTGTCATAACGACAAAAGTTAATTTTATAAAGGACAAACGTTCTTGTAGTTACAGCAGAACTGCCAGTTACGCTACACTTACAATGAGCAATAACAATCAAAACATGTGCAACCAGCGATGAAAGATCAGGTTCACAAGACATGAATTCGGCATGAAAGCACGTCAATATCAAGACTGGAATACGAATCACGACAGAACACCAGAGCCCCGACACGCAAGGCTACGACGCGACGACAGTACGACACGCGAAAATGCGACAAAACTACAGAATTGTTTTCTGTGGTTTTTTTTAATGGGGACCCCCATCCGACGACGCAGACTATTTCGGACCCTACCAGATTCTACAAGGTGTTGGGCAACTTTCGTAAGAAGTGATACCCGATGGTGATTCCGGCACATCCGGACGACACACACGACCCAAAGTCGTTTACGCCATCACCACAAACCTTAGTTTACAATATGACGGGATTTCGTTGCCGTCGTTGTTTGTTCTTACTGTGGTTTTATTTTAGCATCGGGTCGAGGCACTCCTAAACGGGCAGTAATGGCGGGATCAATGCATTGGGTTTGTTTTTATATGTTTTGCTTTAAGGCCCGGCCAAGCCCTGCTGTGTTATCTGTGTCCAAAGCAAAGCGCATGCTCCATTTCATATTTTTATGCCTAACGGGTTATCTTGATACGGAGAGCGGTTCGCTCTAATGTCACTAAACTGTAAATATGTCCGCTGATCTACAATATTCTGAACGTTAATCGCCGGTTCGAGAAACACTCGAGCCAAAAGATAAAAGCCTGAAAAGCAGTCGCCGCGGAATCCCTTCTGCCGACACTCGCCTGCGCAAGTCACATTGTTGAGTGCTGCTTTGCCGCATTTGTATTCTTTGAGTGATATGGGAGCACAAGTTTGCTTCAGTAAACTTGTTTTCCTTGCAAACAACTACGTCGTCTTCAGCTTCGTGACAATATAAAGAAACAGTAACATATGTCCTGTAAAAAAATAGAATAATATATTATTTAGAAACTTGCGTCAAGAAGCTGCAAGAGAAGATGACCCAAAAATAATTTTTTTCATCACCACGGAATAATAATTTGCTACGGTTGTTTCTCTGAGGCAGCTCAGAATAATATTTTGGAATGTAGCTGCAATCGCAGGCATATACATTCGCCACCACTCGATAAAATATGAGCCCTTACTTTACTTTCAAGCAATAAGATTAACACATAGGTTTCAAAACTGCCGAGTGAGTACATATATAAAAAAATGTTGCAAACACTTCTCGTTCTCCGAGCCCGCACCCACGGCCGCCCCCCACAGCCCACCCCGAACCCACAAGTGACCATCCATGGCTCTCCCATTCCCCAAGTCACCACCCTTTTGGTACTCGGCGCTCCTTTTCACTACGACGACTCCGGCGCATTTCTTCTCCCACACCTCCACAAAACAATCACCCAACTTACGCACCTTTTTCGGCGCATCCGCGGCTCCACCTACGGCTTCAAAGAATCCGACACCTGCAAACTCTTCGAGCCCTCCTCATCAGTCGCCTTACATACAGCTGCCCTTTCATGAACCTCAAACACCGGAGGCTAACAAGCTGTACGCTCTGCTCCGCAAGACCTACAAAGCAGCCTTAGGCCTCCCTATCTACATTTCCGACACACGCCGCCCCCAACTTGGCCTCCACAATACCCTCAGAAAAATCTTGGAAGCCCAACGCACTTCCCACCTGCACCGACTCTCCCTCACACCGGCTGGTCGACGGGTACTTCAGGTCATCGGACGCACGGCCACTGCCATACCCACGCGTCCCAACGTAATCTCCTCTACATTTATCAACGCATACACGTCCCTCCTCTCCCCAAACATATGCACCCCATCTACAACCAATGCCGTGCAACGCCCGCGTCCGATTCCTCAAAAAACGCTACGGCTCGGATCCCAACACCGCTATACCAACATAGTGTAGTCCTCAACCCGCCACAGCACCAGTATCGCAGTCCTGAACAACGAGGGCCGCTACACCACCCCGGCCTCCTACCCCCTCATCCCCACATTCACCGCCGAGTCCCTCGTCATCGCCCACGCTGCCCTGACCCACTGCCACCAAACCTACCTGACCATAATAACCGACTAGCAGCAAGCCGGCCACCCCTACCAAGCCGGCCTCGCCCCATCAGCAGCCCTTCACCTCCTTCTACGCCTCCCTGAAGACATTGACCTCTCCATTGTCTGGACTCCCGGCCACTCCGACCTGGCAAGGAATGAGGCAGCCCACGCTGCAGCCCGCGCACTCATTACCCGGGTACTTTCCTCGCCTATCCTCAACCAAATAACTCCCCCACCCCAGACCCAGAAGCCCTGACACCTCTCGACTCCACGTAAAACTCCATCCTCAACCACCACACTAATTCCCAACGGCGATACCCGCCCCCCACCCTTCCCTCACAGCCCAGCAGGCCTACATCTTCCGCCGAGTAGTGACCGAAACCTACTTTAACCCCATCATTCTATCCCACATTTCCGCTTCTCTCTTTCCACGCGAATGCCCACATTGTCACATCCCTCTCAACACCTATCACCTTGTCTTCTCCTGCCCCCAACACCCACATCCCCACCCCTCATCTTCCCCTGAGCAGTGGGAGTCCGAGCTGCAGTGGAGCTCCAGGTCGCCCTGGTGAGGCGCGCACTGGAGGCAGCCCAGACAAGAGGCCTCCTGGACTTAGGAGGCTAACCACGCCCGTATACCCCTTCCCTTCGAGCTCAATAAACGTTTTGCCACCCCCACATAACACCTCGCTATTGAGATGCAAACAAATAATAGGTGAGCTGCTGGCCTTCAGTAGATTTACTTCGGTTTTTTAGGTCGAATAGTTTCTTTAAAAGATATCTATTTATTTATTTATTTATTTATTTATTAGAATACCCTCAGGGCCTTTACGGCGTTACAGAGGGGGTGGGTACAGTGCATGAAAACAGGTAACAGTGTACAAGTACAGGCAGTATGTACACAAGCATATTTCCGGGAACCAGGTTACTGCATTACATGTACAGAAAGTGCGTTCATGAATGATGCCGGATCTTCAATGGACACAATGTGGTGGGGAAGGTGGTTCCATTCCTCAGACGTTTTGGTGAGAAATGAATCGGAGAATGCGTTGGTGCGGCCAGATGGAACGGCAACCTTGAACGGATGGTCAATGCGGGATGATATGTACGTGGGCCGTGAGAAAAGGTCGCGTCTCATAGATGGGTTATGGAAATAGATTTTGTGAAACAAAGAAAGTCGAGAAATTTTTCTGCGATTTTGTAAACTTGGTAGAATCAGGTTATCTTTCATTAGTGAAACACTGGAGGTACGGGAGTAGTCGGAAAGTATAAATCGAGCTGAGCGGTTTTGTACAGATTCCAGAAGAGAAATTAGGTTTTGTTGTGCAGGGTCCAAGATTGCCGAAGCATACTCTAATTTAGGGCGAATGAGTGTCCGATAAAGTGTTAACCTAAGGGAGGATGGAGCATGAGAGAAATTACGGCGAATATATCCTAAGGAACGGTTTGCGCTGCTGCAGACATAATTAATGTGTGTGTGCCATGTTAAGTCATTGCTGATATGAACATCAAGATACTTGTAGGATGTAACGTATTCGAGAGTGGCTCCGGTAATTTTGTAATTAAAGGGCTGCTGGGAATAACGTTTGCGCGTAACAGTCATGCTTTTGCATTTGTTTGTGTTAAGTGTCATGTGCCATTTGCTGCACCATTTGGAGACAGTGTCGAGGTCGGCTTGTAAATTAAAGTTGTCTGTTCGGTCACGAATTTCGCGATAAATTACGCAGTCATCAGCGAATAATTTTATGGAGGAATTTATACCATTAATAAGGTCGTTAATAAATATTAAAAAGAGCAGAGGACCTAACACCGAACCCTGCGGTACACCGGATTTAACATCAGTAGGGGGAGAATTGCATTCGTTAGCAGTCACGAATTGGGTGCGATTGGTCAGAAAGCATTCTATCCACTTAAACACATTAGGGTCAATGTTTAGGGTACTGAGCTTAAGAAGTAATAATTGATGAGACACTTTGTCAAACGCTTTTTGAAAATCTACAAAGATGCAATCTACAGATGAACCGCGATCCAGAGCTCATGCAACGTCGTGTGTGGATGTTAGAAGCTGAGTTTCGCATGAATAAGTTTTTCGAAAGCCATGTTGAAATGGGCTGAAAAAAGAGTTGGATTCCAGGAATGATACAAGGTTCGAATAAATGACATGCTCTAAAAGGTTACAGGAAATAGACGTTAACGATATTGGCCGGTGATTTAAAGGAGAGCTTTGGATACCGGATTTGAAAACAGGGACGACCTTCCCTACCTTCCAATCAATTGGCACAGCACAGCACTGAAGGGATTGAAAAAAGATGTGTGACAGGATTATTGACGAATAAACTTCGGTGTTTTTTAAGAACTTGGCATTAATTTCGTCTACGCCACAACTGGAAGAAGGTTTAAGGTCACGAATCAGCTTCATAATTCCAACAGGGTCTACTACAATAGGATCCATAGGAAAAAAGTTGTAATCACATAATTGCGGCACAACATCAGCAGGACAATTCGAAAACGACTTGGCGAATACTTGATTCAGAACGCGACAACATTCGTCACTGTGCATGACCTGGTTGTCAGCATATCTAAGCGATATAAGTTCTTTTTTTTTAGGTCTAATTGTCTTCCAAAACTTTTTTGGGTTACTTTGGAGAAGCGAGGTGAGAGTGTTTGTAAAAAAGACGTCCTTTGCTTTTTGTATTGCTGCACGATAAGCGTCGGAAATATTTTTGTAAGCAAACCAGCGGGATGTCTCATTTGTGCGTTTGGCTACACGAAATGAGCGTTTCTTTCGGTTTTGCAGTCGTTTTAGATGAGATGTAAACCAAGGTGAGCGTTGCTTGCCAGAGATAACAACTAAAGGAATATATTTGTTAGTCAAATACGTAACTTTTTCTTTAAACAAGTGCCAATTGTGTTCAACCGTGCGATCAAAAACGCCTACCATGTAGGTATCGAGAAAACATTCGAGTTCTGTATTAATTGAAGCGTAGTCTCCTTTGGCGTAATTTCTGATTGTTTTGCTGTGTGTTAGCTGGCGCGAAACCTCAGCTTCTAAGGTAAAATGAATGAAACAATGATCGCTTAAACCAGGAAGGAAAATTAGGTGCCGCACAAGATCTGGAACATTTGTCAGGACCAGATCTAGTATGTTAGCGGACGTCGGACCCACTCTGGTTGGTTTGTCAACTAGCTGAGTCAAATTAAAGTCGAGACACATGTTAAAAAAATGTAGTACTATCTCCTGATAGATTACTGTAAGCAGGGCAGGGCACTGACCAGTTTATTTTGGGGAAGTTAAAGTCCCCGAGGAAGAACAACAGAGCATGCGGAAATTTGAAGACCAGGTTGTTAAGGACATCATGTATTTTGTCACAAAAGTCAGATGTAGCATTCGGCGGACGATAACAGGCGCAAAACAGGGCAATTTGATTATTTAAGTGTACCGAGACACAGATAATTTCTAAGACTGAATTTGTTATCACCATACTGGAAGTGAGACAATCAGCTACAGCGATCAATACACCGCCACCAGGTTGATTACAACGATCAGCTCGGTATACAACGTAATTTTTATCGCAACAAAACAGCTCCGAGTTTGCCGTTTCATTAGACAACCAAGTTTCCGTTAGAACTACTATGTCTGCAGCGCAGTCATCAAAAAGGGAAGACAAGGCATCGCGCTTGTTAGTGACGCTGCGCACATTTGAAAATAAGACTGACAAGTTTTTGTCGTTATTTTTTGGGCGCGGGTCAGATGTTAGGATGGCACGGTATCTGAACCCCCGGACGTATCATCGATCTGCCTTGGCTTGTTCGTTTCCAATTCGCATATGCTATCGCTAACAGGAGAGTAGACATAGCACTTTTTGTTCAGGTAAAGCTTGTTATAGCGAATGGTAAACTGCTGGCCGCTATCCTTTCCGTATTCGTACAACTTTTTTCGCATGCTCCTCGCTGCCCTGCAAAAATCTTCGTTGACGACCACGTCAGACTCTTTCAGCTTTTTTTTTGGAATTCAAGATGCTGTTTCTTAATTTCGATGACGAGAACGCAACAATAATTGGCCGACATTTACCAGGAATGAACTTGCCTAACCTGTGGGCGCGAGATATTCGGTCGTCACTAGTAGTCAAGTTTAAGTTCAATACTGAATTCAGAACTGCACACACTTTTTCTTCTGGTTGTGCCCACGTCTCGGAAGAGCTGTCTGCAAGGCCATGAAATATTAAATTCTCCCTTCGTGAACGATCTTCAAAGTCATCTAGCCGTTGGTTAAGCGCCATTACTTGTGGTTGATAGTTTTGCGTGGGCAGCCATTCGGGGCAGCTGACATGTTTTTCAACTTCTGAAAGCCTATTATCGAGATCCGTAATCTGTTGCTCAAGGCATGATTGCGCCTGTTTCAGTTCATTAATACACTCCATCAGTTCATCGTGCTTTACATCTATCTTGTCATGCAATGACTTAATAAGGGAAAGCAGCTCGTTGTAGTGTTTGTCAGGAACATCCTTTGGGCCGGGGTTTGACTCAATATCGCCAGACATGATCAGCAGTTTTACAACATGAACCCATTCGCTTGTCACAGCAATCACTACACAAGGGCATGGAAGCAGCAGCAAGCAAACATTGTTTGATCTTTTGCTATAAAGGGAAGGAGCAGAACCCACCTGCACAACAAAAGCGAAAGGGTTGCTGTAGATGCGCATCGTTGCTGCACTTCCATGCCCACTGAGGGCGCTCCTCGGGTCCCAGCTCTTTAAGTAGAGCTGCGGGGATGCGTCGGTCACTTTGGATGACGGCGGTGCGCAGAGGGCCGGGAAGTGGTTCCACAAAAACGGTTGCTGCGCTTGGCAGTCCGGAGTGTTTACTACAGAATGCAACGCCTGGAAGCCTTGGCCGCCGAGTTGCACAGTTGGCTGCAGTGTCATAGCCGGGAGTGGAAGAATTTCCCACGAGGCAAGGAAGGTCAAAATCTGCACAACAAAAGCGAAAGGGTTGCTGTAGATGCGCATCGTTGCTGCACTTCCATGCCCACTGAAGGCGCTCCTCGGGTCCCAGCTCTTTAAGTAGAGCTGCGGGGATGCGTCGGTCACTTTGGATGACGGCGGTGCGCAGAGGGCCGGGAAGTGGTTCCACAAAAACGGTTGCTGCGCTTGGCAGTCCGGAGTGTTTACTACAGAATGCAACGCCTGGAAGCCTTGGCCGCCGAGTTGCACAGTTGGCTGCAGTGTCATAGCCGGGAGTGGAAGAATTTCCCACGAGGCAAGGTAGGTCAAAATCTGCACAACAAAAGCGAAAGGGTTGCTGTAGATGCGCATCGTTGCTGCACTTCCATGCCCACTGAAGGCGCTCCTCGGGTCCCAGCTCTTTAAGTAGAGCTGCGGGGATGCGTCGGTCACTTTGGATGACGGCGGTGCGCAGAGGGCCGGGAAGTGGTTCCACAAAAACGGTTGCTGCGCTTGGCAGTCCGGAGTGTTTACTACAGAATGCAACGCCTGGAAGCCTTGGCCGCCGAGTTGCACAGTTGGCTGCAGTGTCATAGCCGGGAGTGAATGAATTTCCCACGAGGCAAGGAAGGTCAAAATCTGCACAACAAAAGCGAAAGGGTTGCTGTAGATGCGCATCGTTGCTGCACTTCCATGCCCACTGAAGGTGCTCCTCGGGTCCCAGCTCTTTAAGTAGAGCTGCGGTGATGCGTCGGTCACTTTGGATGACGGCGGTGCGCAGAGGGCCGGGAAGTGGTTCCACAAAAACGGTTGCTGCGCTTGGCAGTCCGGAGTGTTTACTACAGAATGCAACGCCTGGAAGCCTTGGCCGCCGAGTTGCACAGTTGGCTGCAGTGTCATAGCCGGGAGTGGAAGAATTTCCCACGAGGCAAGGAAGGTCAAAATCTGCACAACAAAAGCGAAAGGGTTGCTGTAGATGCGCATCGTTGCTGCACTTCCATGCCCACTGAAGGCGCTCCTCGGGTCCCAGCTCTTTAAGTAGAGCTGCGGGGATGCGTCGGTCACTTTGGATGACGGCGGTGCGCAGAGGGCCGGGAAGTGGTTCCACAAAAACGGTTGCTGCGCTTGGCAGTCCGGAGTGTTTACTACAGAATGCAACGCCTGGAAGCCTTGGCCGCCGAGTTGCACAGTTGGCTGCAGTGTCATAGCCGGGAGTGGAAGAATTTCCCACGAGGCAAGGAAGGTCAAAATCTGCACAACAAAAGCGAAAGGGTTGCTGTAGATGCGCATCGTTGCTGCACTTCCATGCCCACTGAAGGCGCTCCTCGGGTCCCAGCTCTTTAAGTAGAGCTGCGGGGATGCGTCGGTCACTTTGAATGACGGCGGTGCGCAGAGGGCCGGGAGTGGTTCCACAAAAACGGTTGCTGCGCTTGGCAGTCCGGAGTGTTTACCACAGAATGCAACGCCTGGAAGCCTTGGCCGCCGAGTTGCACAGTTGGCTGCAGTGTCATAGCCGGGAGTGGAAGAATTTCCCACGAGGCAAGGAAGGTCAAAATCTGTACAACAAAAGCGAAAGGGTTGCTGTAGATGCGCATCGTTGCTGCACTTCCATGCCCACTGAAGGCGCTCCTCGGGTCCTAGCTCTTTAAGTAGAGCTGCGGGGATGCGTCGGTCACTTTGGATGACGGCGGTGCGCAGAGGGCCGGGAAGTGGTTCCACAAAAACGGTTGCTGCGCTTGGCAGTCCGGAGTGTTTACTGCAGAATGCAACGCCTGGAAGCCTTGGCCGCCAAGTTGCACAGTTGGCTGCAGTGTCATAGCCGGGAGTGGAAGAATTTCCCACGAGGCAAGGAAGGTCAAAATCTGCACAACAAAAGCGAAAGGGTTGCTGTAGATGCGCATCGTTGCTGCACTTCCATGCCCACTGAAGGCGCTCCTCGGGTCCCAGCTCTTTAAGTAGAGCTGCGGGGATGCGTCGGTCACTTTGAATGACGGCGGTGCGCAGAGGGCCGGGAAGTGGTTCCACAAAAACGGTTGCTGCGCTTGGCAGTCCGGAGTGTTTACTACAGAATGCAACGCCTGGAAGCCTTGGCCGCCGAGTTGCACAGTTGGCTGCAGTGTCATAGCCGGGAGTGGAAGAATTTCCCACGAGGCAAGGAAGGTCAAAATCTGCACAACAAAAGCGAAAGGGTTGCTGTAGATGCGCATCGTTGCTGCACTTCCATGCCCACTGAAGGCGCTCCTCGGGTCCCAGCTCTTTAAGTAGAGCTGCGGGGATGCGTCGGTCACTTTGGATGACGGCGGTGCGCAGAGGGCCGGGAAGTGGTTCCACAAAAACGGTTGCTGCGCTTGGCAGTCCGGAGTGTTTACTGCAGAATGCAATGCCTGGAAGCCTTGGCCGCCGAGTTGCACAGTTGGCTGCAGTGTCAAAGCCGGGAGTGGAAGAATTTCCCACGAGGCAAGGAAGGTCAAAATCTGCACAACAAAAGCGAAAGGGTTGCTGTAGATGCGCATCGTTGCTGCACTTCCATGCCCACTGAAGGCGCTCCTCGGGTCCCAGCTCTTTAAGTAGAGCTGCGGGGATGCGTCGGTCACTTTGGATGACGGCGGTGCGCAGAGGGCCGGGAAGTGGTTCCACAAAAACGGTTGCTGCGCTTGGCAGTCCGGAGTGTTTACTACAGAATGCAACGCCTGGAAGCCTTGGCCGCCGAGTTGCACAGTTGGCTGCAGTGTCATAGCCGGGAGTGGAAGAATTTCCCACGAGGCAAGGAAGGTCAAAATCTGCACAACAAAAGCGAAAGGGTTGCTGTAGATGCGCATCGTTGCTGCACTTCCATGCCCACTGAAGGCGCTCCTCGGGTCCCAGCTCTTTAAGTAGAGCTTCGGGGATGCGTCGGTCACTTTGGATGACGGCGGTGCGCAGAGGGCCGGGAAGTGGTTCCACAAAAACGGTTGCTGCGCTTGGCAGTCCGGAGTGTTTACTACAGAATGCAACGCCTGGAAGCCTTGGCCGCCGAGTTGCACAGTTGGCGGCAGTGTCATAGCCGGGAGTGGAAGAATTTCCCACGAGGCAAGGAAGGTCAAAATCTGCACAACAAAAGCGAAAGGGTTGCTGTAGATGCGCATCGTTGCTGCACTTCCATGCCCACGGAAGGCGCTCCTCGGGTCCCAGCTCTTTAAGTAGAGCTGCGGGGATGCGTCGGTCACTTTGGATGACGGCGGTGCGCAGAGGGCCGGGAAGTGGTTCCACAAAAACGGTTGCTGCGCTTGGCAGTCCGGAGTGTTTACTACAGAATGCAACGCCTGGAAGCCTTGGCCGCCGAGTTGCACAGTTGGCTGCAGTGTCATAGCCGGGAGTGGAAGAATTTCCCACGAGGCAAGGAAGGTCAAAATCTGCACAACAAAAGCGAAAGGGTTGCTGTAGATGCGCATCGTTGCTGCACTTCCATGCCCACTGAAGGCGCTCCTCGGGTCCTAGCTCTTTAAGTAGAGCTGCGGTGATGCGTCGGTCACTTTGGATGACGGCGGTGCGCAGAGGGCCGGGAAGTGGTTCCACAAAAACGGTTGCTGCGCTTGGCAGTCCGGAGTGTTTACTACAGAATGCAACGCCTGGAAGCCTTGGCCGCCGAGTTGCACAGTTGGCTGCAGTGTCATAGCCGGGAGTGGAAGAATTTCCCACGAGGCAAGGAAGGTCAAAATCTGCACAACAAAAGCGAAAGGGTTGCTGTAGATGCGCATCGTTGCTGCACTTCCATGCCCACTGAAGGCGCTCCTCGGGTCCCAGCTCTTTAAGTAGAGCTGCGGTGATGCGTCGGTCACTTTGGATGACGGCGGTGCGCAGAGGGCCGGGAAGTGGTTCCACAAAAACGGTTGCTGCGCTTGGCAGTCCGGAGTGTTTACTACAGAATGCAACGCCTGGAAGCCTTGGCCGCCGAGTTGCACAGTTGGCTGCAGTGTCATAGCCGGGAGTGGAAGAATTTCCCACGAGGCAAGGAAGGTCAAAATCTGCACAACAAAAGCGAAAGGGTTGCTGTAGATGCGCATCGTTGCTGCACTTCCATGCCCACTGAAGGCGCTCCTCGGGTCCCAGCTCTTTAAGTAGAGCTGCGGGGATGCGTCGGTCACTTTGGATGACGGCGGTGCGCAGAGGGCCGGGAAGTGGTTCCACAAAAACGGTTGCTGCGCTTGGCAGTCCGGAGTGTTTACTACAGAATGCAACGCCTGGAAGCCTTGGCCGCCGAGTTGCACAGTTGGCTGCAGTGTCATAGCCGGGAGTGGAAGAATTTCCCACGAGGCAAGGAAGGTCAAAATCTGCACAACAAAAGCGAAAGGGTTGCTGTAGATGCGCATCGTTGCTGCACTTCCATGCCCACTGAAGGCGCTCCTCGGGTCCCAGCTCTTTAAGTAGAGCTGCGGGGATGCGTCGGTCACTTTGGATGACGGCGGTGCGCAGAGGGCCGGGAAGTGGTTCCACAAAAACGGTTGCTGCGCTTGGCAGTCCGGAGTGTTTACTACAGAATGCAACGCCTGGAAGCCTTGGCCGCCGAGTTGCACAGTTGGCTGCAGTGTCATAGCCGGGAGTGGAAGAATTTCCCACGAGGCAAGGAAGGTCAAAATCTGCACAACAAAAGCGAAAGGGTTGCTGTAGATGCGCATCGTTGCTGCACTTCCATGCCCACTGAAGGCGCTCCTCGGGTCCCAGCTCTTTAAGTAGAGCTGCGGTGATGCGTCGGTCACTTTGGATGACGGCGGTGCGCAGAGGGCCGGGAAGTGGTTCCACAAAAACGGTTGCTGCGCTTGGCAGTCCGGAGTGTTTACTACAGAATGCAACGCCTGGAAGCCTTGGCCGCCGAGTTGCACAGTTGGCTGCAGTGTCATAGCCGGGAGTGGAAGAATTTCCCACGAGGCAAGGAAGATCAAAATCTGCACAACAAAAGCGAAAGGGTTGCTGTAGATGCGCATCGTTGCTGCACTTCCATGCCCACTGAAGGCGCTCCTCGGGTCCAAGCTCTTTAAGTAGAGCTGCGGTGATGCGTCGGTCACTTTGGATGATGGCGGTGCGCAGAGGGCCGGGAAGTGGTTCCACAAAAACGGTTGCTGCGCTTGGCAGTCCGGAGTGTTTACTACAGAATGCAACGCCTGGAAGCCTTGGCCGCCGAGTTGCACAGTTGGCTGCAGTGTCATAGCCGGGAGTGGAAGAATTTCCCACGAGGCAAGGAAGGTCAAAATCTGCACAACAAAAGCGAAAGGGTTGCTGTAGATGCGCATCGTTGCTGCACTTCCATGCCCACTGAAGGCGCTCCTCGGGTCCCAGCTCTTTAAGTAGAGCTGCGGGGATGCGTCGGTCACTTTGGATGACGGCGGTGCGCAGAGGGCCGGGAAGTGGTTCCACAAAAACGGTTGCTGCGCTTGGCAGTCCGGAGTGTTTACTACAGAATGCAACGCCTGGAAGCCTTGGCCGCCGAGTTGCACAGTTGGCTGCAGTGTCATAGCCGGGAGTGGAAGAATTTCCCACGAGGCAAGGAAGGTCAAAATCTGCACAACAAAAGCGAAAGGGTTGCTGTAGATGCGCATCGTTGCTGCACTTCCATGCCCACTGAAGGCGCTCCTCGGGTCCCAGCTCTTTAAGTAGAGCTGCGGTGATGCGTCGGTCACTTTGGATGACGGCGGTGCGCAGAATGCCGGGAAGTGGTTCCACAAAAACGGTTGCTGCGCTTGGCAGTCCGTAGTGTTTACTGCAGAATGCAACGCCTGAAAGCCTTGGCCGCCAAGTTGCACAGTTGGCTGCAGTGTCATAGCCGGGAGTGGAAGAATTTCCCACGAGGCAAGGAAGGTCAAAATCTGCACAACAAAAGCGAAAGGGTTGCTGTAGATGCGCATCGTTGCTGCACTTCCATGCCCACTGAAGGCGCTCCTCGGGTCCCAGCTCTTTAAGTAGAGCTGCGGTGATGCGTCGGTCACTTTGGATGACGGCGGTGCGCAGAGGGCCGGGAAGTGGTTCCACAAAAACGGTTGCTGCGCTTGGCAGTCCGGAGTGTTTACTACAGAATGCAACGCCTGGAAGCCTTGGCCGCCGAGTTGCACAGTTGGCTGCAGTGTCATAGCCGGGAGTGGAAGAATTTCCCACGAGGCAAGGAAGGTCAAAATCTGCACAACAAAAGCGAAAGGGTTGCTGTAGATGCGCATCGTTGCTGCACTTCCATGCCCACTGAAGGCGCTCCTCGGGTCCCAGCTCTTTAAGTAGAGCTGCGGTGATGCGTCGGTCACTTTGGATGACGGCGGTGCGCAGAGGGCCGGGAAGTGGTTCCACAAAAACGGTTGCTGCGCTTGGCAGTCCGTAGTGTTTACTGCAGAATGCAACGCCTGGAAGCCTTGGCCGCCAAGTTGCACAGTTGGCTGCAGTGTCATAGCCGGGAGTGGAAGAATTTCCCACGAGGCAAGGAAGGTCAAAATCTGCACAACAAAAGCGAAAGGGTTGCTGTAGATGCGCATCGTTGCTGCACTTCCATGCCCACTGAAGGCGCTCCTCGGGTCCCAGCTCTTTAAGTAGAGCTGCGGGGATGCGTCGGTCACTTTGGATGACGGCGGTGCGCAGAGGGCCGGGAAGTGGTTCCACAAAAACGGTTGCTGCGCTTGGCAGTCCGGAGTGTTTACTGCAGAATGCAACGCCTGGAAGCCTTGGCCGCCGAGTTGCACAGTTGGCTGCAGTGTCATAGCCGGGAGTGGAAGAATTTCCCACGAGGCAAGGAAGGTCAAAATCTGCACAACAAAAGCGAAAGGGTTGCTGTAGATGCGCATCGTTGCTGCACTTCCATGCCCACTGAAGGCGCTCCTCGGGTCCCAGCTCTTTAAGTAGAGCTGCGGTGATGCGTCGGTCACTTTGGATGACGGCGGTGCGCAGAGGGCCGGGAAGTGGTTCCACAAAAACGGTTGCTGCGCTTGGCAGTCCGGAGTGTTTACTACAGAATGCAACGCCTGGAAGCCTTGGCCGCCGAGTTGCACAGTTGGCTGCAGTGTCATAGCCGGGAGTGGAAGAATTTCCCACGAGGCAAGGAAGGTCAAAATCTGCACAACAAAAGCGAAAGGGTTGCTGTAGATGCGCATCGTTGCTGCACTTCCATGCCCACTGAAGGCGCTCCTCGGGTCCCAGCTCTTTAAGTAGAGCTGCGGGGATGCGTCGGTCACTTTGGATGACGGCGGTGCGCAGAGGGCCGGGAAGTGGTTCCACAAAAACGGTTGCTGCGCTTGGCAGTCCGGAGTGTTTACTACAGAATGCAACGCCTGGAAGCCTTGGCCGCCGAGTTGCACAGTTGGCTGCAGTGTCATAGCCGGGAGTGGAAGAATTTCCCACGAGGCAAGGAAGGTCAAAATCTGCACAACAAAAGCGAAAGGGTTGCTGTAGATGCGCATCGTTGCTGCACTTCCATGCCCACTGAAGGCGCTCCTCGGGTCCCAGCTCTTTAAGTAGAGCTGCGGGGATGCGTCGGTCACTTTGGATGACGGCGGTGCGCAGAGGGCCGGGAAGTGGTTCCACAAAAACGGTTGCTGCGCTTGGCAGTCCGGAGTGTTTACTACAGAATGCAACGCCTGGAAGCCTTGGCCGCCGAGTTGCACAGTTGGCTGCAGTGTCATAGCCGGGAGTGGAAGAATTTCCCACGAGGCAAGGAAGGTCAAAATCTGCACAACAAAAGCGAAAGGGTTGCTGTAGATGCGCATCGTTGCTGCACTTCCATGCCCACTGAAGGCGCTCCTCGGGTCCCAGCTCTTTAAGTAGAGCTGCGGGGATGCGTCGGTCACTTTGGATGACGGCGGTGCGCAGAGGGCCGGGAAGTGGTTCCACAAAAACGGTTGCTGCGCTTGGCAGTCCGGAGTGTTTACTACAGAATGCAACGCCTGGAAGCCTTGGCCGCCGAGTTGCACAGTTGGCTGCAGTGTCATAGCCGGGAGTGGAAGAATTTCCCACGAGGCAAGGAAGGTCAAAATCTGCACAACAAAAGCGAAAGGGTTGCTGTAGATGCGCATCGTTGCTGCACTTCCATGCCCACTGAAGGCGCTCCTCGGGTCCCAGCTCTTTAAGTAGAGCTGCGGTGATGCGTCGGTCACTTTGGATGACGGCGGTGCGCAGAGGGCCGGGATGTGGTTCCACAAAAACGGTTGCTGCGCTTGGCAGTCCGGAGTGTTTACTACAGAATGCAACGCCTGGAAGCCTTGGCCGCCGAGTTGCACAGTTGGCTGCAGTGTCATAGCCGGGAGTGGAAGAATTTCCCACGAGGCAAGGAAGGTCAAAATCTGCACAACAAAAGCGAAAGGGTTGCTGTAGATGCGCATCGTTGCTGCACTTCCATGCCCACTGAAGGCGCTCCTCGGGTCCAAGCTCTTTAAGTAGAGCTGCGGTGATGCGTCGGTCACTTTGGATGATGGCGGTGCGCAGAGGGCCGGGAAGTGGTTCCACAAAAACGGTTGCTGCGCTTGGCAGTCCGGAGTGTTTACTACAGAATGCAACGCCTGGAAGCCTTGGCCGCCGAGTTGCACAGTTGGCTGCAGTGTCATAGCCGGGAGTGGAAGAATTTCCCACGAGGCAAGGAAGGTCAAAATCTGCACAACAAAAGCGAAAGGGTTGCTGTAGATGCGCATCGTTGCTGCACTTCCATGCCCACTGAAGGCGCTCCTCGGGTCCCAGCTCTTTAAGTAGAGCTGCGGGGATGCGTCGGTCACTTTGGATGACGGCGGTGCGCAGAGGGCCGGGAAGTGGTTCCACAAAAACGGTTGCTGCGCTTGGCAGTCCGGAGTGTTTACTACAGAATGCAACGCCTGGAAGCCTTGGCCGCCGAGTTGCACAGTTGGCTGCAGTGTCATAGCCGGGAGTGGAAGAATTTCCCACGAGGCAAGGAAGGTCAAAATCTGCACAACAAAAGCGAAAGGGTTGCTGTAGATGCGCATCGTTGCTGCACTTCCATGCCCACTGAAGGCGCTCCTCGGGTCCCAGCTCTTTAAGTAGAGCTGCGGTGATGCGTCGGTCACTTTGGATGACGGCGGTGCGCAGAGGGCCGGGAAGTGGTTCCACAAAAACGGTTGCTGCGCTTGGCAGTCCGGAGTGTTTACTACAGAATGCAACGCCTGGAAGCCTTGGCCGCCGAGTTGCACAGTTGGCTGCAGTGTCATAGCCGGGAGTGGAAGAATTTCCCACGAGGCAAGGAACGTCAAAATCTGCACAACAAAAGCGAAAGGGTTGCTGTAGATGCGCATCGTTGCTGCACTTCCATGCCCACTGATCTCGCTCCTCGGGTCCCAGCTCTTTAAGTAGAGCTGCGGGGATGCGTCGGTCACTTTGGATGACGGCGGTGCGCAGAGGGCCGGGAAGTGGTTCCACAAAAACGGTTGCTGCGCTTGGCAGTCCGGAGTGTTTACTACAGAATGCAACGCCTGGAAGCCTTGGCCGCCGAGTTGCACAGTTGGCTGCAGTGTCATAGCCGGGAGTGGAAGAATTTCCCACGAGGCAAGGAAGGTCAAAATCTGCACAACAAAAGCGAAAGGGTTGCTGTAGATGCGCATCGTTGCTGCACTTCCATGCCCACTGAAGGCGCTCCTCGGGTCCCAGCTCTTTAAGTAGAGCTGCGGTGATGCGTCGGTCACTTTGGATGACGGCGGTGCGCAGAGGGCCGGGAAGTGGTTCCACAAAAACGGTTGCTGCGCTTGGCAGTCCGGAGTGTTTACTACAGAATGCAACGCCTGGAAGCCTTGGCCGCCGAGTTGCACAGTTGGCTGCAGTGTCATAGCCGGGAGTGGAAGAATTTCCCACGAGGCAAGGAAGGTCAAAATCTGCACAACAAAAGCGAAAGGGTTGCTGTAGATGCGCATCGTTGCTGCACTTCCATGCCCACTGAAGGCGCTCCTCGGGTCCCAGCTCTTTAAGTAGAGCTGCGGTGATGCGTCGGTCACTTTGGATGACGGCGGTGCGCAGAGGGCCGGGAAGTGGTTCCACAAAAACGGTTGCTGCGCTTGGCAGTCCGTAGTGTTTACTGCAGAATGCAACGCCTGAAAGCCTTGGCCGCCAAGTTGCACAGTTGGCTGCAGTGTCATAGCCGGGAGTGGAAGAATTTCCCACGAGGCAAGGAAGGTCAAAATCTGCACAACAAAAGCGAAAGGGTTGCTGTAGATGCGCATCGTTGCTGCACTTCCATGCCCACTGAAGGCGCTCCTCGGGTCCCAGCTCTTTAATTAGAGCTGCGGTGATGCGTCGGTCACTTTAGATGACGGCGGTGCGCAGAGGGCCGGGAAGTGGTTCCACAAAAACGGTTGCTGCGCTTGGCAGTCCGGAGTGTTTACTACAGAATGCAACGCCTGGAAGCCTTGGCCTCCGAGTTGCACAGTTGGCTGCAGTGTCATAGCCGGGAGTGGAAGAATTTCCCACGAGGCAAGGAAGGTCAAAATCTGCACAACAAAAGCGAAAGGGTTGCTGTAGATGCGCATCGTTGCTGCACTTCCATGCCCACTGAAGGCGCTCCTCGGGTCCCAGCTCTTTAAGTAGAGCTGCGGTGATGCGTCGGTCACTTTGGATGACGGCGGTGCGCAGAGGGCCGGGAAGTGGTTCCACAAAAACGGTTGCTGCGCTTGGCAGTCCGTAGTGTTTACTGCAGAATGCAACGCCTGGAAGCCTTGGCCGCCAAGTTGCACAGTTGGCTGCAGTGTCATAGCCGGGAGTGGAAGAATTTCCCACGAGGCAAGGAAGGTCAAAATCTGCACAACAAAAGCGAAAGGGTTGCTGTAGATGCGCATCGTTGCTGCACTTCCATGCCCACTGAAGGCGCTCCTCGGGTCCCAGCTCTTTAAGTAGAGCTGCGGGGATGCGTCGGTCACTTTGGATGACGGCGGTGCGCAGAGGGCCGGGAAGTGGTTCCACAAAAACGGTTGCTGCGCTTGGCAGTCCGGAGTGTTTACTGCAGAATGCAACGCCTGGAAGCCTTGGCCGCCGAGTTGCACAGTTGGCTGCAGTGTCATAGCCGGGAGTGGAAGAATTTCCCACGAGGCAAGGAAGGTCAAAATCTGCACAACAAAAGCGAAAGGGTTGCTGTAGATGCGCATCGTTGCTGCACTTCCATGCCCACTGAAGGCGCTCCTCGGGTCCCAGCTCTTTAAGTAGAGCTGCGGTGATGCGTCGGTCACTTTGGATGACGGCGGTGCGCAGAGGGCCGGGAAGTGGTTCCACAAAAACGGTTGCTGCGCTTGGCAGTCCGGAGTGTTTACTACAGAATGCAACGCCTGGAAGCCTTGGCCGCCGAGTTGCACAGTTGGCTGCAGTGTCATAGCCGGGAGTGGAAGAATTTCCCACGAGGCAAGGAAGGTCAAAATCTGCACAACAAAAGCGAAAGGGTTGCTGTAGATGCGCATCGTTGCTGCACTTCCATGCCCACTGAAGGCGCTCCTCGGGTCCCAGCTCTTTAAGTAGAGCTGCGGGGATGCGTCGGTCACTTTGGATGACGGCGGTGCGCAGAGGGCCGGGAAGTGGTTCCACAAACACGGTTGCTGCGCTTGGCAGTCCGGAGTGTTTACTACAGAATGCAACGCCTGGAAGCCTTGGCCGCCGAGTTGCACAGTTGGCTGCAGTGTCATAGCCGGGAGTGGAAGAATTTCCCACGAGGCAAGGAAGGTCAAAATCTGCACAACAAAAGCGAAAGGGTTGCTGTAGATGCGCATCGTTGCTGCACTTCCATGCCCACTGAAGGCGCTCCTCGGGTCCCAGCTCTTTAAGTAGAGCTGCGGGGATGCGTCGGTCACTTTGGATGACGGCGGTGCGCAGAGGGCCGGGAAGTGGTTCCACAAAAACGGTTGCTGCGCTTGGCAGTCCGGAGTGTTTACTACAGAATGCAACGCCTGGAAGCCTTGGCCGCCGAGTTGCACAGTTGGCTGCAGTGTCATAGCCGGGAGTGGAAGAATTTCCCACGAGGCAAGGAAGGTCAAAATCTGCACAACAAAAGCGAAAGGGTTGCTGTAGATGCGCATCGTTGCTGCACTTCCATGCCCACTGAAGGCGCTCCTCGGGTCCCAGCTGTTTAAGTAGAGCTGCGGGGATGCGTCGGTCACTTTGGATGACGGCGGTGCGCAGAGGGCCGGGAAGTGGTTCCACAAAAACGGTTGCTGCGCTTGGCAGTCCGGAGTGTTTACTACAGAATGCAACGCCTGGAAGCCTTGGCCGCCGAGTTGCACAGTTGGCTGCAGTGTCATAGCCGGGAGTGGAAGAATTTCCCACGAGGCAAGGAAGGTCAAAATCTGCACAACAAAAGCGAAAGGGTTACTGTAGATGCGCATCGTTGCTGCACTTACATGCCCACTGAAGGCGCTCCTCGGGTCCCAGCTCTTTAAGTAGAGCTGCGGTGATGCGTCGGTCACTTTGGATGACGGCGGTGCGCAGAGGGCCGGGAAGTGGTTCCACAAAAACGGTTGCTGCGCTTGGCAGTCCGGAGTGTTTACTACAGAATGCAACGCCTGGAAGCCTTGGCCGCCGAGTTGCACAGTTGGCTGCAGTGTCATAGCCGGGAGTGGAAGAATTTCCCACGAGGCAAGGAAGGTCAAAATCTGCACAACAAAAGCGAAAGGGTTGCTGTAGATGCGCATCGTTGCTGCACTTCCATGCCCACTGAAGGCGCTCCTCGGGTCCCAGCTCTTTAAGTAGAGCTGCGGGGATGCGTCGGTCACTTTGGATGACGGCGGTGCGCAGAGGGCCGGGAAGTGGTTCCACAAAAACGGTTGCTGCGCTTGGCAGTCCGGAGTGTTTACTACAGAATGCAACGCCTGGAAGCCTTGGCCGCCGAGTTGCACAGTTGGCTGCAGTGTCATAGCCGGGAGTGGAAGAATTTCCCACGAGGCAAGGAAGGTCAAAATCTGCACAACAAAAGCGAAAGGGTTGCTGTAGATGCGCATCGTTGCTGCACTTCCATGCCCACTGAAGGCGCTCCTCGGGTCCCAGCTCTTTAAGTAGAGCTGCGGTGATGCGTCGGTCACTTTGGATGACGGCGGTGCGCAGAGGGCCGGGAAGTGGTTCCACAAAAACGGTTGCTGCGCTTGGCAGTCCGGAGTGTTTACTACAGAATGCAACGCCTGGAAGCCTTGGCCGCCGAGTTGCACAGTTGGCTGCAGTGTCATAGCCGGGAGTGGAAGAATTTCCCACGAGGCAAGGAAGGTCAAAATCTGCACAACAAAAGCGAAAGGGTTGCTGTAGATGCGCATCGTTGCTGCACTTCCATGCCCACGGAAGGCGCTCCTCGGGTCCCAGCTCTTTAAGTAGAGCTGCGGGGATGCGTCGGTCACTTTGGATGACGGCGGTGCGCAGAGGGCCGGGAAGTGGTTCCACAAAAACGGTTGCTGCGCTTGGCAGTCCGGAGTGTTTACTACAGAATGCAACGCCTGGAAGCCTTGGCCGCCGAGTTGCACAGTTGGCTGCAGTGTCATAGCCGGGAGTGGAAGAATTTCCCACGAGGCAAGGAAGGTCAAAATCTGCACAACAAAAGCGAAAGGGTTGCTGTAGATGCGCATCGTTGCTGCACTTCCATGCCCACTGAAGGCGCTCCTCGGGTCCTAGCTCTTTAAGTAGAGCTGCGGTGATGCGTCGGTCACTTTGGATGACGGCGGTGCGCAGAGGGCCGGGAAGTGGTTCCACAAAAACGGTTGCTGCGCTTGGCAGTCCGGAGTGTTTACTACAGAATGCAACGCCTGGAAGCCTTGGCCGCCGAGTTGCACAGTTGGCTGCAGTGTCATAGCCGGGAGTGGAAGAATTTCCCACGAGGCAAGGAAGGTCAAAATCTGCACAACAAAAGCGAAAGGGTTGCTGTAGATGCGCATCGTTGCTGCACTTCCATGCCCACTGAAGGCGCTCCTCGGGTCCCAGCTCTTTAAGTAGAGCTGCGGTGATGCGTCGGTCACTTTGGATGACGGCGGTGCGCAGAGGGCCGGGAAGTGGTTCCACAAAAACGGTTGCTGCGCTTGGCAGTCCGGAGTGTTTACTACAGAATGCAACGCCTGGAAGCCTTGGCCGCCGAGTTGCACAGTTGGCTGCAGTGTCATAGCCGGGAGTGGAAGAATTTCCCACGAGGCAAGGAAGGTCAAAATCTGCACAACAAAAGCGAAAGGGTTGCTGTAGATGCGCATCGTTGCTGCACTTCCATGCCCACTGAAGGCGCTCCTCGGGTCCCAGCTCTTTAAGTAGAGCTGCGGGGATGCGTCGGTCACTTTGGATGACGGCGGTGCGCAGAGGGCCGGGAAGTGGTTCCACAAAAACGGTTGCTGCGCTTGGCAATCCGGAGTGTTTACTACAGAATGCAACGCCTGGAAGCCTTGGCCGCCGAGTTGCACAGTTGGCTGCAGTGTCATAGCCGGGAGTGGAAGAATTTCCCACGAGGCAAGGAAGGTCAAAATCTGCACAACAAAAGCGAAAGGGTTGCTGTAGATGCGCATCGTTGCTGCACTTCCATGCCCACTGAAGGCGCTCCTCGGGTCCCAGCTCTTTAAGTAGAGCTGCGGGGATGCGTCGGTCACTTTGGATGACGGCGGTGCGCAGAGGGCCGGGAAGTGGTTCCACAAAAACGGTTGCTGCGCTTGGCAGTCCGGAGTGTTTACTACAGAATGCAACGCCTGGAAGCCTTGGCCGCCGAGTTGCACAGTTGGCTGCAGTGTCATAGCCGGGAGTGGAAGAATTTCCCACGAGGCAAGGAAGGTCAAAATCTGCACAACAAAAGCGAAAGGGTTGCTGTAGATGCGCATCGTTGCTGCACTTCCATGCCCACTGAAGGCGCTCCTCGGGTCCCAGCTCTTTAAGTAGAGCTGCGGTGATGCGTCGGTCACTTTGGATGACGGCGGTGCGCAGAGGGCCGGGAAGTGGTTCCACAAAAACGGTTGCTGCGCTTGGCAGTCCGGAGTGTTTACTACAGAATGCAACGCCTGGAAGCCTTGGCCGCCGAGTTGCACAGTTGGCTGCAGTGTCATAGCCGGGAGTGGAAGAATTTCCCACGAGGCAAGGAAGGTCAAAATCTGCACAACAAAAGCGAAAGGGTTGCTGTAGATGCGCATCGTTGCTGCACTTCCATGCCCACTGAAGGCGCTCCTCGGGTCCAAGCTCTTTAAGTAGAGCTGCGGTGATGCGTCGGTCACTTTGGATGATGGCGGTGCGCAGAGGGCCGGGAAGTGGTTCCACAAAAACGGTTGCTGCGCTTGGCAGTCCGGAGTGTTTACTACAGAATGCAACGCCTGGAAGCCTTGGCCGCCGAGTTGCACAGTTGGCTGCAGTGTCATAGCCGGGAGTGGAAGAATTTCCCACGAGGCAAGGAAGGTCAAAATCTGCACAACAAAAGCGAAAGGGTTGCTGTAGATGCGCATCGTTGCTGCACTTCCATGCCCACTGAAGGCGCTCCTCGGGTCCCAGCTCTTTAAGTAGAGCTGCGGGGATGCGTCGGTCACTTTGGATGACGGCGGTGCGCAGAGGGCCGGGAAGTGGTTCCACAAAAACGGTTGCTGCGCTTGGCAGTCCGGAGTGTTTACTACAGAATGCAACGCCTGGAAGCCTTGGCCGCCGAGTTGCACAGTTGGCTGCAGTGTCATAGCCGGGAGTGGAAGAATTTCCCACGAGGCAAGGAAGGTCAAAATCTGCACAACAAAAGCGAAAGGGTTGCTGTAGATGCGCATCGTTGCTGCACTTCCATGCCCACTGAAGGCGCTCCTCGGGTCCCAGCTCTTTAAGTAGAGCTGCGGTGATGCGTCGGTCACTTTGGATGACGGCGGTGCGCAGAATGCCGGGAAGTGGTTCCACAAAAACGGTTGCTGCGCTTGGCAGTCCGTAGTGTTTACTGCAGAATGCAACGCCTGAAAGCCTTGGCCGCCAAGTTGCACAGTTGGCTGCAGTGTCATAGCCGGGAGTGGAAGAATTTCCCACGAGGCAAGGAAGGTCAAAATCTGCACAACAAAAGCGAAAGGGTTGCTGTAGATGCGCATCGTTGCTGCACTTCCATGCCCACTGAAGGCGCTCCTCGGGTCCCAGCTCTTTAAGTAGAGCTGCGGTGATGCGTCGGTCACTTTGGATGACGGCGGTGCGCAGAGGGCCGGGAAGTGGTTCCACAAAAACGGTTGCTGCGCTTGGCAGTCCGGAGTGTTTACTACAGAATGCAACGCCTGGAAGCCTTGGCCGCCGAGTTGCACAGTTGGCTGCAGTGTCATAGCCGGGAGTGGAAGAATTTCCCACGAGGCAAGGAAGGTCAAAATCTGCACAACAAAAGCGAAAGGGTTGCTGTAGATGCGCATCGTTGCTGCACTTCTATGCCCACTGAAGGCGCTCCTCGGGTCCCAGCTCTTTAAGTAGAGCTGCGGTGATGCGTCGGTCACTTTGGATGACGGCGGTGCGCAGAGGGCCGGGAAGTGGTTCCACAAAAACGGTTGCTGCGCTTGGCAGTCCGTAGTGTTTACTGCAGAATGCAACGCCTGGAAGCCTTGGCCGCCAAGTTGCACAGTTGGCTGCAGTGTCATAGCCGGGAGTGGAAGAATTTCCCACGAGGCAAGGAAGGTCAAAATCTGCACAACAAAAGCGAAAGGGTTGCTGTAGATGCGCATCGTTGCTGCACTTCCATGCCCACTGAAGGCGCTCCTCGGGTCCCCGCTCTTTAAGTAGAGCTGCGGGGATGCGTCGGTCACTTTGGATGACGGCGGTGCGCAGAGGGCCGGGAAGTGGTTCCACAAAAACGGTTGCTGCGCTTGGCAGTCCGGAGTGTTTACTGCAGAATGCAACGCCTGGAAGCCTTGGCCGCCGAGTTGCACAGTTGGCTGCAGTGTCATAGCCGGGAGTGGAAGAATTTCCCACGAGGCAAGGAAGGTCAAAATCTGCACAACAAAAGCGAAAGGGTTGCTGTAGATGCGCATCGTTGCTGCACTTCCATGCCCACTGAAGGCGCTCCTCGGGTCCCAGCTCTTTAAGTAGAGCTGCGGTGATGCGTCGGTCACTTTGGATGACGGCGGTGCGCAGAGGGCCGGGAAGTGGTTCCACAAAAACGGTTGCTGCGCTTGGCAGTCCGGAGTGTTTACTACAGAATGCAACGCCTGGAAGCCTTGGCCGCCGAGTTGCACAGTTGGCTGCAGTGTCATAGCCGGGAGTGGAAGAATTTCCCACGAGGCAAGGAAGGTCAAAATCTGCACAACAAAAGCGAAAGGGTTGCTGTAGATGCGCATCGTTGCTGCACTTCCATGCCCACTGAAGGCGCTCCTCGGGTCCCAGCTCTTTAAGTAGAGCTGCGGGGATGCGTCGGTCACTTTGGATGACGGCGGTGCGCAGAGGGCCGGGAAGTGGTTCCACAAAAACGGTTGCTGCGCTTGGCAGTCCGGAGTGTTTACTACAGAATGCAACGCCTGGAAGCCTTGGCCGCCGAGTTGCACAGTTGGCTGCAGTGTCATAGCCGGGAGTGGAAGAATTTCCCACGAGGCAAGGAAGGTCAAAATCTGCACAACAAAAGCGAAAGGGTTGCTGTAGATGCGCATCGTTGCTGCACTTCCATGCCCACTGAAGGCGCTCCTCGGGTCCCAGCTCTTTAAGTAGAGCTGCGGGGATGCGTCGGTCACTTTGGATGACGGCGGTGCGCAGAGGGCCGGGAAGTGGTTCCACAAAAACGGTTGCTGCGCTTGGCAGTCCGGAGTGTTTACTACAGAATGCAACGCCTGGAAGCCTTGGCCGCCGAGTTGCACAGTTGGCTGCAGTGTCATAGCCGGGAGTGGAAGAATTTCCCACGAGGCAAGGAAGGTCAAAATCTGCACAACAAAAGCGAAAGGGTTGCTGTAGATGCGCATCGTTGCTGCACTTCCATGCCCACTGAAGGCGCTCCTCGGGTCCCAGCTCTTTAAGTAGAGCTGCGGGGATGCGTCGGTCACTTTGGATGACGGCGGTGCGCAGAGGGCCGGGAAGTGGTTCCACAAAAACGGTTGCTGCGCTTGGCAGTCCGGAGTGTTTACTACAGAATGCAACGCCTGGAAGCCTTGGCCGCCGAGTTGCACAGTTGGCTGCAGTGTCATAGCCGGGAGTGGAAGAATTTCCCACGAGGCAAGGAAGGTCAAAATCTGCACAACAAAAGCGAAAGGGTTGCTGTAGATGCGCATCGTTGCTGCACTTCCATGCCCACTGAAGGCGCTCCTCGGGTCCCAGCTCTTTAAGTAGAGCTGCGGTGATGCGTCGGTCACTTTGGATGACGGCGGTGCGCAGAGGGCCGGGATGTGGTTCCACAAAAACGGTTGCTGCGCTTGGCAGTCCGGAGTGTTTACTACAGAATGCAACGCCTGGAAGCCTTGGCCGCCGAGTTGCACAGTTGGCTGCAGTGTCATAGCCGGGAGTGGAAGAATTTCCCACGAGGCAAGGAAGGTCAAAATCTGCACAACAAAAGCGAAAGGGTTGCTGTAGATGCGCATCGTTGCTGCACTTCCATGCCCACTGAAGGCGCTCCTCGGGTCCAAGCTCTTTAAGTAGAGCTGCGGTGATGCGTCGGTCACTTTGGATGATGGCGGTGCGCAGAGGGCCGGGAAGTGGTTCCACAAAAACGGTTGCTGCGCTTGGCAGTCCGGAGTGTTTACTACAGAATGCAACGCCTGGAAGCCTTGGCCGCCGAGTTGCACAGTTGGCTGCAGTGTCATAGCCGGGAGTGGAAGAATTTCCCACGAGGCAAGGAAGGTCAAAATCTGCACAACAAAAGCGAAAGGGTTGCTGTAGATGCGCATCGTTGCTGCACTTCCATGCCCACTGAAGGCGCTCCTCGGGTCCCAGCTCTTTAAGTAGAGCTGCGGGGATGCGTCGGTCACTTTGGATGACGGCGGTGCGCAGAGGGCCGGGAAGTGGTTCCACAAAAACGGTTGCTGCGCTTGGCAGTCCGGAGTGTTTACTACAGAATGCAACGCCTGGAAGCCTTGGCCGCCGAGTTGCACAGTTGGCTGCAGTGTCATAGCCGGGAGTGGAAGAATTTCCCACGAGGCAAGGAAGGTCAAAATCTGCACAACAAAAGCGAAAGGGTTGCTGTAGATGCGCATCGTTGCTGCACTTCCATGCCCACTGAAGGCGCTCCTCGGGTCCCAGCTCTTTAAGTAGAGCTGCGGTGATGCGTCGGTCACTTTGGATGACGGCGGTGCGCAGAGGGCCGGGAAGTGGTTCCACAAAAACGGTTGCTGCGCTTGGCAGTCCGGAGTGTTTACTACAGAATGCAACGCCTGGAAGCCTTGGCCGCCGAGTTGCACAGTTGGCTGCAGTGTCATAGCCGGGAGTGGAAGAATTTCCCACGAGGCAAGGAAGGTCAAAATCTGCACAACAAAAGCGAAAGGGTTGCTGTAGATGCGCATCGTTGCTGCACTTCCATGCCCACTGAAGGCGCTCCTCGGGTCCCAGCTCTTTAAGTAGAGCTGCGGGGATGCGTCGGTCACTTTGGATGACGGCGGTGCGCAGAGGGCCGGGAAGTGGTTCCACAAAAACGGTTGCTGCGCTTGGCAGTCCGGAGTGTTTACTACAGAATGCAACGCCTGGAAGCCTTGGCCGCCGAGTTGCACAGTTGGCTGCAGTGTCATAGCCGGGAGTGGAAGAATTTCCCACGAGGCAAGGAAGGTCAAAATCTGCACAACAAAAGCGAAAGGGTTGCTGTAGATGCGCATCGTTGCTGCACTTCCATGCCCACTGAAGGCGCTCCTCGGGTCCCAGCTCTTTAAGTAGAGCTGCGGTGATGCGTCGGTCACTTTGGATGACGGCGGTGCGCAGAGGGCCGGGAAGTGGTTCCACAAAAACGGTTGCTGCGCTTGGCAGTCCGGAGTGTTTACTACAGAATGCAACGCCTGGAAGCCTTGGCCGCCGAGTTGCACAGTTGGCTGCAGTGTCATAGCCGGGAGTGGAAGAATTTCCCACGAGGCAAGGAAGGTCAAAATCTGCACAACAAAAGCGAAAGGGTTGCTGTAGATGCGCATCGTTGCTGCACTTCCATGCCCACTGAAGGCGCTCCTCGGGTCCCAGCTCTTTAAGTAGAGCTGCGGTGATGCGTCGGTCACTTTGGATGACGGCGGTGCGCAGAGGGCCGGGAAGTGGTTCCACAAAAACGGTTGCTGCGCTTGGCAGTCCGTAGTGTTTACTGCAGAATGCAACGCCTGAAAGCCTTGGCCGCCAAGTTGCACAGTTGGCTGCAGTGTCATAGCCGGGAGTGGAAGAATTTCCCACGAGGCAAGGAAGGTCAAAATCTGCACAACAAAAGCGAAAGGGTTGCTGTAGATGCGCATCGTTGCTGCACTTCCATGCCCACTGAAGGCGCTCCTCGGGTCCCAGCTCTTTAAGTAGAGCTGCGGTGATGCGTCGGTCACTTTAGATGACGGCGGTGCGCAGAGGGCCGGGAAGTGGTTCCACAAAAACGGTTGCTGCGCTTGGCAGTCCGGAGTGTTTACTACAGAATGCAACGCCTGGAAGCCTTGGCCTCCGAGTTGCACAGTTGGCTGCAGTGTCATAGCCGGGAGTGGAAGAATTTCCCACGAGGCAAGGAAGGTCAAAATCTGCACAACAAAAGCGAAAGGGTTGCTGTAGATGCGCATCGTTGCTGCACTTCCATGCCCACTGAAGGCGCTCCTCGGGTCCCAGCTCTTTAAGTAGAGCTGCGGTGATGCGTCGGTCACTTTGGATGACGGCGGTGCGCAGAGGGCCGGGAAGTGGTTCCACAAAAACGGTTGCTGCGCTTGGCAGTCCGTAGTGTTTACTGCAGAATGCAACGCCTGGAAGCCTTGGCCGCCAAGTTGCACAGTTGGCTGCAGTGTCATAGCCGGGAGTGGAAGAATTTCCCACGAGGCAAGGAAGGTCAAAATCTGCACAACAAAAGCGAAAGGGTTGCTGTAGATGCGCATCGTTGCTGCACTTCCATGCCCACTGAAGGCGCTCCTCGGGTCCCAGCTCTTTAAGTAGAGCTGCGGGGATGCGTCGGTCACTTTGGATGACGGCGGTGCGCAGAGGGCCGGGAAGTGGTTCCACAAAAACGGTTGCTGCGCTTGGCAGTCCGGAGTGTTTACTGCAGAATGCAACGCCTGGAAGCCTTGGCCGCCGAGTTGCACAGTTGGCTGCAGTGTCATAGCCGGGAGTGGAAGAATTTCCCACGAGGCAAGGAAGGTCAAAATCTGCACAACAAAAGCGAAAGGGTTGCTGTAGATGCGCATCGTTGCTGCACTTCCATGCCCACTGAAGGCGCTCCTCGGGTCCCAGCTCTTTAAGTAGAGCTGCGGTGATGCGTCGGTCACTTTGGATGACGGCGGTGCGCAGAGGGCCGGGAAGTGGTTCCACAAAAACGGTTGCTGCGCTTGGCAGTCCGGAGTGTTTACTACAGAATGCAACGCCTGGAAGCCTTGGCCGCCGAGTTGCACAGTTGGCTGCAGTGTCATAGCCGGGAGTGGAAGAATTTCCCACGAGGCAAGGAAGGTCAAAATCTGCACAACAAAAGCGAAAGGGTTGCTGTAGATGCGCATCGTTGCTGCACTTCCATGCCCACTGAAGGCGCTCCTCGGGTCCCAGCTCTTTAAGTAGAGCTGCGGGGATGCGTCGGTCACTTTGGATGACGGCGGTGCGCAGAGGGCCGGGAAGTGGTTCCACAAACACGGTTGCTGCGCTTGGCAGTCCGGAGTGTTTACTACAGAATGCAACGCCTGGAAGCCTTGGCCGCCGAGTTGCACAGTTGGCTGCAGTGTCATAGCCGGGAGTGGAAGAATTTCCCACGAGGCAAGGAAGGTCAAAATCTGCACAACAAAAGCGAAAGGGTTGCTGTAGATGCGCATCGTTGCTGCACTTCCATGCCCACTGAAGGCGCTCCTCGGGTCCCAGCTCTTTAAGTAGAGCTGCGGGGATGCGTCGGTCACTTTGGATGACGGCGGTGCGCAGAGGGCCGGGAAGTGGTTCCACAAAAACGGTTGCTGCGCTTGGCAGTCCGGAGTGTTTACTACAGAATGCAACGCCTGGAAGCCTTGGCCGCCGAGTTGCACAGTTGGCTGCAGTGTCATAGCCGGGAGTGGAAGAATTTCCCACGAGGCAAGGAAGGTCAAAATCTGCACAACAAAAGCGAAAGGGTTGCTGTAGATGCGCATCGTTGCTGCACTTCCATGCCCACTGAAGGCGCTCCTCGGGTCCCAGCTGTTTAAGTAGAGCTGCGGGGATGCGTCGGTCACTTTGGATGACGGCGGTGCGCAGAGGGCCGGGAAGTGGTTCCACAAAAACGGTTGCTGCGCTTGGCAGTCCGGAGTGTTTACTACAGAATGCAACGCCTGGAAGCCTTGGCCGCCGAGTTGCACAGTTGGCTGCAGTGTCATAGCCGGGAGTGGAAGAATTTCCCACGAGGCAAGGAAGGTCAAAATCTGCACAACAAAAGCGAAAGGGTTACTGTAGATGCGCATCGTTGCTGCACTTACATGCCCACTGAAGGCGCTCCTCGGGTCCCAGCTCTTTAAGTAGAGCTGCGGTGATGCGTCGGTCACTTTGGATGACGGCGGTGCGCAGAGGGCCGGGAAGTGGTTCCACAAAAACGGTTGCTGCGCTTGGCAGTCCGGAGTGTTTACTACAGAATGCAACGCCTGGAAGCCTTGGCCGCCGAGTTGCACAGTTGGCTGCAGTGTCATAGCCGGGAGTGGAAGAATTTCCCACGAGGCAAGGAAGGTCAAAATCTGCACAACAAAAGCGAAAGGGTTGCTGTAGATGCGCATCGTTGCTGCACTTCCATGCCCACTGAAGGCGCTCCTCGGGTCCCAGCTCTTTAAGTAGAGCTGCGGGGATGCGTCGGTCACTTTGGATGACGGCGGTGCGCAGAGGGCCGGGAAGTGGTTCCACAAAAACGGTTGCTGCGCTTGGCAGTCCGGAGTGTTTACTACAGAATGCAACGCCTGGAAGCCTTGGCCGCCGAGTTGCACAGTTGGCTGCAGTGTCATAGCCGGGAGTGGAAGAATTTCCCACGAGGCAAGGAAGGTCAAAATCTGCACAACAAAAGCGAAAGGGTTGCTGTAGATGCGCATCGTTGCTGCACTTCCATGCCCACTGAAGGCGCTCCTCGGGTCCCAGCTCTTTAAGTAGAGCTGTGGTGATGCGTCGGTCACTTTGGATGACGGCGGTGCGCAGAGGGCCGGGAAGTGGTTCCACAAAAACGGTTGCTGCGCTTGGCAGTCCGGAGTGTTTACTACAGAATGCAACGCCTGGAAGCCTTGGCCGCCGAGTTGCACAGTTGGCTGCAGTGTCATAGCCGGGAGTGGAAGAATTTCCCACGAGGCAAGGAAGGTCAAAATCTGCACAACAAAAGCGAAAGGGTTGCTGTAGATGCGCATCGTTGCTGCACTTCCATGCCCACTGAAGGCGCTCCTCGGGTCCCAGCTGTTTAAGTAGAGCTGCGGGGATGCGTCGGTCACTTTGGATGACGGCGGTGCGCAGAGGGCCGGGAAGTGGTTCCACAAAAACGGTTGCTGCGCTTGGCAGTCCGGAGTGTTTACTACAGAATGCAACTCCTGGAAGCCTTGGCCGCCGAGTTGCACAGTTGGCTGCAGTGTCATAGCCGGGAGTGGAAGAATTTCCCACGAGGCAAGGAAGGTCAAAATCTGCACAACAAAAGCGAAAGGGTTGCTGTAGATGCGCATCGTTGCTGCACTTCCATGCCCACTGAAGGCGCTCCTCGGGTCCCAGCTCTTTAAGTAGAGCTGCGGTGATGCGTCGGTCACTTTGGATGACGGCGGTGCGCAGAGGGCCGGGAAGTGGTTCCACAAAAACGGTTGCTGCGCTTGGCAGTCCGGAGTGTTTACTACAGAATGCAACGCCTGGAAGCCTTGGCCGCCGAGTTGCACAGTTGGCTGCAGTGTCATAGCCGGGAGTGGAAGAATTTCCCACGAGGCAAGGAAGGTCAAAATCTGCACAACAAAAGCGAAAGGGTTGCTGTAGATGCGCATCGTTGCTGCACTTCCATGCCCACTGAAGGCGCTCCTCGGGTCCCAGTTTTTTAAGTAGAGCTGCGGGGATGCGTCGGTCACTTTGGATGACGGCGGTGCGCAGAGGGCCGGGAAGTGGTTCCACAAAAACGGTTGCTGCGCTTGGCAGTCCGGAGTGTTTACTGCAGAATGCAACGCCTGGAAGCCTTGGCCGCCGAGTTGCACAGTTGGCTGCAGTGTCATAGCCGGGAGTGGAAGAATTTCCCACGAGGCAAGGAAGGTCAAAATCTGCACAACAAAACCGAAAGGGTTGCTGTAGATGCGCATCGTTGCTGCACTTCCATGCCCACTAAAGGCGCTCCTCGGGTCCCAGCTCTTTAAGTAGAGCTGCGGTGATGCGTCGGTCACTTTGGATGACGGCGGTGCGCAGAGGGCCGGGAAGTGGTTCCACAAAAACGGTTGCTGCGCTTGGCAGTCCGGAGTGTTTACTGCAGAATGCAACGCCTGGAAGCCTTGGCCGCCGAGTTGCAAAGTTGGCTGCAGTGTCATAGCCGGGAGTGGAAGAATTTCCCACGAGGCAAGGAAGGTCAAAATCTGCACAACAAAAGCGAAAGGGTTGCTGTAGATGCGCATCGTTGCTGCACTTCCATGCCCACTGAAGGCGCTCCTCGGGTCCCAGCTCTTTAAGTAGAGCTGCGGTGATGAGTCGGTCACTTTGGATGACGGCGGTGCGCAGAGGGCCGGGAAGTGGTTCCACAAAAACGGTTGCTGCGCTTGGCAGTCCGGAGTGTTTACTGCAGAATGCAACTCCTGGAAGCCTTGGCCGCCGAGTTGCACAGTTGGCTGCAGTGTCATAGCCGGGAGTGGAAGAATTTCCCACGAGGCAAGGAAGGTCAAAATCTGCACAACAAAAGCGAAAGGGTTGCTGTAGATGCGCATCGTTGCTGCACTTCCATGCCCACTGAAGGCGCTCCTCGGGTCCCAGCTCTTTAAGTAGAGCTGCGGTGATGCGTCGGTCACTTTGGATGACGGCGGTGCGCAGAGGGCCGGGAAGTGGTTCCACAAAAACGGTTGCTGCGCTTGGCAGTCCGGAGTGTTTACTGCAGAATGCAACGCCTGGAAGCCTTGGCCGCCGAGTTGCACAGTTGGCTGCAGTGTCATAGCCGGGAGTGGAAGAATTTCCCACGAGGCAAGGAAGGTCAAAATCTGCACAACAAAAGCGAAAGGGTTGCTGTAGATGCGCATCGTTGCTGCACTTCCATGCCCACTGAAGGCGCTCCTCGGGTCCCAGCTCTTTAAGTAGAGCTGCGGTGATGCGTCGGTCACTTTGGATGACGGCGGTGCGCAGAGGGCCGGGAAGTGGTTCCACAAAAACGGTTGCTGCGCTTGGCAGTCCGGAGTGTTTACTACAGAATGCAACGCCTGGAAGCCTTGGCCGCCGAGTTGCACAGTTGGCTGCAGTGTCATAGCCGGGAGTGGAAGAATTTCCCACGAGGCAAGGAAGGTCAAAATCTGCACAACAAAAGCGAAAGGGTTGCTGTAGATGCGCATCGTTGCTGCACTTCCATGCCCACTGAAGGCGCTCCTCGGGTCCCAGCTGTTTAAGTAGAGCTGCGGGGATGCGTCGGTCACTTTGGATGACGGCGGTGCGCAGAGGGCCGGGAAGTGGTTCCACAAAAACGGTTGCTGCGCTTGGCAGTCCGGAGTGTTTACTACAGAATGCAACGCCTGGAAGCCTTGGCCGCCGAGTTGCACAGTTGGCTGCAGTGTCATAGCCGGGAGTGGAAGAATTTCCCACGAGGCAAGGAAGGTCAAAATCTGCACAACAAAAGCGAAAGGGTGTCTGTAGATGCGCATCGTTGCTGCACTTCCATGCCCAATGAAGGCGCTCCTCGGGTCCCAGCTCTTTAAGTAGAGCTGCGGTGATGCGTCGGTCACTTTGGATGACGGCGGTGCGCAGAGGGCCGGGAAGTGGTTCCACAAAAACGGTTGCTGCGCTTGGCAGTCCGGAGTGTTTACTACAGAATGCAACGCCTGGAAGCCTTGGCCGCCGAGTTGCACAGTTGGCTGCAGTGTCATAGCCGGGAGTGGAAGAATTTCCCACGAGGCAAGGAAGGTCAAAATCTGCACAACAAAAGCGAAAGGGTTGCTGTAGATGCGCATCGTTGCTGCACTTCCATGCCCACTGAAGGCGCTCCTCGGGTCCCAGCTGTTTAAGTAGAGCTGCGGGGATGCGTCGGTCACTTTGGATGACGGCGGTGCGCAGAGGGCCGGGAAGTGGTTCCACAAAAACGGTTGCTGCGCTTCGCAGTCCGGAGTGTTTACTGCAGAATGCAACGCCTGGAAGCCTTGGCCGCCGAGTTGCACAGTTGGCTGCAGTGTCATAGCCGGGAGTGGAAGAATTTCCCACGAGGCAAGGAAGGTCAAAATCTGCACAACAAAAGCGAAAGGGTTGCTGTAGATGCGCATCGTTGCTGCACTTCCATGCCCACTGAAGGCGCTCCTCGGGTCCCAGCTCTTTAAGTAGAGCTGCGGTGATGCGTCGGTCACTTTGGATGACGGCGGTGCGCAGAGGGCCGGGAAGTGGTTCCACAAAAACGGTTGCTGCGCTTGGCAGTCCGGAGTGTTTACTGCAGAATGCAACGCCTGGAAGCCTTGGCCGCCGAGTTGCACAGTTGGGCGCAGTGTCATAGCCGGGAGTGGAAGAATTTCCCACGAGGCAAGGAAGGTCAAAATCTGCACAACAAAAGCGAAAGGGTTGCTGTAGATGCGCATCGTTGCTGCACTTCCATGCCCACTGAAGGCGCTCCTCGGGTCCCAGCTCTTTAAGTAGAGCTGCGGTGATGCGTCGGTCACTTTGGATGACGGCGGTGCGCAGAGGGCCGGGAAGTGGTTCCACAAAAACGGTTGCTGCGCTTGGCAGTCCGGAGTGTTTACTGCAGAATGCAACGCCTGGAAGCCTTGGCCGCCGAGTTGCACAGTTGGCTGCAGTGTCATAGCCGGGAGTGGAAGAATTTCCCACGAGGCAAGGAAGGTCAAAATCTGCACAACAAAAGCGAAAGGGTTGCTGTAGATGCGCATCGTTGCTGCACTTCCATGCCCACTGAAGGCGCTCCTCGGGTCCCAGCTCTTTAAGTAGAGCTGCGGTGATGCGTCGGTCACTTTGGATGACGGCGGTGCGCAGAGGGCCGGGAAGTGGTTCCACAAAAACGGTTGCTGCGCTTGGCAGTCCGGAGTGTTTACTGCAGAATGCAACGCCTGGAAGCCTTGGCCGCCGAGTTGCACAGTTGGCTGCAGTGTCATAGCCGGGAGTGGAAGAATTTCCCACGAGGCAAGGAAGGTCAAAATCTGCACAACAAAAGCGAAAGGGTTGCTGTAGATGCGCATCGTTGCTGCACTTCCATGCCCACTGAAGGCGCTCCTCGGGTCCCAGCTCTTTAAGTAGAGCTGCGGTGATGCGTCGGTCACTTTGGATGACGGCGGTGCGCAGAGGGCCGGGAAGTGGTTCCACAAAAACGGTTGCTGCGCTTGGCAGTCCGGAGTGTTTACTACTGAATGCAACGCCTGGAAGCCTTGGCCGCCGAGTTGCACAGTTGGCTGCAGTGTCATAGCCGGGAGTGGAAGAATTTCCCACGAGGCAAGGAAGGTCAAAATCTGCACAACAAAAGCGAAAGGGTTGCTGTAGATGCGCATCGTTGCTGCACTTCCATGCCCACTGAAGGCGCTCCTCGGGTCCCAGCTGTTTAAGTAGAGCTGCGGGGATGCGTCGGTCACTTTGGATGACGGCGGTGCGCAGAGGGCCGGGAAGTGGTTCCACAAAAACGGTTGCTGCTCTTGGCAGTCCGGAGTGTTTACTGCAGAATGCAACGCCTGGAAGCCTTGGCCGCCGAGTTGCACAGTTGGCTGCAGTGTCATAGCCGGGAGTGGAAGAATTTCCCACGAGGCAAGGAAGGTCAAAATCTGCACAACAAAAGGGAAAGGGTTGCTGTAGATGCGCATCGTTGCTGCACTTCCATGCCCACTGAAGGCGCTCCTCGGGTCCCAGCTCTTTAAGTAGAGCTGCGGTGATGCGTCGGTCACTTTGGATGACGGCGGTGCGCAGAGGGCCGGGAAGTGGTTCCACAAAAACGGTTGCTGCGCTTGGCAGTCCGGAGTGTTTACTGCAGAATGCAACGCCTGGAAGCCTTGGCCGCCGAGTTGCACAGTTGGCTGCAGTGTCATAGCCGGGAGTGGAAGAATTTCCCACGAGGCAAGGAAGGTCAAAATCTGCACAACAAAAGCGAAAGGGTTGCTGTAGATGCGCATCGTTGCTGCACTTCCATGCCCACTGAAGGCGCTCCTCGGGTCCCAGCTCTTTAAGTAGAGCTGCGGTGATGCGTCGGTCACTTTGGATGACGGCGGTGCGCAGAGGGCCGGGAAGTGGTTCCACAAAAACGGTTGCTGCGCTTGGCAGTCCGGAGTGTTTACTGCAGAATGCAACGCCTGGAAGCCTTGGCCGCCGAGTTGCACAGTTGGCTGCAGTGTCATAGCCGGGAGTGGAAGAATTTCCCACGAGGCAAGGAAGGTCAAAATCTGCACAACAAAAGGGAAAGGGTTGCTGTAGATGCGCATCGTTGCTGCACTTCCATGCCCACTGAAGGCGCTCCTCGGGTCCCAGCTCTTTAAGTAGAGCTGCGGTGATGCGTCGGTCACTTTGGATGACGGCGGTGCGCAGAGGGCCGGGAAGTGGTTCCACAAAAACGGTTGCTGCGCTTGGCAGTCCGGAGTGTTTACTGCAGAATGCAACGCCTGGAAGCCTTGGCCGCCGAGTTGCACAGTTGGCTGCAGTGTCATAGCCGGGAGTGGAAGAATTTCCCACGAGGCAAGGAAGGTCAAAATCTGCACAACAAAAGCGAAAGGGTTGCTGTAGATGCGCATCGTTGCTGCACTTCCATGCCCACTGAAGGCGCTCCTCGGGTCCCAGCTCTTTAAGTAGAGCTGCGGTGATGCGTCGGTCACTTTGGATGACGGCGGTGCGCAGAGGGCCGGGAAGTGGTTCCACAAAAACGGTTGCTGCGCTTGGCAGTCCGGAGTGTTTACTGCAGAATGCAACGCCTGGAAGCCTTGGCCGCCGAGTTGCACAGTTGGCTGCAGTGTCATAGCCGGGAGTGGAAGAATTTCCCACGAAGCAAGGAAGGTCAAAATCTGCACAACAAAAGCGAAAGGGTTGCTGTAGATGCGCATCGTTGCTGCACTTCCATGCCCACTGAAGGCGCTCCTCGGGTCCCAGCTCTTTAAGTAGAGCTGCGGTGATGCGTCGGTCACTTTGGATGACGGCGGTGCGCAGAGGGCCAGGAAGTGGTTCCACAAAAACGTTTGCTGCGCTTGGCAGTCCGGAGTGTTTACTACAGAATGCAACGCCTGGAAGCCTTGGCCGCCGAGTTGCACAGTTGGCTGCAGTGTCATAGCCGGGAGTGGAAGAATTTCCCACGAGGCAAGGAAGGTCAAAATCTGCACAACAAAAGCGAAAGGGTTGCTGTAGATGCGCATCGTTGCTGCACTTCCATGCCCACTGAAGGCGCTCCTCGGGTCCCAGCTGTTTAAGTAGAGCTGCGGGGATGCGTCGGTCACTTTGGATGACGGCGGTGCGCAGAGGGCCGGGAAGTGGTTCCACAAAAACGGTTGCTGCGCTTGGCAGTCCGGAGTGTTTACTGCAGAATGCAACGCCTGGAAGCCTTGGCCGCCGAGTTGCACAGTTGGCTGCAGTGTCATAGCCGGGAGTGGAAGAATTTCCCACGAGGCAAGGAAGGTCAAAATCTGCACAACAAAAGCGAAAGGGTTGCTGTAGATGCGCATCGTTGCTGCACTTCCATGCCCACTGAAGGCGCTCCTCGGGTCCCAGCTGTTTAAGTAGAGCTGCGGGGATGCGTCGGTCACTTTGGATGACGGCGGTGCGCAGAGGGCCGGGAAGTGGTTCCACAAAAACGGTTGCTGCGCTTGGCAGTCCGGAGTGTTTACTGCAGAATGCAACGCCTGGAAGCCTTGGCCGCCGAGTTGCACAGTTGGCTGCAGTGTCATAGCCGGGAGTGGAAGAATTTCCCACGAGGCAAGGAAGGTCAAAATCTGCACAACAAAAGCGAAAGGGTTGCTGTAGATGCGCATCGTTGCTGCACTTCCATGCCCACTGAAGGCGCTCCTCGGGTCCCAGCTCTTTAAGTAGAGCTGCGGGGATGCGTCGGTCACTTTGGATGACGGCGGTGCGCAGAGGGCCGGGAAGTGGTTCTACAAAAACGGTTGCTGCGCTTGGCAGTCCGGAGTGTTTACTACAGAATGCAACGCCTGGAAGCCTTGGCCGCCGAGTTGCACAGTTGGCTGCAGTGTCATAGCCGGGAGTGGAAGAATTTCCCACGAGGCAAGGAAGGTCAAAATCTGCACAACAAAAGCGAAAGGGGTGCTGTAGATGCGCATCGTTGCTGCACTTCCATGCCCACTGAAGGCGCTCCTCGGGTCCCAGCTCTTTAAGTAGAGCTGCGGTGATGCGTCGGTCACTTTGGATGACGGCGGTGCGCAGAGGGCCGGGAAGTGGTTCCACAAAAACGGTTGCTGCGCTTGGCAGTCCGGAGTGTTTACTACAGAATGCAACGCCTGGAAGCCTTGGCCGCCGAGTTGCACAGTTGGCTGCAGTGTCATAGCCGGGAGTGGAAGAATTTCCCACGAGGCAAGGAAGGTCAAAATCTGCACAACAAAAGCGAAAGGGTTGCTGTAGATGCGCATCGTTGCTGCACTTCCATGCCCACTGAAGGCGCTCCTCGGGTCCCAGCTCTTTAAGTAGAGCTGCGGTGATGCGTCGGTCACTTTGGATGACGGCGGTGCTCAGAGGGCCGGGAAGTGGTTCCACAAAAACGGTTGCTGCGCTTGGCAGTCCGGAGTGTTTACTACAGAATGCAACGCCTGGAAGCCTTGGCCGCCGAGTTGCACAGTTGGCTGCAGTGTCATAGCCGGGAGTGGAAGAATTTCCCACGAGGCAAGGAAGGTCAAAATCTGCACAACAAAAGCGAAAGGGTTGCTGTAGATGCGCATCGTTGGTGCACTTCCATGCCCACTGAAGGCGCTCCTCGGGTCCCAGCTGTTTAAGTAGAGCTGCGGGGATGCGTCGGTCACTTTGGATGACGGCGGTGCGCAGAGGGCCGGGAAGTGGTTCCACAAAAACGGTTGCTGCGCTTGGCAGTCCGGAGTGTTTACTGCAGAATGCAACGCCTGGAAGCCTTGGCCGCCAAGTTGCACAGTTGGCTGCAGTGTCAAAGCCGGGAGCGGAAGAAATTCCCACGAGGCAAGGAAGGTCAAAATCTGCACAACAAAAGCGAAAGGGTTGCTGTAGATGCGCATCGTTGCTGCACTTCCATGCCCACTGTATTATCTTCCATATCGTTCCAGTGCACAATTTTCTTAAGCTAGGTGAACTTAATGTACCCAATTAAGCATCCCAATGCGGAAAAGAGGCCAAAGTCTGACGATGCAATCAACTTTCCCTCAGCCAAAATCCAAAGCCAACATGTGCGCTGAAACATCTGAGATGTCTACATCGACTGCTATGATAGTCGAGTGGTATCGACGCAGAATGTGAAGTGCGGTGAAATGTAGTTCTATTCAATTTACCGAAACCGTATTTGTTTAGTTCGGTGCGAATGGTATTTTTTTTCGCCGCTGCTACCGCCATCCCGACCTTTTGGGCATGATGTTAAGAAGAGGCCGATGTCCTTTTTAGAGCCGTCGATACGCTCTCTGAGCTAAGAATGGTCGAGGACACTGGAGTGCATGTGGGGCGTGTGACCCAGGCTTCTCGGACCGCAGCGCTCGTGCCTCCTCATTAACTTCAGAGCTGCCGACGCCCCAGGCGAGCCTACCGTCACCTTCTCTACCACCGACGGCCGCAGGGAATTAACGCTAGTCGGTGAAGACATGGACCCAACCGATATACCTAATCCACAATGGCTGGATATGAGACGGAAACAATCTTCCGTCATGGCAGCCAACCAAGCTCCAGCTAGTGCTACAATCTCCCAAAGGCCAACCTCGTGCTCCAGCCCCAAGCGTAGCAAGTGCTTTCCTAAACTTCGACCACCGGCGGCTATATTACCAGCGACCGACAGGAAAAGTATTCTTCAGCCACGCCCTTGCTACTCGCTCCTCCTACATTTTTTGCAGCGGTTTTAGAAGAAACCATTCCAACCCATGCTCCACTACCAATGATCGCAGACGACAAATTGCGAATGCACACGGTCACCAACTTTATCGTTGTAAGTACGCCCTCTGAGCACCGAGCGCGATCCTAAGAGATGGTCGCAACCCTTTCCTTATTAAAAAACAGTGTCCCGTGAGCAAACACAATGCTGTACCGGCCGACATCGTCATACGCCTCATCTTCATTAGCCCCCAGACGGCACCCCGGTGCAAACAATGGAGAGCGTGCGCAATTATAACTCTCAACTCCAAGCATCTTAACCATTCGAACATCATTTATATTATCTTCCATGGCACTCGGGTTCTTTTTTGGGTCCGCTACCGCTCCACCACCTACCGCTGCAGACCCTTTCGCCTCAAAACAGAGGCCTGCACGACATGCTGTAGAACAGGCCACCGCCAAGATGTCTGCCCTAACACTCAGACAACACCACCCGCCCGAAGTGCATACTTTCCAACGCACAAAAAGGCCACCCCTGCTCTCTGAAGTCCATTGTATGTGAGAGTCCACATGTCACCGGCACAGGTGAGTGCGTCCGCTGCTATTAATCTTGACGCCAGCCTCCTCCATATGCCCAAGCCGTCACCGGTAGACTCACAGCATCGGATGTCAGTGGCACCACGTCTACTTCTATTCCTGCCCTACCAACCCGCCAGTCGTAGTTGAAACGTCCTCCCGACGGCTTCAATCAAGAGAAGACAAAGAAGCAAGCCGTCAATCAGCCGACAAATGTGTGACACCATCAGCAGGTGAGCACCCAGCGCTTCTCGGTAGGTAGGGCTCCGTCTTGATCATCCTGTCCACCCCTTTCCCCACACGCCTTGTTAGAAGTATAGAAGGAATGCGGCCCTTAAGCGGGAGATCGAGCTTGCTAAGGTTCACCCCTGTCATGCCCATCACCACTCGCCTGATGACTACGAACTAGCCAGTACTCCTTCTCCTCCTCGGGCAGTTGATATCTCCGACTGTTCTCCCCAAGTGCATTGCGGTATTGATCAACGACTCACCATGTGTGATCGCATGTGATGTAAAATTTGGCACTCGTAACGCTCGCTTGGTAGTCAACTAAACGGCGATAAACTTTAGATACGATCAACAATACCCTTCAGCTTTTTTTCGGAGCCCTGGTCAGGGTACAGAATGTCCGCTTACCCTGTAACGATGGCAACAATAAATAGGCATGACAACCCACTGTCCCGTAGCAGTGGAACTGTCGCGGTTTCTTTCATAGTCACCAAAATCCTAAGCGCCTCTTTTCTTCTGAACCGCTACCTGCTGATATTGCCCCAAAGAGCCTGGAAGAGAGGTCAAGCTTAAGGCGTTTCAAGCTTTCCATACTCCCGACAATAACTCAACGACGTTTCCGGCACAACGTGACATTCCCGCAGAGCAAAACACTTTTGCCGATATTGCGATACAACATGACGTCATCCTGTATTTACCAAAACCACCTGTCTCTTGCCTTCAGGTACTGAACTTTTATAGCTATCCTAAATGTTCCAATCATAACTTTACCACCTTTTACACTTGGGCAACAAAAGTAGCAACTAACCACCCCCTTCTTAAACTTGGGGACTTCAACACTCCTCACACAGTCTGTGGAGAATATCACGTCATTAGAAAGACCACTTACAATAGGACGAAATACAGACTCGTCACCTAACCGTACGATTTACCCCTGTGTTCCTACCAGAATATGCAACATTGTACAGAGAGATGCCTCTCCTGACCTAACACTTTCCCTGTGTGTTACTGACCTGAAACAACACCGTACTCCCCACAACCTAGGAAGCGATAACATATTTTCAGTGTACTTTAGGACTGCATTAGCATTTACTCCAAAGCTGTGGCGGAATCAAATCCCCAATTGGCCAGCGTTTCGGCTCTCGTGTGAACAACAGGCACCCCCTACCAATGACACACCGGTTTAGAATTGCCCAAAACAACTACTGGAGAATGAGAAGGCCCACGATTCATCCTTACACCCCGACATTCCTTCCGAAACTACTGACACTTGCCTTAACCGTCTTTGGGCCGCGTGCCAGGGTCTTAAGAAATGCTGGCGCCATCAAACCCACAATCGTTGTCTTCGACTACGTAAGCACTATGCGTCTGAAGTGGCTCTGCTGCAGCATGCTTGGCAACCATAGCATGCCGAGCACATGGGTCATTTTTTGCCACATGATTCAGCTGTCTCATTCAAAATCAGCCAGCCGCAATCGTCTTACAACCCTCTTACATAAATTTCCCGCTACAAGCGATCAGCTTCTCGCCCATCTCAGGTAGCTGTGTCTTGTCCAGGCCCCGCAGGAGCCCCTTTCACCGTACACTAGCCAGCCCAATGAGGCAAGGAATCGTCCCATTTTCACAGCTGACGCCCGTGCAGCCCTACTTAAGATTCACCTAAACTCGGCACCAGGAAAGGAATTAACAACGAAGAAGCTCCTTCAAAATTTACATGATCAATCAATAGTTTTACCAAGTGGTATTACAGTCCCTTGGTTTCTGGGGACCTCCCACCCGCTTGGACGCATGTTAAAATCTTTCATTCCGAAGCCAGGTAAAACGCTCTCTTGAACACGTTAGGGCCATTTCCCTCACATGCTGTGCGAGTAAGTTTATCGAGGAGCTCATCGTACAGACCCGTCTGACGAAATACCTGGACAGTAAGCAACGTTATCCACTCACAATGTTCGGATTTCAGGCCAAACTTTCCGCCCAAGACGTCCAAATGCAGCTCCAGCATGATCTTCTCCTTGCTCCCCCCTGCCAACTCGCTACCTGTTCCAGCACTAGATATCTAAAAGAAGTTTGGTTGGTTCTCCAACCTTGCCATTGTGCACCATTTCACTGCTCTGTCTTCTGGAGCCCGCCCCTAAAACCTCGGTCGGGCTTTCCTGGCTAATCCCACGGACGCCATTCAGATAAATGATCTGCGCTGAAACGTCATTCCGATCCGCTCCTTAGGCATCCCACAATGATCAGTTGTCTCACCAACGCTCTTCAATATCGCTTTGACAATCCTTCCTCCTTTTCTTGCAAATATCTTTTCGCTTCGCCACAGTTTCTATCCGGAGAACGACACGCTGTGGGTCACAGTGACCCACGCATAGAAAGCTCACGCTAGGTGGTGCAGATTGTGTTGCTGCTTATTCTCGACATGTCGGTTTGACTTGCTCGCCAGAGAAGCCCAGCTGCTTGTTCTCTTCCCCAACCGTCCCAAACGCCCCCGGGTTGCTCCAAACATTACCATACGGCTGGATGATCAACCCTTTGCCCGAGTGGCATTCCTTAAATACCTAGGCATAATATCCAACTAATCCACGATATTACATATCCCTCACTCAACAATCTCCCAAGTTAATCAGACCATCAAACACATCCTACGCATCACCCCCCGCAACAAAGGGTTCAAAGAGGTAGAGTGATTGCAGCCGATACAGGCTTACGCCAGAAGTTGCATTACTTACTGTCTTTCTTATCTAGCACCGCCTTTTAAGGAAGTCAGAAAGCTCGACTGCCTAACTCCTAAAGTGTACAAGACGGCGCAGATGATTCCGCAGAGTGCTGCCCCTGCTCATGTAGAATCGCTTGCTGTCTACACCACCGCCTCAGAGCATGTCAAAATTCATCTCGTTAGTCAGTACGCCCGCCTTGCAGCAACCCCAATAGGACAATCTCTCCTACGGCGAGGTTGACTTTCACTCAACTTGCATGGTATTACAGAATCCTCTCTTGCCGTACGTAGCAATATCCATGACCCATTTATCGTTCGTCCCGTTCCCCGTAACAAGCACGCAACGCACAAACAAGCGCGCCGGGAGCAGCGTGCGCGGGCCCTCACGAAGCATGCGCGGGACCCAGTACATCTGGCAACTGTTTATGTTTGCTCCGCTAGCGACAGGCTCCCCGACGCCTACGTGCTCGCAATCATCAGAGTTACCGACAGTCCTCCTCTTACCACCCTCACCCTTCCCACTGCTTTGCCCGCGTAAGCGAAAGAGGTAGATATTGCTCTTGCATTAAGCCTGGGGCATTCTCCAGCGATCGTAACCTCCGATACAAAGACGACCATTCGAAATTTAGCCCGTGGCCGCATTTCTCCACTGGCACTGAAACTCCTTCTTTGAAATTCGCTTGACTCACCCACCGAGCTAGTGTGGCAACCAACGGACCCGGGTGTGGGAGGGAAGCAGGCAGCACACAGGGCCGCACAATAGCTCCCCTTGCGAGCAGGTCTTAGCCTTGATCTCTTCCACGGAGCTCTGTCCGCTCGAGATCGGCTTCTTTTCTTTTATGAGATTACATATCATCACCAACTCTCCCGCCGTCTACTGCCCCCTTCACTCCCTGCGCTCGCTCACGCCAAAGAACGCCTATGGTGCTTATTGCAAACGTACACCCGTCATTGCCTATCCCGCCTGTTCCACGTGTACCCCACTCTGAAGTCTTCATCCCATTGCCTCTCTTGTGGGATGGTCGAAACCACGTATCACCTCCTCTGGCAATACCCCTACAACCCATTATCCCACATCGAAACGGTTGGCATTTGGCGAGGTCGTTGTTCATCTCGGAATAGGTCATCCGAGAAGCCATCGTCACCCGGACTGCTAAAGTAACCGGGGACCTTCCTCATTCGGGCGTCACCCCTCTTCCGAATAAGTCCGTGTGGAGATAAACGTTTTGTCTTCCTCTCAAACGCCATCCCTCTGGGGCGTTCATGAGCCATGTTGCAGGTTCCACAGAATTTAGGCCCCGGGCTCGATTGCCGAAACCCACTAGCCACAATTTTTTCATGAAGCGGGCCATCCCATCAGCTGTTCTGGAGCTCCTTGTAGACTCCCCTGTTGCTCTCACTTTCTTTTTTAGGCCTTTCGACCCTCCACTTCGCCTCGCAAAATTTCCTGTTACGTTCTGCGTTGCAGAAATTTGATGAGCTCCGTGGTTGGTCGAAGAGAAATCACAGAAGCAATAAAACAGATGAGAAAGCAGATAATCATACGAATTCAAAAGTTTAAAAAGGCAGTGTACACTTTTTATGTCATACGAAACAAGAAGGATGAAACATTTATGCCATTTTGAACACGCTGTCGAAGATAAAAAAAAGCGTAATAAATTGCTAAACTTACGCACAATCAGAAGAAAATTTAAGACGGGGTGTGGGCCTTTGAATCAGTAATTATGACTTCCAACCCGATATGTATTCGATAAAACTTCTAGTGCTACGTTCCATCAGGCTGTCGAAAATATGAGCTTCTAAAAAGGCAAATGACTAGGCGAAACACTGCAAGCCTAAATATATGTTGAGATATCTACCATTCGGTCAGGCTTGTGATAATGGAGCAGAGAAATTGAGGTTGAACCAGTGCATTTAGGGCTTTTTCAAACTCCGACAAAAAAAAAACACCAACGTTTGTGTCCAGATATCAGAGCAAAAGCCGACAGCTGTTTGGAAAATGCGAGTATATGACGATTTCGCTGAAGAGGTCTATCTACGTTTTTTTAACGGCAATTTTTATGACTGCAATAAAACGCAATTCAAAGGTTTTGTCCTTTAGTTGTGTCAGAGAAAAATGTGGAGCATAGAAAAATATTGGTTTTAAATATTGGAGGTCATCAGTACATAGGTTTTTGAATTTACTGTACTAAAAACTTTCCAAAAATTCAGACTATTTTGCAGGCTCATATCCTGTCATGTTTGCGTTGTTTCGTCCTTTTTCAATAAAGTTGACATATGAACATATAAAACCAGCTTAGACGTTTACCTTTGGCTGTGAGTTTATAAATATATTACGCAATATCTACTTTGCTTTGGCCGGGAGCTTGAATGGAGTCACAGACAGACAGACAGACTTACAGAAAGATCAAAATTTCTGAGTTTAAGTAGCCCAAGAAAGACTATTGTCTTTAATTATTTCATTTCTTGCTATCTAAACACCCACCTGTAATTGTTAAACTAAAGACACATCAACGTCTCGCTAACAGTGCTACCCGTAGACATTTTTGACTCGGCCTTTGTCTTTACCAGCGCCAGAACACAGTCTCTGCATACTCACTTCGTCGATTGTTTTGATTGCTTCGGTGGTTTTTTTTTATGTTTTCGGAGCAGAACTTACACCAAATGGTAGTCTGGGGATTCTGAAAGGCCGGTACGCAGTATTGTTCCTGAAAATTTATGATGGTGGGTTGTTCAATTCTATTTCCTACAACGATGGATTTTCTTGAAATTTATCGCTCCGTCCCACTCAGATCGCTCATACTATCTCTGCCTTATGTACTCCCTTCCTAGAAGCTGCTAGTGTGTGGTTTGATGTTTTAGTTAGTGAGCCAGGGATGCGTTCACACTGTAATTCATCAACCATTCTTTATATGTTGAAGCCGTTCCCCTCAATGTGATAGCTCTCGGAAGGAAAAAGCAGTGATTCGCCATAATGGGGTGCAGTGCCGTCTCCAGATAACTACTGCCACCCAGTGAATTTCAAATTTTCCGCCTACGCAGTGCTCGCGCGCACCGCGCCTGAGATTGCGCCAGCGGGATTATTTGAGCGTCATAACGAACGCGCCATTTTTTTCTTGTGCGGCTGGAGCCCTTCTGCGTTATTGCGAACGCGCCATTTTTTGTTCGCTCGCTATTTTTTCTTACTATTACAAAAAGAAACCCAACGAGCGTTCCTAACTAAATCTAGGCAGTGGGTACCAGTAAAAACAGATTTTGCCTGAAATCTACCTGCAGTTTTCTTTGTGCTAGACAGCGGGGATATGTCTGAGAAGCGCCAGCGGTGAATGAGGTTCGAGCGGTTATGATTAGTTGAATGATTCAGTTTTAGAAGCCTCAGCATCACTCCCTGCCGATAGGACACAAGGCTCTACTTGGGTCCGTTGTGTCCCTGCGCCATCTCAATCCGGCAGCTGAGGTCGACCGTTAACGAGCAACGACGACAAAGCGTACGCATCAAGTGCTCTCCACAAGAAAACCACTGCTCTCAACATTTTGCTCGTCGGTTCACGCTTCCTATTATAACATCCGCCCTAGTCTCCTCGATATCTACGCACAAATATAAACTATCCCAAGTGTGGTGTTCATAGTGCTTTCATTGTTTCAACAAAGCTCGTTATAATGTTTTGCGCATTTAAGAATGCGCCATACAGCCGGTTCCTTTGAACAAATAGGAGAATAGTACGCTTACCTGCTCTTCAATACTTTGCTGTCTTGAAAAGGGGTCGTGTGTCACCGGGTCGAAATACTTGCACGTAAAATTTTCGACAATGCTTTATGCTTTTTTTCTATAAAGCAGGCCAGCCGCTGCACCAGTTGCCAGCGTACCTGCAAGGGTGCGATGCCAAGTTTTCCATCACAGTTTCTTCGTGCTTGTTAGCGTTGACTTGTTGTGGTGCGCTCTTAAAGTCCTGTTGACCTGGCAAAATAGAGTTAGGCTGCGATACTGCCTGCGCACCTGTGTTATCACAGCGTGCGGGCCCAATCTTGCATCTATTCCGCAGTGACAGCCCATCCTGCTTGCCAGGTTTCTTATTGGCACCGGCACAGTTTGTAGATGATGTGTAGACTCATATATTACATTTTAAGGTTCATATTTATATTTATTACCTTTTCCTGATGCAGCACGCGTAAGTTGATGTTTCTTACCAACCCTGCTTACCGTGCTTTCCCTGCTGGCCAAGGATTTTTGTTACGCACGAAACTTTTTACCTCGGTGGAACCTCTTGCAAATGGGGCTGCAATGTGGGAGATTTTAAAAATTCTGCTGGAACGTGTTTCTTGGCTTTTCTTGTTCCTCGTTGACCTCAACTTGGTTTTGGTTCGCTGCTTGCACAGCTTCCCCGCTACAACCTTTAGCGTTAGAACTGCTTGAATATTTTTGGGAAAGAGTGGGAATGCGAGCTTGGTATAGTTGTATTAGGAAATAGTTGGTCATGCAATATTGAATGTGTCATGTCCTCGGTGTTGCACGTCTACGCCACTACTGTAACACCTCTCAGAAAATTAACAAACGTTTTCTTTTTCGCTTTTGCATGCTAGGACAGAAAACCTAGCTGTCATACGATTGCTCCTAAAGTTCCTAGAGGAGACTTCGTCGCAATATACTTTCACTGCACCTTGCCTAAATGTTCTTTAAACGTCAACGGCTACTTGGCCCTGAACGTACAGGAAGAAGGCCGTTTTTCTCAACCAGTCTTGGCCTCTTTACCCGTAGCCTTTTTTTAATTTGAATCCGCTGCCTAAACGTTTTCTGTTTTTGGCTCCATCATCACAGAGAACGGGTGGTTCGGGTGGCGGAAGCTTGACTTCTCGGCTTAGCTGGGCATACCCGAACGCCGTTTACGCTGCACATGTGCTGCTTGTCCGCGCCTGGCCACTTCTGGCAGAACGATTTACATGACGACCGACAGCGAGCGTCTGACACAGGTACAGGGGTGGTAATTATATGGAGCTCTTTTTTATTCCTATCGGTATAGACACAGTTGGCAGTCCTCAAAGCGATCATTTCCTTTAACTGCCCCTGGTATACTAGTGGTAATTTATGCAACTGCTTTTTATACTGATCGGTATGGACCCAGTTGGTAGGCCCCAATACGATATTTTCTTTTAACTGACACGGGTAGACTGGTTGTAAATAACTCTCTTTTTTACACTGATCGGTATACACAAAGTAAACAGGCCCCGAAATGATAAGTTCGCAGAACTAAAAAAATTCAGGATTCTACCAAAGTTTTTATTCTGTAACGGTGTGAAAATTCCTGAAAGAATAAACATAATTTTTGGTAGCGCAACGGGTATTGGAGGAGTTTCTGTGTCACATAGCCATTTGACTGGTGTTCATTGCATACAAGCGGTTAATAGATTTCAGTTTGTGCATGAGAAAAACTTTGGTTTTTAGGAACAAAAAGAACCAGCTGCATTTAACCCGAATAACAATATTCATATTTATTCAATTCGATAAATACCCGCAAAAAAACGTTTTCGCTGCGGTAGGACTGAAATCCTAAATTTATGAATGATGTTTAATAAAGCCTGTACTACTTGCCATGACATCTGAATACTTGTGCTTAATTTTATTATTACAGTCTCACCTGTTGAAGATGGTTCTGCTTGAGCCCAGAGCAAATGTTTGGGTGCAGTGAGGATCAAATAAGAAATGAATAACCAGTAAAGATCGCTGTTGGCTGTAGATGATGATGATGTGCTTGAAAAAGATGGGACTCCAAAGCACGAAGTCATCAACGCCACAATGAATCGATGAAATGAATACAACCACTGAAAAACCGACAAGCAACAATGCTCTTTTGGCTAGTAGTACCGTAGAAAATCAAAAATAAAGGAATTACACTTCAGGTGAAAGCTGGCGGAGGCGCATTGCAGTGAATAAATTTTGGTTTTGTGGCGCTGCCTTCCGCTCTTTGCTAGCATTACAGACACGTTCCCTGTTTGTCTCTATCACTCTGTCTCTCTGCTTCTGTCACTACAGACACTCATTCATGTTTGGGTAAATTTAACAGAAGTTGGTTCCATTAACTTCTATATTCATATCTTCGAAGTACTGGCAGGCCTGCTCTTGCCAGAGCTCGTATCCAATTCATGATGGTGTTGTTTCTCGTTCTGCCTGGAACGGCACGAGCAGAAGTTGTGTTTCTTTTGGGATTGATTTCATTGCGCAATTGCTGGGGCCCTAGTGCACCAGTTTGAACATGTGGTTTTTTTTTCTCTTCCGCGGCCATATTTTTTGCTTACTATCCAAAAAATTCTCCAAAGACTTTTGCTAACCAAACTTCAGCGGGTACTACCATCTGACTACAACTATTTGGCCGCTAACATACCTGCAGATTGTTTCGCGCTCAATAAACGGGACATGTGTGACAAATGCCAGTGGTTCCAGGAGTTACGAATGGTTCTGGCTAATGAACGTGGTTGTCAAGTACTTATAGCTTTTGTTTGGACGTGTAATTCGTGAGACAGTTTGTCACCAGCAGCACAGTTACGCTGAGGCGTGTTATGGATCTATCAGCTTCAATGAAAAATAAACTCTTTTCAAGGGGCTCTCATTTGGAAGCCACTGTTCGGGTGTGTTACTCCGCGGTATTTTTGGGCGGTTTATGACGCCGATTCACGGTGTGGCCGTGGACAAGCTACGGAAAGTGCTGTGTGAAAGGTCACTGACCACGAACCAGGAAATAGAAATTTGGAAGTTGCGGTTATCGCTTGGCGAGTGTTCTCCTTGACCATCTCCTTACGCATGACACCGCCGTCCAAGGGGACGTGAAAAGGTAGAACGCAGCTAGGAAAGATATGAGACCGCTCCTTCCTGCAGCATGTACACTGTGGCAAACAATCAACGCTTGCAGGTATATTTGGACATTTTTAAAAATTTATTTTACGGCTGATACACCTGGAGAAAATTTGCATGCATCCCGCAGGATTGCTCTTATGCTGGGCTGATCCCGCTAGGTCCACACTACACTATCATTGTTCTGAGATTCTCATAATATCATCTTGCTTTATTCCATGGTATATATTGTCAACAAAATGCGTTTGAGAGGGCTGATAGTGCGCACACGGCGGCAGTTTCAGTTGTGTGATCGTGAGATAACTACAAACATTTTTTAGGCTTTTCATGATAATACACCAAGTATGGAGGGGTACGCAAAATATTTACATGAACAGCGTAATTTCAAAAACCAGAGTAACGCAGCAAGTGTACATTTCACCAAGAGTTTTCGGTGTCTGGGAAGGAGGGTGCTCACAAATCTTGACATACAGAAGGCAATATAAAATATAAGGAAATACGTCTGACACACCAATTTACGTGTTAGCATAAAACATTGTATATTTTTGTAGATCTGACAAACGCAACATTCTAGCTTCAGCACTACTACAAACATATTTTGTCTAAGAGTTTAAATATACAGTACAAAATCCAAGAAAAAGAAACAAGAACCTCGATTCAGATATGAAGCTGTAAATAATATTGATAAAAAAGAGGCGGCTCGCATGGGCACGGTTGTACGGGCATGGCTCGCTCCTCGCGCTCGTGGCATTGTCTCGTGTTATACCACAGGAATCGGGTGATTGGCTGCTTAGCACTTTTCTCCGTCGCTTTCTGCGACATTCTGGTGCGCTTAAACCCGGGAAATCAACCCACGAGCAGACTCGACTTGACGCGGCGCAGACGCCGAGGTATGTTAGGGGAGGGATTCCTTGTGATTCAGCTGATTTCAGACGCCTCGTCCTCGAACGCTGCTAACCGCTCGGTCCCTTGCCGGGGCCACCCGGTCGCCTGGCTTCGCTGCCGTCTGCCATGGAGGAGCTACGCTACCGCAGTGACTTTGTGAGGCAAGCAGTCACGAGGGGCGTAGCTGCAATTGCATCGCTACAACACGATCCTCATTCACCGACCTAGCAGACCCTCACGCACTTGCTCGCCGTCAACACCAAGTACGAGGAGATTAACGTCCTTGACACGCGCGTCCAGGAAGTCAACAATTTAATCGAGTTGAAAGCTGACTTCTTTACCAGCTTAGAATACGACGAGAAGGTGCACTTCTTACGCGCGCTCGTTTCCTTCGCCCGACTTTCCACGGTTTCTTCTCAAGTTGCTGCTCAGGGTACCGGAGCGCCGAGCCCTGATTTAGCCGTCACCCGGCTAGCAAGACTGCTGTTGTCCCCGGTGACAGCAAGACTACCGTGGAGGCCGACAATGTGGCGAATATGAAAGCTGTGTGTGAGCTGCGCGTCGGCTATCTACACGGCATCACATCTGACAAGGACTCTAATCACCCTGAACAGCTGGTGGAGCTCGCACCAGATTACCTTGCTGGACAACTTGTTGTACCTAGCCGCTTGCCTAGCGAAGACGGCGACGTCCTCACGTACAGCCAGGGCATCAGACTTCCCAAAGACCCGATGCCTACGAAGTGCAAGGATGCGGCCTTGACGGAACCAGTGAACTTGATTTTCTTCGACGGTTGGGACGCCACGGGCGCAGGTGGACGTTTCCGGCTAAAACACCGCGCAGGTGACCTCCGTGAGAGGGCGCCGTTGCCACTTGAAAGACGGTGGTCGTGTTTTCCCCGGCGCTTGCATTGCCACTGGCACCTTCGCTGGCGTGTACGCCTGTAGGTATCTCCATCGCTGATTGCACCAATGGCGTCCCAAACTGCATAGCGCGAACTACGAGATAAAGCTGGTTGTTGAGCGCTTGTGAAAGGAAACCCGGTAGCTTCAATGGCAATACTCGACAGCCCCCCGAAAGGGTCCTGGAAACTCCCCGATCTGCTGCACTGATCATCGTCCCGGAGGCACTGTGGCGGAGCTCACTATCCTGATTCGCGCTGCAGCTCACGACAAGTGACCACTTACGACCAGCTGCTTCCAATGGTAACCTGCGGCGACTATGCAAAGGCATGCAAGAGCCACGCTTCCAAGCTCGGTAACCGAAGAATGTACACCAAGGAGGGATGATTTCAGTTTGATCCCGGTGCCTACGGGAGGCAGAAGCCGACCAGGGCGGCGATCGTCATACCACCATCATCATCGTGCCGGCCACGACCAAGATACACTGCCTACTGACACGCGTAACTACACCATCATCTAGGAAAACATATTCAATGAGGATGGTGAAAAAAACGCCGCAGCTGAGAAGGAAGCTTGATGCACAAGTTAAGTAAGATGACAGCAAGTAGCCTGTTGCTGTGGTGCATGGTGCTCTGGGTGGATAGACATCAGCACGTCATCAGCGGCTAGCTGGAGTGCACCGGTCTGCAACTGATAAGAGAAGGGACTGTGGACTACTTCATGTTGCGAGGATCCTAAGGGTTCTGCTGCGTCCGACTTCCACAAGTTGGAGCTCAAGAACGGAATTCAACTACGCCATGCTTTCGTCGGACGTAGGGCCCGCGAACGCCATCATTTGAGGCCTTACACGTGTGGTTGTTAGAGCCACAATGAAGTCGGATGAAGGTTGTGTCCCGCTTTGTGAACTTGGACATCCGGACCGGTTTAGGCAAACTCGGAGGGCGAGGCGAGATGTTCAGGCTAGCATCAGCCATACAAATACTTTTTCTTCCCTTCGGCTCCTGCATTTTCGTCACCGTCGTACCCCTGAGCTTTGTACTGCTGCCATCATAAACAGTTTTCGTGCACGACATGAGCACGTTTTTATTATTGGCTGACGCGAAGTAGTTGCCTTGTCCTGCTAGATCATCGCACCTTGGCGGCGGCGCGAGTGTGTTAATAATAATGATAAGAAAGAGGCGACTCGCACGGGCACGGGGGACGGGCATGGTTCGCTCCTCGAGCTCGTGGCAGTGGCTCATGTTCTGCCCAGGAATGGGGAGATCGGCTGCTTGGGTCTTTTCTCTATCGCTTTTTGCGACAGAAGCCTTGGTGGAAGATAGTAATGTTGAAATTAAGAAAAGGAACCCAAGTTGGACATGCATTACGGCAAAATCAAACTCAGGAAACCCCCGCAGTGACACAATGTTGCCTAATGGGCTGAATAGGAGATTGAAATTTAATATGTGCTGGAGAGATAAGAACACCAACACTCGAATGAAGAGGTCTGTCTTCTGAACATTCCACGAAGTAAAAAGTCCTACAGACTAAGTCGCCGTCACCTATTTCATACTACCAATGAACTTTCAAGCTGCACTTTAGCCCTACATGTATATTCTTCGTCAGCCGAGTTTAGAACTAAGGTTTTTGTACCCACATGTCGGCTCGGAACCGGGTGAGAAACTGTGGAGCGTTGAATCATTAAATACCAAATTCGAGACCGTTTTTTGTGCCGAGTATTTGGTGTTTTTGTGAAGCGTATAAAAGACAAAAATGGAAAGATCTTCGATAAGCAAACGTCACGACCCGTGCATGATTACCGCCGCCACTGCAACAGTTGATGCTCACCTCCATTTTTAGGTTTTTTTACGCCATGCACTCATTTCAAGCGGTTAACGGGTACCAGCTGATGACCTCTCCACCTACATTGTGCTGCAACGTAAGGAGGGTGACCATGTGCTCGGATGAGTTATCCGCATGAGAAGTTAGGCCACCTCCCGGACGCATGGAGATAGTGCTGGAAGTGGTATATCGCCATTGACACACTCTGATACATTCATATACACTAGTTTTGCACATTGGTAACCCCTGAACGTGTCACCGAGTATTTTTTGTCCGATCAATTCCCATACTGATTTCAAGTGTCTGCTTCTTGAAACTCGTGTGCGTCATTTTTCTACTCGTTTTGCAAAATTGTGTGATTCTTACAGGTGCTTTTGTATACTCAGTGAATCAAACAAAAAGGTTTCGCGCCACGGTGACTACTGCAGAAACGTCTCCTTGTAGGGTCAATAAAAACAGCATGCGTCGGTTTTTAAAGGGCTGGGCTTTTAGTGGCAACAAACACTATTCTGGTCTAAATATGCTTACACTTAAAAAAAGAAAGAGTTTAGCACCTGGAAATTTGTCTCTTCAAAGTGTCATCAGCAAGGCCATTTCTGAGGCACGAAAACCATGGAGGTTTGTTGTCCTCGCATTAAGTCAGGGCTACCAAATAGAACGGATGGCCCAATACGAGAACACAGTCCTGTAAATCGATGGTGCCTTACATTTTGTCATGTACTGCCTCACTAGACTAGTACAAGCGACGGCACATGGGCCGTAGGAGTTTCCTGGCAAGTTTCCACTCGCTCACCTGCGGGCATTTTTATCTAGAATGATTTTTGGAAGGTTGCTATTAAAATAAGATTGACTGTTCTGAATATTATGTCAACAACTCTTGAATGAATGCAATCCTTTGTCTATATGTTTATTGGTTTCAGACACCTAAATTTCCACAACTTGTACATTTATAATTTGCTGACGTGTTTGAGCTGTTCATTTGATCAATTTTGTTGCACATGTGTTTGTACGTATCCAGTGTTTTGTTTTCAATTGTATTCTTGTTCTTGCCTCTTACCTGTATGAATACTCAAGCTTGTGTTTACTATAAACCAAAGATGTATTATGTTTTAAGTCTGCGTTAAGTGTATGTTATGAAAGTGTATGATCACTCTTTCTCTCGGCGCTTCCAATGACAATTGCAGACAGAAACCCCGTCAAGCTACTTTTGTGGCTTTTTGTTTTTCTGCAAAAGCATACTGATATGCAATAAGAATTCTGAATAGACAGCAATACAAAAAATATTGCTTTACGTTTTCCGCTAGTTGTAAGATTGCAGTGCAATACAACAGGACTCTTTGAGAATTTTATACCAAAACTGCAATAAAGTTTCTGAAAAAAAGCATTTCTTATTATACCGCCTATTCTTAGCAGTAGATTGTGTATGTGCTGTAAAATGAACAATTGTGTTTGATGGTAGAAAACCTAAAAAACCAGTGTGCCAAAGCTGAATGCTTGGCATCGGATGTATTTTGTTTTTCAGATTCTTCAGCTGAGGCTCCGTATTACAGTAGCAGGTTTCGTCGGGATAATGAGTGATAAGTGCGAGGTTATTATATAAATTACGGTGCTTCTTGTGGGTTTCGCTTCTGGTAGATAGTTGCACCTGTTATTTGTTATTATTACAAGGTTCAACGAGCACAGCCAACGTAGTAGGACATTTCCAGATCAATTTATTTCAGTGTATCAGAATGGTATGTATAAACAACAGCTCATATCTCTGCGAATGTACAGCTCCTTCTCTATGGACTAGTACGAAAATTGTAGAGATTTCTGGAACATAGAATGAGAGCTGTCGGCCACCTTGAGTCATTTGTCCTACTTATCAGGAAATGTTAGGATTAATGACCGGGAAGCAAATACAATTCTTCATTTTTGTGAGATGCTCTTCGGATACCATTTGCCAATTGCAAATAGTACTTAAACCTATCACCTTTGAGTTGCGTGACGTGTATAATATTGTAAGCACCTATAAACAAATGCATTTTCCTTGATAGTGTTTAAGCTATACACTGAATTGGTTCCTGATTGCCACGCCTTGTCTGTATGTCATACAAGCACATCAACCTTTTTAATTCACTTGTTAAGATACGATGACCAAAAAATGATTGGAAAAATTACAGCCTAGACCCTCTGCTCGTGGTACCACAAAGCGACACAGAACACTTTTGGGGTTCATGCTCAGTTTTAATACCTTAATAGTCCTTGATGACGTCCTAATAATAGAGCAAACCTATATATATATACAAGAATTTCCACTATGCACTGGGCGCGGACATTTTTAACGGCTGCTGCGCCATCTGGCACGCATTTTTTGGAGACTGCGCCACCAGCAGACGACGCCGCTTTCGCACGCTGTTGTTCCGGGCGGCGCGCGCATGTCAGACGTCTCCCCGCAAACAATAATCGGTAAGTTTCATTTATTCGTTATGTCCGCAGCGCGAAGTTTAACAGTGCTTTAAGGAGAACGTTCAAAACGTCCGAGAGCTGTCACGTTTGCCCAGACATTCCGTTTTTAACCCGCTAAGGCGGCGTGGCACCCTATGTATACGCACGCTGTGTCCTCATGGGGGTTTTCTGTGAGACTACGTTTTGCCGCGCCAGCGGGACGCCCCAATTTGTATTCCCAATGATGTTTATTCTCATCATTATTGGCAGGTTGGCGTCATTGCCTTTACTTTCGATGTAAAGAATCTGCTCGTCCTGGCGTCACTACGCCGTTGTTGGCTGCAACAACAATCAGCGTAAGCGCAAAGTGCTCATAGAGCAAACGTGCGAAGTACACCACGACAAAAGAAGTGTTTGCATGTGCGGGGTCTATTCACTACACAAATTTTCTGCGTCCCTTGAGTGCCGCCACGAATGAGTAACCGCGCCTAATCGAAAATATTTCAAACCTAGCAAATCTACGAGGGCAAGTATGGTCACATGCTAATTTTGGAAGACCTGTTTATTCACCATCATGCTCAATCCTTATTGCACATTTCTGCGCTCTCAAGGCATTCTCTGTTCATTTTATTGACAGAAAGCCAACTAAAATCAACCCGACACATAAATGCAGCACCACGGGTACGCCAAAAAGGCGAGCCGAAAGCGAAATAGCAGCGTCGCGGTTTTGAACCACGCCCGGTTGGGTCAGTGGTTTGGTAAATTTAGCGAATGCCTCCGATCGGACGGTAGGTCAAATTAGAAGCATCTTATGCGGCGGCAGATATTATTAAAATATATTTTACTTTTGTGAGCAAGTAACGTCTACGACCTGCATAGGCAAATCGAATATATCATGGCCTGGTTTAGGACCCGTATCACGTTCGCACACCGGCAGCAGGATGCCATGCCTATAAATATGTACTACCGCGCGATCGAAGACATTTGCTAAATATACCGAACCACTGATTCTGAGCGTGCGTAGCAGGCATTCGCAGAAGATATAAATTTGCCGCCGCATAACACTAGTATTTCCTGCTACAAACACAGCAGCAGCAACGTATGAGGCACACCAAGATTTCACAGATTGCTCAAAGGAACTTTTGCGTTTTAGCGGCGGGTGGGAACCGCCATGCTCCGCCACCGCGACGCTACTATTTCGCTTTCCGCTCGCCTTTTTCGCGTACCCGTGCTGCAGCATGTATGTGTCGGGTTGATTTTTGTTGGCTTCTCATCAATAAAATCCATGAAGAATGGTTGACAGCTGACAATCTCTCGGACATTTTGAACGTTCTACTTAAAGCACGGTTAAACTTCGCGCTGCTGACATACTGAATAAATGGCACTTACCGATTTTCGATGCCGCGGGGGCGTCTGATATCCACGCACTTCACGGAACAAGTGCGTGTGACTGCGTCGTCATCTGATCGCGACACAGTCCCCAATAAATGACCGCCAGATTTTGCACCAATTGCTGCAAAATGGCCGAATTGGGAAAAATCTGGTCTATAGCTGTGCGCTGTTCTGGGTCTGCAATAAGTGTCAGAAAGTTGCTACGCCTTATCGTGTATAAGCGTACGACAGTGCACGTACATTGTTCTACAACTGCCGTATCTTCCATTGTTTGCAAAACATTATGCACATAAATAGAGCAAACAATGGTCGATATACTACCTCCCTAAATATATACTATACTATACTACCTCTCTAGAATATACTACCTCCCTAAAATCTTCAAAAAACCCTTTTTGCACACCTACTTTCTAATTCCATTAAAACTTGGACTTACTGAGACCCACGAGAGTTCTTTAACGGCTGCCGATGGTTTATCTACACAACTGAAAGGGTGTACGAATACTCTGAACTCGTCTTTTTTGTATGCATTCCCTCGTCATCCCCATTCTTGTGTTCGTATTCTATGATTCAATGCATGCAAATGCGTACTATCGCCATCGCGCTAAAGCTATTGCCAAACAACATCGACAACCTTTAACTTTAAAGGGAACGAGATCCTGATCAAATCTCCGGAAGGTGCTCAATGGTAGAAACACTGCTTTGATAATTGATGATGATGATGATGGTTGGATGTTTATGGCGCAAGGCCAACTGGGGCAAAGAGCGCCAAAACAATAGTCATATATGAGGGGTGAAACCTTAAACACTAAGTAAAGTCAGTAAAAACAAAAGTGAAATCACAAAACGACAATGAGCATGGCTGGTGTATTAGGGCCAGATTTCATGATGCGTGATAGGAAATGAGGTTTAAGAACTTGACGTCTGACAAATACTCAAACACACATTTCACAGAAACAATGGCATCGTCACCTAGAAAAAACGATGGATGTAGGGGAATATGTTGTCTGTAGAGTTCTCTGAAGTGTTTGTGTCGTGTTGTGTGAAGTGCCTTGCATGTGATTAGTATGTGCACTACTGATAGGGCCTTTCCGCACCTGCTGCACTGGGGTCTAGAAGATCCCGTCAGCAGATACGAGTGCGTCGCATGGGTGTGCCCTATCCGCAGCCTACCCAAGGCGACTTCCGTGTGTCTGTTGTGTGAGTCAGCTGTGTACCGTCCCAACTGTGGCTTTATTACCTGCAGTTTGTTGTGTGTCTGTTCGTCCCAGTGTGTTTGCCATGTTCTGCGCAGGTGTTGCCTTATGTGTGGCTTGAGGTCTGTGTAGGGTATCGTTGTAATGTCTACAGTGTTCCTGAGTGCAGCAGCAGCGGCCCTCTCGTCTGCCAACTCGTTCCCAGCGATCCCTGCGTGTCCTGGGACCCAGCAGAGGACCAGCTCATGCTTTTGTGCATACACGGACATGATAGTGTTGACTACAAGATTAACTATGTGGTTTTTGGGGGGCTTGTGCGACGACAGTGCGCGAACAACACTCGAAGAATCTGTATAGATGACGGAATTGGGGATTTGATTTTCAAGCATGTGTCGTACAATCAGTAAAATTCCATACGCTTCTGCTGAAAAAATTGTTGTGTGCCCGCTCATGGATCTGGCTGCATTGAAATTTGGACCACGAGCAGCGCACGACACCATAGTGGAGGTTTTAGAAGCGTCACTATAAAATTCTGCACATGTGTATTTAAACTGCAAAGACAGAAAGTGCTGCAGTATTGCAGCTCGTGGTACACGATTTTTGTCAAGTCTCATAAAAGAAAGGTCGCACGACACAGGGCGAACTTGCCAAGGCGGTAAACTGTTAGAAAATGATGACCTGTACACGTCTAAAAACGAAGCACTGATATCCGACGCTCGCTCTTTCACTTTAAGTGAAAAGGGCAGAGGAACGGATGGGCGATTTACAAAAAGCACAGAGGTGGATGTGTCGTTAAAGACAGGATAAAAAGGATGGTTATTCAGCGATGAAATTTTAAAAGCATAAAGTAAGTCCATGTACGTCCGTTGGTTCTCAAGGCTCCACTTATTACATTCGACATACAGACTCTCGACAGGGCTAGTGCGAAAAGCACCCGACGCAAGCTGTAGCCCCAAGTGTAGCACTGGGTCAAGCATTCGCAACGCTGTTTTAGTCGCCGACCCATATACCACACTGCCATAGTCTAAACGAGACCCAACCAAAGCAGTATAGAGCCGTAGTAGAAGTTCTTTGTCGGAACTATACGATTGGTTGGAGAGAACCTTAAGTATATTCATTGTTTTGAGACATTTATTTTTAAGTTCCTTGATGTGGGGAATGAATGTGAGTTTGTGGTCAAACACAACACCTAAGAACTTGTGCTCCTTGTTCACAGGAAGCGACAGTCCATTAAGATGAATGTCTGGGTCCGGGTGGACCCCGCGCTTCCTGGAGAACACAACGCCGGAGCTTTTTACAGGATTCAATTTAAAACCATTCTTGTCTGCCCAGCCGGCAAGTTTCTTTACACCAAGCTGGACTTGACGTTCGCAGATAGACATATTGCATGATTTATAGGATATCTAGACGTCATCTACATACATGGAATAAGAGATTCTAGGTGGCAGTGCCTTACCAAGAACGTTCATTTTTACTATGAAGAGAGTGCAGCTCAACACACCACCTTGTAGCATGCCATTTTCTTGCACGTGAACCTTTGAGAGTGCACCACCGACTCTTACTCGAAACCTTCTGTCTGACAAGTAACTAACAAGAGCGTTCAACATGTTACCCGAAACACCGAATGACTTGAGGTCACTAATGATCCCATAACGCCAAGCGGTGTCGTATGCCTTTTCAAGGTCGAAAAAGACAGTTAAACAATACTGCTTATGCGCGAAGGCATCCTTGATGTACGACTTAAGAGCTACCAGTTGATCGTTCGTCGATCGCCCGACCCTGAAGCCTGCCTGGCTGCTCTCGAGAAGACCGTTGTACTCAAGGAAGTACACGAGCCTCGATTTACCATCTTCTCGAAGAGCTTGCACAGGCAGCTCGTCAGGGCAATAGGACGGTAACGTGAGGGGGACGACGGGTCCTTTCCCTCCTCCAGGAAAGCTACAACTATAGCCTCCTTCCAAGAGTTTGGAATGTTCCCCGTAAGCCATATCTTGTTATTTAGGTGTAAGAGTGTTAGAAGAGTGTCTGCGTGCAGGTGTTGTATCATTGTGTATGTGATGTTGTCTGGGCCTAGAGCTGAGGGTTTACACGTGCTCAAAGCAGCCCTCAGCTCATGCAGTGAAACCTGTGATTTATAAGAAGTTGTTGTGTTGACCTATTGTTATCTAGTATAGGCGTCTTTTCGGCCGTTTGTTTGTGTTTTATGAAAGTGTTTGTTTAGTGTGCTGAACTGGACACGTGTTGGAAGTGTAGTGCGAGGGTGTCAGCCTGGTTTTCAAGTGTGTCCCCTGTTGTGCTGACCAGAGGCAGGGTGTGTGTCTGTTGTCCCTTGAGTTTGCGTATTCTTGTCCATACTTTCCGTGTGTCTGTGTACGAGTTTATTGATGTTATGAATGTGCGCCAACTCTCTCGCTTTTCCTCACGACGTACACGTTTTCCTAATGCCTTGGCCCGTTTGAACAAGAGGAGGTTTCCCAACGTGGGGTAAGGACGAAGTATACCCCACGCCTTGTTCTGGCCCTCTCGCGCCCGCCTACAGTCCTCATTCCACCACGGCCTCCGTTGGTTGCGCGAGGCACCAGAGGCGTGTGGAATGGATTTTTCGGCGGCGTCGAGGATGTACGCCGTGAGGAGTTGTGCGGCTTCTTCTACGTGTAGGTGTCTTATAGTTGTGTAGTGTAGTTTCGATGTCTCTGTAAATGTGTTCCAGTTAGCTCGAGCTTCATTGAACCTATTATGGGAAGATGAACTGCTTGGGCCTTTACCTATATATGTGAGTGAGTTGGAGAAGTGGTCACTGCCATATGGGTCAGTTCCCACACCCCACTCGAGAAGAGGAAAGAGAACTGCGGAGCCAATAGCCAAATCAAGACATGAGTATGTGTTGTGTCCTATGTTATGATATATAGGCTGTTTATTGTTGAAAAGGCATGCTCCAGAGGATGTAAGAAACCTCTCTATCAGGCGACCCCGGGATTCCATACGAGAAGAGCCCCAAAGAGAATTGTGAGCATTAGGGTCGCCTGTTAGAATGTATGGTTCGGGGAGCTGGTCAACCAGCGCCTCGAAGTCAGAGCTCGAAAGTGCAAGATCAGGAGGAATATATATTGAGCACACCGTTATCAACCTATTAAAATTTATTGTGCGTATTGCTACAGCTTCAAGGACAGTGTTCAGAGTGACAGGGTGGCAGGCTAAGGATTTCCGGGCAATTATGGCCACACCGCCAGAAGAGTGTGTGCAGCCATCCCTGTCCTTTCTGAAGACCATGCAACTATTCAAGAAATTTGTGTGCTTGGAATTCAAATGTGTTTCCTGAACACACATTACACTTGGCTGATTTGCATGCAGTATTTCGTATACATCGTCAAGATTTTTGAGACGGCCTCTACAGTTCCATTGAATTATATTTTCTCTTCCCATAATTTAGTGTGAGAGCTACTGGTGTGTGTGCGTTTATGTGTCGTCTTTCGGGGCTGTGACTCTCGCCTTTTTTGGCTTGTCAGGAGGCTTTGGCGTCGGGACGCGTTCCTTGCGGTGCACCGCCGGCAAGAACGCCCCGACATCCATCTCGTCGTCGGATGTCTGAGGGGTGCCCGACGGACCGGGCCCCCCGGACTTGGACCCCCCTCGGGAGCCCTTCGTTTGAGCCGCCACCGCCGAGGGCATCCGGGGCGCCAGAGGTGGCACGGGCGGTGCGGTGACGGTGGGAGCCGGTGCGGGGCCCGTGGTGTCCATCACCTCGGTACCCTCCAACGCACTGGAGGTTTGGGAGACAGAGGCGAGAGCGGCACCGGTCCCGACGGAAGATGTTGCCACCACAACCGCTGCTGCCTCCGCAAGCGGCGTGGTGGCAGGTTCGGCTGCCAGAGGCAACCCAGGGGGGGGGGCGCGCGCGGGACTAAGTCTGACTCGCGGTACTGGGTCCAAGCCGAAACCAGACGCCGCTCCGCCCCCCGGCGAGCTGCGTCGACGTACCTTCCCAGAGGGAAAGAGGCGACCCTCTTCCACGCCTCTGGGTATGTGATGTTCTCTGTCACTTTCACGTTGATTATTTTCTTTTCAAGATGAAATTTCTCGCACTTCCTGGAGAAGGCCGCATGTGGGCCCCTGCAGTTTGCGCAAGTGAGGTTATCTGAATTGCAATTGTCCGTGGGGTGGTTCTGCGCTGCACATTTCGCACAGGTTGTTTTGCCGCGGCAAGAGGTTGTGCTGTGCCCGAACCGCTGGCATTTAAAGCAGCGGCGCGGGTTCGGTATGTACGGGCGAATAGAGCATCGAATGTAGCCTGCATTTATGTATTGCGGAAGTGTCGACCGTTCGAAGGTCAGGATAATGTGCTTGGTGGGGATTATCTTATCGTCCCTGCGCATCGTGATGCGGCGCACGGCTGTGACGCCCTGGTTCTTTAACCCTTCAACAAGGTCGGAATCTGTTTCTGTAAGGAGATTCGACTTTGAAATCACCGCCTGGGAGCGGTTCAGGCTCCGGTGGGGCGTGATCCTGATGTCCAGATCATGGATGCGAGTTTGGGCTAGAAGTGTGCGGGATTGTTTTTCGGTGTTGAGTTCGACAAGGATTTCTCCTGTCCTGAGCTTTTTGGCTTCATACTTTTCACCTAATGTGCTTTGCAGAAATTTCAAGACAAGGAATACCGACAGTGAAGCGACGGGTCTCGTTGGGTCAGCTGATTCGATCACAAGAAAACGACAATAGTTATTCCCGTTTGTTGAAGAGACAGTTGCTGACAGAGGTGGGAATGAAACTTCTGTGCGGATCTTTTCGGGGCCGATCACGTCTGGGGGGGGGGTTAGAAAATGCCATATATCATAGTATAGAAGCAGGGGACGGGGGTACTTTCTTCTTTGACTTTACCCTGATGGTCAAATAGGTCCCGGAGCTCCCTGCCTGGTGAACAGACCGGGAGCCCATCCGCCGGAGCTTCACCTGGGCTCCGACGGCCACCGTTCATGGTTTCTAACCCTCCACCTATAAACACATCACCACGGTTGGATCCAGCTTATGTTTGGGGGCTCGGAGTCCGCGGTATCGCCAGTACCGTCACCAAGATTGCTCAAGGTGCCCCGTGCGGGGCTGCTTCGATAATCATTGTTTACTATTCTTAACCAATCAATTTTTACTAGCATCCTTCGCTCTGACTGAAACAAGAGTGACGAACCAAATACTTTTAAGGATTCGATGCCTGTAACTACAGTTCCAACTAATTAAGGTGTGTAGCTTGTAAGTTACTGAATTATAATAAACTATTATCTAGTCCCAACTAAAAAACAACCACTTATTGTTTCTTAAAAACATGGCTTCTAACCCAGGTTTGCATGCAAAGCCCAGCTCTTCGAATTTCCTACTGACTTTCATCTAAATTAAACTCCTCTTTCCGCACTGATGTCATACTTTTTTCAAAAGCTTTCGACCTCGTTCCCCAACAAAGACTACTATACAAATTTCCATGCTTTCGCCTTGATCCGCGAACTCCTTCTTGCATTTAAGTTCTCTAACCACAACAGCCATTGCTGCCCATCATATATCCCCTGCTCAAGTGATGTTCGGCGTTCCACAGGGCTGAGTTCTCGTTCTGCTACTAGTTTTATTTTATTTCAACTACGTTCGTTCCGGTGCTCTCTTTTGCCAACGACACTTCATATATCTAAAGGTAAATTTATGCACGTAACACGTAAAGGTTCCGAACATAATGACACATACACACTAATGTCAACTTACCCTTCACTACTAAAATCATTCTGTTATCTGGGAATTCTGTAAATTCAAACATAACCTGGCCCGTACACGTACTAAAACTTGTTGCGGAAGAATCTTTAAATTACAAACGTAACATTGTCCGAACACATACTAAAACTGGTTGCGGAAGCATCTCAAGCGCGTTGGTACATTGGCAGGAACCTTTCATTATCGACCCCAGCCATACAGAAAATAACATACGAGAACTTCCTGCTAATGAAGCTAGAATACGCCTATGGTATTGGAACCCTCATCAGTAGTACTTAATCAATGCCATCGAATCTGTTCAAAACCGTGAAGCCCGCTTTATCACTTTCAAATGGGATTGGCAACTAAGCGTCACCGACATTACAGCCTCCCTCTCGCTCCCCTCCACAACAAGACGTGATATTGGACAGATATTCCTATTCCAATAATTGTATTATGACTTTCATTATCTCCTCACTTTCCTCCTGCTCACACCATGTCGTTACTCAGGACATCTGTTAAATTCCCCGAGCACCCTAGGATTGAGGGGTTCATCTAACTCATTCAACATGTCATTCCTAGTACTTGCCATTGAAGAATTAAACCGGCTGCCAGATTGTGTTGTCCGTGAACGCAATACGGCCACATTAAAAAAAATGGTTTTCTCACGTTAGCAAATAATTTCATATCATTCCCATGACTTCCAACTACCGTCTGTTCTATTTCCTTAGTAATTTTGTTATATAAAGTTTCTAATAAACCATGTATGGAGCCATATTCTTCTTGTGAAGTATGAACTACGACGACTATGCCCCTTCCTATGTAATACCCCCTGAGGTTTTTAAGGGATGAATAAATTATGATGATGATGATCATGATGATGAAGAGAAATAATTAATGTGCACTGGGGAAGCACACATTGCAAAATGTTGGGTTGCAGTCCACCGTGATGTATAAAACAGGGCTGTTGATCAAGTGGAAAACCACTCAAAAGCGGTTATAAGATTATTTCAAGCTTCAACATGAACAAAGGAAGTGGTTTACATCTGCTATGTATTCTTGTATTTTACCCCAGTTTCACGACAGAACGGTTGCCTTTAGTATAAAAAGCCTCCACTACAGCCTGAAAAGCAAAATTGAGAACTGGTACAATGCTGTATCTACCAACAAAACAGTTTGTATTTTTCAAGTATTGCCAACGCTCAATAGTAAAAACGTTGTCGTACAACTGCAGCACGGAAAACACAGAGCTTAGACATACAGTTATAAATTTTGTTGGAAATCCTTCGCCGAAACAATAAAGAAAATAAACACCGGCCAAAAAATTGCTCCAATCTATGCTCTGAAAGTGGAGAAAAGCGAAGCGTTAAAGGACACCTACTAGAATGGCCAAAACGACATCGACTGAGATCACACACGTGGTCATAAAAAGAGTGAAACCCGAGAATCTATCATGCATAACCTTGTATTCAAGGGGGCGGCGTCCCCAACGCAGCAGTGTCGGGAACAGCCAGGCGAAACAGGCGGACGCTGCCGCTTTCGGCCGGCGGTGCGTCGCTATAAAGAAAACAGAGTGTAGCGTATTTCGCAGGGTGAGACCGCGGAACCTAGCATTCCTGATTTGGCAGCTCGGGGCTGCATCATCGCCAGACACAAGCGCGGACATCAAAACGATGTATCATGTAAGCTTTTTTCTCCCCGGTTACACGGATTTAAAGTACTTAGTTTCCTAAGTTTGAGAATGGCGAAAAAGGATTCCTCAGGCTTCATTTTATTCGCAAGAGATTTTTGTTCTGCTCCGTTTTCTCATTCATGGGCTCACCTTCCAGCTGTACTTTCTCAACAATAACATGCTACCACATGTCTAATCTTTGTGTTCGTCACTATGTAGACTATGTTAGAAAAGTCAGCGTTCAAATATGGTCGATGTTATTCTAACGAGGCAATCTTGGGGCCACTGCTAAGAAATTAGGGTTATAAAATTTAGCCCCGGTTAGGAAATCAAATCCAAGCAAAAAAACAACCATGAGTCCTCTGTGCATGTAAGCTCAGATATGATTTGGGTAGTTCTTCTCTAAATATGGAACGTTTATACACACCTGCGGCATAATCCAAGTTTATGTCACCACTGCCATTTACCATTCCCTTCCCCAATCCTAGCAGCCGGCGACTCCGCACAGGAAGCAGGTGGTTTGTCTCGTCTAAGTTTTTCTTCAATTGGGGCCGTATGGCCCGCCACTGTGCCAAAAATCTCTGTTATCTTGGATATAGGTCGAGCCTTTGTTTTCCCTATGGTAAACAATATGTAGAGCGTCTACAGTGTCAAAACTCATGAATAAATGTCAGCACTGAAATAACACTTGGACCAGTACACCAAAAAATATGCAGAGACATGTACCTGTGTTTCAGTGATCACAATTCAGACTTCTTCCTAAAATTATGGTACACAGCAGTAGAAACTGTGAAAGTGAAGACTTCATTTTAAGATTTTCATCTTGAGCTTACGCAGGAACCCACGCAGCTCGCTATTCTGTGGTTAGTGAGCACTGCTGACAGTCGTCAGTACTTGGAGGACAGATTCCTTGGCAGGTTTCAGAAGTAACACATGTAGGACTAGGAGTACTCGATCTGCCAGGCACAGATTTCGTTTAGTGCTCTTAGGGCGCGCTCCTAAACTGTTTCGGTTACTAAATGTACATGCCCTTAAGCTGGCGGGGTGTTCAAACGATTAAAATGATAAATCTTAAAAGGGGTTGCTTAAAGCTGGGAATTGTATTGAATCACAAAAAGCCGGGGTGGCATACAGTCTAACGTCTTTTTATGAAAACCGACGACATTTTCTTGTTTACACTTTGCCAACATAAAGTGGAAAGCTTTTTCTTTTGGCTAGATGCGGAAAGCTCTGTTGTTTCACTTTGACTGCTTGTTGTTCTAGCATGGCCTGTCATGCAACGTCGCGTTACGAAGGTAGAACCTCATAGCAACGTTTCGAGACTCGGCCGCTTTCGCACCACCCAATGATATTTCCGTGTTCTTAAGCTTCCAATTTCTACGTCGCTATTGCACAACTGACACAAGACTCTTTTCAACATGTGTGAAACTTGTAACTTTCTACGTGTTTGTTGGGTCAGTATGCTGCACATGTTGCATTGTGCGAAGAAGCGCACTTCACAGTAATGAAACGCTGTCATCATTGTTGACACTCCAATGCGAGCACCCAGTTTACCAGATTCCAATCTCAAATATCCAAATTTCGCATGGTGTTTTCAATTAAGGTGCTCGCTGGTTGATATTTGTTAAACAGCACATATTGAACAATTCCTGTGAAGGATTTTATGTGTAAAATGATCTTCAATATGACATTGAAGCCCGTAATGAAAGAGATATTTTGCGGTTTACCTTGATGCCATGTGTGTCGGGCGCGTCCTTGCTGAATTCGCCACTGAACTCGACTAGCCATTTCGGCTGTATTATGTGCAAGACGTGAAGGATGTCTTGAGCGAGTTAATGATTCCGGCTGTATTTAGACTACCTTTTTGACGGCGGTTCGCTGCGTCAGTAAAGCCTTCTACTACAAGTTGGGAGTAATAAGAAGACGATATAGTCACTATTTTTTAGTGTGGTGCGTGGGCATCAATGAGTGAAAATTTTGTATATTAGTGAAGGTAACTTACATCTGGCGGATAGAATAGTGGTGAAAACACTAATGATGGTGACTGTGATATAAAAGCATCCGAAGGATAATAAAGATTAAGTTATGAACATCGCGACAACAATTTCGAAAGAGAGATGGGAGCAAGAACGCTTGCGAAAAAGGAACTTACGGCATATTGCTGCAATGAAAACGGCGTATTTCAGTTTTGGTCAGGTTCCTAATAATTGTTACAGAACATTTTTCTGAATGACTTCAGGGCAAATAAACATTAAGAATTGGAGACGATCATCTACATTGAAACACATCGAACGATAATTATTTGTGACTTTCTTGACAAGACGCCTAGAGAAATAGCACGGGTGATACATTACGACAATGTTTTGTCAACGCAGTTTTTGGAAGATCGGATGCCAAGTTGGGATTGATGCATTGGGTGAAACCATGCTTGATATGCTTCCGTGAAAACAAATCACACTGCCGGTCAGAGACGTTAAAATACTTGAGACAATATTTGCTTGAACAATACTGAAAGCAGTGAAAATCTTCGGTCTTTGTTTTTAATATGATGCGTAATACCTCATCAGCGCCAGTGGTCATGTCAATGCACGGTCAAGTACTAATATTTACTTAGTGGGGGGTCGTGGCTACTAAAGTAAAAGGCAGCATTGCTAATACGCATGGCCACATGGGTGGCCAGGAGGTGTCCTTGCGATAAAAGCTGCTGCGTGTCCCTCCACTTCAATCTGCTTGGCGGGCTTAGATGACCTTATGGTTAGGTGAGGGGATGTTGAAGGAGCGGCACCGGTTTCTACAGAGTTATTTTCTACCGCTGTCGGCTTGGCCTTGCCCTGCTGTGTGGTGACGGGTGCGGCTTCCGACTGCAGCCTAGAGGTCTGCAGAGGTGGGAAAACGTCAGCTGGAGGCATTCTGTCGCCGCCGAATCCTGGATTCCCCTTTGGAGAACGTCAGGATAAATCCAATACAGAAAATTGCAAAACCCGGCACGCTTCCGCAAAGTTGATGTTTTATTGGCATTACTTTTATGTATTTCATGTAGCTTTAATTTGTTAAACCATTGTGAATACGCGAGTTTAAGTGATTAAGGTAGGATTTATTATCATATTTCCCAATAGGATGGCCACATAGGGTAAACTTCCCCCATGTAATAAGTAAACAACTTAAGCAACTACCACAGCTGGTAAGAGATTGTGGACACGCATTGACGGCCGGAATGTTTGAATGGCCAAGACGTTACACAAAAACGAGCGATCGACTCGGACAGCTGCGTTGAAACAAATGTTTCACCGAATGAAAAACATATCAACAGTTTCACGATAGACGCTAATTGGTGGATTCCTCTAAGATAAAACAACAGCCTCTAATTGGTAATACGGGGTTCACAAGGTCTATATAAATTGTGAAAATCATTTGCCGGTTGAAAAAAAAAAACGCCGTATAGTGAAGTGGCATGCCGAAACATTTTTACGGATGCTTGCGTGGCACTATCGCGCATATCTGCGTTTAACTATATTCATGCAAAGGCAGCCGCATCTTTTTGCAACTAGGGCCACAGAACGGGGGTGCTAGCGCAAGTATTCGTATCATGAAAAGCAATATCTGGCCTTACTTTTGTGTGGTAGAGCCCCACTGATGGGAACCAGACTGCCCACGTTTTGTTGTTAAGAGTAAGGCCATGGCCTTTAATGTCTTCAGAGCCTAGGGCTGTAAAGTGAGCTGCTAAAATAACGAGGAGCTGGAGGCAAGACTATCACCAATTTAACCAAAAACAAAAGGTCTCTGATGCCGACTACACCTTTAAGGCTTCGAAATTGTCAGCTGAATTGCGAAAAACAAAATGATTCCTTATGAATTGGCACAGGTGGAGGGTTATAGTATTTGTGCACTTATTACCAACTGCAAGTGGTCCGGAGATTTCTTGGCAGCCCTTTTGGAGGGTAACCTAAATATTATTGCAGATATAAAATCGGTATATTATAGTTTTGCTTTTTTTGTAACTGGTAACTATTGTGTACAATGGCAGCGTTCAGGAAATCGTATTTACCTCCGGAATGGTTTGACTGTCGCAAATCAAACATTTGCTTTTTTGTATTGCTTAAATTTGTGTCAAAGAACATCTTATGTTTAAAGTTATAATTTAGCAAAATCTTTTTTTTGCTCGAAGTTCCAATGCCTAATTTGTTGTAAAAGTTTAACAATCTTTGGTTGAAACCCTTTGACTCTATTGGTAGGCGCCTGTGTACATTGTTTAAATATCTGCTTTTCTGGTTTATCTAAATAAAACATTCAGCTTCCAGGTCTTATGTATCCTTATTTTTGTACCATATGTGATGGTCAGGGCCAGTTTTGAAAACCAGGTGAGAAAACACAATATCAACCAAGCACTGAAACTTGTGGTGATTCTTTTTATATTTATACAGTGCCTTGAGACCTGCCACAGCATGCCCAGATTAGAGATAATGGCTGACTGGGCCAACCTGGTTGTGGAGAACATATTATTCGATAGGAGAAACATCAGCTACGCGGTTCTGAACGCCGACAGACGATGAGCTGTTTGCGGGCTAGCTGTACGATTCCTTGTTTACGTGCAAAAATTGATGGTGGAATTGGCGCATCTATTCACAACGAGGCCTTTTGACCTATGAACTCTAAGTTAATAAAGACGCTGATTAGAGTTCAAGGCAATGCCGCGCATGATGCACATTCCTATGTCAGGCTAAGAGAATCCTTGTATCCGAGTTATTGTCTTCTCATATGCATGCGGAGTTTTCTGAAAAACTAAATTAAAGGCGTTTTAAAGCTGAAGAATGGGTTGGCATACATGCTATTCTGATGTCACCTCAACGTGTTCAGCGTCCTTCAAAAACTCTTGAAGCTCTGGTTACAACTATGTAGCCGTAGATGGCATGATGCGTTTGTCAGAGGTTGGCCTTTGGTGGATATCAGGCAGTTGGGGTTTTGTGGAGAAAACAAGGTGTCTGGCAGAGATCATATGCTCTGACTGTACTATCACCGCATACATCTAAATGGAGCATATTACGAAACCCAGTAACGGGAAACAGTGTGGCTGGCACAGCAATGAGTTCTTTAAGATGTAATTGTAGTCTTTACTTTCTCAAAGAAAATGCAGATTCAAATTCCGATGAAGAGGTACGACCGAAACTTAAACGAAATATAGGCAAACAGAATCCCCACTTTAGTTCTTGTTGAAAGCCACTCTGTACAAACCTTATAAATCAATTCACAATTGACGTAGGTGCTGATGCCGTAATTCGCTGGCGACGAGGAGGGTATTATTCAGCAATACCAGAAAATAGTGCGACAAGACCATTTTCGAAAATTATTAGCATTTTGGCTTAAAATTAGGCAATCGGGTGAACTCCAGAAACAAAATGGGAGCCACATTTTTGTGGTCATTTATTATTGTTCATTTCGTCTGTGATATGCTCTTATGCTTTTCGAGATGAGGATTTCTGATAATGGTATTCTGGCAATGTTTATTGGCGATTTTTCTTCTAGTTGTTATCCGCACTTATATAGTATAGTCACCAGTTTAAAGTAGCCGTAAATACTGAAGCTCTTCAGTTCCTTGACTTCTTGGAAAAGAAAATTACAGCACTTGCCAAAGCAGGGATACTGCAGCTCAGCAATTTCATGTGGCTCGAGAGCATTCGAGGCTGTGCGTTGGGCTTACATTGGGCGGTGATAAGAGTCTGGTATACCATGTGATGCATCACAGAAGTTCTTCAGTTTATTGTTAAAGTCAATTATAAATAACGAACTCAGCCACACCCGTACTTTACACGCAGACCCTGACTAATATTCAAAGTGAACGGGCCCATGATAGGTGAGTGGTAGGTTGCAAAAAGGCGAGATGTGGCTATTGAATCTCCCGCTGGGTATTTGCGAGCCATCACATTGATGCTTATCATCGTAGACTTTACCCATTGCCGATTCCACATCTTCATAGAAGCGTTCCACAAGCTGGTCGAAGTAGCTGGGTGTAGGTGCGTAGCCTGGTACTACTTTCAGTTTGCACCTCTTATTCAGACTAACAACAAAGCCGGCTACCCTTTCGTTAATGCTACAGTAGTCGTCTAGGTAGCCCACAATGCTTTTATTGACTGGAAATGCCACTCTTAATTCTCTTCTGTCTGCTACACCAGAGGAACATAGGACGTGCCCTCTTTTCAGCACCGTAAGGCGCTCACCTCTCTTCCTATCCTGACTAGGGCCAATCACATCCCATTAATTGCACTCTTATTCCTCGAACAACACATCTACACTCGCTTCGCTCGATCAGGGTCTCGTGTCAAACGTTGCAAAGTCCACATGCCAATGACGGCCTGTCGGGCTACAGGTATTCTGATGATGAAAGAGACGTCGCGCCGTTCCTGTATGCAACACAGCTCAAGCCTACAGACTTCCAAGCCTACAGAGAGGCCTAAACAGCCCAATTCCAGAGTAATAGCCCTGAAAGATGACACATGAACACACACACACTCCATTCATTCCTAAACGTAAATAATGGGATCAGAAAACATCATTCAATGGAACTGCAGAGGCATCCGTCAAAATCTTGATGATGTGTATGAGATGCTGCATGCCAATCAGCCAAGTCTTATGTGTCTCCAAGAGACACACCTCAATTCCAAACAGACAAATTTCTTTAGTAGGTATAAGCAATTGAGAAAAGACAGGGTTGGCTGCACACACTCTTCTGGGGGTGTGGCCATATACGCCCGGAAGTCTTTAGCATGCAACCCTGTCACTTTGAACACTGTTCTTGAGGCTGTAGCAATTTGCACAATAGTATTCAATAGATTGAGAACGGTGGGCTCCATATACATTGCTCCTGATCGTGTACTTTCGAGCTCTGACTTCGAGGCGCTAGTCGACCAGCGGCCCGAACCATACATCCTAACAGGCGACCTTAATGAACACAACTCTCCTTGGGGCTTCTGCAGAACGAATGCCCGAGGTCGCCTGACAGAGAAATTTCCTACATCTTCAGGAGCATACCTTTTCAACAAAAACAGCCTATATACCCTAAGTTAGGACCCAATAAATACTCGTATCTTGAATTGGCTATTGGTTTTGCAATTCGCTTTCCATGTCTTGGGTGGGGCGTGGGCACGGACCCATATGGTAGTCAATCCCTTCCCCACTTCCCTAACATACATAGTGAAGACCCCTACAGTCCATCTTCCAATTACAGGTTTAATGAATCAAAAGCAAACTGGAGTACATTTACAGAAACATGTAAACTACAAACACAATCATGAAACACCTACACGTTGAGGAAGCAGCCCAACTCAACACGGCGCACACACTCGACGCTGCCAAAAAATTCATTCTCCTGCCCTCCAGTGCGTCCCGCAACAAAGGAGGCCCTGGTGGAACGACGACTGTAGGCGGGTGCGAGAGGCCCAGAACAAGGCGTGGGGTGTCCGTTGCCGGTACCCTACGTCAGATAAACTCATTTCGTTTGAACGGGTAACTTCTCCTGGGAAGCGTGTGCGTCGCGAGGCGAAAAGGAAGAGTTGGCCTGCCTTGATCACTTCCATCAACTCATACACCGACGCGCACAAATTCCGGACAGGAGTACGCAAACTAAATTGACAACACACTTAGCCTGCCCCTGGTCAATACAATAGGGGACACAATCGAAGAACAGGCTAACACGCTTGCAAAACACCTTGAACACGTGTTCAGTTCAGCACCCTACACATACATTTTCATAAAACACAAAAACATCTGCGGAAAAGAAGTCATGCGCGATAACAAGAATTTACACACTTACTACAATAGTCCTTTTTCCATTCATAGCTGAAGGCCGCCCTCAGCACATGTAAGCCTTCAGCTCCAGGTGCAGACAAAATCACTTACACCATTATACAACACCTACACCCAGACACTCTTGAAACACTCCTACACTTATACAACATATAGCTTTCGGAGCACATTCTCAACAATTGGAGGGAGGTCATAGTAGTGGCGTTATCGAAGAAAAGGAAGGACCCTTCCTCTCCCACCAGTTATCGACCCATCGCCCTGACCAGCTGCCTGTGCAATCCTCTGGAGAAGAATATCAACAGGAGACTCGTGTACTTTCTTGATTACAATGCTCTTCTCGAGAGCTGCCAGGCTGGCTTGAGGGCGGCGAGAGCCACTAACGATCAGTTGGTTGCGTTAGAGTGATATATAAATGATGCTTTCGCACACAAACAGCTCTGTGTTACGGCGTTTTTCGACATCGAGAAGGCCTACGACACCGCTTGGGGCTACGGCATACTTAGTGACCTCAATTCATTCGGGGACACCGGTAACATGTTAAACACCCTTATTAGTTACTCGTCGAAGACAATGTTTCGAGTAAAAGTCCTTATTGCACTCCCCAAGGTGCACGTTCAGGAAAACGGCATGCCGAAAGGTGGTTTGTTTGAGCTGACCTCTCTTCATGGTTAAGATGAACTCTCTTGGGAAGGCATTGCCACCTACAATCTTTTATTTCATGTATGTAGATGACGTCCAGACATTCCTTAAATCATGATTTATGTTTATCGGTGAACGTTAGGTCCAGTTGTGCATCAACAAACTTCCCAGCTGGGCTGACAAGAATGGTTTCAAACTGAATTCCTAAAAAGCTCTTGTTTTGTGTTCTCCAGGAAGCGTAGGGTCCGCCCACACCCATACATCACTCTTAACGGCCTGTTATTTGCTGTTTGTAGGCATTTTATTCGATAAAAAGCTTACATGCATCCCGCAAATCAGACAGCCTAAATGCAAATGCTTAAAAACCATGAATATTCTTAAGGTCCTCTCACATCAATCATACTGGGCCGACAAAGAACTCATGCTGCGTGATTACACGGCCTTGGTGGTCTCTCGGCTCGACTACGGCAGGGTCGTGTATGGGTCGGGCACAATGATAGCACTCAAAATGCTTGACCCCATGCTGCATCTTGGCCTTCCCCTCTCACGCGGAGCTTTCCGCACTAGTCATGTCGAGAGCTTGTAGTTCGAGTGTGACAAATGGTGCGTAGGTCATCAGCGGGGGTAGGTTGACTTGCTGTAGGCATCTAAGGTCGTGTCTCTTACCAAGCATCATTTTAATCCTATCATGAACGATACATCAAATACACAACTCTTTTTAACCAGGCCATCCATTTCCGTACCTTTCTCTCTCAGAGTTAGGGAGGAGGCTTCTGCACTTACGGTCCCTCTTTCAGACATGCACAAGACACACATCCATCAAATTAATTCCACCATGGCACCTACATCCTATATAATGCGACCTAACATCCACATTAGTAAAAAATAGGGTACCTAGCAGTGCAATTCTGCAGCACTTACAGTTCCTGCAGGACAAGTACAGGTGCGCAGAATTCTTCAGCGACGCGTCGATAACTGCCTCTGCTGTCTCTTGTGCAGCGCACGGATAAAAGTTTAGCATCACTAAAACAATACATTTTCATGGCAGTATTTACACGGCAAAAGCGTATGGCATTTTACTCGTTTCAAATCACATCCTCGAACATAAAATTCCAAAGTCCATCGTCTACACAGGTTCTCTAAGCGTTTTGCAGGCACTGTCATTAGGAAGGTCATCAAAAACTATGTAATCAAGGTTCTTTTAAAGGTCATAATGATTGCATATGCTTCAAATTTAGAAATAACTGCATGCTGGGTACCAGGTCCCTGTGGGATCCCTGGGAATGATACCGCGGATAAAGTGGCTGGTGCTGCTTCTCTCATGACCACAGTTGACATAAGAACAGTACCTTACACCGACCAAAAGACACACATTAGACGACAGCTTCGTAACACATGGCAAATAGACTGGAATCAACAGACAGACAACAAACTACACACATTAAAACCACAACTGGGACACTACACAAGACGCACACAACAGATGCACAGACGTCAACCTGCCAGGCTGTGGATAGGGCACACGCATGTAATGCACTCTCACCTGCTCCGTGCACCTTCGCGACTAACGTGTAGCAAGTGTAGAAGGGGCCTATCTTTAGCCCACAAACAAATCTCGTGCAAGGCATTTGACACAACACGACACAAACATTTCCCTGAATTATACTGACGACAAATTCCTTTTCACCTATTATACTTTTTAGCCGACGAACCAATGTTTTCTATTCAACGTGTTTTTACGTTTTTTGCCGAGGTAAACTTTCTGCAGCTCTTGTCAAATAAGGTGTAATCATGCTGGCTCTATACAGCAGCCATCTCCATTTTCTTTTGTTTTGCATCACCTTTACTTTTAATAACCTGTTTTATTATTTACGGCCTTGTCAAAATTCAGTAACTTCTTCTTTGGCCCTCTTTGCTCATAGTCGGCCTCGCGCCTATAAACCCCAGCCATCATCATCGCTAAAAATTATTATGCAGAAAACTAAAGTAATGATCTATTGCCAAGAGACAGCCCAGCGATGTGAGATAAATGACGAGGCAGTAGAAGTGGTATTGGAATATATCTACTTATGGGAAGTTGTTACCCCGCATCCCAACCATGACGCAGAGATAATTAGAAGGATAACAATATCGTGGATTGCATTCGGCAGGTTTATCTCAGATAATGAATCTGAGCCTACCACTGTCCTTGAAGGAGAAAGTGTGTGACAGTAGCATCTTACCGGCATAGGTCGGCGTACTCACTCGTGATACACTCATTTGTACTCATTTGTACTCAGACTCACGAGGGAGTACGATTATGAGTGAGTACACACCCAGAAAAAAAAGTGAGTACGATAACGAGTGAGTACAGGGGTGAGTTCACTACTCGTGAGTACAGTACTCATGAGTACCGTACTCATGAGTACAGCATTCATGAGTATGAGTACTCTAGAGTTTAGGTACAAATGAGTATGAGTACTAATGAGTACACAGTACTCGTGAGTACACAGTACTCGTGAGTACACAGTACTCATGAGTACACAGTACTCATGAGTACAATACTTATGAATACTGGTTTTGCAAGTGCATGCACTCTTGAGTATGTGCACTCGTGAGTACAGTACTGGAAACAAGTTTTATCACGAGCTCGTGTTTGGACGCGCGTGTATGAGTCGCAAACAGTTGGCGTTGCCGCTGTGCAGCTTAACTGTCAAGGATGGCGAAATTAGCCAACGAAAACTGCACCTCCCCCCTTTCCCGGTACCTGTTTGGCGCTGTAAGCATTTCTCGGTGATTGCTTGCAAAGGGGTCATGGTGAAGAGGGAAAGACGAGTTGGTGAGGGCCCGGCGGCAAACATGGCCGCAGTTGCTCTTCTCCTACGGCACTTGTTGACTGCCGCAGTTATTTTTGTTGACGCGGCCTATAAAAGCGTGGCGGCTTCATTGCGCTTGCTCCCTTCCAGTTGTTTTAGGGGAGAGGCGGTGGAGGCTGCTAACAATGCACGCACTAGGCATACTGAAGTTCCTCTTTTTCGGTTTTCAGAAGTTTCCGTAGACGCATCTCACGCTGTGTAGTCGTTTCGTCAGCCGAACCGCTCATTTTAACAGTCGCAGTTATTTACGTAACTCGCGTCAAACCGACTGCATGGTTTGTAACGTTTGTCTCATCAAAATTGTCCCCACCATTCCGCTGTGAGTATTCAAGCGAAAATTTGGCTGATGTACGTGCGCCCATATGGTTTTATTAGGTTCCTGTTTTGAAACACTTTGCTCAGGTTCGCTAGTATTATGGTCTTGTATAGTGCCATTTACAAGTGAGCATATAGCCCCACCGTACAGGCGCGGCGGTGGAATTTGCTCTAGCATTAGAAACAAAATATCCGAGTAAACATAAGCAAGTTTGTGAGTTGTGAATCGGACATCATAATATCCAGTCGAACGCGTGCGGCGCCTTGTTTAGCCTCACGTATTTTGTCGAAGAGCTCTGCCATTTTGCCGCTGGAGGAGCGTTTTGCTTTCGAATGGCTTTACTTTCGAGTGGCAACCCCATTCGCCGCTTCTCGTTTATGCCACCGTGTAATGACGGCGCTGATGATGACGGTGAATTTGGGTGGTTGTTATTTCCCTACCTTCACTACTCTTTAGAGGCGGGCGACCACCCCTCGCTAGCAGCTACTGCCGAGTTTAAGTTCGCACGGTGGGAGGCCTCGTCAAGGAATCGTTTTGAAATGATGAACACCAACGCCAGACGCCGGGATTGTCGCTAAAGCTCCCGTCTTGGAACGTCTCGTAAAACATGTGCATTGCACATAACGACACAACCGCACTTTTTGATCGATCGCTGTCAGCTTCTTACGCACTGCTCGAGAGAAAAGCTGCAGATTTCTACTGTGCAACCAACCCAACAACACGGCAATACAGTGACGTCAGTGCAAGCTATCACGCCTCCGAAAACGCGTCTGCAAACTTTGGTCTCTAGTACATGAAGCACGGCAGCGCAGTTCGACACTGCTGTAACAGCTGCCAAGCACCGGCAGCAACTGTGTGCCCTGCGGCACTCGACTGCGAGCGATAGCCTCTCCACGCCCCCCCCCTCACCGAGCACACACACACTATTGGGACTGGGCCATTCCTACTCAGTAACCACTTTTGCGACGTTGCCCTGCTCAGTCCGCCATCGACGCGGCGCAGAGCAGAGCGATGAAGTTGTAGAGTCGACGGTGATTTTAAGCTGCATTTATATACAATATATACAAAGGTGGCAAGAGAGTTACATGGCTTGCACAAAGGCAATAGCAATTCTCCACTCAGTGCCTCCAATGAAATGCCGCCGCACAGCCGCTGCTCCAGGGCTGATGTTATACCCCCGGTGTTCCGCCGCAGCCGCGTGCAGTTCGAATCTTTCCAATCAGGACTATCACTGGCCGCAGTTTGAAGGCGAAGTGATTGCGTCAGCCGATCCACGACAAAAGGGAAGGCGACTCAGTGGCGCCGTCTCCAGGGTCTACTCCCTCGATGTCTTTTAAATGCGGTGCATTTCTTAGGCTCGCGATGTCACCCGTCGATGTTGCCGGCGCCGTCGACACGCTCACTGCGCATGCGCGTCGCGTCGAGGCGCAGGTGCGCGTATCTCCCCCGTACCCTGCTTGCTCTCAACAACAGGTGCGGCGGTGCGGGAGGAGCGCATCTGGGCGCGCATGCGTCGTAGCTACCCGTGCGCTGCGTCGCGGTCAACAGTAAAGGCGGCAGGGCGTGTACACGTGATAACGGCGTGGCGGGTGCGTGGAAAGTTCGCGCGCTTGTGTACGGAAGTGTGGGCATGCGCGTCTCTCCCCCGTACTCCTCTCCCTCGAACGCGGGCGGTTTGTATACAAGCGGCGGAGCGCGCGTTCGGAATTCAGTCAAGGGCGTCTTTGCTTGGCTTTCGTTTGACTTGACGCTTTGCTTGACGGCACCAAGCATTAAAGACAGATTTTAACGTTACACTCCTTGCCTTCGCTTCTTCTTCATTCAATAAATAGGAATAATAAAGACGAAATAACAATTAAGCATTCCCAAACAATACCCAATTACGCAACGTTCACGCGATACCCCCACCACTCGGCGACGCATTTACGCGAGTTCCCCCCCCTAGGAAGATGCGGGCGGGTTTTTCGGGCCGGTCGTCCCAGGCATGATTTGTCGCGGCCGTCCCGATGGGAAAAGGAGAGTAGACTCGGCAGTGCATTGTGCCACCAAGTCGCGGCACGTCTGCCGCGCTGTTTGACCAAGGCGCGAATCGGGCCCACCGTCGGCGCTTCGCCAGGTGCAGCAAATTTGTGTCGGGCGCTCTGGTTAACCGCACACACACGCAACCAAAAATTAGTGATTAAGGTCACACCCGTTGGGGTTTTGGCCGAGCTCTTAACGGAAATAGACACAACGACGCGTAGCGCACCTGTCTTCTCCCTTTGTCGCGGCGGGACCTCCCTCTTTGGCTTTTCGCGTGGTAGCCGGTTCTTGTCTTGTTGTTTATCTGTTACTTTGCGGGCTGGCGGCGGTTGCGAGCGGTACGGTTGCGCGATGTTTGCAGAATGCGGAACAGTGGCGCAGCGTCTCATTGAAGCTGGTTTTAAAGACGCTAGCCTTTCTTTGGCCACTTGAGCGCGAAAATGTTGGCCTGTCAGTCTGCCTGTCTGTGTCTGTCATAAAGATAATTTATTATTGCAACCTAATTTCACGCACCGCTGTATGCATGGGAGCTACTGGGGTCACCGTTAAGTAGCTTTATGTACATATTGTGCCCTCTCTACAACTGGCCAACTGCCTCGCGATGCAGCAGCTCGGCCAAAATTTAAAAGAATCGAGGGCTTCATATTGGCAAAATATATCTTCGCTACTAAAGCTGCTACCATGCTTCCTATTTATCAGCTTTGTTCAACAAAAATAAAACATTAGGGATATTTGAACCCAGACAGAAATACGAAACTGATATGAAAGTGAAAGTCTCAGGCTACAGCCCCGCGCGCTTCGTAGACACATGGAGTCTCGGGAGCTCTTATTTACAGACATGAATTATACACGGAACCGTAGCCATACAAGCTTGGCTAACATCCGTGCGCTTTCTGACGCTACCGGTGTCGACAGTGCTTTATTTATATGTACAGTGGAGCACACAACGAAATAAACGTTGCCGCGCTTTCGAGCTATTGCGTGAACTGTACGTCAGAAATGCATCAGAAGGGCGATTTTTTTCTTTCTCCGCTGAGCCGCCCCGCTGGCGTGCCGGCATCGAGAGCACGAGCGTGAAAGTAAAAAGAAAGGGTGTGCAACCGGTGGCACAAGGCGGCGAAAAATCCGCTTTTTTGTTGGTTTGTTTTGCTGACCAATGGGTAACCCACGACATCGACCAATGAGAGGCATCCCATTGCCTGTTGCCCTCATCTCCTTTCCTGGCACCGTGATAGCATCCCTGGAGAGAAAGAAAGAAGCGGTGCGCCCCCCTGACGCCTTTCCCTGCGCCTCGTGACACACGACGGACCCAGTCCGCGGTCCAATCGGTCACGTGATGAGGCGTCACGATCCGCCGCGGTCCGATGCAAAACCGAGCGCATCCACATGGCGGGCCGGCTGAGCGGACTGCGAATGGCTGACCGTCTGAACTCAAAAGCTAGAAGGTTGAACACCGGCGCCGTTTGGCCGCGACAACATGCTGTAACGCACAAGCCTGCACGAAACGTTTCATCCCCACAATAACGGCCACCCGCATGCAATCCGGGCGGGCGTGCTCACGCAGCCGCCGCCGTCGTTCGCACGAAGGTTACACGACGAGCGGCGACGGCGGGGCGATCCGAGCTGCATACGGCTCGTCACCGCTCGCTGAAACCAAACTCTTCCCTAAATTGAGTTCCACATGCGTGAAACAAAGGAATCATCATAGCTAACATCGCACTAGTAAGAGTCATCAGACTCGCAAGAAAAAGCGTAAATAAAATATGCGTCGCGATTGTAAGCATAGCACGTCGCTTATCCAACCGCGGGTGATTGACAGGCTCCTTGGAGCGCTTCGAAACAGTCGCGCTGCCCGCGCTGTTTTCTATTGGCGCAACTAGACGCGGCTCCACCCACGCGACGCGGCCGCTGTCAGACCACCCTGATTGATGTCACGGTCCGCCGTTGAGTCTGAAGACGGAAAAGTCTCGGCGAATAATTGGACCGCGAAAGCCGCGGTCCTGCGTGGTCCAACGGCAGTCCGCGCGAACTGGTGACGTCCTATCACGTGATGTGTGGACCGCGGTCCAAATAATCGTTTTGTTCCGCCGTGTGGATCGGTGAACGTGCAAGCCTTAGCCAAGAAGTAAACACATCAGGGAGGGAGTACTTGTGGCGGTTGCGCCGTCAAACTTGCAACTTCGTCCTTCGTAGCGCGAGGTATTGCAGTGTCGCCCGTTCCCCTTTCGCCCGTTCCTTTTTCGTGCTGTCCCGGAGCCGGTCCACGCAACCAACGACATCGCATCCGGATTGGAGGATATGGCCCCGACAAGAGAGCAAGACGCACGGCTCCCGAAATGCACCATACGTGGCAAACGACTGCACACCGATTATAGGGGAGTTTCCTAGATAAAACGAGACGCAAAGCGCACGAAACGCACCTGAGGTGACGAACGACATCCAACCTGAACCAGTGGAGCTGACCACGGCGAACAAATTGCACAGTGCACGAAACGCCGCCAAGCCAGCACACACGGAAGAAACTGCTATTCGCGACATCCTCCATACGCGCTGCTGCTATCCGGAGTTGCCCAGCAAATGTTACAACCGCAGAAATCATGGGACCACAAGCAACAAAAGACCCGGCGCACGCGGTTCAACCCTACCTGAACGTACGAGCTCTCCGACTCCCACTGCTCCTGCCCGAGTCTAGCGGACGAACGACATAGCACTCGTGCAGGTAGGCCCGTCAAAACGCAACGACACGGCCAGCACATGCGGCATGTCCGAGGCAGAACGAACAAGACCCCCGGCACCGCGCTCCAAACGACACTCACACGATAAACACCATTTCGTACAAGAGGACGCAACCGCGAGCAAGCGGACTCGGGACGAACGGAGTCTGATTGTATGGGAGAGATAGCGATTATAGCATTCTCGAAACAGCGGGCATAAGACGAGGGCTTGAGCGACGACACGGACACAGCAAGAACGCAACGAATGAACCCTATCCAGACGAAGGCATTGAATGCCCTTACGATGAAGTCACGCTTGCGACGCCAAGAGATGTGGGACCGAACGGACGGTACGAACTACGCCCGCTTCCCCACCACAACGGTTTCACTTCCGAAACAACCACGGCGACTGCGAGCACGAGGCCGCAAATACTTTGACCGATCAGCCATGAAACCCTACGAAAACGCCACGCTACCGCACACTAAATGAAAAGCCAATCGGCTCCCGCACCATACGCAACGCACACGTCAATTCAAGCAACGTCTTCAACGCACATAACTATGCCATTCCTACACAGCGCAGCTTGCCACCGGACAAACCAGACATCTACGCCCCCACATACATCATGCACGCCACGAGCTACACGAACACAATCGCCGACAGAAGCGGCGTGACTAACGCAACGCCGTAAAAACTGTCAAGCTCAGGTCTGACGAAGTGAATTCCACGGTGCGCACACAATAAAATAAAGCAGATTTGAAATTTACCGAAACTCAACGAAAGGAACACCCTCTTAACGAAGTTTCTAGTATCCGGAACAACAAAAAACAAACGCCAGCATCGAGCATCAGTGAATAAGCGGACAGTGATCTGGATACGAACGGACGTCAATCTACGGAAACGCTTCATTGTGCTTTGGGGGCAGCCACAATTCGGATTTAGAGCACGATTAGGAGAGTATCAGCGCTCCTGGAAACGAAAACGGACGACAAAAGCTGCCACCCCAAGACATGCATAAAACCGCAGTTTACGGCCACGGTCGCACCGACAAGCCCCGAGCTCCCCTGAGCCCGACCCTGTGTTTTTCTTATCAATTAAACATTTAGGTTTTTTATTTCGTCTTTCATTCGAGATACGACCTAGCTAACAGTGCAGATAAGTTGATAATTCGTGAGTAATACAAATTGAGTACTCATGACTACAGATTGAGTACTCATGAGTGTACAATGAGTAGTACTCATGATTGCAGAATGAGTAGTACTCATGATTGCAGAATCAGTAGTACTCGTGAGTACAGAAGATTGAGTACTCATGAGTACAGAGTGAGTACTCATGAGTTCAGACTCAGAACTCATGAGTACAGATTGAGTACGAATACTCGTGAGGACAATTGAGTTTGAGTACAAGTGAGTATGATTACAAATGAGTATTTGATGAGTGAGTAAGAGTGATTTTGTGAAGAGACGAGCTTTTTGAGTCTGAGTTTGATTGAGTAAAGCGTGAATGAAAAAAAAAATTGTGATTGAGTTTCAGTGAGTTCTTTCTGTTTTGCCGACCTATGCTTACCGGTGGTAACCTACGGGGCAGAAACTTAGAGGATCACTAAAAGGGTTCAATTTATATGAGGACGAATCCGCGAGTAAATGGAACAGAAGATAATAGGTGTAAGATGAAGGGACAAGAAGAGACCAGAGTTGTTGAGGGAACAAGAGCGTCCTAAGAAAAAATTAGCAGTAACTATGAAGAAATGAACGTGGACATTGAATTCAATGCGAGGGCAATATAACCGTTTGTCATTACGTGTAACAGAGTGGATCTCTAGAGAAGGCAAGCGGGGTAGAGGGTGGCAGAAGGTTACATGGGCAGATGAAATCGAGAAGTTTGCGTGGATAAATTGGTCGCCGTAAGGACAAGACCGGGATAATTAGAAATTATTGGAAGGAAAGACCGTTTCCCTGCAGTGGGCCTAAATAGGCGAGTGATAATGATGTTCATAGATTTGTGGCAATGTGTTGTGGCGGCATAATTTTAACCCGCAGGGGATATTTAACGTTCGCCGCAATCTCAAACACACGGTGCGTTTGTTTTTCGCCTTCGTCAGATAAGCGGCCGCGAGTGGCCGCCAATAGAATGTTTGTCTTTGAACTCAGCAGCAAAAAATCTTATCCACTAAGCCACCGCGGCAGGTTCCTCTTCACCCTGAACTCACTCTGCAATGAAAGTCATCTCATTCAATTGTTCTTACGTTACATTTCGGTGCCGAAACCAAGGAGCGTGACCACGGGGTTAGAATGCCGGGTACGTCGCCTCCCTTATGAGGTTCGCATAACCCTCCAATTATACCCCTGTTGCCCTCCGTTTACTGTCTCAGCATTAGCCTCAGCAACATGTCTGATTGCCGCCCCAACGCCATACCTTCGACAGACAAAAAACGTCAATGGTGCGAAGAGACGCAACGTTTTTTTCAGGGTACCACACTTTTGATCCACTGTACGTCTCCTGAGAACAACGCTGGTGATGACCTGGGCGTTCGAGGTTTGTGGGAAAGGTTCTTCGCTCATTGTTACGATGCTGCTGAGGGAAATGAACGGGAATCACATGGCCCCTCACCGTCTGCCTTCGAGTTGCTGGATGAAATCAACGAGCTGGAGCGTAAACACGAAAAGTTAACAAGCTGAAAGAGACAATGAGCGCGATCATCGAACTAGATGAGTTTGAGCATAATAATTATTGCGTAATGCAATGCCAACATAGAATATGCGGTGCTCTTAGTCGGCTGTAATAGATATTGAGTTACCTGTGGGAACTCGGAATAAACTTTTCTGGCCAAGGCACCACGTCTCCTCCAAACGACTATTGCCACGTTGCCTCGAGCAGGTCGACCTTCGGAGTTTTCTATCTGAAGTCTTACAATATCTCACAACCAGCTCAGTGTTTTCGAGATTGCAGCATGAGGAGACGAATAGGTCATTCAGAGCCCACGCTTGTCCCTACGTTCCTACGAGAACACGAAAAGACAATGTCCACAAATTCTTCAAAAATCCTTAGTCAAGAACGTCGTCGTCGCAGTGCAGGATTTAGTGATGCGAAATTCTGAAAACACGGCTGAGCGCAAATACGTGCACGTGACAGCAACCACCGAGGTACTGTCGAACGCGCGCACTAACGGAAAGCGGGATAAACACGACGTTACACTTTTCCAATCAATAACAACTACCGGCAGCTACCAAGCACACAACAAAGGACTTGATCTGTAGGGAGGGAAAGAAGAGGTACAACCCCTGTGGTATGGGTTGGAGTACATACTTCTTACTTACCTTATATAATGCAAATCAATACCATACGTTCCTCTAAACCAGTATGTTCCCATCGTCGTGGTCGCGCAGCGTGTTACACCTAGCCTCAAATCTTAACCGTTTAATCTCACCGAAGCTGTAAAGGCTAAGCAACCCTACCTTATCACTTGCGTCCCTTGCACTGAGACAGTGAGGCGGCGATTTCAAAACCCCAGGAATCGTGTAGTGTGAGCTGAGAACGAGCATATAAACGGGCCCATCACGAGCGAGTGGAAGCTACCAAAATGCGCGGGCCACCGAAGCACAGGACCTATTTGTAAACATCAATATAGTCACTCCACGATGACCACTTTAAGTATTGCCTAGTGATGTTGACAATGGTAGTGCCCCGACATCATCTCCTGGACACAGTTTTCAGCACTGAACGACTGGACAACTCTTGTGAGCTCGACACGCAGCCTCGCCGTCCACTTCGCCTTGGCGATTTCATGCTTTCCTGGTAGCTGTATGTTGCATGTGCTGCATGAAATCCTGGAGCAGTTTCCCGGCAGCTTTACAAGTACCCTCTAGGACAAAAGCATTTCTTGGTTGTGGATTGATTGGTAACTCAACATAAAATACCTCGCGGTCTAGTGAGAACCTCAAATACTCCGTCGTGTATGAGCCAGAACGCAGTGCAGTGATTGCACCGTTGTGAAGCTCCAAGAACCTGAACCGCACGTTTAAGCTGTTCTGAAGAGAAGAGGAGTTCTGGAGATTTCAGACACGCATCATCGCGTTGTGCTAAGAGAAGCTATTTTGACGGTCGAGATTTCGATGACTTGTAGGATCACGTGCACGTATTGTCGGTAAATGTCGACTTTATCCAGATTCAGTTCCATCTGGAAGAACTTTGATTAGCCTAGAAGTTATTCCTGCAGTCCATACCTCGTACCACGGCAATACACGAAGGTTCGAGGCGCAAGAGGATGTTTTATTTTCCATTGGGCATGATGCGCTTATCACTCCTAATTCTCATAGTCGTTAAGCTGCCCTCTCGTTGAAGTCGTAATCCCTGTTTTAGGCAGACATAGATAGCTCCTGTATCGCTTCCATCGCTATTATGTTAAAGTTGCGACCAGGGGTCTTTTTTGGCGATGTCAGCTTGGGCAGCTGAACTAGAAAAGAAATTAACTACAAGTGAAGGGCGCTTCAAGTTAGGTATGATAGCAATTCAGCAGAGCGTCTGACATAGCAATCTTCAAAAGCTGATTTTGTTTGGTATCCGGAGATTGCTGATTTCTAAACAGCCTGGAGACAACACAATAGGGATGACTAGGGTAACAAATATTTTTGCGGAGTGCTACTTGAAATGTTTTGTTTCTAATCTAGAAAAGACGACTTTCCACCGCTGTGGAACTAGTCTTCGTCACTTTCGGTCCCGCGTCTTTTCATGTGGTCAGCGGCACTTTATTATCGACGCGTCAGAAACAGTTTACACTTCAGACAACAACGTAATTTTCGGCGCGGGAAAATTGTTGGTTGTGGTCCTGTGCCAAAAAAAAATGGTATTGTGCATTGAAGGCCGGCCACTGTGATGTAAATGTTTTACATGGTCATCCATGAAGCACCCTTTTCTATTCTGTTACAGATGCAAGAAGTCTAAGAAAATAGGCATGATGGCGACTTCTTCATTTTGATTTTCACGAGCCCGAGCAATTCCGGTGGAGGGTAATATTAGAGCTGGTTCTTCCGGTATGCACTCCAAAATTTTCACTGTTTACTCCAGCAAACAATGGTATCAAACCAAAAACAACGTTTAAGTGATGACATATTAGCCGTAGGGGATGATGTAGGAATTATTTTGACAACCTGGGCATCTTTATCGTACTCACAAATGTACATACAAGGGCGGGTTATCTTTAAGCCTCTCCGAATAGCGCCCCCCCCCCTGGCAATAGGCCCGCCCCATTGGGATCAGAACAACAAAATCGTACCCACTGAGCCACAGCAGCAAGTAGTAAGGATGAACGTATTTTTAAACATTTCAAAATGAACCAAAGACCAACAGAGCAGAGAAGCAACGTTCATAGAAATGAAACAAGAAATACAAATTCGGAAAAGAACTTGGGTTAACAGTAAGAAATAATTACTAAAATGAAATGCGCATCGGCTAGAAATTTATTACGGCGTCATAAAAGCCAGCAAAACACCAAGGTTGCACAGTTGCTGCTTTACGCATAGAAAATGCGGAGAACAATAAGAACAACATGGTGCAAGCAAGACTCACTCAACTTTCGCGCTTCGGTTGGTATTGAAGCACCTGCATCCTGGAGTCGGTAAAAATATACATATGGGATCGTGAATTATAGTTGGGGTGATGTTATTATTATAATTAACATGATTATTATTGTCCTCGTTGTACTCAGGTACACTACAAGACAAAGACAACTTATATTTACCTTCAACCGCGCCAGTCCTGAGCTGCTGGAGTCCATAGTGAACCATCCGAATTTCCGTATTTCATTTCTATAACGTGTAATTGACCTTCCACTTCTTCTAGACCAATCACTTGGTATCCATTCGTGCTACCTCACTTGTACATTGGTTTTTGGTTCGTGTGAATACATACCCAGCTCAAGACCATTTCCTTTTGTTATTGAAGTTACGATATTTTTACCCGTTTTTTTCTCTGGTCAAGGTAGCGCGTTTCCTGTTCTTGCATGTTTTTCAAACATTATTCGTCCAAGCCCATGGAACATTGCTTTCTGGATGTTTAGTAGGGCGACATGTTTCTGCGGCGTATGTACTCACCGGCAGTATGCACGGGTTGTAGATTGTTTGAGGTAGAAGTATCTTACAGTTCAGTATTTTGGAATGGTGCGTAAATGCTCCCTAAGCGATGCATATTATGCGCCGGATTTCTCTCCCGTCGTCGGGGAGAGCCATAACCATACGGCCGAGGAAGTTAAATTTATTTAGTCATTTATTTATATATTTTTTCCATACGCTCAGGAACAGAGACATAAAGAGGGGAGGGCGTTATAGTATTTATAAACACACTACAAAACATATCAAGCATTATGAAAAAATAACAGAGGACAAAATTGCGACAATGCAATGTATTACTACTTTTCTGATGGCCCAATGGTAGCTACTGTTGTTTTAAAAAGTTGGTACTCCGGAATTGTTGCCAACAGCGCTGTTATGTGGTTCCTTTCCTGTGATGTATTGGGCAGGAATGACTCAGAAAAAGTGCCGGAAAGCTCAAAATAACACGCAAGACATGGAGTATCGATGCTGTGCGCTACCTTCACGACCATCCCGACTGTTTAAGTCTGCGATTGAAGCCGACGTGCTTCGCCTTCTAGGCCGAAACCACCTTACTCCGTCAGGGTGCTCTAAGTGTCGTTGTTCATTTTTAGGAAGGGATAATCATTTAACATTGCCATCGAGACAAATACGCTCTGGCGTGTGTTTCTCGTTCCTAGCAATTGTTGCTACGATTGCGGTCATCGCTTTAGTCTTTCTCGTTCCGAGGACGTATTGCCAGGGATACGACAAACGCTGGAGTTTTCTTGGTATAATATTGGCCAATCTCCCAGTGCCGGGGAAGCTGGGCGGTCGCCACGAGGCACGGACACAGTAGTTCTTCGGATTGTCTTGGGTTTTAACGGCCGGGCGGCGGCCGCGAGGTACGCGCTTACGTGCGCTAAAAATTTTCTATTATTTTCAATTCCAGACATGAAAACTAACGGTTTTCTGAACAGCTTCTCTGTTAAATGTCTTAGTTCTCTGCACGGCAAACCCACTTTTTGGACATCGTTTACGACAGCTGAAATAAACCGTGGAGGCATAATGAGGTCATCACGCAGCTGTCTGTTATAGAAAAGCTTACGCAAAACATACACGCGAAAGATTTTTAAGGTAAGCCGAGGCTGGGTTTTATAATCCTTATGCTTGCAGTCTGGTTGTAGGTAGAGAGTATGAACAAAAGAGTTGTTTTGAACTGTTTAAACTGTGTTATTTTTTCTGTGTTGATTTCTGAACTAATGCAAAATATTTCGCTTCAGAGCGGATAACTGTTTTGTAAAGCGTCCTTTTAATGTCCATGGAGCCTGCGGTAAATTTCGATGTAGGTAATGCAACACGCCAATTGCGGTATTGATTATGCACGCAGAAGGCACATACCAAGGCAGGTCCGTTGTATTATATATTTTGAGATATGTGAAAGTACTCACGAATTGCAAAAGAGCATCATTCAAATATTACGGGCGCAATAAACGGTTAGTGGTGAGATACACGGGTAAACTCGCATTTGGCAGTGTTAAGTTCCTAAGCGTATAATTGATTCATAGATTACTGGGTCATAGCCGTTCGATATTTCACAAAAGAGGACGCAATACCGGGAAACAAAAAATAATTTAACAAGTTATGGGTATTGGTAAGTCAATGATGCAGATAATCGATTGTTGTGCAGCTATAAAAAATCCCCCAGAACGCCATACGACATGTTCGTTCGTGGTGTAACGTTACCGTTATTGAAATAAGCTGACAACGGTAAAAAGCACAAAAACACTGGTTCCAAACTAAAAGTTTGTAATCAAGATAAAGGTCTTGTAGTTCGGGCAGTAACCGCTAGTCACAAGCTTCTTCAAAGGCTTTCGCAAAGTCAAAGAAAATGCAATAGCGTTACATGAACGTCCATTGACGTTGTTTAGTCTGAGCGAATCATGCAACCTAAATTATGACCTAGTAAATTATTCTAAAACCATGTTTCTATTTAGAAAAACAAGTGAGGTAAAATAAAAAAAAAACTTCGCAGTCTGGAATATGTTGTACGTTTCAACATCTTATAACTTATGCCGGTTGGTGAGATGGGCCGGCGGTAGATGGTGAGTGTTTCTTGCCAGTTTTAAACAGTGCAGTGGCCTTTCAAAACGTATAGTTGCTGTGGCGACAGCCTTCATGGAGTGAATGTTGGAGTTACTTTGTTCATATTATCGAACAAAAAGAGAAGCATTTTTCAGAAATTTTAGATTAATGGCATCACACCCCCTAAGATGAGGAATAAGGGGTTGATTGCACTTTCTACACAAATGCAGTCAACAATATTAGAAACACGGCGGTAAACACAACGGCGAGTATTCGAAACAGGCATTTCTGTGGTTACTGATAAATGTCTGGATAAAGCATCATTATTAGCCCTGGCACACAAATAAGGAGGAACGACGTTACCAACACGTTTAACTGCGGTTAAGACGTTCCTAGCTTTCAGGTTACTAATGCGCCAAAATTTCGTAGGGTCAATAGCATGGTAGCGGTATATTCCACACTTTTTATTAGTGTATTTCTGTGAGGCTTTTTTGGAGTCGTTTCATCGAGGAATGCTCATGAATTGCTTGACTGCCCTGTAAATGCGCTTCTTTTTTGCGATACGCGTAACCTGTACATTGAACACAATGCCTTACCGTTGCATGCAATAGTCCTAACACAGATGTATTTTTGTTAGTTATTTTGCCTTATCCACAACAAAACGCGTCCATTTTTCCACTAAAACTAACGAACTCGTACACAAAAGTCAACAAATGTGTAAATTCATTATAATGGCGATAAAATTGACTTTACCCTCAACATCAACTGTTTCAAAAGTTTTTAAAACAAGTTTAGGACGATATGAATTAATGTAGAACAGAAGCAGAGTATGATCACTTTGTCTTGGCAGATGGGTAATGTTTCAAATAAAATGAGGGTAGGATATAAATACAACATCTAGTGGTGTTTGCTTCCGATGCAATGGTTCTGGTAGGTCGCGTTATTCATTTTGACAAGGAAAGAATCCCTCAAAGATTTAAAAATTCCTTGCGATTGCGAAAAATGGGCCCGTAGTAGGTGGTTTAGATACCAATGAAATGTTGGAAGTCGTGAAATTTTTCATTAGAACCCAAGGGTGGCGCGACGTACCAAAGGAAATAGCGTCGTGCCGTTCATTGATAAAGTACGAGAATGATTGAGCAGGGCGATAGCATACACCTGCAGCCACTTTACAATGGGAGAGCTGTATACTAGCTCATACTATCTCCAGACCTGATGCAACATGAACACACTGAGATAGGAGGGTTCAAACTAGCCACCAATTAGCATCCCCCCCCCCCTTCCCGCTGTGTCCGATCATATCGGTAAAACAAAAAAGAACGAGCACAGTCGAGTAATTCGAGGTTATGAATGTCTGGACGCATCCATGTCTATGTTATTGCTATGACATCGGCAATATTCGTAGTAATGGCGCAATGAAGATTATCGCATTGTTTAAGAACGCTAATATTGTCGGTGTAAAGAAATGATACGCGATATCGTTTCCTTCGACAGCTCCTCAAGGTACCCTAGCATTTGGTGGCCGGCACGCTCTGCTGTTGTAATTTTTGGGCATTTGGCGCTGCACGTTCCCTGTATTCGATAACTTGTCGGATTTAGAAGTATTGCCTCTTGTTGGTAATGGACCTGTTGTGCCGGGTATGAAAGGGTGTTGCATTTCACTGAATCTGCGCGAACGCCAAAATTTCGTTTCGAACAACACTTGTTGCTTGCGAAAAAACTTCATTCACAAAGGTGCCTTATCATTTGTGTCTTATTCCTGCGCCAAATATTTTATTCTTTGAAAGTTGGAGGATTTTATAATAATGGTGCGATATTCGTCGGGGCAAAATTCTGACAACCTGTGAGCTTACTCGACGCCATTTGCAGATAACAGGTCGATTACATCTGTCAGAACTTTCCTTAGATGGGCCGCCGATTTATTACAAGTTTTCTTCGAGTGGGGCGTACCATGAACGCTTACGTATTTACGGCGCGACGGGTCGTCTTGCTTATCATGACAGCATTGGAGACGTCAAGTTCTGCTGTAAGTTTGTGGTCAGTCGACTTTTATAGCAATATCGGCGTTGTTTATTTGTACCTTGAGACATTTATTTGTACCTTCAGCAGCGTCAAAACCACTCACAAAATTTTCATTTGGTGTTCTATCTTTTCCTGACTGCTATTGATCAGTTCTACATCAGCCAATAATTTTGCCTCAGTCTTTGCGATTCCAGAAAGCGCACGACAACATGATGTCGAAGATAAAAATTGCTTTCAATTCCTCAGAAGCTTCTTCAGGCAAGTTCTGAAATTGCCACCAAACTGACAATGTGTTTTGGTCGCCGGGTTAATCTCAACATCCCCGATTGCCGTAACGAGACCACCATTCAAAAATAGTCACTAACCATTTAAAACTTTATTTTTGGCTTCATGAGCAGACGAAGAATGGGATTGTTGCCCATTTTTGAATACAAAGACAATGGTCTACACACGTGCGACAAGTAGAAGCGAAGTTCGTTAGGCATGCTCTCTGCGCGCCACTCGCTGCCACTAAAAACATTGACCCGCATGCCGCAATTTGTGCTGTCCGGAGGCACTGATAACGTAGTTGACAAGGGTGATGCGACAAAAGCTGCACGCGTCTTTGAATACACACGACAAAGGAGGCATGCTCAGGTCGTGGCTTGTTGCCGTGTTTTTAGCACAGGCAGATTAGTCCTAATGCCGTCCATGAACGCCGACGAGGTCGACGACAGCATCCCCAGGAATGGAAGTAAACCTGCGACGTGCAGAGGCGACTTGCCCTAGCATGCTGTCGGCGCTTCTCTCGCCCCACTTAAATTGTTCTTTCCTCTAGCATGCTTTAAATATCCGCACCAGACATAAATTCTCTAAAATTCCCCCACCAGACATGCTGTCAATTGTTTTGACGGGATAGAATATCTCTGTTTTAGTCGGTGTATGCTATCACCCTCCTGCAACAATATTTGTTCACTTCACCTGCCCAAACATTTCTTAAAGTGGAGATGAAATGTTTTGCCTTTTTATTCCTCATTACATTAAATTTATTTATATTGTTTTAGCCCCACAGCCATGCTTTCGGACAGTAGTACCTTTGGGATGGTTTGCATGTGTTCTGTAATCTCACTCAGGAAGACTGCGTTGTCTTATTTGTCCTTATTTTTTATTTCTATGGTTTCTCATTGGTTTCCCAGTGAAGCTTTATGGTTTCCCAGAGAAGCTCTGACATGCTGTGGCATGCTCTGACACCAGAGATGCTGTGAATATTTGAAAGGCTCCTTAAGTTTTGGTAGAATCCTGCCACGCATTTTTTTTACTACTAAAAGCGGAAAAACTGTTAACAGTGCCCTCGGCCAACAACGGTTACCTTTGTACGGGTTCGCGCAAAAGTTAACCTAAACTGTGCTCTCTAAAATTCGGAAATCTTGGGACCACGACCGGTGGACCAAGACTGTATTTTCTTATGTTTGCCGCAAACACCGATTACATTCCAGGGTAGCCCTTGCTAGGACAGTAACCGCAAGTGCTTGTAATTTTGTGCGCACGCAGGGATGGTCGAGTTATAAAAGACCGTGTCTAGAGTGCCGTCCGACGGTATTATAAGCACTCCAGTATATCGACGTCCACTGGCGTTTGGGGCAAAATTGCATAGTATGGCAGTACATCGCTCTAGATAACGTAAAGCTAGGCAACCTAACCTAAACCTAACATAAGATAACCTAACGCACACAAATAAATCATTTAAAACACCAAAACTGACCTAAGGATAAGAATTACACCCAAACTAAATAATGAAAAAAAAAAAAAACAGCTGAGGCAACCGCCGGCCTCGAACCACCGACTTTGGGATCAAGAAGCTAAGACGGATCTTCTGCCCCACAACGACAGCCTCTTTTGGGGGTGCTAGCCTAGTGTTAACTATTCGAATGTCGTCGGACGGCGCTCTAGCTATGCCCCCAACGATCAGCTAGATTGCCGTCGGACGGCACCCTAGGCACTGCGTTATTAAAATTTCAGCAATGCTATCATTATCATCTGGGCCATCATCCCATTTCTAGCCCAGTATGAGCACGGCGTTTCAAACGTCACGTTGAGCGAGTTTAGAGTGTTTTCCTTTTTGTAACTTAGTATCCGATGCTCTTGAATCTCTTCTTTACTTTTCCAGAAATCGTAGCGAATAAAGTATTTGCTTTTTCAAATTTAACACCGCTTGAAGGGCTGGCTAGGCTTGCGGGTACAGTGCGTTGGTTATATCGCGTGTCGGGGACCCAGGTTGTATACGTCGTTTCATTGTATCTAGGTGCCTCTACTATGCAGCACGCACGTTTCTGAACCAAATTGAATTGTTTAGAGACTCATCCTCGTGCAATACTTGTTTGTTCTGCTGATTTGCAAATGCGGCTTCGCCAATTCTTCTTACAGTGATTGTTTGTTTAAATTGAAAGTATTGGCTCTAGGCTTGCAAGAAAATTGTCCAGCGAAATGATTTAAGTTGTCGAACTTTCTGAACTGTCCCACTATGATGCGAGTAAGGCCTTAAAGATGTCATTCTGTAGAGAGGTTAGCTAAGTTTGTTTTACTACTTTTGAAACGCGGTGTAACCAAACGCAGCCCTACCGCAAAAATATTTATACGTGCAAACATATTCGTGTTGGGAGGTTCAGTTTTGGTACAAAGGTGATATAGAAATAATCAAAGAGAAGTGTGAAAGGATAAGAACTTATATTGCACATTGCCTGCCAAAAATTTGAAAATTCGCACAGATTCGTGTTGAAACGTGCGAAATGACAAGAAGGTTGAAACAAAATGTCGATTATGATACTTCTTTTTGCAACGCCACGAAATTGCCACAGGCGGAGAGCAAAATGATTTGAAATGACAAACTTACGTTGGGTTTCTGCAATGAATACAAAACTACTAAATGATTTTATGACAAGTCAAGTTCATTACTTATTTCAGCCAGCAATTTTTATTTGAACACAAAACCAAAATCGAAAATGAAAACGCAGCATTGAAAAGAGAAAACGCCGCGGTTTCCGCACAGTGCAGATCCCTAAGGGAAGTTGCGGCTATCACAGAGCAGCGGATAACAGAGATTGAGCAACACTCAAGGCAGACAAAACATTGAAATCAAAAGCTACGGTTCTCCCAGAATGCGAATCTGCAGCACATCTTGGAAACAATTACAGACGACATTGAAGAATCAATCTCCGGGAAGGATGTTGACGCGGGTCATTATGTACCGAGAAATGACGATGGTTGCCCCAACATTGTTGTTCAATTAAAAACACAGGCAAAGCGGAATGCGGTGGTCAAAATGTCGCGCCAAAAAGCATGTCCACCTTCGAAACTACATACAAGTGACAGTTTTCGTGAACGGGCAAACATGTCCGTCCTTGAAAATTCTGCTTGAACAGACCATTGCACGCAAAAATGAAAACAACAGAAGTTCGCTTGGTCGTGGGACGGTAAGGTGTTAAGCCGCAAACTGACTCGTCCCGCATTTTATGCGTGAAACGCGCTCATGATGTAAAACAGATTAAGATATAATATTATTTACAACAATCACCTGTAGGTAGACATGGCTGATAGTCCACAAACAGCATCCGACGTAATTAAACAGTACAAATTTAAAACAGCCAATGTCTTTTATCCACCTAAACCCACAATATAACCGTAGCAAAAAAGATGACTTGCTTACTTTTGTTCTCCTGTTTCGCTTTCCGATTTCATGCAATTTTGTTGAGGTATGGTACAAACAGTATGACGATGTGCTTATTTTAGCGAGTTTCAACAGGCATTATTTGAACAGGCTGCATAAACAGTGTGGAGGTATACTGCTTATGACAAGAAAAAAACACTATGTCGCAGTGAAACAATGCATTTTTTGAAAGTAATGAACTATTTTGCGGTAGAAACTGTGCGTTGTGACACCCACATATATTCCGTCATATACCGAGTCCTTCTTATACACGTCGGCCTTCTTAGCGTTTATTGCATGCGTTCCTTCACTGGGTAAATGACCATGGTTCAACTCTGGTACTGTGAGGCTGAATTATTATTAACATGCTTGGTCCTTCCCTATTCCGCACTGATGTTATAATAACTCGAGAGTCACATGGGTTTATGAACACCACTGCCACTCCCAGATGCTTTCAGAATCGTCCTCGAACACCAATAGACGTCTTTATCAATAACACTAACCGTTGCAAAAGTTTCATGAGTGATTGCCAGGAACATTAGTGATCAGCTACCCATTGTTCTTGTCTTGGTAAACAAGGCAGCGTCAAAACCGGCAAAACAAAGCCCTATTATTGCTTTTCAGAACGTAAACCTGAGCACGATACAACTATTCCGCGATGACCGCTCCTAAAAATTGGAACCTAGAGTACGATCAAAAAGACTCAGGTGCAGAATTCAACACTTTTTCAACAGTTTATTGAGTCATACAATACTTTTTTTCGTCTAAACCAGTCATGAGCTAAAAATGCGCGCGAACCGTAGATCACAACAGGGTTTGTAGTTGCGCAAGTTGGTACATAACTTTAACAAAACAGCGCGAAGACACGGGACAAAGGGAAGACGAAGACTTGTGTAGCCTTCGTCTTCCTTTTGTCCCATGCTTCGCGGTGTTTTGTTAAACTTGGATCACAACACAGGCAATACAACTAAACATACAAAAAGATGGTCGGTACAGACGCTTTTGCGAACAAGAGACGTCGCTCATTTCCGAGAATTTAACATATTCCCCAAGAAGAGTACTGGTTTTGTAATGCACACTCAACTATATTACCTCCACAACCTTTTTTGGGCCGGAACCATGAAACAAAGTTATCTTATGTAGAAAACTTCGAACATGGTTCTTTGTCGCGGTCAGGAACACGTTACACACAGTGGACTAAACATTGACGGTGCAACAGTTGCAGGTACAAGCTTGGCAAACACTCCTAATCACTTCGTTGTTTCGCTTGGAAGAGGCTCATACCATCCGCGGACACTAGACTACTTTACGGCAAGAAACAGCAATATTGCGTTTCTCGCCTCGACAAACAGTAATAAAGTATACCGTGAGTTTAACACCCGACGAAACAGGAGACCCCTTGACAAAGATAACATTACAATTGGGCCTGCACAATACACGTTTGAAATCCTCAGGCCGGTACTGGAGGATGTTTTATTCTATTTTTCTTGTATTGCAATTTCTTGGCGCACACGCAGCTTCCAACAGTTAGCGCCGTGTTCAAGGGTGAACACAAAGATGTGTTATCAAACTACAGACCTTTTTCAATGTTGCCCCGACAAACCTATTAATCAAAGGATCACCTTTTTTGTATTATTACAGCATAATTGTAATGAATGGACCCAGAATTAGCGTAAAAATCACAAGTCAGTGGCCTGTGCGTGCGCAAGTAAACGTTGCTTCATGCATGACAAGAAAGAAGCAGAAGTTAGGGCACGAAAGCAAGTACTTGAGACGAAAGATATCAGCGTTAAAAACGCAAGAGGCTAACGGAAATGTCATCAATACAGAAAGCAAACTTCCTACGGGGTTTTGTCGCAGCCCCTCGAGGTGTTGAATTCCCGATGCGTGCGGAGTCGACGAGGACGTCACGGCGAGGCTGGCTCGATGACCGGTTCTAGCCCCGTCGTAACCTGGCGCGGGACGTCGGGCAGGCATCGTCGACCTTTCCGATGAGTCACGGCTCGAGGGCGTAGCAGCGGGTGTGAGCGGAGGGTTCCACCTCCAGGTGAATCCGGACCCGCGCTCTCTCGCCCAGCGGGTCAACAGCTCCAGGCACGGCCACCCCACGGGTTGTCGGAATCAGCGGCGGACGGCTCTCGGGAACCGCAGCGGTTGCGCCCCGGGTGTTCCCCGAAACGATCACAGGGCCGCGCTCTCTAGTCCAGCGCGTCACAGGCATCCTCTGATCACCGCCCTGGTTCGATTTTTCTGCACGCACACCTTGCAGCTGCGCGCTCGGTCTCCTCTTTCTCGTCGTCCACGGGTACTTCATTACGATAACAACGCCTTCACAGTACGGCTTCCTCAAAAATCAAACTACGGAGTGTGCGCTTTTATTGCATAAGAAACTACTATTGCGGTCAATCGAAGGCAACCCAAAATGACCCGGATGTTTTTATAGACTTGCCCATGGGGTTTGATCAGAATAATCAAATGACTCCGCTAAAAAACTAGAACACTTCCTGCAGAAGGGCTTTTTTGAAGCTTTTTAAATTGCATACAGAGATTCGCCAACGGGCAGCGCTATTGGCGAGAAGATGTCCGACGCGAAAAGAACTGATGTCTTCTTGCCACAAGGCAGCAATATTGGGTCTTTATTGTTTAGTTTATACATCAATGATACCGTAAACCTTGTCCCGTTCAAACAATTTAAAAATTGAACCTTTTACACTACTTTACTTTTTTCTGACAGGATATCAAAATATTTGTGTGTAATTCAAATAAAGTGCTATCGGGCTAAATAGATGGAGCAGTATTACCTCACTGGCTATAAAGACATCAGATGCAAATATTTTTGCATTTTAGATCTAAGAAGAAAACTGGGCACGTAAATTTTGAGCTATTGGTTGGTACTACCACTTGGCAACATGTTTAGTCACTAAAAAAAAGCCGTGGTATAATTTTTGCGGAACACTTATCTTGAAGCAAAAACTTCGATAGTGTTCTAACAAAATTGCACGTGTTACTAGCATCCTTTAGTGACTGCGCATCCTCCTTCCGACTAGATTTAAACTAATATTATACAACTGCCTCTTCATTTTGCATATAAAACACTGCTTTTGGGTCTGGGGTAGCATAACCATGTCTATTATTTTAAATTTCACCTACTGCAAAAGAAAGCTGTCCGTGCCATTTCGAATACGCAAAATTTAGCTGCATCACACAGCACCAATTATCCAGCAATCAGGTGTTCGTTAAATTCACTTTTATACAATAACACATTGATCATCTGCTATCACTCAAGTAAAAAAAGCAAACACTATTTTATAGCGGTGCTCTTCAATCTCAGAAAGAATTGTTATACCCACAACACCCTCCAGCTTAAAACATGGTTCATTCCTCAAGTCCATACAAATTACGGACATCTGTTGTCTCACGCACTATCATCGTGGCTCACTTATTCCGATTAGTACATTCATACATCTCATTTTTTGTTTTTCCTATGCTAGGAAAATGGCAATGATGCCTAGTTGTTCGAATGTGTACTTGTGTCTTGATATGTATCTGTGTATATATATATATATACAAATATTGATATATATCTATATATATATATATAAAACACACAAATAAGGGTTGGCAGTCAAGAAGACCTCGAAAAGCAGAGGGGAGTATGTGGTAGGTCATTGAAACAAATAAAGAATCCGAAAAGAAAGAAAGAAAAAAAAGTGGAGAAAAAATGCACGCCAGGTGAGATCCGAACTCACAACCTCCACAATACCGGTCGGGATCAATAAACACAACGCTACAAGCGGGGCAATTTTCCCCTACACTTTCTGGGGTTTTTATGTCCCTGTAATTTTTTCCTGTGCTTAGGGGTAGTAGCCAGTGCCACTCCGACTTCTCGGGTCGGAGGGGACCTTCTATTTACTCCCCGGCCGTCACTCGAGTGTCTACGATATGTCAAGAGTGGTCAACCAGCGTTGAACCCTCCTAAGCTCACTATAGCACCAAGACTGCCAGAACAGAGGCCCTCGCTATGCATGTACCGAATCAGATTAGGAAATGAAGGGCTCGTCGAAATAACACAGAAATAAAGTTTCGCAGACAAGACCTCGGAAAGCAAAGGGGAGGTTGTGGTAGGTCATTGAAACAGATAAAGAATTTGGAAAGAAAGAATATACATATATGTGTGAATATATATAAATATAAATATATATAAATATAAATAGTAAGGAAATGAGGGGGTCGTTGAGGAAATACAGAAAGATAGGGCAGCAGTCTACAACGCCAAAGGAGGCATAGGGGTGTGGTTAGGCTCTTTTTTTTCACTACGGTTAATGAAGTAAACATTTTTTTAATATACAGAAGAAAGAAAGAAAGAAAAACACGCGCCCAGAGTGGGGACCGAACCCACGCCTTTAGATTACATGTCGAATGCCTTACCAATTCGGCTATCTGGGCTACTGTGTTCTCCTTCACTTTCTGGGCTACTTATATTTACTAGAAGTGTATCTGACGCTTGAGGGTGGTAGCCAGCGCCACTCTGACTACACAGGGAGAAGGGGACCTTCTTTTCAACCCCCGGGGCGTGACTCGAGCGTATACAGCCTGTCATGAGCGGGTAACTGGCGGGAAGCCCTCTTATGCTACCTAGGCATCAAGGCTGCCAGAACCGAGACCCTCGCTAGGCTTTCGCAGAATAATATAGTAAGGAAATGAGGGGCTCGTTGAGGAAATACAGAAAGATAGGGCAGCAGTCTACAACGCCAAAGGAGGCATAAGGGTGTGGTTAGGCTCTTTTTTTTTCACTACGGCTAATGAAGTAAACATTTTTTTTTAATATACAGAAGAAAGAAAGAAAGAAAAACACGCGCCCAGAGTGGGGACCGAACCCACGCCTTTCGATTACATGTCGAATGCCTTACCAATTCGGCTATCTGGGCGACTGTGTTCTTCACTTTCTGGGCTACTTATATTTACTAGAAGTGTATCTGACGCTTGAGGGTGGTAGCCAGCGCCACTCTGACTACACGGGGAGAAGGGGACCTTCTTTTCAACCCCCGGGGCGTGACTCGAGCGTCTACAGCCTGTCATGAGCGGGTAACTGGCGGGAAGCCCTCTTATGCTACCTAGGCATCAAGGCTGCCAGAACCGAGACCCTCGCTAGGCTTTCGCAGAATAATATAGTAAGGAAATGAGGGGCTCGTTGAGGAAATACAGAAAGATAGGGCAGCAGTCTACAACGCCAAAGGAGAGATAGGGGTGTGGTTAGGCTCTTTTTTTTTCACTACGTTTAATGAAGTAAACATTTTTTTAATATACAGAAGAAAGAAAGAAAGAAAAACACGCGCCCAGAGTGGGGACCGAACCCACGCCTTTCGATTACATGTCGAATGCCTTACCAATTCGGCTATCTGGGCGACTGTGTTCTCCTTCACTTTCTGGGCTACATATATTTACTAGAAGTGTATCTGACGCTTGAGGGTGGTAGCCAGCGCCACGCTGACTACACGGGGAGAAGGGGACCTTCTTTTCAACCCCCGGGGCGTGACTCGAGCGTCTACAGCCTGTCATGAGCTAGGTGCCTAGGTAGCATAAGAGGGCTTCCCGCCAGTTACCCGCTCATGACAGGCTGTAGACGCTCGAGTCACGCCCCGGGGGTTGAAAAGAAGGTCCCCTTCTCCCCGTGTAGTCAGAGTGGCGCTGGCTACCACCCTCAAGCGTCAGATACACTTCTAGTAAATATAAGTAGCCCAGAAAGTGAAGGAGAACACAGTAGCCCAGATAGCCGAATTGGTAAGGCATTCGACATGTAATCGAAAGGCGTGGGTTCGGTCCCCACTCTGGGCGCGTGTTTTTCTTTCTTTCTTTCTTCTGTATATTAAAAAAAAAGTTTACTTCATTAACCGTAGTGAAAAAAAAGGGCCTAACCACACCCATATGCCTCCTTTGGCGTTGTAGACTGCTGCCCTATCTTTCTGTATTTCCTCAACGAGCCCCTCATTTCCTTACTATATTATTCTGCGAAAGCCTAGCGAGGGTCTCGGATCTGGCAGCCTTGATACCTAGGTAGCATAAGAGGGCTTCCCGCCAGTTACCCGCTCATGACAGGCTGTAGACGCTCGAGTCACGCCCCGGGGGTTGAAAAGAAGGTCCCCTTCTCCCCGTGTAGTCAGAGTGGCGCTGGCTACCACCCTCAAGCGTCAGATACACTTCTAGTAAATATAAGTAGCCCAGAAAGTGAAGGAGAACACAGTAGCCCAGATAGCCGAATTGGTAAGGCATTCGACATGTAATCGAAAGGCGTGGGTTCGGTCCCCACTCTGGGCGCGTGTTTTTCTTTCTTTCTTTCTTCTGTATATTAAAAAAAAAGTTTACTTCATTAACCGTAGTGAAAAAAAAGGGCCTAACCACACCCATATGCCTCCTTTGGCGTTGTAGACTGCTGCCCTATCTTTCTGTATTTCCTCAACGAGCCCCTCATTTCCTTACTATATTATTCTGCGAAAGCCTAGCGAGGGTCTCGGATCTGGCAGCCTTGATACCTAGGTAGCATAAGAGGGCTTCCCGACAGTTACCCGCTCATGACAGGCTGTAGACGCTCGAGTCACGCCCCGGGGGTTGAAAAGAAGGTCCCCTTCTCCCCGTGTAGTCAGAGTGGCGCTGGCTACCACCCTCAAGCGTCAGATACACTTCTAGTAAATATAAGTAGCCCAGAAAGTGAAGGAGAACACAGTCGCCCAGATAGCCGAATTGGTAAGGCATTCGACATGTAATCGAAAGGCGTGGGTTCGGTCCCCACTCTGGGCGCGTGTTTTTCTTTCTTTCTTTCTTCTGTATATTAAAAAAAAATGTTTACTTCAATAACCGTAGTAAAAAAAAAAGAGCCTAACCACACCCCTATGCCTCCTTTGGTGTATTAGAGTGCTGCCCTATCTTTCTGTATTTCCTCAACGAGCCCCTCATTTCCTTACTATATTATTCTGCGAAAGCCTAGCGAGGGTCTCGGATCTGGCAGCCTTGATGCCTAGGTAGCATAAGAGGGCTTCCCGACAGTTACCCGCTCATGACAGGCTGTAGACGCTCGAGTCACGCCCCGGGGGTTGAAAAGAAGGTCCCCTTCTCCCCGTGTAGTCAGAGTGGCGCTGGCTACCACCCTCAAGGGTCAGATACACTTCTAGTAAATATAAGTAGCCCAGAAAGTGAAGGAGAACACACTCGCCCAGATAGCCGAATTGGTAAGGCATTCGACATGTAATCGAAAGGCGTGGGTTCGGTCCCCACTCTGGGCGCGTGTTTTTCTTTCTTTCTTTCTTCTGTATATAAAAAAATGTTTACTTCATTAACCGTAGTGAAAAAAAAGAGCCTAACCACGCCCCTATGCCTCCTTTGGTGTATTAGAGTGCTGCCCTATCTTTCTGTATTTCCTCAACGAGCCCCTCATTTCCTTACTATATTATTCTGCGAAAGCCTAGCGAGGGTCTCGGTTCTGGCAGCCTTGATGCCTAGGTAGCATAAGAGGGCTTCCCGCCAGTTACCCGCTCATGACAGGCTGTAGACGCTCGAGTCACGCCCCGGGGGTTGAAAAGAAGGTCCCCTTCTCCCCGTGTAGTCAGAGTGGCGCTGGCTACCACCCTCAAGCATCAGATACACTTCTTGTAAATATAAGTAGCCCAGAAAGTGAAGGAGAACACAGTCGCCCAGATAGCCGAATTGGTAAGGCATTCGACATGTAATTGAAAGGCGTGGGTTCGGTCCCCACTCTGGGCGCGTGTTTTTCTTTCTTTCTTTCTTCTGTATATTAAAAAAATGTTTACTTCATTAACCGTAGTGAAAAAAAAAGAGCCTAACCACACCCCTATGCCTCCTTTGGCGTTGTAGACTGCTGCCCTATCTTTCTGTATAAATATAAATATATATAAATATATTTAAATATATATATACAAGAAAAGAAAACTTCGAAAAATGTAGAAATCATGATAGTTCCCACCGTTTCGGAAGTGGCATGCCTTCGTCAGGGCAGCTCCTCGCCTCTCGCTGGTACGCTTTATATAGGGGCAGGTTCCCGGATGAAAGGAGAGAAGAAAGTGGAATTGAGAAAGCGGATTGGTTCGGCAGTATGTAAGAGGAGGTATTCAGGGGGAAAATGTATACTTTCAGCCGCGAAGTCCGTAAAAAGGAAGTCAGCCAAAGGTTGATGTTCCGGGAAATTCTTGGAGAAAAAAGATGCAAGGGTGTTTGTTGCCCCACCGTGCGGCCTACCGAAAGGGTATCACAAACGCCGGAAGCGGAACAGGCGGTGAGAGGAGTCCTTCTCAGAAGCTATCTGCAGACATTAGGTAAACATTAAATGGGGAGAAGGGGGATAATAAGTAGATTTAGGGAAAAAGAAACAAGCCGCACAACTCAAATGGCACGTGTCGCTAACCGCCACATTCATAGCACAGGACTTTCCTGAATCTCGAAAACGAAAAGATAAAGTTAGAGGGACGTACAGAGCACAAGACAAAGCGGAGTAAACAAGGCAGAAAAAATAAAAATAAATTAGAATGCCAAAGAAAAGGTTGGAGGTATGCCTACGCGTACTAAACTGGAAGGTAAGGATTGAAAACAAAAGGTATTAGTTGACCACACACGGAGCGCAGGGAGGGGTTACATTCTTTGTTTGATGTACATGCAGGACCGTGCCTAATGTTGTATTCCCTCTGAATATCGCAAGCATTCCATGCTGCTACTAGACGTATTGTTCCAGCAGGTTCCATGGAGTTGAATTAGTGATTTAATAGGATGTTTTGTATTTTCTATCACTAGCAGACCTAAAGGTTGACTGAAGTACATACAACTCATGTTCATCAACATTGTGTCCTGGCTTGTTGAGGTGCTGCGCCACAACAATGGAGGATTTGCTAACAGTATCTGCCCGGTGACCATTAGGACAGCCTGATAGGTGGAGTCGTTTCGACTATATACTTTTTTTGCCACATTGAGCATTCGAACATATACAGAATGTTGGATGAAGTGCACGTAAAATTTCTAATATTCACGAGAAGGTAATTACTGGCTGTGCGTTTTAAAATGCAGTCGTTCTGCAGGTGCCTCAGGTCTTGCATCTGGGACGGGAGCAGCTGCCTATGACTACTTGCTTTGAAAGCCCTGTTTTAGCATGCACTAAAATACCTTTGACATTCCTTTTTCATCGGTAGGTAACCTTTTGTGCTTCCGGAAACCTCTTTTTAAGTCGGTGGTTACTGGCTAAAATATGATAGTATTTCTGCAGGGCGTTGTATAAGTTTGGGAAGGCGTTTGAAAATTTATTTATTAGGCAGGCGGCCTGGCGCTTTCGTATTGTAGCTGTTTATTGAGCCCGTAATCCCATTTGAGATTAGATGCACGTTGGTATGCCTGATCCAGCGAGCTTTTGGTGTGGTTCCTGTTCATCAGACTGGACTGCAGTTTGTCTAGATGCCATGCGTAGTCACTGTCATCACTGCATACTCTTCTAAGTCTGGTGGAAAAAAAAGAAGAATTGGAAAAACACGACTTTGTTTCTCAGGGGAATCAAACTTCGTCACTAACGGTGCAAAAATTCTTATTCCGTCCAGCGGCCACTATTAGCTACACGTCGAAAACTCGTTGCATTATAGACAGAAAGGTGTATCTCAGACCAAGTAATGGGTTTCTATAGGTTCCGTACAAAAAATGCTCCTTTGGTGTGAAGACCAATGACTGAATTACGTATACAAAGGGCAATCTATGATGCTCGATGCTTCATTGTTATAAGAGATGCTAGAACCACTACGTAAAAACAAGTATCGTGGGGAAAGCTTCAACAGTAATTTTAACCAGTCCGACGAATACCAGAAGTGGTATTTTGGGTGCGGGTTCATTCGCGATGAACATCAAAGTATTCTATTATAAATACTTCTACCAAGCAAGCAACTTCAAACACCCAAGACTGGTGATGGCGTATTAGAGATTATCAGGGTGAGAGAGGATAATTGTGGTACTTAAGGTGCCAAACCCATTATTCAGCTATGCCGTAGCGGAAGATTTCCGAAGAAATATGACTGCCTGCAGATCGTTGACGCGCGCCGAAGTGTCGAGACAAGGGTGTTTTAAATTTGGCCTCTACAAAGCGGTGGCCGCTGCCGGGAATAAAACCACCGAGTTCGAACCAGCAGCGCAACGTCGTTCCCTCTGACCAACCACCGAATGCAATAACGTTTGCGTATTGTTAAACACTGTTGAGCAGGTAAAACGCGGCACACGAGGGCCCTCGCGCCACAAGAGCATTGAAGCAAGTCACTGGAGGCCCTGCCTTGGGACACCAGCCACGGAGCACGACTTCACTTTATTAACAAAAAACAGACGCGGACGAAGTACACATAACAATCGCTAGAAAACAACTGAAATTTTAATTAGCGTCTGTGAAACCAAGAAAGATAAAACATCACCACGCCCTTTTCCTACACCACCCCACACACGCCAGCCTATGTCACGCACATACGCCCTCGTAGGAAGTCTATCTCCTTTCATCGTATGTCTCGCACATGCGCCCTGTAGGAAGCCTATCTCTTTTTCTGCAGGAGTGATTGAAGGAGTTCTCACACAATTATCTCATTTCCTGTACATATAAAATGCCTCGGTTATCTCTTGACTAGTTTGATCAGGCCCAGATCCTAAAACACATGTCTTTTTTCAAACGCCGACGTACAACCAGGCCACCGCTTGCAATCATCGTCCAGGTGGCCTCCCGCCGCAAGCGATGAAAGCGCTGCATGGTGCTCTGTCAGCTTGTCGTTTATACACCACCCCGCCAGTCCCACGTAGCATTTGCCACAGGACGGCGGAATGTGGTAGATGACAACTTCTTTGCAGGGGACAAAACTGGTGACACGTTTTTGGTGCAGGCTTGCCGTAACTGGTGGCATGTTTTTGGGGCAGGCTTGACGTGGCTTCTTGTCTATGGCGGGGCACATCCCATTAGCTTGCCAGACGCGGTGGCCAGCACTTCCACGCCGCATTTTCCTCCACTTTTTTTAGGCGGTGCATGAGCTGATGCACGTAAGGCCCAGCTACGTGTCGCGACCTGTCCCGGTTGGCGTGTTCACCCCTTGAAGAGCGCTAACCGGCATTAACCTCCTTTATATGGCTTTCTGCGACCGAAGCCAACAACTCCAAAGGGAAGCCCATATGCACCCAGAGAAAAAGTTAGGGTGAAAATGAAATTTATAACAAAACTACACATCAACGCTCGGCGACTAGTGGTAACAGCGCTACCCTAAAAACAAAAAAAACTGTTTCCAAATATTCCGGGAAGTCACACTTAGCACGAGAAATGTCTATGGAGATCAAACAAGCTTTTCCAAAATCAGAGCGCAAAACGTTCACAGGTATTCACAGTAAGAGTTCATAAACTGGCTGAAATTCAATACGGTAAAATATTTATGCTCTACATCTGGTAGACCGGGGGAGACAGCCCGCCAAGACACAGGGCTTCTTGGACTAAGGAGGTCCCCCACCTGGCGGTCAACCCAACAACATTGACTGCTCAATTAAATGTTTATTCCTTCTCCTCAGGGCATTTTTTCTGACCACTATGAATTGCATAAACCAGGGTGACACACAGGCTTCTTTGCCCAGAGCTGCCAAATCATTTTCTAGGTGACTCAGAAAGATTGACCACCCAGGCCACTGGTAAAGTAATAACAGTTAGGAAGATGAAATTAAAATTTGCGCGCATGTACTACGGTGACATGAAGGCTAGTGAAACACCATAGTTCAACACTGGCTGCAGTCCGGCTCAAAAACAACGAGGAGAATAGCACTGTGGCAAGGAGGAGGAAATGAAAAATTTGACGCAAACAAAATTCCTATTGTGCTTATCAAAAGAGAAGCCTTCGTTTTGTTTTAACTACGTCTGTGTTTTGGGGTAGCCAAAATGATTACTAATGTTGTGGGGATTACAGTTGCAGAGATATGATCATCATCACCACTATCTTTATTTTCACCCGACTCTGGACATTTGCATGAGGAAGGCATCTTTGATTGATATCTAACAGCGCCTTCCCTACGCTGTTTGAGTCCTCAGTTTACCACCGAAATTGCGTATATCGTCCAGCCATCGTACGTTAGTGTTCCCCTTCTTCTGTACATATTTCTTGGTATCCACTCCATTGCCCTACTTGTCCACCGAAGCTCGGTTCGTCTCACTACAGGCCAGCTGGTGCCCTTTTATTTTTAAATATATCTTCTTCACTAGATGGTTCTCCGAACCAGGCAGCTCGGTTTCTGTCCCAGAAGAATATTGCTGACATTATTCGTTTTATTGCCCGTTAAATCTACCTAAGTTTGCCGTCTAGCTATTTAGAAAGGCGCCGAAGTTCAGCGCCGTATGTTGTTCTAGCAGTATGCGCGGTTGTATATTTTTCTTTACACTCGCCAAGGTAACTTACTTTTTCTTATTTGGCGGCGTTTTCCGAGTACTTTCCAAATCATACCTATTCTGCCCCATATTATTTCTTGTGTTTAGGTTCAGCACCAACCTTATGTCCACGGTAGTTACAATTTTCTGCTTTTTCTAGCTTTTTTGATTGCGAAGATGAGAAGCACTTTTTTGGCATCCCAATTTTTATTACTTAACAATTATTCATATTTATTTTATCCCATTGGCTGTTATTTGTGGTTGTAGTTCCTCAAGCATTGTTTGCGCGTGTTCTGCAGTTTCAATCAGCTAGACTACGTCGTCCGCAAACCTCAAATTGCATGTGTTCTCCGTTTATTGTTCACTATAGGTTTTCACAGTCAGGATTTTAAATATCCCCTCACCTCAAAAATGTTGTAAGTAGTTTTACAGACGGTATCATGTCTTACTTCCTCTCGGATCGGATAGTTATTGCTTTGCTTGTGGAGGGTTGCCCTGCCCGTTATTTATAATCGTCTTCTACAATTTGTATGTAGGTTTTCTCTTTTACGTGCTCTTTTTAGTGCTTCTAGCAAGGCTCTGGTTACTACCTAATCGGGCATTTTCTCATATTCTATGAATTGCATGTAAAAATTTTTTCTCTACTCTGCGGATTGACGACATGAATATTATTCATACTTGGGTAAAATTTCCGAAATTCAGCCTGTTTTCTAGATTTCGGGAATCCAGGCTGTAACCAAAGCGGTTAACTATAGCGTAAGTGATCAGCTTGCAATCCATCGACAGTACGCTGATGGGTGTGAAATTCTAGAGGTCCTTCGAATCTCCATTGTTAGGAAGCAGAATAATTTTGGTGTTTCGTTTCTTGCTAGTGGTATTTCGCGAGTCCCCAAGCATTAGAAAATAGTACAGGAACATTATGTATTACAGTACCGTCTGCCCTCTTCAAAAGAGCTACGTTTATGTCCTCGTCACTGGCAGGTTTCCTGCCTTCATTCCTTTGCCTACCTGTCCAAGATCCTCTCTAGTTACAACTCGGCCTCTACTCTCAGTGATTTCCCCTGGTCTAACGGGGCTCATATATAGGGTGGAGTAGAATGGTTCTGCTACCTTATCCAAGTTGTGCGTAATGTTACCTACTGCAATGTGGGGCCCTAAAGTTGGTATTCCCTGATAGGTTGCTTTCTGTCTGTTTTGTGCTTTCAAGCTTCCCCTGTTTCCAGAGTTTCCTAGATCACTGCCATGTTGTATGTGTGAAGGTAGTTTCTTCTAATTTTGATTATCAGTTTCGCAGCTCATCTATTTCAGTCCAATACACCGTAGTCGAATAATTTATGTTCTGATGTTTGCCACTTAGTTTCTTCATTTTCTTAGCTTCTTAGTTGGTTCCTTTAATGTTGCCTTAGCCACAGCTGCTGCTGATTCAATGAGTGTCGATGTTCGGTTGTCTCTTAGCCTCTCTACAATTACTGAGTAGCAGTATGAATTTGTATCGAAGAGTTATTTACTCTTCCGGGTTCTGATCAGACTGACGTCATGCGTGTTATCTTAGTTTTCACAATTTTCCGGCTCTCTGTGTTGAGGCTGCTCCGTTTCGTGCATGTCACCATCGTATAAATGCTCCGAAACTCACTCCGAAACAATCGTGAACTGTATAGTAGGAATCCTAATTGCTGATTGGACGTTCTGGTATATGCTATCTACGAGTTCATTATTTTAGCTTGTGGTCGCCGTGCTGGCCGGTGCAAAGTTGAGCTTTATCGCTCGCTTGGCTTGATCACAGCAGCCGCGATTCTACATATAGAGCTAAGAAACTCCACGTTTCCTGGTATTTCTTTGTGGAATGTGGAATAAATATCCTACCACATGTTCTTTCTTCTCCCAGATTTCACTGCAGCATGGAATATCCCAACTAATGCGCTGCGTGAAGCCTTATCCTTGCCTAAGTTTGTCCTAACCATATTTTATCCTAAGTAATGTGCGAGAGCTTCTCTACTAGCACCGATAAGCTTCCCTCATCAGAAAAGGTGTTTGCTGTGAACACTACAGGGTAAAGATCCAAAGGAAGCCTGTCCGGACCCAAAGATTCTAAGCACCCTCTGATGTATTTCTGTTGTGCCTGTCACCAGGTGCACTACAGCTGCTAGAACTGGGGGCCTGTGATGTATTGTTGTCAGTCATGAGACGCGCTCGAAAACCACTACTCAAGTGTGGCCAGATCCTTCTCAGATAAGGCAGTGCTGTGTATGTGACTAAGAGCTTTCTTAGCATGGATGAATTGTTCTAAGGCAGCCCCTAGGTATCCGAAATGTTGGTTTCTTCCCGAACAGCCAGCATACTATGGCTTACCGTGTTGGCCACAGTGAGCAAGACCAAAAAGTAGGAGAGAGCGAGAGAAATTTCCCGCAGCCGATGTTCCGCACACGACTGCAGTGAGATTGAGCCAGGGCTTGTCGCCCTGTATCCCTTCCATGTCGTTGTCGGTGGTGTGCCGTCCACAAAACCACTGCGCATGCTCGGCCTGCCGAACGCCCGGTCCCTTCTATGGCTCCTGGAGCGACAGTGTTGCCAGTGTCTTCCTGGGCCGGCACGAGACCGGCACGCTTCCTCTTTAAGGGTTACTGAAGCGGCCGTGTTTCCGGTGTCTTTGTGGGCCGACACGAGACGAGCACGCTTCACGCGCCATCGACGTTTCATCGTCGTGGGCAGCGGCGTTCCTCGGCGAGTCTTGGCGGGCCGTGATTACAAACGCCCCACCATATTTTCGGGGAATGTGCAGCGGCCTCATCTTCAGCAACTTTAGTTTCATCCACTACAACCACCCTAGACTATATATTTCAAAGACCATTAAGCGGTCATAATCAAAGCAGAATGCCAACCATATTTCGATGTCACCTACGTTGACCATGATCATGATAATGCTTAAATAAGCAAAAACGCATACCACGTACAACGTCATTCTTTCTCAATGTAATGCCTCTCCACTGTAACACCACCCACCTCCCTTCCGTAAAATTACACCATCTTCCTGTAGAGGTAGCTACGTATATAACGGTAGCTACGTACCTCAACCTCATGGAAACGACGAACAGACAACTAATGGGCACTTGAATCGACCCCATTCCTGCTTCGCATACTAGTTTGGGTTCCCCTACGGGAAGATGGTGTAATTTTTTGTTTATTACGCGCTGCTGTGAAATATTTACTTTTTCCGCTCGCCTACCGATGAGGTGGAGTGACGTCTGGCGGCTAAACAGGTGAGCTGCTGCCAAGTTCAAGTTAGGCTCCGAAAAAATAGCTAGGTAGAAGCCCATCGTCGAAGAAGACTGCCGAAGTTCCATTAGTGTGCTTCCTCGCCTTTTTAATAATATTCCTATCCGAAAACATTTTATCATGCACCCTTCTAACAACAATTAACTTTTGAAAGAGATTCGCCAAAGTTAGGCAACAGTGTTCTCTCGAAAGTCCGGAAACATTGGGACACACGGCCGGGGTGCAAGAAGTTCATTTCCATAACCCTGGCTCAGGCAGCTGCAGCAAGTGGTAATATTCTGTGCGCCTTGGGACTATCCAGTTATCAAAATTTTAGCAATGCTAGCAGGGTTCCCCATTGGCTCAGACCTATTATTAGAGCAGTTTTACGCGCAGTTTTTGACGTACCGATGCACATATTTAGAACTTTTCCACTTTGTAACTTCGTATACAATGCTGTGAAAGGCATTCGCTAGCTCTGAAAACAATCCTTGACCCCTGATAGGCGAAAACGCTTCTTCTTTTTCAAATTTAACCCGATCCCTGGGCCAGCTAAGCTTGTGGTTACTGCTGGCTGTAGATATCGCGCTTTGACGAGCGATGTTTTAAGCGGGCTTTTCTTGTTTCTAAGTGCTTGTACGATGCAGCCGACAAGTTTTTGTAACGTATTTCAACTGAATTAAGAGCGCACCGGGGCAGTACTTGCTTATTCAGCTATTCTGCAAACGCAGCATGCGAATTATCGCTTCCATGAATGTTTAGTTTACATTCCAGCTTTTGTCCTTAAGGTTACGAAAATCCGCTGGGCGAGCCTATTTGCTTGTAAACCTATTGGAACAGCCCCGGTATAACTCGAGTATAATCTTTAGGTAATCACCCTGTCGCGCAAGTTAGCTAGGTTTGTTTTACTGGCTTTACACCAGGTGAGACTTGTGTTGCACCAGGTGGGCGTCCTCGCACCTAACAAAAGATAAATTGTCGTCCGTAAAAAAATTCGTGCTATGAGGTTCAAATTTTGTACAATTGTGCTCTGGGGCTATTTAAAAGATGAATGGAAAGAACTATAAATTAGATGGGAGATTATCTGACGAAAATAATAATTACATTGCAACGCTTCTAACGAAGATGGGCTGGAGAGCAAAATACTTGGGCTGGACATACTTACGAAAACGTTCTGCAAAAAACACAACGTTCTTTGTGTCGCTTTATGGCGAAATGAATGTAGACTGCGCAAACGTTTTAAAATATATTTTAGAAGGCAAACCTTCCAAACGCAGACACAATCGGTACTTCTGAAATAAAATGACTGTTCGTATTTGAAACATTTATTTACTACAGCCCTTTGATGAAATCCAATGGATAATAGTTTATTCCAAGGCTATATCATCGCAGCCTTGGGTCGCAGGTGACATCTCAATAATTTATTGAAGGCTCACTCACTGTGGACAACCCTTCGGGATACACCCTAAATACCACTAAAGTTAATCAGTAGATTCCAGAAACCTGGAACAATATTTCCTACAGCATCTTTATTCCCTAAATAAAAACCAAGTTTTCTGAGTTTTTAACGTGAATAATACGACACATACAAAGCAGTACCAATCTAAAAGCAGGATGCAGTACTAGACAATACCTCGCGCATGTTGTTCGGGGCAGGAAGTGAAGCCAGCCGCGCTAGAAAGTAAGGCTATATTGATATTGAACTAAGCTGACTAGCCACAAAAATTTTAAACACTGATCTTGCAAAGAAGATGGTCTGAATTGTATGGGGGATTATAAAAAGTTGAAAGCTCGCCGTTATTAAACAGACATTAGAGTTTTATCAATCTTGATCTTCTAAACTCTTTCGCGCAATAGGGGTATTTTGGTGTTCGGTTAGGGATGCTGCGGCCCCGCACGGGGCACCTTGAGCAATCTTGGTGACGGTACTGGCGATACCGCGGACCCCGAGCCCCCAAACATAAGCTGGACCCAATCGTGGCGATGTGTTTATAGGTGGAGGGTTAGAAACCACGAACGGTGGCCGTCGGAGCCCAGGTCAAGCTCCGGCGGATGGGCTCCCTGTCTGTTCACCAGGCAGGGAGCTCCGGGACCTCTTTGACCATCAGGGTAAAGTCAAAGAAGAAAGTACCCCCGTCCCCTGCTTCTGTACTATGATATATGGCATTTTCTAAACACCCCCCAGACGTGATCGGCCCCGGAAAAGGGGCCGCACCGAAGTTTCATTCCCACCTCTTGCAACAACTGTCTTTTCAACAAACGTGAATAACTGTTCTCGTTTTCTTGTGATCGAGTCTGCTGACCCAACGAGACCCGTCGCTTCACTGTCGGTATTCCTGGTCTCAAAATTTCTGAAAAACACATTAGGTGAAAAGTATGAAGCCAAAAAACTCAGGACAGGAGAAATCCTTGTCGCACTCAACACTGAAAAACAATCCCGCGCACTTCTTGCCCAAACTCGCATCCATGACCTGGACATCAGGATCACGCCCCACCGGAGCTTGAACAGCTCTCAGGGTGTGATTGCAGAGTCGGATCTCCTTTCTGAAACAGATTGCGACCTTCTTGAAGGGCTAAAGGACCAGGGCGTCACAGCCGTGCGCCGCATCACGATGCGCAGGGACGATAAGATCATCCCCACCAAGCACATTATCCTGTCCTTCGACCTTTCGACACTTCCGCAATATATAAATGCAGGCTACATCCGATGCTCTATTCGCCCGTACATACCGAACCCGCGCCGCTGCTTTAAGTGCCAGCGGTTCGGGCACAGTACAACCTCTTGCCGCGGCAAAACAACCTGTGCGAAATGCGCAGCGCAGGACCACCCAACCGACAATTGCAACTCTGATAACCTCACTTGCGCAAACTGCAGGGGCCCACATGCGGCCTACTCCAGGAAGTGCGAGAAATTTCATCTTGAAAAGAAAATTATCAACGTTAAAGTGACAGAGAACATCACCTACCCAGAGGCGCGGAAGAGGGTCGCCTCTTTCCCTCTGGGGAGGTACGCCGACGCAGCTCGCCGGGGGGCGGAGCGGCGTCTGGTTTCGGCTTGGACCCAGTACCGCGAGTTGGACTTGGTCCCGCCAGCGCCCCCCCCCCCCCCCCCTGGGTTGCCTCAGGCAGCCCAACCGCCTCCGCACCGCTCGCTGAGCAAGCAGCGGCTGTGGGGGCAACCAAGTCTGCTGGGAGCGATGCTGCATCCTCAACTTCCGCTCCAGCGTCCCAAACCACAGGCGAGGGCGCAGACGCGATGGAGACGGAGAAACCAGCGGCCGCTCCCACCCCCACCGCACCGCCTGCGCCATCCGAGGCATTCCTTAAACCCTCGGTGGTTGTGGGTCAGTAAAAGCGCGGCCAAAAGGGTGCGCGGTCCATGGGGCCTGATCAGTCAGGCACTACGAGGACATCAGACGATGAAACGGATGTCGGACCGTTCTTGTCTGCGGTGCACCGCAAGGAACGTGTCCCGACGCCAAAGCCTCCCGACAAGCCCAAAAAGACAAGAGTCACAGCCCCGAAAGACGACACATAAACATACACACTCCAGTAGCTCTCACTCTAAATAATGGGAAGAGAAAACATAATTCAATGGGACTGTAGAGGCCTCCTTAAAAATCTTGACGATGTGTACGAAATACCCCACTCCAATCAGCCAAGTGTCATGTGTATACAAGAAACACATTTAAATTCCAAACATACAAACATTTTGAATAGTTACCTGGTAATTAGGAAGGACCGGGACGGTGGTGCTACATCTTCCGGTGGTGTGGCCATCATTGCCCGAAAGTCCCTGCGTGTCACACTATCCAATTACAAACCGTCATTGAGGCTGTTGCCATTCGTACCATAATCTTCAATAGGCTAATAACACTATGCTCTGTATACATCCCCCCTGACTTCCAGCTCTCGAGCTCGGATTTCGAGGGCCTTGTAGATCAGCTACCTGCACCATTTATTCTTTTAGGCGACCTCATAGCACACAATGTACTCTGGGGCTCTTCTCGCACGGATGCCCGAGGTCGCCTTATAGAAAAATTTCTAACATCATCAGGAGCATGCCTATTCAATAAAAACAAGAATACATACCATAATATAAGACACAACACATATTCACACCTCGACTTGGCTATTGGTTCCGCAGTTCTCTTTCTATCCTTTGAGTGGGATGTTGGCACTAACCCATATGGTAGTGATCACTTCCCAACCACATTGACATACATAGGTAAAGGCCCGAACAGTTCACCTTTCCTTAACAGGTTCAACGAAGCGAGAGCAAACTGGAGTACATTTACAGAGACATCCAAACTACATCACACAACCATTAGGCACCTACACGTTGAAGAAGCTTTCCAACTACTCACGGCGCACATCCTCGACGCCGCCGATAAGTCTATTCCCCACGCCTGTGGTGCCCCGCGCAACCAGCGGAGGCCGTGGTGGAATGATGACTGTAGGCGGGCGCGGGCGGCCCAGAACAAGGCGTGGGGTATGCTTCGTCGGTACCCCACGTCAGGAAACCTCCTCTTGTTCAAAAGGGCAAAGGCGATGGGAAAACGTGTGCGCCGTAAGGCAAAACGAGAGAGTTGGCGGACCTTCTTGACATCCATTAATTCATACATGGACGCACACAAAGTCAGGACACATATACGCAAGCTGAAAGGACAGCAGACACACAGCCTGCCCCTGGTTAGCACAACAGGGGACACACTCGAAGACCAGGCCAACACACTTGCACAACACTTTGAACACGTGTCCAGCTCAGCACACTACACAAACACTTTCATGAAGCACAAAACGTCTGTGGAGAAGAAATCACTGCGTGATAGAAACAAGTCGCACACTTCTTACAATTCTCTTTTTTTTAATTCGTGAGCTGAAGTCAGCCCTGGCAACATATAAGCCTTCACCTCCAGGTGCAGACAAAATCACATACACCATGATAAAACACCTACACTCAGACACCCTTGAAACACTTCTACATCTATACAATAACATATGGCTTTCGGGGCACATTTCTCGCTCTTGGAGGGAGGCCATAGTAGTGGCTTTCCTGAAGGAAGGGAGGGACCCTTCCTCTCCCGCTAGATATCTGCCCATCGCCCTTAAAGCTGCCTCTGCAAGCTCCTCGAGATGATGATAAACAGGAGTCTTGTGTACTTTATTGAGTACAACGGTCTTCTCGAGGGCTGCCAGGCAGGCTTCAGGGCGGGGCGATCTAAAAATGACCTACTTGTCGCCCTTGAATCATACATAAAGGACGCTTTCATTCAAAAACAGTTTTGCACAACGGTGTTTTTTGACCTTGAGAAGGTATATGACACCGCATGGCCCTACGGGATCCTCAGTGACCAAAAGTCATTTGGTGTCTTTGGGAACATGATGAACATTCTTGTTACTTATTTTTCCGAAAGAACTTTTTGTGCGAGAGTTGGTAGCGCACTCTCAATGGTTCATGTACAAGAAAACGGCGTTCCGCAAGGTGGAGTTTAAGATGCACTCTTTTCATTGTTAAAATGAACTCCCTTGGGAAGGCATTGCCACGTACAATTTCTTATTCCATGTAGATAGATGACGTCCAGGAATCTTTTAAATCGAGGAATATGTCGATCTGTGAGCGTCAAGTCCACCTCGATGTCAAAAAACTTGCCAGCTGGGCAGACAAGAATGGGTTTAAACTTAATCCAGAAAAAAGCACCTCTGTTGTCTTCTCCAGGAAGCGTGGGATCCATCCGGACCCAGACATTACACTTAATAGCGTTTCGCTTCCTGTGAGGAAGGAACACAAGTTTTTAGGAGTGGTGTTGGATGAAAAACTTACATTCATCCCGCACATTAGGCAATTGAAACAGAAATGTCTAAAGGCTCTCAACATTCTTAAAATCTTGTCACACCAGTCCTAAGGAGCGGACAAGCATCTCCTCTTACGCATTTTTACAAGCCTAGTGGGTTCCCGATTGGATTATGGCAGCGTCATTTATGCGTCTGCCACAAAAACGGCACTGAAAATGCTCGACCCAGTGCTGCATCTGGGTCTTCACCTTGCATGTGGTCCTTTCCGCACTAGCCCAGTCGAGAACCTATAATGCCGAGTGTGATAAATGGTCCCTATATCACCAGAGGATTTACGTGGATTTGTTGTATGCCTCAAAAATCATGGCCCTGACTAACCACCCTTTTAATTCCACCATTAATAACACATCCTCACAGCAACTGTTCTTAAATCGTCCATCCATCTCTCTGCCTTTTTCACTTAGGGTAAGAGAGGAAGCCTCTGAGCATGAGGTACCCTTTTTAGACATTCATAAGACACCCATCACTGATTATATACCACCATGGAATCTGCGCCCTGTGCTCTGTGACCTGTCTTTTACGCATCTTGATAAGAACAGGGCAGCAAGAATTGCGATTCAGCAGCATTTCATGTATCTGCAGGATAAATACAGGGCTGCAGAGTTTTTCAGTGATGCTTCCAAAACGTTCAATGCGGTTTCTTGTGCTGCTCATGGACCCAATTTTGAAGCAGGTAAAACCATGAATGCAAAGACAAGTATTGTTTCGGCAGAAGCATATGGCATCTTGCTGGCTGTAAATCACATAGTGGAACATAATATTCCTAAATCCATCATCTATACAGATTCGCTGAGCGTCGTCCGTGCATTAACATCCGGAAAGTCATCGAAAAACCATGTAGTTAACCTTGTCTTCAAATCAATTATGCTGTTATCAATTATTGCTGTTATCAATTATCAATTATTTCTTATTCCATGTAGATAGATGACGTCCAGGAATCTTTTAAATCGAGGAATATGTCGATCTGTGAGCGTCAAGTCCACCTCGATGTCAAAAAACTTGCCAGCTGGGCAGACAAGAATGGGTTTAAACTTAATCCAGAAAAAAGCACCTCTGTTGTCTTCTCCAGGAAGCGTGGGATCCATCCGGACCCAGACATTACACTTAATAGCGATTCGCTTCCTGTGAGGAAGGAACACAAGTTTTTAGGAGTGGTGTTGGATGAAAAACTTACATTCATCCCTCACATTAAGCAATTGAAACAGAAATGTCTAAAGGCTCTCAACATTCTTAAAATCTTGTCACACCAGTCCTAAGGAGCGGACAAGCATCTCCTCTTACGCATTTTTACAAGCCTAGTGGGTTCCCGATTGGATTATGGCAGCGTCATTTATGCGTCTGCCACAAAAACGGCACTGAAAATGCTCGACCCAGTGCTGCATCTGGGTCTTCACCTTGCATGTGGTCCTTTCCGCACTAGCCCAGTCGAGAACCTATAATGCCGAGTGTGATAAATGGTCCCTATATCACCAGAGGATTTACGTGGATTTGTTGTATGCCTCAAAAATCATGGCCCTGACTAACCACCCTTTTAATTCCACCATTAATAACACATCCTCACAGCAACTGTTCTTAAATCGTCCATCCACCTCTCTGCCTTTTTCACTTAGGGTAAGAGAGGAAGCCTCTGAGCATGAGGTACCCTTTTTAGACATTCATAAGACACCCATCACTGATTATATACCACCATGGAATCTGCGCCCTGTGCTCTGTGACCTGTCTTTTACGCATCTTGATAAGAACAGGGCAGCAAGAATTGCGATTCAGCAGCATTTCATGTATCTGCAGGATAAATACAGGGCTGCAGAGTTTTTCAGTGATGCTTCCAAAACGTTCAATGCGGTTTCTTGTGCTGCTCATGGACCCAATTTTGAAGCAGGTAAAACCATGAATGCAAAGACAAGTATTGTTTCGGCAGAAGCATATGGCATCTTGCTGGCTGTAAATCACATAGTGGAACATAATATTCCTAAATCCATCATCTATACAGATTCGCTGAGCGTCGTCCGTGCATTAACATCCGGAAAGTCATCGAAAAACCATGTAGTTAACCTTGTCTTCAAATCAATTATGCTGTTATCAATTATTGCTGTTATCAATTATCAATTATTCCTTATTCCATGTAGATAGATGACGTCCAGGAATCTTTTAAATCGAGGAATATGTCGATCTGTGAGCGTCAAGTCCACCTCGATGTCAAAAAACTTGCCAGCTGGGCAGACAAGAATGGGTTTAAACTTAATCCAGAAAAAAGCACCTCTGTTGTCTTCTCCAGGAAGCGTGGGATCCATCCGGACCCAGACATTACACTTAATAGCGTTTCGCTTCCTGTGAGGAAGGAACACAAGTTTTTAGGAGTGGTGTTGGATGAAAAACTTACATTCATCCCTCACATTAAGCAATTGAAACAGAAATGTCTAAAGGCTCTCAACATTCTTAAAATCTTGTCACACCAGTCCTAAGGAGCGGACAAGCATCTCCTCTTACGCATTTTTACAAGCCTAGTGGGTTCCCGATTGGATTATGGCAGCGTCATTTGTGCGTCTGCCACAAAAACGGCACTGAAAATGCTCGACCCAGTGCTGCATCTGGGTCTTCACCTTGCATGTGGTCCTTTCCGCACTAGCCCAGTCGAGAACCTATAATGCCGAGTGTGATAAATGGTCCCTATATCACCAGAGGATTTACGTGGATTTGTTGTATGCCTCAAAAATCATGGCCCTGACTAACCACCCTTTTAATTCCACCATTAATAACACATCCTCACAGCAACTGTTCTTAAATCGTCCATCCATCTCTCTGCCTTTTTCACTTAGGGTAAGAGAGGAAGCCTCTGAGCATGAGGTACCCTTTTTAGACATTCATAAGACACCCATCACTGATTATATACCACCATGGAATCTGCGCCCTGTGCTCTGTGACCTGTCTTTTACGCATCTTGATAAGACCAGGGCAGCAAGAATTGCGATTCAGCAGCATTTCATGTATCTGCAGGGTAAATACAGGGCTGCAGAGTTTTTCAGTGATGCCTCCAAAACGTTCAATGCGGTTTCTTGTGCTGCTCATGGACCCAATTTTGAAGTAGGTAAAACCATGAATGCAAAGACAAGTATTGTTTCGGCGGAAGCATATGGCATCTTGCTGGCTGTAAATCACATATTGGAACATAATATTGCTAAATCCATCATCTATACAGATTCGCTGAGCGTCGTCCGTGCATCAACTTCCGGAAAGTCATCGAAAAACCATGTAGTTAACCTTGTCTTCAAATCAATTATGCTGGCGTATTTCTCAAACCTTGAGGTGACTGTGTGTTAGGTCCCAGGCGACTCTGGCATCGGCGGAAATGAACTGGCGGAAGAAATGGCCGATAATGCTGCACTCCAAAACACAGTAAACATAACAACACTACCTTACACACACCTGAAGCCACACATACGACAGCAACTCCGTAAAACTTGGCAAGCCGACTGGAGCGAACAGACAGACAACAAACTACACGTCATAAAACCACACTTGGGACAATACACTACGGACTCACACAACAGGCACATTGAAGTTACCTTAGCTAGGTTACGGATAGGCCATACGCATGTAACGCACTCGCACCTGCTCACGGGATCTCCAAGACCCCTGTGTAGCAGGTGTGGGGAGGGCCTATCCGTAGTCCACATACTCATACAATGCAAGGCACTTGACACAACACGTAACAAACACTTCAGAGAACTCTAAAGACAACATATTCCCCTGCACCCATCGTTGTTTCTGGGTGACGATGCCATGGTTTCTGTAAAACGCCTTTTTAAGTATTTGTCAGATGTTAAGTTTTTAAACCTCATTTCCTATCACGCATAATCAAATGTGGCCCTATGCACCAGCCATCGCCATTATCTTTATTGATCTTACTATTTATAGTTTACACGTTTTATACCTACCTTTTGTGGTAATCACTTCTTTTCATTAAATGTCCTCTCTGGCGCTCTTTGCCCTCGTCGGCCTTGCGCCATTACACACTAACCATCATCATCATCAGGGATGCTGCGGAGCGTTTAAAAGTATTAAGAAATTTGTCGAGTAGACATATGTGAACGTGCCAAAGACAGGTTCAGATGAGACGCAATGCTGGAAGCTCCAACTCTTGAATTGACTTTTTATATCCCTAGGGTGATTGAACTCATTGCAAAGAGAAGTAACACTTCAGGTTGGCTGCCAATGCCGCGTTTTATGGATGCTTGAAAGAAGCTTTTATTGTTCAAACAATTTTCTTAACGAGCTTTTAACAAGTAAATTTCCGTAGGTAAGAGTGAAGGGAGAACTAACATAAGTGATTGGAGAACACATCAATATCAAGGTTTAGCGCAAAAAGTAGTGGAACGTGACGATGCAAAATCTGAAATAGCACAATAACCCGATAGCGAAATCTATGATATGCGTCTTCACAATATGGCGATTTTTATTACAAACTACAAAACCAAGGTAAAGGAAGGGTTGCTCTGTTCAGCTGTACCACCAAATTACTAATTCAAATGAAGCAATCATGAGGTTTATCTAACGCCGGATTAGATAAAAGTAAAAGTGCACAAAAGAATAATGCAGAATATATTGAATTCAAGACACCAAAAGATGCAAGCAGCCCGTGTCTTACAAAAGTTAAAAAAAAAACAAAGCACTAAAAGTTACAATATACGCCAGAAAGCCCCAAAAACACAATGAAAATGTGGAGATATTCATGATGGAGACGCGAATACGGCGGAAGCCGCAGAGCCTGCGGTATTCCCTTGCTGTACCTTGGCTTTTCTTGAATCCACCTCTGCAATAAAGTAAGATCCTTAAAACTTCAGGCAATCTTCCACTCATGGCCAAGATTGGAATGGCTCAGCCCTTGCGGATGAGGATTGTAAAAACGTTGTCAAGTGCATGTATCCTTTTCCATTTCAATAGATGACGTGGCAGTAATCGTCTTCATATCCATCGAAGAGGAAGCAGTTTTTTTATGGCAAGTGGTAGGTGCAAGGTAATCCTAAGCAGTGAGCACCTGCACCAGCTGTTGCCATTTTTTGCTAAAGCCAGTAAGAGGCGCAGGACCCTCGGTGGTGGCAGGGAGTCACGTGATAACAAGCACTTGCCATTTCAACTGGTTGCATGAAAACACTCTGTTTAAAAAAAGTGTCTTCATGCAAAACCAGCTAGGTAATGCGTAATAAAAGGCTCTCTTAGAGTATAAAACCCAAACTGCCAGAGTCCGAATTCGAACTTCGGCCTAGCCGGTGTCCCACACCAACGCAATGTCTACCTGCCGGTAGTAAACTCTGAGCGTCCGACTCCTGTCATAGACGGCAATTACATAACCTCAGGCACCGAGGTTCGATTCCCGCCCCGGGAGCATATTTTTTCTTTCCGCCTCCCTGAACATGTTATTCTCCTGCACCGCTGCTAACCCTTTACTCCTCTAACTTTGGGGTTGTCCTGTGGTTAGGTGGACGGCCTCCCAGCGTGGATGTTTTAGGAACGTAAACAAAACCTGACAGGCGCTTACAAAGGGATGAAGAGAATACGCGACAGACACAGGCTACTCTTCGTCGCTGTTTGAATTGCGGCACGTTTTCTTTTCGTTCCCGAAACACACATGCCGGGAAGTCTACCATTTTGGCGGAACCTTTATACCCTTTTTAGTCCTAGCAAAAGGGTGCACATCGGTCGAACTGGGGGCTGTTTTATTTAGAGTGATGTTGAGCCCAATCTTTCTGTTACGAAAGAATGAGTAGTGGGGATATGTCTATTCATTTGCAAAACCTGTGGCTGAATTTCCAAGCGTGAAGTTACCGAATTCTTTGCACAAGGCAAAGATCAAACAGAGAGAGAAATTATGGAAGCCTACAATATTAGAGAATATGGGGAAGATTGTGTAAGAACACCCTCGGTAAACATCCTACCCACTCAGTTAACCTTTGAAAGACGTCATGTGTAAATAAACATCGATGTATTTACGGATTTTTTTGCTTTTGTAACTGTTTCAATGCGCCCTTTGTGTTGGTCAGCACTTCTATTCTCCCATCCCACCACTGTTATTTTATTTATAGTGCTGTTATGTTTAGTTTCACTGATTTTATGATTTTATTTTTTCATCTTGGCTTTATATTTGACACGAGTAGGTGTTAAATAGCTTGTGTAGTATCGAAGTTTGACTCACTTAGGCTTCTCATAAGTCTTGGCATTCCAAGCTGTTATTCATGGATTCTTCCACCCATCTTATCATGTAATGTTTTATTCCTAGTGGTTTTATGCCCTTTTGCCTCATATTTTTTTCCTGCATCTTTTATTTCAAATGCGACATATGTTGATTGTAGAATAGGTGCATCTGCTCACACGGATTGGCTAACCCCTTTTATCGAGTTCTGTTTTCTTTGTTGCATTTGACATGTGATTCTTTTTGCTCGAAATTGGCTGGCAACACCGGTTGGAGGTATATATGTGTACTCATATTTTATTCAAAGTAAAGTTGAATGTCGTGCTCTCCTGGTCCTCTATTCCCTCTGTCTTCGTTTTTTGCGTAAACTTTCATTTTATTCTCATTCTTAGGGCATCCCGAATCACCTTCAAAACATTTTGATTTCTAGATTGCTGTATAATATGCAGTAGCCCCTTATTGTTTAAGCTCAGGGCATTTCATTGGCTGGAATGACTGAAATATCTGGCATGAAATATCTTTGCAACGCATTTTCCAGGAGCAAGAAGGTATCTAGTAAACGCTCATGACGAAGCAGCGCATCCTTGTGGTCATGATGCATTCTCATTTAGGAAAAAAACTTCTAAATGGTCGTGCAGCAGTGCTCACCATGTTTAGATGCACCACATCACGACAGTCAAACCAATAAATCTTCACACTTTTCTTTATCCCATCTGCAACTGGTGTTCATTGTAGCTATGGCACATACTATAACAGCTGTGTGGGGTCCGGTCGCAGTGGCCTGAGAATCGCACCTTAGACACACGTGTTCATAAACCCGCCTGTTTTTTCTCACCCTCCAATTCAAGGATGATACCAACGAAGAAGCCCAATGAAGGAGACACCACATGTTTGATGGAAGTTTTGAGGTCAACAAGCCTTTGAGCTAATGGTAATTGCTGCACATCATAGTAATAATACTTCTCTTTTTTCAGACTGTTGAATTAGCTTCCAAAAAAAGCTCGTTTTTCCTTCAATCGTGCCGCTAATAAAGTGCCCGTAATTTCAAATCATCTTTGCATTTTGTGCAATATTTGGGTGTAATCTGCTCCCAATTCAACCTAAGCCTTAAATATGTGACTCCTTTATACGGCATTATTATTTCTACCACAAAAATAATGTGTTTTTTTTATTTTACTTTAAAACCATGATGTATTAGCTCGTGATACAGATCTTTCGTTGTCATCGTTTTATACCGGTGGTTTCAAAATATGCAAAAATGTATTTTTTGTGGAGGCTTCAAACTGTTGTTTATGACCAACATGATAATTTTTCTCTTGGTTTTGAAAAAGTGCTATGATGTTTCCTTATCCCAAGTCGCATTGGACATTTCAAAATAAATTATATATATATTCGTATGTCAAGTGCCTCCAGAGTTTTTTGTACATTTTATAGCCAGTATAAACTCGTTTACGTGAAGCTATGTGTTGTGTTTTTTTTTAAACCCTCTTCATGTTCTCTATCACAGATAGTGTTATTCCTCCGTATAACTTTTATTTCCAACACTAAACTTTGTATTTTATTTTGTTACAGGCCAGTGCAACCGTGTTTCCTAGACCAATTCTTGGAGGCAAGATTGCGGTTGAGCCGGCCATTTCGCCAAGGACGCTAATGCTGGTCAGTGCAGGCTTGCTAATACACATTCGCGCCTATTTCTGATGTCACGTTTTCATTTGGAAACATGTTTTTTTTTTGCATATGTGAGTGTGTGTTTTTGTAACCCGGACTTTTCTGTGAAAACAAAGGTCGTAACCACAAGGTTGTGCATAAGGTTTTGACACCATGCGTTGCGAAATGCACAAGAAGGCCTAAGCAGATATTGTACACTTTTGAGCGTGCACTACGCTCCGCTTGATAGGTCTACCCAGTCGAAATTACCCAAGTTCTAGAGCAGCGTGGTATTTACAATGCTAAACTGTGTAATGTAATACTTAGCACACCTATTATATCTCAGTCAAGAGAAACGTAACATAATTATTACTATCGTGGTAGAAATCGTCCTTTTCGGCACATCATTAAGCACAATGCAATGACAACTGAGTCTGCCTCGTGCGTACAAATTTGCATTACGGGCTTATTTTTATTCCTTGATAGTTGTCATTGCAGCTGTGACGTGGGAAAGAGGTTATCCGCAGAACCTTTTTCGGCTGGCTAAAAATCTGCACCGGCCCATCACAGTCACGGGCAAACTCAACAGCAGTAATATTGCTTACTGAGGCCACTGGCTGCATGGACCCAGACAAATAAACCGCTGACGCGTTATGGCAAATTCTAGCGCCCACAATAGAATACCGGCCTGACCAACATAAGGTTGAGGTTTTAAGTAAACTCTAATTTACGTACACTCTGCATACGTTTCCCGCACAGCAGCATCATGGTACAATATACTACCCATTGGATATTGAACCTATGCTTGCGCCAAAGTCATATAATGAGTATAGGTTACAAGTACCTAAATGTTTCGCATACCAACCCATTCTATATTCTTCCGATGGACTACTAAGGCAACATCGTAAAAATGGTTAATTAAGTAACGTGACACATTTATTATCGAAGAATTGACGTTGTTTGAGGGGAGTTTTGTAGTTTTAGAAAGAGAAAATATATGCAATTTCGATCATGTGTGATGTCTCCTCAACATCGGCCACCTCTACTTGATACATCTCCAAGATAAGTGTGTTAGGTAACGTGTTTGGCTGTAGACAGAATTTCAAATAAGAAAGCAAAATATCACGCTCTTGGCAGCTGTAGGTTGCCCTATTTGCACTGCTAAGGTCTATTGTGAATCGGGCCACAATAAAACTAAAATAAGCGCAACTCCAAAGCCCACACAAAAAATGTTCATGATTGTTGCATATAAATATTGGCTTTAACCGCATTCTCCCCTTTGCTTTCTGAGGCATTTTTGAGTGTCAACGCTTATTATTATCTAAATTTGACGAGCCCTTCATTTCCCATCCTGACCACAGGCGGAGAGCAAAATGATGTGAAATGGCCAACTTACGTTGCGTTTCTGCAAAGAATACAAAACTCCTAAATGATACAAAAGAAGTATACAAAACTCCTAAATCTTTCTCTTACGAAAAAATCAGTAGTAGGCGATATGTCTATTATTTGCAAAAGATGTGGCTGAGTTTCCAAGCGTGAAGGCACCGAATTCTTTGCACAAGGCAAAGATCAAACAGAGAGAGAAATTATGGAAGCCTACAATATTAGAGAATATGGGGAAGATTGTGTAAGAACACCCTCGGTAAACCTTCTACCCACTCCGGTAACCTTTGAAAGACGTCATCTGTAAATGAACATCGATGTATTTACGGATGTTTAAGCTTTTGTAACTCTTTCAATGCGCCCTTTGGGTTGGTAACCACTTCTATTCTCCCATTCCACCGCTGCTGTTTTATTTATAGTGTTGTTATGTTTTTTTTCACTGATTTTATGATTTTATTTTTTCATCTTGGCTTTATGTTTGACACGAGTTGGTGTTAAATAGCTTGTATATTATCGAAGTTTGACTCATTTAGGCTTCTCATAAGTCTTGGAAACGCAAGCTGTTATTCATGACTTGGATTCTTCCACCCATGGTACCATGTTAGTATTTTAATCCTAGTTGTTTTATGCCCTTTTGCCTCATATTTTTTTGTGCATCTTTTATTTCAAGTGCGACATATGTTAATTGTAGAATAGGTGCATCTGCTCACATTGATTGGCTAACCCCTTTGATTGAACATTGATTGGCTAACCCCTTTGTTGCCTTTGACATGTGATTCTTTTTGCTTGAAATTGGCTTTCAACACCGGTTGGAGGTGTATGTGTGTAGTCATATTTTATTCAAAGTAAAGTTGAAAGTGGCGCTCGCCTGGTCTTTTCTACTGCTAAGGTCTATTGTAAATCGGGCCACACTAAAACTGAAATGAGCGAAACTTCAAAGCCCACACAACAAATGTTCATGATTGTTGCATATAAATATTGGCTTTAACCGCATGCGCCACTATGCTTACTGAGGCATTTTTGACTGCTAACGCTTATTTATATCTATATTTGACGGGCCCTTCATTTCCCATCCTGACTAGCTATATATATATATAGATATATATATATATATATATTTATATATATATATATATATATATATATATATATATATATATATATATATATATATATATATATATATATATATATATATATATATAGATAGATATCAGGGTGTCGAGCCGGAACTGAACCGAAACAAGAATAACGGTTACCGGTTCATGCCAAAACGGTTCGACCCTTCGTTGTTGATATTGCACAGTCAATGCAAATGGCATTTTTTTTCACGTATCATCAACTTCGTGCCCCCTCTCGCACTTCCCCTCCAGACAATTGAACACTATTACGCTCTATGTAACAACCGGGGAAATGAATGAGCCCCAATGTAGCAATGGTCTGTAGCTGCTGGAAGCGCGAGCGTAGTGCAAGGTGACCAAACGAAATGTCATTCTTCACAGCTTGCAGGGGATATAAAACGATTTTGCCTTTCCATAGCTGCGACGTTATTGGAGCAATCCGGCTGAAGGAGTGCTCCACTGCGCAACAGCGAAAGCCCACACCCGATGTGTGCAAACGTTTTGCATTTTATATGGTTTAAAAGGTCCAACACCTGCAAATTGTTAATACTCGCAAGTGTGACCGCAGGAGCTGCTCAGTGGCTAAGCAATTTGCTGCTGACCACAAGTGGCCTTGATCTCCCTTCCCCATGACATATTTTTCGGAAGTAGATGGGAATCGAGAACGTCCGTGTATGGAGATTTCGATCCACGTTTAATATCACCAGCTGGTTAAAATAGGTCTGCCGGCCTGCAACATAAGCTGCGCCTCGGAGAACAGGTATAGCGGGGGGCATCAAATGCGCCATTTTATTCTAAGTGTATTTACACAGAAAACAACAAAAAAGAAAGGGCGAATGACATTGTTTTAAGATATTAAGCGAAAAGTAAGTAAATCCGAATAAGTAAAAAGCACCAAAACGTAGATATTGCTCTATACTTTGCTTTGCATTTCACAACCAAACGTGTCATCAATGCGAAGGAAGTGAGTTCCGTGGTCAGTTTTTGAGGACAATACCGGGAGAAAGTTTCGTTTTTTACAGACACAAATATTAACAGATATGTAAGACAATACAGTTAAGGTGCGCACTTATACCTTGGCAAGAAACTGCTGCCCTCGACCTTGCCTTGGAAACAGAAACAGTAATAAAGCAGATGACTCGTGCAGAGAGGCAGGTCGGTACCTCACACTGTCCCATTCGCTCAGCGATCATCTTTTCTGGTTGTTCTGCAGTTTGGCTGTCTCAGATCTGCTTCTTTTTTCAAAGGTGCATTTTTAGGGACTTCCAAACTCGCTGCGTTACTTCTACTGCAACTCGTTCTGGAGGGGTATAGTGCTGTGGACGAATTAAAGAGCGTCTACCCCAGAAAGTCCCATCTCACGCTCGGCGTGGGAAATTTCCCTTTCATTTTGTAACAGCATAATCTGTTATAAGATTCCGCAATGTAACACACAGAATGATGGCAGGGGTCAGGCGGAACGATGAGATACTGATTGCAAAGCACACATCCAGTATAGCTATCGCAAAAGAAATTGCAGGGGTCAGAGCAATATTCCAGTCACTGAGCTTTAACTAAAGCTTACTTTTAAGAAAAGTGTGGCTAACACATTCGATCAGGTGAGAGCTATCAAATTATTCTGTGGGACCAAATAATCTAACTCATTGATAGTATTATGTGTCTGTTGCAAGATTTTTCTGTTTTGTTACAAATATTAAAAAATGTGTGCCATTGGCATTAGGCGCTGGTATTTGAACGCACTATTGTATACTAGAGAAGGCAAGCGCTGCAGGGGGCGGCAGAAAGTTAGATGGGCAGATGAGATCAAGAAGTTTGCGGGGATAAATTGGTCACAGTTGGCACAGGACCGAGGTAATTGGAGAATAATGGGAGAGGCCTTTGCCCTGCAGTGGGCGTAGACAGGCTGGTGATGATGATATATATATATATATATATATAAATATATTACAGCCTGCACTGCAGAGAATCAGCCTCTCAATAGCCCGGACTATCGAGTATTAGGTCATGCAATGTTGCCCCTCGATACAGAGATTGCTTTAGTAGAACATCAACCCCCAGCGAATATTCGTATAGAAAAAAGGAGCTCCCTAGCTACCGGCCCCAGCAACTTAACTGACATTTCCAAAACACTAACGGCCGACTAAAAAGGTATCCTAGAACGAGGTGTAACTTTGTCACACAAAGAACCGTGTGAATGAATACGAGTTACATAAGGATCTCACTGAATTTTCTCGGAGAATTAGACTAAGCAAGTTTTTTTGGGAAAGCAGGACCAACCTGACATTCACAAATGCACCCTACACCCTCCTAGCACATGGATTCCAGATGTAGATCAATCTCCAGAATCAGATCTGTATCAGAATCAGTATCAAGAGAAATATTGGCAACAACCAAGCGATCAAACAAGCACAAGAACCTAACCCCGTCGGAAGAAGCTATCCTGAATAGCCTATCAGCCAGAACCGACGTAGTCATAAAGCCAGCCGACAAAGGTGGTACCGTATTTGTCTTACTAATGGGAAAATACAAAGATGAAGCTTATAGGCAGCTCAATAACCCTTGCCACTACAAGGCCTTAGATGACGATTCGAGCCAGGAATACAGCCTAGAAATCCTTCAGAGCCTCGCTGATCAGCGATCTAGAGAATTAATAACAGCCACTCATTTAAATTTCATGAAACCGAATAATAAGCATGCATGCCGATTTACCTCCTCCCAATATTCTACAAAGTCCGCGTAGAATTATTGTTCACTGCCGACATTCCTGCAGACCCATAGTTTCGAATAACAATACCCAAACAGAAGCATTATCTCTGTTTCTGAATCATTAGCTATCTGACATTCCTACCTTTCTTCCTTCAAACGTTCAGCACAGCTCCCACGTCCTCCGCATAATAGAAGAGATAAATAAGGGTGGGCGCCTACCAGTGGTAACCTCATTTTTACTCTTGACGTTGCCGCATTGTACACAAACATCCCTTTCGCGGAAGGAATTGAAGATATTTCAAAAGCTCTATCACAGAACAGGCACCGACATGCGCCAGAAGTGTACACAACTTTGTTAAAACTACTTTTACTCTCAAATATTTTGAATTCGACTCTTCTTACTTTTTGCAAGTTTTTGGATCCATCATGGGTACTCCATTTGCGCCGACCTATGCCAACATTTTCATGGGGCATCTTGAAGCCACTCTATTAAGCTCTTTTCCTTATAAACCTCAGGTTTATTTCCGCTACATATATGACATCTTCATGATTTGGGAACACGGTCATGCGACTCTAGAAGCGTTTATATCTCATCTCAATTTTTCGCATCCGACTATTAAATTCTCCTGCCAGTATTCTGAAAAAGAAGTGAACATCCTATATACTACCATTATTTTCGACAATGGTAAACGTAAAACCACGCTTTTTAGAAAATAAACTTACAGGCAGCAGTATCTAGACTATAAAAGCGATCACCCGAGACACTGCAAGCAATAGACCTTTGTAGGACGAACCACTAGGCCTGAAAGAGTATGCAGTGATGACAGCGACTACGTAGAGCACCTAGATGAACTTAAGTCCACCCTTATTAACATGAACCACCCCAAAAGCTCGCTTGATCAGGCGTACCAACGAGCATCTAATCTCAAAAGTGATGACGTGCTCAACAAACAGCGGCAAAACGAAAGCGCCAGGCCACCTGCCCAAAAAACTAAAGTTTCAAACGCCCTCCCAAACATAAACAATGCACTGCGCAAGTACTACCCCATTTTAGCCAGTAACAACCGACTTAGAAAGACTTTCCCGGAAGCCCGAAGGGTTCCCTACCGGAGAAACAGGAATCCAAAAGATATTTTCGTGCATGCTGAACAGGACCTTCAAAGCAATCAGTCATAGCCAGGTGCTCCAGCCCTAGATGCAAGGCTTCCAGGCATCTGCAGACCAACTGCATTGTAAAAAGCACAGCCTGTAATTATGTCCACAAGATTAATTCAAGTTTTACGTGCACTTCATTCAACATTGTGTATATGTTGGAATGCTCAATGTGCCACAAACAGTATATAGGCGAAACGAGTCAACCTCACAATTGGGCTCCTGCCAAACCAACATGCCCATCTCACTCCACCTCCGGTGCTTATATCCACCACTGCGATCTGACCTAAGGTTCTGTACTTCGGAGTGGCCGAGTCCTTACCGTTCTTTATTCGGCTCTTTGAAAAACAGCGTTCAGGTTCTAGAATTGAGTATCAACGCGCCGCGTAACCCACCCAGCAGCGCTGATCTTCATCAAGCCGTCGGTAAGTCGACCCGAACACTGGCTGACTAAAGGAGTTTTTTCTCCGCTGTGTTCCTGAGTGGAGCGTTTCTAGATTCTGGTGTCTCATTGTTCCATTTGCTCTGTGACGACGCGGTGAGCTGCCCACTGAAACAAAAACGTGTCCCCATTCTCCGAAGGATTACAGAGAGCTATATATGGTCCTTCGCCGACATCCATCTACCCGATACTGCCTGAGTGAAGAATCTTTATGAAGGCTGCCCCCAATCGACCTGGATATGTTGAGCGAGGCACTGCTAGCGCATTTGGTTAGTTTCCAGGCGATCAGGATGACCACCTAATGGAGAGGCGTGCTCGCCGCCAAGGACATAGCGCGAATGTTGCAGCTTATACCTTCAAAAAATTACGCCTGCTCATCGCCTGTAACCTCGGTTAGAAGTCTTTGCTGCGAGGTAGTATGTCTTAGATTGCCTGAAGGGGCTTATTCGTGTGGAAAGTTTTAGCGGACAGCAGTCTGTTATGCCCGAGGAACGTTCATCCATTTAGCTAAAGAACTGCAGGACTGGGTACTCGGTGACTTCTACCTGCTACAACGGTGAGCGCGGCACCAAACTGCTCGGCACCAAATAAAGGCGAATTTCCTTCCAGGGGATAATTTTCGTTCGAGCGCACTGGACCTAGCAACACGGCTTGAACAGCGCCCCCTCCCAACCTAGGTGCTCTACCAACTGCCTTCCCTGCCCATGCTTGAGGTGCATATTGATGGGATCGGCGACGTTACGGCAGCTTTTTATGCTTGGGCTTTACGCACTGCCATCTACCGACGCCATGCTGCTGACGACGGTATAAAGCCGTGCATGCATGAATCGCTCAGTTTCCTCGGGGGCTTTCCCTTGCCCGCCGAATTTCATGACCTGACCATAGGGATGAAGGCTGCGGGCACGTCTTTCACGGCGGTCCCGGTGTTTGGAAACCTTCAGGCAGACGTCATCCTTGGGCGGACCATGAGCTTTCAAACGACGATGAGCGGCCGATCGAGCATACGCGACAGCACCTGTGTCACTTTACAATCGGATAGCTCTCTACGGATATTGATGAAGGTAAACCGACCTTTACGGATGCTCTACCCTATTTGCTGGAGCACTCCAAAGCTTTTTTTGACCACGGCACAGCAAGGCTTTCTTGCACTAACTGCCTCGTTTCAAAGGCCCCTATCGGATCAAGCGAATGGTCACACCCGTGACCTACGAAATTTTTTACGTCTCTTCCTCCTTACCCTCACTGGACCCAGCAGCTACACTCGTTCACGTCGGCTGCCTCAAGCCGTAGAACTCAACGGTCCCATCGGTTCCCTCAGCACCGTTTTCTATAAGCACCGAGACACCACTTCTCCCCCACAGAAAGTCACGCCACGGCACTCTTTAAATTTCACATGACGATACACAGGATCACACGGTGGTCAATCCATCGTTTACTTCATCTGTGGTTAAGTACCGCATAAGCGGGTCGCCCAGAGACGGACTTGCCCGAGCTACGCTGGTATCCTAGGCTTCGGAATAACGCCTCATTCTTTGAGAATAAACCGTGTTTATGCACGCTTGTAAATAGTCCGCATCTGCCTCGTAACTATATATATATATATATATATATATAGGTCGCCAGGCTACAACGACAAATGTTTCCTCAACGAGCCCCTCACTTCCTTAATATATTGTGAGACACCCTGACCACGACTCTGTGCTCTTCAACACGTTACGGACATTTCCTCGTAATCGGTCCATTATCATCAGTGCTAGCTCCCATGTCCCCGGCATCATCATCACCTGTACATAATCATCATCACCAGTTAATTGTGCTTTTGGTCCGAGTGTTCGAATAAACCGGTCACGCTTTCCATCGTCTCTCAAGTGGTGGAGGGTGCGTTTCGATGCCGCAGTCTACCTCTGCAGCGCCACTCCTGGAGCTCCGTTCGGGCCGCCGTCTGACTGAGGAGACTATGCCCATGACGCTCGATCCAGCCAGTGCCATGGCTACGCCTCCCCCACAATGTTTTATCAGCCGCCAGCGAGATCCACCCGACTTCGCTGGCCTTCGGGGGGTGATGTAGAAGAGTGGTTGGAGAACTTCGAAAGGGTCAGCGCATATAACGGGTGGGACGACAAGCTAAAACGGCTGACTGTCGGCTTTTCCCTCACCGAGATCGCGAAGACGTGGTATCGCAATAACGCGGGACGCCTACCCGATTGGACGACCTTTACAACCGAGATCCGCAAGAGTTTTGGGACATCCGCAGCTCGCTCTGAGTACGCGAAAAAGAAACTGGAAGCGCGCATGCAACACCCGTGCGAACGCTACACGTCTTATATCGAAGATGAATCTCGCACTGTGCCGGAAGGTCGATAAGGATATGTCAGAGTCGGACCGCGTACGCCCGATACTAAAAGGTATTAACCAGTTCGCTTTCACTGCGCTCGCCCTTCAGAACCCAAGAACCGTCTCGGATGTCACCACTACTTGGCAACGTCTTGACGATCTGCAGTCAATCCGCATTCAGCAGAATACATCGGCCACGCGCTTAGGCGACGAAAACCTTCGCGTGCTTATAAGGCAGCTGATTCGGGAGGAGCTTGACGGCCGGGCCTCCGTGTGTGCTTCTGCTCCTGCTCACCACTCAGCAAGCACCAATCTTCGTCAGATAACCAAGGAGGAGCTTGCCTGTGTGCCTGGTAGGTCAGTGCCTGATCTTTGCACCCCTTATGCCGTACCGTCCTATTCTGAAGTCGCTGGAAGGCCGCCCCTGCCCTTGGCCCCAGTTACCTCGCAGCCTCTGCCTGGATATGTGGCAACGATCAACCATGCCATTCGGCCACAGCCTTGCTATCGCACGTGGGGACCGCCGAGCCCTGAGCGCCCACCTAACCAGCCAGTGTGTTTCTACTGCGGAATTCACGGCCACATTGCTCGGTTCTGTCGCAGGCGTGCACAGGATGAACGGCGTAGCTACGACACCTACGAGCGCGACGTAACGAGCCCTCGTTATGGATACCGCCAGCGGGGTTACCAATCTCCGACCCGCCCCTCCTCCCCCAGCCGATTCCCCTGTGATAGAGCGCAATTCACGCGATCAACGACGCCGCTCTCCCTCACCTTTCCGCCTATCTGTATCGCCGCTTCGCCCAGTCGTGCACGACAGCGCTCGTCTCTCGGAAAACTAAGCCATGCAGTTTTTGGAGGGAAAACTGCATACATGGAAAAGAGAAAAGATCCTCCATAGCATCCCTCGAACATTTTGTGTGTATTCGTTGAAGGCATCCGCATCGAAGCGTTTGTGGACACTGGTTCAAGCGTCTCAATTATTTATGCTGATCTGTGCAAAATGGTACGCAAGGTGAGAACACCGTTTAGAGGTCCCTCATTACGTGGTGCAAATGAAGCACGCATCGATCCTTCTGCATATTGTACAGTGCGTGTCTCCATTGAAGAAATTTGTCATCATATCCAGTGTGCTGTACTCTCCACGTGTCCATACTACCTAATTCTTGGCTGGGACTTTCTGTCATCGACGTCCGCTCTTATTTGTTGTCGAACTCCTGCTATTAGCATCACAGATACTAATCATTCAAATGTTTCCCTGGCAGAGCCAATTTCTTTGGTGCTGACGACCGAACAAGTCGTACCCTCCCGTTGTGAGCACATCCTTTCAGTTTCTGCTAGCGCATACTTGACTGTGATGCCCTGGTCGTTCCCTGCAGCCGCCTCCTTTCCCGTGGACTTGCTGTTGCCGCGTGTCTCGTTCGTTTTTCCGAAGGGCAAGCTCTTATACCTGTTCAAAACACCACTGCAGCAGACGTTCTGCTTCCGCAAGGTTCCACAATTGCATCTGTCTCCGATGTCGAGGTGGCCATAATGCCTTCGCGTTCCCGTTCCCTTACATGCCTGGCTTCAGCGACAACGTCATCGAAGCCTTCCCTTGCCGTCACCGTCAGCCCGGATCTGACAGAGTCACAGAAATTATCAGTCCTGGAGCTTTTAAATAAGCACCGTGCATCGTTCGACTCCTACTCAATCGTTCTTCTCCACACAACCACGGCCACGCATCGCATCGAAACCGAAGGGTCGTCTATTGTTCGCCGTCGCCCCTATCGCGTCTCCTTATCACAAAGGCAAGTCCTCGAGAAAAATGTGGGTGACATGCTGAAACGCAATGTTATCCGGCCTTCATGTAGTCCTTGGTCGTCCCCGGTCGTGCTAGTAGAGAAGAAAGATGGCACCGCACGCTTTTGCGTTGACTATCGTGCCCTCAACAAGATTACCAGAAAGGATGTATATCCCATGCCACGCATAGACGACGCCCTGGACTGCCTTCAAGGAGCCGAATACTTTTCGAGCCTTGACTTGCGTTCTGGCTATTGGCAGATCCCGATGCACGAGTCCGAACAAAGAAAAGACCGCGTTTGCAACTCCCGATGGCCTATACGAATTTAATGTCATGCCATTCGGGTTGTGCAACGCTCCGGCGACATTTGAACGCATGATGGATTCGGTGCTCAGAGGACTGAAATGGAAGACCTGTTTCTGCTACCTG